>NC_083361.1:64097797-64722797 GCF_030254825.1 Meriones unguiculatus
TCAGCTAATGCTTCCCCTAAGCAGTTACATTAAAAGTTATGAGGCAATAACATTAAAGAGTAGGTAAAGATAACTGAGGAGCTGGTTACTCACCTTTGCTGCTCTCTCTGTCAAAAACATCAGTGTCTTTTATTTTGGAGCATATAATTGCACATCATCCATAGTACTGAGAACTTCTAATGTCCTTTGGAATTAAACTTAGGGCCTGCAGGAATAGTAGCATGTGACTTGGCGCATTGGCCTCAATGTGAAAGCATAACAGTAAGTGGTGGTGTAGACTCCCCCCTTCTGTGCTTGTGTGCAAGGAGCCATTAAAAGTAGAATTGGTCTTTTCTCCCAAGACAATGAAGTAGAACAGGAAGACCTAACTCAGTCCTTGAGCCTGGTAAAGGATGTGATTGGAGCTGTGGACAGCAAAGTGGCAAGTTATGAGAAGAAAGTACGTCTCGGTGAGATTTACACGAAGACTGATAGCAAGTCGATCATGCGGATGAAAAGTGGGCAGATGTTTGCCAAGGAGGATTTGAAACGGAAGAAGCTGGTCCGGGATGGGAGTGTGTTTCTGAAGAGCACAACTGGAAGGTTGAAAGGTAAGATTGCTTCCATGTCTGTGTGCCTGGGGAGAACAGGAAAAATTTAGATTCTTCTGGCCTTCAACAGGTTTCTTCTTAGATAGCCATATCCAGACATTACCTGGGCAACAGCCATTTAATAATATGTCAGAAAGACTCATTTCGGACAGCTTACCAAGGAAGGCCTATGAAGGACTTTGCAGCCAGTCCTGAAGATACCTGATAAAACAGGGTCAGATGAAAGGGGAGGAGGTCCTCCCCAGTCAGTGGACTTGGAAAGGGGCAGGGAGGAGATGAGGGAGGGGGAGAGGGTTTGGGAGGGAATAAGGGAGTTCGATACAGCTGGGAGACAGAGTTAATAAAATGTAACTAATAATAAAAAAAGGAAGGCCTATGAAATGTAGCAATAAGGAAAGGTACACTTAGGAAAACTGGCCAAGTGTGAGTTTTAAAACGAAGGATCAGATTAATACATACAGCAGACTGTTGGGGAAGACATATTCCCCCAGAGAGGTACTAACTGGCCACTGAGGGATTGGAGTCAGTGGCAGAATTGTGAGTCAGGGGCTGTGAACCTATGAGGTTGACAATTTTTCATTTCCAAAAGACCTTCTGAGACCTTAGAGAAAGGCAAGCATAACTCATTTCATTATCACTTCATGATATTAGTGTCTTTCATTTTTCTCTAAAACAGAGTAGATCATTAAAGATTACTCATTCATTGTTATGAGTTCTCACATTTCATCAGTCACCTCCAACAATTTAAGGAGTTAAGAGGTTATTTTTCTTAACTCTCATCAGTACATCTCACTTTTATGAAAATGGTGAGTTTCACCAAACCTTCACTGGATAGGCACCCTGTGTATGTGAGCTCTCAGTTTCCAACAGCTTCAGGTATTCCTGCCACCTTCCTGGATTCAGTGAGCTGAGGATACCGAGCATGCCACAGTTTGCACTATTGTCCCAATAGCATGCTGATAACAGAAAGAATGTTTCCTTCCCTGTCTCAGAGAAGGGATGATGGCTATAGGTGTCGCTGTCAGAGCATTCAGGCGCCCTTAGCATAGCTTTAACATGCTTAGAACATAGTTCCTGCCAGGCAGCTGCCTTCCAGCATGCAAGAAGGAGGTACTTGTTCTTCTCTGTGGTGGGCACTAGAATAAAGAGGAAAGAGTTAAGCCTTGAAGAATGAAGAGAAAGGTGTTGGTGGAGTCAGGGAAGCATGGAATTGGGAGGGCCTGGGAAAATTACATCTTTAGGGCTCCCAGATGACTTCAGGAAGTGACAGGAGATAAGAAACTGCTGGGATCCAACTGCCAAGGTATGCCACATACCGAGGAGTTGGTGCTTAATACGTTTGCTAGTTGTGGGGCATGGAATAGTTCACATTGAAAGAATTTCACATGAAATAGATGTTCTGTGTTTGGGGTTTTTGTTGTTGTTTTGTTTTTCCAGACAGGGTTTCTCTGTGTAGCCTTGTATCCTTCACTGCCCTAGACTCACTTTATAGACCAGGCCGGCCTCAAAGTCACAGAGATTCACCTACCTCTGCCTGGAAGAGTGTTGGGATCACTGGCATGCACTACCACGCCCAGCTGTCTTTGTTTTTTTAACACAACTGGGAGTGGTGCAGAGTATATCAGAAGTGACAGAAGCATTTGGAAGTGGTGAGGGATTTCAGAAAGCATTGACCAGTGCCTGTACAGCAGTGAAGATGTGAAAAAGAAGCATGGGTGATTTTTAACGTGTCCCTTGCCAGTAGTCAGCAGTGTTTCGGATACGCTGTGGTGAGCTTGAATTAAGCCCTTCCTTCCTTTCAACCGTACTATTCTGTGGTGGTCTGGGGCCGTGGCCCTTAGCCCTTTTCACTCTGTACTCTGAGGCCATCTTTCAAGCAGGCTGGCAGTTCAGAAATACCTGTCCTTGTCGTGAGGACTCAGATTTGCTAGAACTGCTGTTGCCTAAAGCCAGCACTTCATACTTTTCCTTTACATGGCAGTTTATTCCCAAAATAAAAACAAATAGGTTCCAGCTGTTGGAATAAAGTTGTGGCTAAACCAGTAGAAGAATAGGTTTCTGGCTTGAAATGCCTGCATTGGGGAGAATGAGTTGAGTTTTAGTCATTTTCACATCCCAATAAACATGTGCCAAAAGCAGCCAGTACTGTATTGGAGGGGTGGAATTGTTTTTCTCTGATCCATAACACTGGTCATATAAACCTCAGGATCCAACAAAGTTGAAAATTATGCTTTTAGACCTTATTTTTGGCAGATACCTGAATTATTTTAAAGTAAAACTTTAAATAATAACTTTAAAATAATAACTTGTCAGAACTAATGATAGTGCACGGAAAATTAGAAGGTGAAACAGCTGCATAAATCAGCCCACTGTTTCCCAAGGAGCCCTGTGAGGCTCCACTTTCCAGGGGAAACCGAGTAAGGGTCAGCCTGGCAGTTCTCACCAGGTGGCCAGGAGACGTACGCTGTCCCTGTGGATGCCTGAAAGATTATTAGTCAGATCACGAGTTGTCTGTCTTTGTCTTTGTTTTGTTTCTTTTCTTTTTTTTTTTTTTTTTTAAGCTTCTGGCTCCAATTAGAGATGTTGAGTTGTTTGTTTTGTTCCATTTTGGGGATGGTGGTAGAACCAGGATCTGCTTGAGTGTTAGACACCACTGAACCACACACCAGCCTGTTGTGTGTCGTACTGTTTTTTTTTTTTCTTTTTTTTTTGTTTTTTTTTTGTTTTGTTTTGTTTTGTTTTGTTTTACCAAAACAGGGTTTCTCTGTATAGCCCTGGCTGTCCTGGAACTCACCCTATGTATCAGTCTGGCCTCAAACTCAGAGAGACCTGCCTGCCTGTGCCCCCTGAGGGCTGGGACTACAGGAGTACACAACGACTGCCCCCCTTGTATGTGTCATCTTTAATATTCTGCAATTTATCCTCCACTTAGTTTGACCATAAGTCCAGACAAAACATGGATTCTTTTGCTAAATTAGTCTTTTTAACACATGAAACAATGGGTTTCATTATGATATTTTAGAATACAATACATAGTTGGTTCACTCCTCCACTACCTCCTACTGGTCCTCGTCTTGCCCCAAAGAGTCCTCCTTCTGTTTTCATGTCACATATGAATAGTTAGTTCAGTTTAAATCTGCATATGAGAGGAAACATGGCATTATATCTTTCTTACCTCCCCCATTACACTCTTTTTTCCACACTTGGTTTTGCTTTAATGGAGTGGAAGAGAGCTGACTACCAACTGTAGAAGCTGAACTCACTTCTCCCTATGAAGCTAGCATATGTCCGTGTGAGTGTTATGGTTTCCTTTCTGTTGCTGTGGTTAACAACGCTTACACAAAGCAACTTACTGTGGAGGAAAGAGTTTTATTACACTTCCATGTCCCAGTACATCTTTGAGATATATAAGGAAGGGAACTTAAGCAAGAACCAGGAGAAACACTTGTCTTGCTTATGGGCCCCTGCTTAGCTAGCTTTGTTACATAGCCCAAGATCACCTAGAAAATGCCACTACCTAAAGTGGGCTGAAGCCTCCCGAAGTAATAACAAAGCACTCCGCCACAGACGTGGCCACAGGTGTCTTTGATCTAGGCAGTTTCTCAGTGGAGACTTTCCTCTCGGATGACTCTAGACTGTGTCAAGTAGACAGTTTAAGCTATCTGGGGTGGGGTGGGGTGGGGTGGGATGGGTGAGGGAGTGCTAGTCTTTTGCTTATAATGTCTCTGGCCTGTTTTAGAAGGGTAGCAGCTAAGGGAATCTCAGATATCCCAGGCTAGTCACAAACTCAGCTGAGGGTCACCTTGAACTGATCCTCTCGCTCAACCCACCAAGTGCTGGGATTACAGGTGTGTACCACCACACCATATTTTATGCAGTGCTGGGGATTAAAAACAGGTCTTTATGTGTGTGAGGGGAAAGGCTGTGCTTTATCATACTTAAGTATTGCTGTATGTCACTTGTGAGCACTTTCCTGGCAATTACTATAGTGAGAAATTGGGAGAGCTTACAAACTGTGGCCATGAATGTAGCTCAGGTAGAGTGCTTACCCGGCACGCACAGAACTAGGGATTTCTTCTCCAACACTAGTGGGTGGTAAGGAGAATGAAAAATATTTCATGGAATATGTTGCTAAAGGTTGTTTGTGATTTATCATTGGTTGAAGTTAACCTTTATACTTAAAGCTTTTCAGTACAGAGTAATGGCTTAGTTGGTTACTCACCTTTTGGGTGGCTTTCTGTCATGTAGTAAGTCCTGAATTCAGATCTCCAGAACTGATACAGAAGCCAGGTGCAGTCATGCATTCCTATAACCTGGATGAGAAGAGCACCAGCTATAGACAGGGAGGATCCCCTCAGCTCACTGACTATCCAGTCCAGCCAGAAATGACAAGTACCAGCCAGTAAGTGGGGGAGGAGGGGGGACAAAAAACCTGTTTTAGAAATAAGATAAAGAGAGTAATGGAGGAAAAGACCCAAAGTCAACTTCTAGAAGACACACAAGTTCACGCACACATGCATGCATACGCATGAGCGTGCACACACACACACACACACACAATGCAATACAGGATACGTCTTTTCAGGATTGATCAGTTAACCTTTTCTGAGATAAGGTTTATGATGTGCCTAAAATGCATCTAGGATAAAAGAAACCATTTGCTTTGACAGTCACTTTTTATATGTTTGAAATCTCTCTTTTGTGGGTCAAGTAATGTCCCTCAAAACTTCCCAGGAAAGGTGAAGCTGAAAGTGACACACATTGACTTACAAAGTGTGAGTTACTCCTAAAGGACCTATTTTGGATCTGGAATTTACGTTTCGTCCTCTTTTTTTCTAAGTGAGAAATCTGGGGTTTCAGTGTATTTAATACTACTTTTATACTTACTGCTGAAAATAACATTTGTCGTAAGATTTGTAAAATGCTAGGTAGTATAGTACATTAAAGATAACAAGATAAGTTCAAATACTTTAAAAATAGAATAAAGTGCCTCTAAAACCTAGTGACCAGCTCTGAATCCTGCAGAGTTACATAACCATTGGGGTGAGGAGGACTGGGGGTGTTCTCAGGTACAGTTACTATGCATTACTGAACCTGATTTTATAAAAAGCTTGTCTTTCTCTTTCTACTTTTCAGAGGTTCAAGCAGTTCTCCTCACTGACATTTTAGTTTTCCTTCAAGAAAAAGACCAGAAATATGTATTTGCATCATTGGTAAGCTGAGTTGTTACTCTCTCCTGTTTGAAATGGCATGTTAAGACTAGCTAGGTTAGGTATAAAGTGTGACCAACTAGCATTATTACGTCTGCTGTATGGCTGTAACTCACCTGTCCACTGAAAACCACTAACTCACGACAGATTCCTTGAAGTAATTTCTTACATTCCCTTTGATTTTTTTGTATGTGTGTCATTACTCCTTCCACTGCAAAATTATTTTTATATTCCTTCATAATCTTTTTGAATCCCCTGAACACTTGATGATTTGATCACAATAGAAATCCATTTCTGAATCTATCTTCCAGATTGATCACACAGAAAACATAGCCAGAACCTTAATGGCCAGGAGCTGTTAATCTCCAATTTGGAAATCTCTTGTTCATATTTGAGTAGAGTGATGAAATGGTTATCTGAAAGGTGTGGGGGTCTTCTGGAGGAGAGTCAAATTGATTTTACTTTGTTTTTTAAGTCGCATGCATTTAAAGCTGTCTGATCTTACCTTAGGTCAGAGTTGTACTGCATGTATGTCTTATGTTTACCTCCCTCATTTGTCCAGGACCATAAGTCAACAGTGATCTCCTTAAAGAAGCTCATTGTAAGAGAAGTGGCACATGAGGAGAAAGGCCTGTTCCTCATCAGTATGGGGGTGAAAGATCCAGAGATGGTGGAGGTCCATGCCAGCTCCAGAGAGGAGCGGAATAGCTGGATTCAGACCATTCAGGATACAATCAACTCCCTGTAAGTGAGATGCTAGCCTTTCCCACTCTCCTAGTACCTCTATGTGACTTCCTGTAGACAGGGCAGTGACTATGTAACTGACATCTTAAACATTTTTTTGTTTGTTTGTTTCATCTTGCTTTATTTTGGTTATGTTAGGAACAGGGATGAAGATGAAGGGATTCCTAGTGAAAATGAAGAAGAAAAGAAATTGTTGGATACCAAGGCCCGGGAGTTAAAAGGTAAACTGGTGGAAATGGTCTGAGATCTTTATCTGCAGTTTCAGAAGATGGCCAGTCTTCATTAGTCGTGAGATGTCTCAGTCAGCTCAACTACAGAAATAGAATGGTAGTAAGAATGGTCAGAAATCTGCAAAGGAAAAAAAGAGAATGCTATACTTTTAGTGTAATTTTTTTCAAGTGTTGAATGAACCCTTTTAGGAGAATTGCTTGAGGGAATAGAGATGCCATTGAAAATGAACCGCTTGGGAGATCCTTAGGATAGCTTAGTGAGAAATGAGTGGGAAAGCAGACAGATGAAGAAATGGGGTTATTAATCAAAATGCTACTTCCAGCCTCAACCAGAGAAGCCTGTCTGCAAAGAACAGTGGTGAATGCAAAGATGTATGGCTGTTCAAGATGCTGAGAATAAGTTAGTGACAGTTAAGTGCTCAGCCCTAAGCAAGATATTTATACTACTCCCTCTGAGGCTCTGGGGAGCATGGTAGAAGAAGAGGTGGAAAGAATGTAAGAGCTTCAAGATGTGATCACTTTCCCCTAATGGGACTTCCCTACCAGGCCACAGGGGAGGAAGACGGACTCAGCCCTCATGTGAATAGATGAGCTGGGATGTCTGGGTAGGGGGGCTCCCCTATTCCTCAGAATAGTGGAGAGGGAATGCAGGAGGGAGGGCCCTATGACCGAGATGTAAATTGAATTAATAATAATAAAAAGAAGAGCTTCAAGGTAGGGGCAAGGGCTGTGAGTGCTGTCTTCTGTACATGGCACGGTGGTTACAATCAGCACTTCACAGTAGCTATGGCTGCCTGCAGTGGTCCCCAAGAGTCGATCAGGGGTAGGGCCGCTACCCTTTCCTGCTGACGGAATTAAGAGGAATAGCAGTTGTAGTCTTAAATCTCCATTGAGGAGCTCATCAGGCTCCAGTAGATAGTTACAGCCCATGGCCACACTGATGATCCTAGTTAAACTCAGTATCAAAAGAACAAAACAACAAAGTCATGAATGTAGGGTAATGACTTGGGATTGAATACCAGAGGTAGGAAAGAAGTTTATATATGTATGAAATTGCCAAAAATCAAACTTTAAAAAAATAGTCAGCTGAATGTGGGTGATGGGACAGAATGAGGAGACAGTTTTTTCCAAGCTGGATAACCTGGAAGATAAAGAGTGCTAACTAAGGAAACAAACTATACCCTAAATTAAAGGTGAAGCAGCTGGAAGAGATTGATTTCTGAGACCCTGAGAGTACTCTCTTGAGATAGTCACTTGTTAACTCAGTGGTCTGATGTTCAGAAAATAAAGTAGGATTGGGGGTGCTTGCTGGGGATTATCAGCAGATAGGAGGCTGTTGATAGTGAGTGAGAGCCCCAGGAGGAAAGTATATAAGATATAGAGGGCAATCCAGCTGTGCCATTCTACTGTAGATGGAGGACCCATAAGATGCCCTGTGGAAGAAACTGATGTCTTCAGGGCAGCACAGATGGGAAGTTGTTTCAGAAAAGAGCTGGTAATTACCCATGCCGGAAAAGACCTAAAAGTAATGACTCTTTGGGTACTCTAACTAAGACAGCTGCAGGAAAGTGGAGCCAGTGCCAAAGTGTGGTGAATTGAAAATAGACAGGAAAGGAGCAGAAACAAAATGCAGAATACTTATGTCAGAAATGCTGGTGTTTCACATAATAGAACCCAGGGCAGTTTTAGGAAGTACAGAAGCTTAATACTGTGCTCAGGATGGGAGCCTTTTTCTGGCCCTTTCCTAAACTACCACAAGGTGGTGCTCATCTCTGTCATCTTGTGATCCCCAACTCCAGACAGTCAATGGTTTCTCCATTTGCCCTGCAGAACAACTTCAGCAGAAGGACCAGCAGATTCTTCTCTTGCTAGAAGAGAAGGAGATGATTTTCCGGGACATGACTGAGTGCAGCACTCCCTTGCCTGAGGATTGCTCCCCAACGCACAGCCCAAGAGTCCTCTTCCGCTCCAACACAGAGGAGGCTCTCAAAGGAGGACCATTGATGAAAAGTGCAATAAGTGAAGGTAATTTACACACAGCACTGGCCTCTCTCTATCCTGTCCTGGAGAAATTTACATACTAATCTTCCTTACCAGTTTCTGCAGTTACTATAGAACAAAACACCAGTATAAAAAACTTCCCAGTATCCCTGTGGTCAGTCATCAAGTAGACATTGCTCATAACCATTCAAGCTAAGAAATAAAATGTGGCACACACCCTGAAAGCCTTTGCATGTCCCCATCACACTTAACTTCCTCCTACCAGGAGCAGCTGCCCTAACTTGTATCAGTAATATTTAAGTACTTTCCCTTCTTTCTGTTCTTAATTTTTTTAAGTTGCGTAAATGTATTTACTATGTATGTGAATGTGTGTGGGTATACACGTCCCATGATAGGAACTTAAAGGTAAAAGACAAGGATTCTGTTGTCTCCACCATGTAGGTCCCAGAGATCAAGCTTAGGTCACCAAGCATGGCTCCATGGTAAATATCTTTACCTGCTATCTTAGTTAGGACTATTATTGCTATGAGAAGAAACTGTGACCAAAAACAGTTGTAGGGGGGAAAAGTTTATTTGGCTTACATTGCCACATTGCTGTTCATCATCAAAGGGAGTCACAACAGGCATTCAAACAGGGCAGGAACCTGGAGGCTGGAACTGATAAAGAGGCCATGGAGGGGTTCTGCTTTCTGGCTTGCCCACAGCCTGATCTTGTGGGGGCATTTTCTCATTGAAGTTCCCTCTTCTCAAATAAGTTACTGTAGTTAGTGTCAAGTTGACGTACAGCTGTCCCACATACCTGCTGAGCTATTCTGCAAGCCCACCCTCCCCATCTTTGCCATGCACTTTATCTTTGGGTTAGCTGACCTTTTTGAACAACAGGTTGGATTTTTCCATATGGCACCTCTGTCCTCAAAGTCTTTCTGTCACAGCTGGTTTCAGAAGCTGAATCACTCAGACTTGATGAATTTGATGTGTTCCTATGGTGCTGAATTCTCTCATTGGGAAGCATTAGATCCCAGTTAGTCCTCATTTAAAGGTAGTCTTTATAACTGTGGGTATTCCTTTCCAAGGATACCCATGTTATAGAATTAGAATATCCTCTGTTGAGTCAGTACAATGGCTTAGTTTAGGTAAAGGCTGCAAAAGACCTCAGTTTGAGTCCCAGAAGCTACATAATGAAAGGAAAGAAGCAATCCTGCAAATTATCCTCTGGCCTCTACACTTCTCGACCAGGGCGCATGTGGGAACACACAGTCAATGTTTTTAATGAAAAGTACATTAAAAAGAATATCCTTAATTAATATCCCAATCCTGCTTTAACACTGGAACTAGTGTATGAATGCTGCTGCTATTCCTACCCATACAGTTTTCACATACAACGCTGTCTGTCCCCCATCCTCCAGTCCACTGTTGAACTGTGTCTACACATCTGGACTGTAGCCATTCCTATGCACGCTGCTCCTAGCCTGACCTGTAGTATTTGTTCTTTAAGCATGTTTTTATAGAACCTCATCCTTAGGTCAGTGTCCTCAAAGCCCCACCAAAATAATATTTCTGACTTCTTTATTGATTTGTGCTTTTCAACTTGAAAGTGTCTTGAGTCCAAATCTTTTTAAAGAATGTGCCATGTGGTTGCTCGTTATGAGACTCACTGTCTGCTTAATAATGTGGTTACAAATATTTTCAATTTCAGAAAAAGTCTTGAATTGCAGTTCTTTGTATTCCCTCTGTTCCCTGGCTTTCGTTTTTTTCTTCAAGCCAGTTTGCCGTATCATGCAGCTTTCTTGCCTGCGGTCATTATTTGTCACTTTTAATAATCCTCCACCTATTTATACGTCTTCTATTGAATACATTGCTCATATGTGTTCTTTTTTTTTTTTTTTTTTTTACTTTCTACGATTATTTTTCCTGCAAGTTGTGAATGTCATTTGTTCTACCTTTCTGTTTGGGGTTTTTTTGTTGTTGTTGTTCTGTTATAAAGGCCTTATTACAGAGAGCACACTGACCCCAGCCTGTGTTTTGCTACCTTGGGCTCCTGAGCTGAGAAAGCTAAGGTGCCACTACACCAGCTTTTTTTTTTTTTTTTTTTCTAACTTTGGCTTAAGTGGTTTTGTGCTTTGCATTCTTTCCTCAGTGTTCATCTCATTTGTTTAATGGAAACATCTTTCTAATGTGCTTTAATTATCTATAGGAAGTTACGTTCCTATTTCCTGACTCTTTATATGGGACTTTACTTCAGTATTTTTAGTTGTTTATTTTCTTCCTTTGAAATTTTTCCCTTCAAATAATGTTTCTTGCTGGTCATTTGGGCAAGTTTCTTACATCTATTTTTTTCTTTTATATCTTTCTATTGTTTTTTAATGCCTTCTTAAAATTGGATTTTTCCTTTCTGACTCTAACTCCCTCTGGACCTCCTTTCTCATCCGCCTGTGTTGCTCTCCTGCTCTACTTTCCTGTAGCTTCAGTGTCGTCTCCGTGGGCCCTGCCCTAGAGAAGATCTCAAGTTAACAGTTAATGGTTGCATTGGGAGACCGGGTGGTTAGGCTGTCAGCTGCGCCTGGGGCCCACCTGCTGTCGGAGGAGCAAAATCCTGCCAGCTTTATGTTCGCAAACTGCCTCACTTTTCCAGGGACCTTTCCGCTGCTTTGAAACCACTCCAGAAACCACACTCCTCTCAGTAAATTACTCTGCCTTCCTGTTCCCTGACAGATTTTCAGGCCCATGGAAGTAAGGTTTCATGAAGTTTGTTCCTATGTTTCCAGTAGAGCCCAGCTAAAACGTAGGTGAACCAAGATCCTCTAGGCAGGAAAATTTACCTATTATTTGGGTTTTTTCTGATCCAGTCTATATATTGCATGTTGCCATGACTTTTGTTGTTGTTTTTTTTTTTGTTTTTTGGAGGTTTTTTGTTTGTTTGTTTGTTTTTGTTTTTTTTTTTTCATTTTTCAAGACAGAGTTTCTCTGTAGAACCTTGGCTGTGCTGGACTCTTTGCAGACCAGGCTGGCCTTGAACACACACAGATCCACCTGCCTCTGCCTCCCCAAGTGCTGGGATTAAATCATGTACTACCATGCCCATGGACATTTTTTTCCTTTTAATAAAAGATAGCTATGTTTGCTTTTTTCCAGTGGAAATCCTTCAGGGTTTGGTGAGTGGAAGCCTTGGTGGCACACTTGGACAGTCCATCAACAGCCCTGTTGAGCAGGAAGTCATGGCTGGACCCATTTCTCTGCCCCGGAGAGCAGAGACCTTTGGAGGATTTGACTGTCATCAGATGAATGCTTCCAAAGGTAAGCCATCCATTATTCCTTTGCTGCTCACAGTGACCTGGATTCTGGTAGCCCTTCTCCTTTGCCCCTGCGCCAATAAATGTCTTCATGAGAGTCTCAAATACTCAAGAATTTCTGTCAGAATCATGTTCATCTGGGACCATGAGGTTTTTTGTTTCGTTTTGTTTTGTTTTTCTGTTGTTCAGCTAAGCTAGCTATAGCCAGAGGCCTTGAGCATCTCTAACCTGAAAAGTTGAAATCCAAACTGCTGAGGTCAAAACTTCCTGGCATGCCTCAGTTGGGAGCTCCACACTTGAAAAGTTGCAGTGAGACCCAAGCATGCTCAAAATTCTGTGTAGCATCGTCTCCAGGCTCTGTGTTAAATTAAAGTGTCTGTGAGGCATTCAGTACCTCTGACAAGAGTCCCATCTTCCACCTGTCTATCATGACATGCATTCAGGCACCTGAAGTGAAAACTCTTCTGGCCCTAAGCATCAGATGAGAGACGCTAGGGTGTGCTTGCCGTTTTGTTTGGTTTTGTTTTGGATTTCATTTTCTTGCTTCCCATTATTGAAGTTGTGGATAATGGCCTAGTGCTACTGACTGGCTTCCTGGTCGTTTATTTTTAATTTTGGTATTAATAGAATTCAGAACTATTAATACCCATAAACTATCCAACTATACATAAACTATCCCATAAACTATACAACTTGAAACATACATATCTGTATTTTGTTTAGGAGGTGAAAAAGAAGAGAGTGATGATGGCCAAGATCTCAGGAGAACAGAATCTGATAGTGGCCTGAAAAAGGTATGATTTTTCTAGAGAAACACTCATATCTGTGAACCTATTGCTACCTCCTTAGAGTTCATTACCTTTTTTTAAATATTTTTTTTTTAATATCTAGCTCAGATATAAGCTTGCGACTCATAATGAAATTCCATTTTCTAGAGAAAGCACATTCTCAGAGCAAACCACACAGTTGAAAGGCTTGTATCATTGGCACTTTGAGACCCCTGGCTCAGAGTGTCCTTTCTACAGACCCAATTCCCCTGTGCCTTAGTAGGACCAGTTTCATTAAGCAGCCTGTTTGATGCTCCCAAACCATCTCAATCTTGTTCTTTGGCTTTTTTTAGTAAAACCTAGTTTAATTTCTTCTCTTCACACCTTCCATGAAGATGCTATGGTAGAAAAGAAGGAAAGCCAGAAGTACAGTATAACTTAGAAACACATTAAGTATAGTTTTTACATCAAGACTTTTATTTTTAAATGCATTTTTATTATTATTTTATAGGGTGGAAATGCTAACCTGGTATTTATGCTTAAAAGAAACAGTGAGGTAAGGAGTCTGTGAACTTCTTAGAGTACTTATTGGATTCAAAATATTTTTGTTTTGCTCTTACACGCATCTCGTGGCTATCATATGTACAACTGAAGAGTATAGCTTTCCATTTCTTGGATTAAGTCACTGTCTTGAGATTTTGCTGGTGTGTTGCATATTGTGAATGAAGACTTTTCTGATTCTCTTGTCTCTGTCTCTCTCTTGACAAGGGTCTCACTATGTAGCTCTGTTGTCCTGGAATTCACTTTGTAGGCCAAGTTGCCCTCAGAGATCTGCCCTCCTCTGCCTCCTGAGTGTTGGAATTAAAGGTGTATGGCACTGCTTAAAAAAAAAGGAAGATTTTTTTTTTTTTCTTATAATGCCTTTTGCTTTTGTTCAGCTTTGTCTATACAAGAGCCCCCTTGGTATCAGTCAGTGCCCACTGGGTAGAATTTTTAGCAGCTTTTCCTATAGTACAAAGATCCCAGAGGCCACAAGTCTAGAGTATGAGTTAAACTTGTGACGAATTCTCTGTAGTAATTTCTTATCTTTGCTGATTTTGCCTCTTTGAACCCTTCCTTTCCTGCAAGAGAGCCTGGTGTCCTCTGCATGGAAAATCCGTCCCTGGAGTGCTCCTTCGGCAGCCTGCTATCACTAAGCCCGGCCTTGAGGCCTGTTGAATCTCTTTCAGAGTCACTGCTGTTTCCCAGACAAGTGCTCATGCTGAACCTTGCATTTGTGTGTCCTGCACACTTGAACCCATGCCTTTTTAGGGTGTTTCTCAAGGCTGCTTTTTGTAGATCATTCTTTCTTGCTGCTGTGTATATTATCTTAAACCCCTGGGAGTTTTGTTTTGAACTTTTAAACTGCTTCCTCCTTCCTGTGCCCCCACAAAAAAATTCAGAGGATGTTGTATTATATTTGTTGGCAGAGGAGTTTGCTGAAGGACTCACTCTGATACACCAGGGCCTGGGCCCTGTAGGCTGCTGCTTTCTGTATACTTCTCTTGAAATGAGCTGTCAGCTGAGTTTTTCTATTTGGCAAGGTCCCCTGTACTCAGTGAGGAAGTCTGGTGGGAAGTAAAGTGCCTGGCTTTCAAACTGACTGCACGGCTACAGTCAGCAGGCTTCTGTGCCTTCTGTTGTATGATTCAGTGTAAGCAATAAGAAAGGATTCTCAGAACTAAGCTTAAGTGTTATAAAAAGAATAAGGCAAAGACTAGTAGCATAAATCATCTAAATTTAAGCACAACCCACCACTGAAAAGTAGTAACTATCTCTTTCTGCTCTTCTCCCATGTAGCGCATGCATGGTCATGTGTGTGACCTTCTAGAGGTCTGTCAATGCATCAGAGGCATTTTCCCAAGACACAGGAGCACAATGCCTGCTGCTGAACAACTGCATGTTAATTACCACTGTCGGGTCCTAGATTTGAGTCTTTCTGGTGGCTAATCCCTTTCCTACTTTTTTGCACATTATATTTGTTTCATAGCTCTCTGATTTTCCTCATAATACCATATTACTGTGTGAAAGGAGGTAGGATATAGCCAGGTGTGTCTGTCCTCATTTTACTTTCACCAGCATTGAGCAATGCTGTTTTTAAATTGGCATTTTGTTGGTTTGATAATCTCGAATAACATTTCATGATTTGTGCATGTGTGTGTGCTCTGTGGATTGAAACTAGGGTCTTACCCATTGAGGTACAGTTTCAGCTGCTGAATGTGTTGATGTCTTATGTAGTTGCTATTTGTAATTCTTTTGTAAATTAATTTTTATTTCTGTCCTGTTTCTGAACTAAGATATTCCTTATTTTCTTTTGTATTTTGTTCCAGCTCATATATATATATATATATATATATATATATATATATATATATATAATGTTTTTTATTTTATTAATCAGTGCTTTGCCTCCATGTATGTCTGTAAATTACTTGCATGCAGTTCCTGCAGATGCCAGAAGAGGGCAGTGTATCCTGAGACTAGCGTTACACACTTCTGAGCTGCAGTGTGGGTGATTGAAATAAAATGCAGGTCCTCTGGAAGAACAGCCATTGCTTTTACCTCACTGAGCCATCTCTCCAGCCCTTATACTTGTAATTTAAGTGGGATTTATTATGTTTTTGTTCAGTGTGTGTATGAGCCAAAGTTTCTAACTTAAAAATTTTCCAGAAATGACATTTTTTAGAGTTAATTTAATATTTTTTACTTTGCCTATGATTATTCATAAACTTAATACAAATTTTCAGCGCATTCTTTCTTTTAAACCTTGAGGTATCTACTATTTTTATGTCAATAATTTTATAAAGTAGAAGCTTTTATGTAGTAACTTTTAATAAGCATGTACACACATGCACATGTGCAGCTCTTTAATCTTGGCTGCTTGCACTCAGTTACTCCCTTAGGTTCTTTTTGTTTTAAAAGATTTCATTAAAATGTAATGTCTTTTTGTGTTCTGAAGATGCTATAACCATGTGGTGTGGTAGATTCTGAGAGTCAGAAAATCTGAAATGAATGTTTATTCCCTTGCCAGCAGGTTGTCCAGAGCATCGTTCACCTCCACGAACTCCTTAGCATGCTGCAGGTACTTGCGTCATCCCTAGCTGTGTACTTACTTGTTTAGAGAACATAGCACAGAGATTTTGTGGACCTCAATCTTTGGGGTTTAAAAGTTACTTCTTAGTAAATAAGCCAAAGAAGCTTGGCTTCCAGTTAAGAAAATGAAGACATTACAGTCTGTGGGACCTTCCCCAGAGGCTGTCTCACCTTAGAAACCTTTCCTTATCTCCCTCTGGTCCCTGTTTTGGGTGGCTTTCCGATGCTCTGTGGTGCTTCCCAGGGATGCACCCTCAGTCTGCTTCTCTTCTTGAAGAGTTTACCTGTTTCTTTCCTCTCTCTTTCCTCTTTCTTCCTCCTCCCCCTTCCCTCCTCCCTCCTCTGTCCTGCACAGTACACACACTCATCCTACCCCAAAATACCACCCAAGAATTCCAGAAAACGTATGACCATGGCTATAGTGAGATGGTCTAACAGGTAAACGTGCCTGCCTTGACAACCTGGTTCAGTCCTCAAGACCCACATGGTAGAAGAACTGATTTCCACAGATTGTCCTCTGACCTTTACCTGCTCTCTTCCATGTGCATGCCCACACAAAATAAATTGCCATTTTCTTGAGATAGGGTTTCTCTGTATAGCCCTGGCTGTCTTAGACTCTCTTTGTAAACCAGGCCGGCCTCGAACTCACAGAGAGAAACCCTTGTCTGCCTCCTGAGTGCTGGGGAAATCACCACGCCTGGTGAAATCTTTTTTAGCTTAAAGAGAAATTAGGTAACCAGGCTTGACAAAATTGAATTCCCATATCTTTGACACTATTTGAGAATTGCCCAAAGTTGCCCTGGAGAATATTATTACAAAACCCCAACTCTGTCCCAGTGCCTCTAGGGTGGGGTTAGGGAAAGTTCCTTGCAGGTGGCTCTACTCCAGGGCCTGAGTTGTATGATTGTTCTCTATGTCATGACAGGGTGTTGTGCTACAACAAGATAGCTACATTGAGGACCAGAAGCTGGTGCTGACGGAGAAGGTACTCACAAGGAGTGCGTCCCGCCCCAGCTCTCTCATTGAGCAGGAGAAGCAGCGGAGCCTGGAGAAGCAGCGCCAGGACCTGGCCAACCTGCAGAAGCAGCAGGCACAGCACCTGGAGGAAAAGCGCCGACGTGAGCGTGAGTGGGAGGCCCGTGAACAGGAGCTCCGAGACCGAGAGGCCAAGCTGGCTGAGAGGGAGGAGTCAGTCCGCCGAAGGCAGCAGGACCTGGAGAGGGACCGTGAAGAGCTCCAGCAGAAGAAGGGCACTTATCAGTGTGATCTGGAGAGGCTCCGGGCTGCCCAGAAACAGCTGGAAAGAGAACAGGAGCAACTGAGGCGTGATACAGAGCGGCTCAGCCAGAGGCAGATGGATCAGGACCTTTGTCAGGTACCCAAGAGCCCATGTCAGGCCAGTAGACAGGGAGGAAGGGTCTTGCTACCATGACGACCAGGCAGTGACTGAGGATGATTATAGGCTTCCTTCCCTAAGAGACACATGACACTTTGCTTTACTCTGAACAAGGGGAGAAAGTGAATCTCTCCCTCAAGGAGATTGAAGAGGGTGCAGATATGTTGGGAATATAGCACAGAGAAGTTAGTGAGTCCTTCAAGCTACCATTCTGGACCAAAGTAGCCTCGCATGTCTCATAGTGGCAGTTAACCCTTGTCTTATAGCACATGGTAAATCAGGCATGTGTCCCCACAAATAGGAAGGATAGAGGAACCCTTAGGACCTACCTGCCTGTGGTCAGGAGATAGCATCGATTAGCTCTGCTACAAGATAACCTGTTCTGAGGACCAGCAGGTGTCAGTGACAAATAGAAGAGCTCAGCAAGTAATAGAAGGTGGTCACCTCTCTTGTACATGGATGGTATCTTGGGCAGGGATATCCGTATGTCTGCACTCTGTATAACGCCTGGTTTTCTTTAATGCTGTTGCGTGTTCTCTTTTCTCTGTAGCTGCTGCTTGTTCAGGAAGGGTTTCTGTCATGCAGCATTTTGACTGTGACGTTATTGTAGTGAGATAATCTCTTTGCCCTGGAATGTGGGCAGTGGGGGCAAATAGATAGCTTGGGAGTGTGCACATCTCCCTGTCTTTTAAAACTTGTCCTGTTGCCCTTTAATTGACCTTGGACCATGAAAGAGATGTCTCCCAGAGTTGGGGACAGTATGCTTTTTCAGAAGAGCCTCTCAAATACATAGCAGGGAGAGCAAGTGGCTCTGTTGCATTTTCGAGCCAAAGGGTAGATCCGTTCACATCCCAATAAAATCAGCAGAACTTTGACAAGGGAGGCTTGGTTCCTAGGCAACAGAGAACACAGATGGGATGATACTCTTCTGTTAACCCTCTAGCCTGGCCAGGTCCATAATCTCTTTGCCCTGAAATGATACCTGCATTCCTATGTGCATCAGCCTTTAAATTAGCGGCCATCCTGTTCCTTCAGGCAGTGGGAATTCTCTTATATGGTGCCTCATCAAAGATACAAGTGTTGTCAGTATTGGAGGTAATGGTTTAACATACTCATAGATAGTAGTTGGAAGGGAGCAGTTGCATGAAGTCCTGTTTACTGTAAATTCTTTAGAGTGTACCCACTAAGAAGCTGACAGCTTCCAGTTTTAATACCTTCTCTTCTCTTGAACATGTGCAGGTTTCAAATAAACATGGAAGGCTGATGCGGGTCCCATCCTTCTTGCCCAATCCGGATGAGTTTTCCTTGCCACCTGCACCTTCCATTACCAAATCAGGGTCATTGGACTCAGAACTTTCAGTGTCTCCTAAAAGGAACAGCATCTCTCGGACACACAAAGATAAGGGGCCTTTTCATATACTGAGCTCAACCAGCCAAACAAAAGTACCAGAGGGGCAGAGCCAGGCCCCATCCAGCACCTCCTCTTCCACCCGCCTTTTTGGGTTAGCTAAACCAAAGGAAAAGAAGGAGAGAAAAAAGAAGAGCAAAGGAAGCCGCTCTCAACCTGGTGGTGAGTTGTCTACCCTACGCTGTCTCCCTTTGGTCATGGCAGCAGCATTCCACAAGAGAGGGTAGTGATGGGTTGAAAAAAAAACAAAGCACACAGTTCAGATGTACAAAAGCCAAGCTGGCCCCTGCCAACCAAGCCCACTTGCTAAGAGTACTTGTGCAGGGACTGCAGAGATGACCCATTTGGTAACGTGCTTGCCATTCAAACATGAGAGCCTGAATTATATCTCCAGAGATGGAAGCAGAGGCAAGAGGATCCCTGGATCTCACCCACAAGCTAGTGTAGTCATTCCGGTGAGCTGCAGGTTCAGTGAGAGACCCTGTCTCCAAAAGAGTAAATAATAATGATGATAATAATAATAATCCTCTGGCATCTATGCACATAGAGACACATGAAAAGAATGCTCGTGCAAGGGCTAGAAAGGTGACTCTGAGGTTAGAGTCACTGCCCTTACACAGGGCTCAGGTTCAGTTTCCCACATCCACATGGCAGCTCCCAACCACTTGTAACTCCAGGTCAAGGGTATCTTCTGACCACTGTGGGCTGAATGTCTGCATGAACCTGGTGTACACACGTACTTACAGGAAAACAGGCATAAGTTTTTTCAAATAGAGTGCTTGTGCAATGAATGTCCAAGGCCTTGTGTCCTAGGCCTCATGCCTGTGGAGTACAGTTTCCATTTCTCAAGCATTCTCCCTATTGGGGAGCCAACTCACCTGACTGAGGTCATTCAAGCCCTCCCTGTCTTGCTAGGCTTACTCTGCTAACCAATAACAACAGCAAGATTGAGTGTTGAGCCTTCACATATTTTTTTGGCAAATTGGATCTCACATTTCGCTTGGTCCTTTGCTGTGCCTTCACATAAAGATTGAACTCCACTTCTGTGTGGGAGATTTGTATCTCTTAGGTTAGGCCTATCTACAAACATGAACACTAATCACTTTGCAAACTCTAATCGGCTTGTGCCAAAAACACCAGTTACCTGTCCCGACACAGGAACTTGACAGGATAGGAAGTGATGTCAGAAGGGCTCTGTTCTCACTCCTGTTTCGTGGTTGTAGATGGTCCTGCGTCAGAAGTTTCAGCAGAGGGTGAAGAGATCTTCTGTTGATCCTCTGCCAGGGCAGCCGCCTTCCAACCCTCACCTGATGGTGGAGCTGCTACCGCACCCCTGCTGCCCCTCGTGCACAAGTCTCTTACACTGGACGCCCTCTGCCCCTCAGCGTCCAGTCCTCCTGAGCTACCCCAGGTCCTGGACAAGAAGGAGCAGCACCTGTGGGGGGGGTGGGGATGGATACTCTGACTCCACTCCAGCCGTGACTGTGACTGCCCAGGACTTGGGTGGGCCTGGCCTTACTCAGGGTATTACACTGAAAGTAGTGACCCTAGAAGTAGGTAATAGTTTGAGATGTCAGGATTCCCTAAAGGCTCCAAATGAGGGCTAAAACTTTGCCTTGTATTTCGGGGGAATACAACAAAGAGTAGATAGTGCAGACTTTGTAAACAGTGACCATCTCCGTGTGCACATGGAGTACACCAGCTGTATAAACAGTCTTTCTTCAACATCAAGATAGCCTAGCCCAAGAGCAAGCACCTGACCGGCCAGGTGGCATGTGGATATTCAGTATTTCACCCTGTGGTCCTCTGAGATTGGGCTCCTTGCAACGGCCCCAGTGCATACAAAACCCTTCTTTGTATGTATTCCTCATTTCATTGTAGGAATGTTTGTGAAACTAGCGAGAGGCCTGATGTGTACAGAAAACACATAGTGTGCACCGCCTGGAACTCCACACTCTAGGCTGAACTATCTCACTTCATCTAGATCAGGAAGAAACACACTGCCTGTCCTCATGCTCTGCTTGAGGACTCTTCACCACTGTCCCCACTATGATGCTTTCTGGTCCAGTATGTTATTGGACCTCCCTGTGGGAAAGCATGGATCCAGCTACCTGCCTGAAGCTACAATGTATCCTGAGGCCTCTCTGGAGTTACTGGCTGAAAAGTGGGTTCCAGTGTAGGAGTTAATTCTGTCTGGTGGGAGAGGGAAGCTGGTCCTGAAGCATGGTTGGGTGCACAAGGCCGCCTCACATACGGTTTTCAGATGCATTTTGCTTGGTTGTGCTCTAACCCTTGACACTGTCAAGTGCTTGCCTGTCTCTCTTCTCGCCCTCCGTCTCCATGTGTTGATCTGTGCATGCTTGAGGCTTTTCCCAGCTCTTGTGTGCAGGACAGTTCATTGGTAATGTACCCTCTAAGGCTCACGTACTCCCCATGAGGGGCACGCTGAGGTCTGTGCTTCACACGTGGCCTTCAGTTCCTGGTTTTGCCCTCAGAAACGTGAGGCTTTGAACACAGTTATGCAAAAACAAACCTGTACCTTGGTGCTTGTTGGTGACCTGCAAGCTGGCCTTGCAGGTACAGATATTTATCTTTCAGTTTACTTGAAAGAGTTCTGGTTTAAATTTTTTAGCCTAAATTTGTTTTATTTATTTTGTGTTCATGTTTTGTTTTATTTTATTTTGAAAGTGAACCAGTACTGGCCCAACAGTTTAAACCATGTTTTCAGTACAGGGAATGAAGTGTCTGTCCAAGTGCATGAAGGTCCCGAGGAAAATGGAGGGTTGAGACCGGAGCTGTACCCTCCCTCCTGTGTCTTTTTTTTTTTTTAATAAGGGAGGTCTGTCCTTGGAGGTTTTAAAAATTGCCCCATCAGCTACCTTTACCTCCTTTTGATAAGGCTGGCTTATTTTCTACTGAAGCTGTGTCGGACTTTCCTCAAGAACCTTAACAGCAAGAAATTAGTTGCTTCCTTCCCCTAGTCCAGCTTGGACGTCTCCAGCTGTAACAGCAGAGCCTGCCATGCCTCACATCCACCTCAGGGTTTGGCTGGCAGTTCTTGTCCCTGCCTCTGAATGCCCTCTCAGGGAGACTCTACCCTTCCACAGCAAAGCCCATTTGCTTGTGGGGAGAGAACCTGACTCCCACCTAAACTTGACAGAAAATCCAACCAAACCCTGCCTCTGACCTGTGCAAAGAGAAGCCAGTGACTGCCTCCAAGTTTACTCTGACACACCCAGTGAGCCACTGTGCACCCCAGTGACGATTCATTCCTACTCCAGTGCTCTCTACCCCACCAGCTATGTTGTCTTTTGCTTGCTTTGGTTGTTTTTTAAAACCAGTTTCACTTCTACCCATACTCTCCAAATCAATGGTCAGGGACAGTTGGGAGAAGTTAAAATCAGAAGAAAAAAAACGCCCTGAGTGCCCCTACGCTGTCCAGCTTCCTCCAGAAAGAGAACCATTTGCCAAGAACTGTTTAACCTGCCTGCACCTTCTGCCACCCTCACAATTCTGTCACGCTTGGGGAATTGCTGCTTGTGCTCTTGCTTAGGACCCTGAAGATTGCTGTCAACAGCCTTGTGTGGGATTCTCTTCTGTGAGAAAGGGGTTCACCAGGGACCAGGATTTTGTTCTGTCTTATTCCCCATACTAGGAAATCATGTTTCTGCATGAAGCTAAAGAAATTGTTGCTTTAGGGGACAGGTGGACATTGACTCCAGCCTTGTAGAATCTAGTAAACTTTCTGGAAGATTATATCTTCGCAAAAATTATAATCATCTCAGCAGTTGTCATCCCATCTAGATGACATGAGCACTTTAAATGACCTCTCATCAGCTGGCTTCATTTTCAAGACAATCAAATCTGTTAACTGTTTTCTTAGAAGATGGAGAGGATTAAAAAAAAAAAAATGCCCTTATAACCATCCCTTCCCTGCCCTCGTGAGTCACAAGTCACCCACCGGGAAGAAGCCCTTGCAGTGATTGACTTTTCAAAAGGTACGATCCGAATCTTCTGAGGGTTACACCACTAATGCCCTCCCCCACTAGTCCCCTACCCACCACCACATTGGCTTTCCTCACAGCCTCACAGAGCAGTAAGCACGATGTTGAACCCTTGGACAGAACCTTGGCCCACAGGCTGCCAGAGCTTGCCGTGAGTCCTATCCACACAAGTTTTTTTGCCTCCTTCTCTGTCCCTGAGGTTCTTTGTGACCTCACCATTGTTCTTGCCAAGGCTTTTGGAATTTCACTGGACCGAAGTTGCCTTTGACCTGTACCTAGAAGACAGTCCTGGAGAGTGGGCTTCCGTGCCTGGACACCTGAGCATGGGTACCTTTGGGTGAAGCAGTGACCCTGGCCTTTCCTGCAGAGACCAAGGGCACAGTGTGTTTGGCTCCTTGTTTTCTTTCATGTAGCATAACATTCCTAGTTAACTAGAGCTTTGGAGTCTGCTGCCTGCTGGCCAGGTTTAGAAATGCAAAGTATTCTAATGCTGCCATAAAAGGGGGAGAGGGTGGCCGAGGCCTTTTCCTGCACTCATATGATTTAACTTGTTGAAAGATTGAAAGGTCCTGAGTTATTTCTCCATCTCACTAAGGTGTAAGGCGGGTGGCCCCCACTGCTGCAGTGCGCCCTGCCGTGACCCCAGGCAGGAGCCACTGCCATAGCCCGCAGAGGGCCTCTGTAGGAAGCATAGAACCTATGCCTTAGAACCCTCCTAGCATCAGCTGCCCTGCCTTGGTTGCCACCTGCTGGGATGGCCCTAACCCAGTCTGTTTGTCTCAGGTTTCCTCCTGAGGCCTGGGCTCTACAGAAGGTGGGCAGGATACACCTATACCTCTGTTCTTGTTACGTTGTCTCCAATTGCTGTATGAACATTTCTGTACTAAGCCCTATTAAATAAAGTCGGGTTAAACCCAAATGCTGTATAGTAATTTGTAATTATGTATAAAGTAAAGCAGTTTTGAACTGTAAAGATTTTCAATGTGTTTTCTGGAAATTTGCCACAACATACTGGCTTTGTATTTTTATTTATCATCCTTTGTAGTTACTGGCTTCAGACTATTGTAAAGTCCCCCTTAGACCTTTCAAAAATAATAAATCTCCTTAAAAATCTTGATCTCTGCCGTGGCATATTCGTGGTAAAGGAATATTCATCTCCCCACCCTGATGAGCCACCTGTTTGTGCTGTTGGGAGCAGGGTACAAGGAGGAGAGGGCTCCCACATGGAATAAAGCCTGGCACTAGCCCCAAACCCCCAGGGTCACTGACCTCTACCCTAAGTTAAGAGTCCAAGCCGAGTAAGCACAGTGAGGTTCAAGATGCTGTGCTGTCTACATGCTCCCATCTTAGCTCAACCCTAAGGAACAGCTGGAAAACCCAAGGAGCAAATCCTCTCTGCTTGGAACACTGGAAGTGTGTGCCAGGACTGTGACTGGGGACTACTGTCCCCAGGCCTGGCTTCCTACTGCTATGACATTCATTCAAGCAGATCAGCAAAAAAGCCCTTTAGTCCTGGACATTAGGGAACCATACCATTTAGTGGTACAGAAGCCAAGGGCAAAGCTCCCTGCCATCCCACCTCTGCTGCCTGGTTCCCAAGAATCAGCAAGAAAAAGCCCTGCCAGGCTCTCCAAGGTCCCACTCTGTCCATGAACTTGGAATTGCATACATTTTTTAGCAGAGGCATTTGTAACCTTAGCAAAAATGGCTCCCGCTTCTAGTCACTGGAATACTGACCCCCTTTTCCACATCTGCCCTTGGCTGTCTCCAGCCCCTCCCCACTGAGCAGCCAGCTTGGCTCATCTGTCCCACCCCAGTGGGTCTGGACACACTCGCCTGCAGACCAGTGGTTCTTATGGATCAGTTCACCTCCGCTGCAGCTGGTTCTGAGCCAGAGACAGACCCTTGTCTGGGAGTCAAAGCTGGCAGGAAACACACACACACATACACAAAGTACAGGGCTCCGAGAACCCCGGGTGGCCATTCTGTGTGGAATGGTACACTCCTGCTGGCCCCTAAGGGAGGATATTGTACATAGGACCTCCACCACAGCACAAACCTGATATGTGAAGGTGGCTATCACAAGGGACAGCTCATGACAAGGGCAACCAGCTGTATCTTTTCTATAAGGGACCTGCAGCAAAGGCTCTACCTGGAAAGCCAGTATAGTATGACTGCTTCACACAACCAGACAATAGAACCTAAGCCCACAGTGGGGAAAGGACATTAGGAAGCCACACAGACTAAATATCCAGGGAAGGAATATCTTGCAGATGAGAATGACCGGTCCCGAGGACTAGTCAAACAGGGTCTACCTGAAAGAGGGCATGGAAATGATAGAGACAGAGACTCGAAGAATGGAGACCAAGACAGGTTTCTGATCAAGGGCTCAGTTTACTGAACATGCAAACAATTTATAAAGCAAAGGGTTACAAGCAAATTTTCTCACGGTAACAACACATCTGTGCCACCTGGCAAGGCATCCAAGAATTCACTCAAGGTTACACAAAGTTTGCTATCTGGTTCCCAGGGTTGCACGGAGCTTGCTATCTAGTTCTCAGGCTCAGAACACCCTGCTTGCAGAGACTACCAACGACAGTCTCTGAGAAATGGAACTTTAGATAAGACCCGAATCTGCCAAGGCCAGAATTCCAATTACCAGACTCCTTCAGAGAAAGGTAGGTTGATGTGCTTGATTTTAGGATTTCCACAGCAAAAGAACTGAGTAGCAGCAGGCTGTGGACATAAGATTTCTAGTACCAGTGTACAGCCCTGGGCCTGGAATCCATCTCTCAGTCAGTCCCAACTGCTCTGCCACCCAAGGGTGCTCCTGAGGCCTTAGAAGTGGCAAGTACAGGACAGGGAGAGGCCTATGAGGTAGTGGTGAGTGCCCCAGATCAGAGGAATGTGGGCCAGGCACTGCCTGTGACACCCCTCTGGGGTAGCTGCCAGCTCCCTCCCTTCCCCAGCCCACCTACCATCCTTGCTCCCAGGGTATCCAAGTTACAACTCTCCCACCAGCTTTCAGATGGTAATTACTCTACAAAGCTTCTCTTTGCAACTTCTCTCTGGGAACCATCTTCCCAGCAGGGATCAGGGAGCTTCCTGAAACTGCCAGCAGAAGGCAAGACCTTTATCTCCTTAGAGCCATCCTGAACTGCCCACTCTGCCCAGCCTCTGAATGAAGTGGGGCCTGGACCACCTCAAGCTGTGGTCCCAAGCTTTGCCTACATTTGTGCTATCCAAAGAGGAGGATGATCCCCTGAGCCAGTATTGCCTGTCCTGATACAAGCCCAGCAAATGGTAAGATACTTGAGGGGAAGGCTGATACGCCATCCTTTACACAAGAACACAGGATGAGCGATGGGACAGTATAGACTTACACCAGAGAAACGGGATACAAACCAGTCCTGCCCTGTCACTGCCACTGACATTGGAGGATGTTGAATCCTACTTCCGGTGGAGGTCTGATGAGAAATGTCAAGAAGCATATGACTTTAAAGTGGCATGAGTAGTTTGTGGCAACACTAGGATTCGTGTTCCCCTATCTATGATCTCGTAGATGCTGGTCCAGCCCTCAGCCCGTCCAAAGCACATAACCATGCTCTGTTGTTGCTGGGCCTGCATGGCACTAGGGACTGCTTCAGAACTCACACTCCTTCTTGCTCTCTGGTCCAGCCCTCAGCCCATCCAAAGCACATAACCATGCTGTGTTGTTGCTGGGCCTGCATGGCATTAGGGATTGCTTCAGAACTCACACTCCTTCTTGCTCTCCAGGCTATCACCTCCTCTAGAAGGCCTTTGGCTTGGTGGACACCAGCCTTGGTCTTAGAAGTCAGTGTCCTGTCAAGGTGTCCTGAGTCATCAACTGGCCCCTGGTCTAGTGTCCCCTGAAATGCACCCCTGATCTGATAGATAGGCTGTAGAGAGGGATCCCTCTCCGTGGTTAGAACCCCAAGTTGCATGGGAGACTATTCAGCAGCAGAGTGAACACAAAGGAGAACGGGGAACAACTATGCCCAGAAGAGAAGCACAGTCCAGGCTGGGCGGGGTTTGGGTTTGGGGGAGCCCTTCAGGAGTCTCCAGAAGCAATGAAATGTGGGAGCAGAGGACACCAGGACACTTTGGTTGACCCAAGGCAAGCTACAGATTGCAGATTCTGATCTTAGCCCCTGCCTCTCAGACCTTGCTAACCTACTCTTTCCAATCTGCTATTGACCATCCCTCTGCAGGGTGTCTTCCCATGGGAGGTAGGACCCACAGTCGATTTAATATCGCTATGAGTCACCAGTACCTGCTGACAAATAATGGGAAATATGGGTGTTCATTTTGTAACTGAAATTTTGTCAGGTAAGTGTGTATGTGTGTGTTGGCTAGTTTTATGTCAACTTGATAAAGGTTGGAGTCATCAGAAAGGAAAATTGTTTCCATAAGATCTATCTGTAAGCCACTTTTAAAATTACTGATTAAAGTTACTTTGGTCATTTTTTTTTAATCATAGCAATAAAAACTATAAAACAGTATGAGTGAGTGTGTGTGTGTGTGTGTTATATGTGTATATGATGGGGGGCACACATATGCCATGGAGTGCATGTAGATGTTAGAGGACAACTTTGTGGAGTAAATTCTCTCCTTCCACCTTTACATGAGTTCCAGAGATGAAGTCTCAGGGCTTCAGGCTCATGCAACAAGCACCTTCACCCACTCAGTCACCTCAGCAATCCCTGTTATTTTTTGAGGCAAGGTGTTGATAAGCAGTTGAAACTGGCCTGAAAGGCACTATGTAGCCCAGGCTGGCCTCAAACTCCAGTTAATCCTCCTGCCTCAGCCTGCCAAGTGCTGGGATTATGTGCCTAAACCACTATGCCCAGTTATTTTCAGACATTTTAAGCACTTACGGTGATTGCACGGTTCATGAAATAACTGGGAACCTGTTCAGTGTGTAACTTTCTATCCCCATTCCTGTATAAGTTTAGGGTAAAAGGTAGGGTGTGCCAGCAAGAGAAGCCCTGAAACAGGTAGGGGCTGATGCCAGAAGAACCTGGTGGCCAAGTTAAGTATGCACCTCAGCCATTTAGTGGCGGTGAGGGACTTGAAACCCAACACCTTCTTCCCACAAGTGGATTGTAGCAGGTATTTTATCACATGGTAAGACACGGGAACTTAGATGACTTCAAATGTTCATTCTTATGAGTAACACACAAGACTTTTAATAATAGCTCTTTCCCCTAAAAACATGACAACTATGTGACTCTTGTGTCTTTGTAAGTCAAAATGGCCTTACAAGTCTGTCAGGTACAAAAGCCTGCTACAATAATAGCCCAAGCCTACCATGTACTACCAGGAAGACAAAAAGGCCCTGAAAATATCCACCATCTATCCTGATGACCACAGGAGACGATGGAGCTCCAGTATCAGACACATACCACTACGGAAAACCAAATTGAGAACAGGCAGTTTCCTATAGAAATCAGAATGCCACTTTTGTGGATAGATAGATGAGTGAGGATACAGATGGACAGGCGGATGATGGTGGGTGATTGAAGTGACGTAAGAGAACAGAGAGACATACAAAGACATGCTATGCTGCCATGCCTTGTCAATCAAATTCCAAAGATGTGGCCTTTTCAGTGGCCTGTGCTTTGTTATTCGCCTTCCCCCAAGACCACCATTTTTTGTTTTGGTTTTGTTTGTTTAAGACAGGGTTTCCCTGTGTAGGCCTGGCTGTCCTGGAACTCACTCTGTAGACCAGGCTGGCCTTGAACTCAGAGATCTACTTGCTTCTGCCTCCTGAATGCTTTAATGATTTAAGGTGATTTAAGGTGTGCCTGAATGCTGAGATTAAAGGTGTGTACCACCATTGCCCAGCTAAGGTCTATCCATTCTTAACAACTCCCTTTACTGTTCTGAAGCTTTTGTAGTCTGGGTAATGCCCTGATATTCTGGACAGGTGTCAAATGTCTTTCTGATGTAAAATAAAAGGGTAATGAGCAAGGGAGACACAAAAGATGGGCAGCCAGGGCAGTCACAGTGCTGAGAAAGGCATGGAGAAGAGTCCCTTCGGACTCTTGAGTCCACAGCACACAGCAGTTTCTGGAGTGGGAGCTTTGCGCTAGCCTCTTCTCCATAAGAAAGGTGGCATCCTGATAAAGTCCTGGAGCCCAGGCTGGCCTCAAACTCAGAGATCTGCCTTGCAAGGTTCAGGTCCCAGGTCTCCCTCCCTCCCTGTCCTACTCCAGGCTAAGGTGAATCCAAATGGCCCAAGCAACCGGCATACCTTATCCTGCCTCAGCAGTGAGCCCTGGTCAAATCAACTTGGATGCAGCAGGACTCTCCAATGTTCAGATCAACCAGAAGTGGTCCGGGGTCACCCACCCCACCAACTTCTTGTGGTTAGTCTGAAGGAATTCTTGGGATGACTGTGATGCCACTTGCTTATAATCCCCAGCACTCATGAGGCTGGTGTTTATCCCACCTGGAGAGAATGAGACCACGACCACAATTTTGAGACATAGTTGAAGCAAGCTTTACTTAAATACTAGCCAGGATGATGGACTCTCGCCAGGTCCATTCCTGGTTCCCAGAAAATGGCAATGGGTAACATTTTGCAGAGGCTTAAAAAGGCAAATCCATAAGGCCACAGTATTTCCCATCAGGTACAATAAGGTACAATAAGGGACAAGCAAATATCTTGACGTACTCCCTGCCAGCATACCTCCTACCTGTAGCCAATCAGGAGCAAGCATACATCACAGTGTATTTCCTGCCCATGTACCTCCTCCCTACATGTGATCAACCACATCCAGTGCAATTGAGCTAAAGAAACTTGAACAATAAAAAAGACAACCTTTACAAAGTGCACAAAAGATCACCCCAACAGTCCCACCTTTTAGTCCAATAAAAGGCTCTTCCTCTAACATCAGTAAACTATACACAATGAGAGCTATCAGGTAAGGATTACATTCACAATGTCTAGTTTATCTGTATTTGCCAACCTTCAAGAAAGGATTTTCTTGGTGACTCCAAAGTTCTGTACCTAAATCATTGTCTATCATATCTTGCATTTATCGACCTAAAAACATCTTTTAAGAGCTTAAAACATTTTCTTGGATCCTTTACAACTTAAGCTTTTATGTCTTTCAACCTTTATAAACTTTACCTCTCT
Source organism: Meriones unguiculatus (assembly GCF_030254825.1). NCBI lineage: Eukaryota > Metazoa > Chordata > Mammalia > Rodentia > Muridae > Meriones > Meriones unguiculatus. The sequence continues at coordinate 64,127,735 of NC_083361.1, forward strand.
TTTGGGAGTTTCCTTTCTTTGGTGACAAGGAAAACTGTAAGGCTGTAACTATCTAGTCTTCAACCACATCAGAGACCTGAGAAGGATAAATATTAACAGAGAAAACAGGATGTGCAGAGCAAGTTTCCAAAACCATAGAATGACAGAGACTGCCGGCCCCCTGGACAGTCACCCTGTGCAAGATTCCTGTGCAGTTTTGGAGCATCCATCTTCGGCCTACTGGCTCAGAATATCTGACAGACTTATCTGTGAAGCAGGAATATTGAAGGACTGGCCTACATTGTCTCAGCAAAGCTTGGCAGTCGACTTCCTCTGTGTCCTGCTCGTCCATGGTTTGGACAGCATGCTGTCAGCAATTGAGGCGAGGGCAGTTTTGTCTGCTGGCACCTCTGCCACCATGCAAACCCATATGGAGGTTCTTCGATGCCCACCATCTTCTTTGAAGTAGTATGAGGGTGCTGCCAGGAGCAGGCATGTCTCACTGTCAAAAGAGCCTTTTATTATTAAGACATCATTAAATGCCATATTCTGCAGATCTCTGAAGAGTTTGAAGACCACTGAATAGGCAAACATTACTTGTTTCCAACTACTTACTATCTGTTTAACTTTGGAAAGATCTACAGGCGGCTAAATAAAGCTTATCGCTGTAATTAGCTAAACCATTACCTGACATGACAAGTTTGATTGACTAGTAGCTAGAATTTCTTAATTGTCCTAAACAGCTTGTAATAGTAGCTTTCAAAAGGACTATAACTTCACATTACAGTTGAGGGAGTTGGCATAGGTACAATACCTAAAGTGAGAATTGGAACACATATGCAATATGTTGTAGCAAAATATATCCTTAAATTTGTATCAATATACAAAATACTATACCAATGTAAAATATTTGGCTTCTTGGTGTTCTTTGGTTTAAATGTAGATTCAATAATCTACCCTTCTATGATTCTTATATCCTCATTTGTTTTTTTTTTTTCTTTATCATATCTTCCCACTTCCCCCCTAACATTAGACAGGAGGGAAAGAAGGATAATGAGGAGAAAGAAAAAGATCCCTGAATTTAACCTCCTTTGTTTCCTCCCTGACCATGACCAATAACAACTTGTAACCAATCCCCCTAAAGGACAACAAACATCCATCACCCACCAAAGAACCAAAAACCACCCACCCCACCTCTTGGGAAAGGGGATACTGTTCTCTTAAAATTACTTCCTGGCACCTGGGGACAACAGCACCTTTTGGGGAAGGTCTAAGAAAACTGGGATATTGGCCTAGTCCTAGGAGAGCTAGCTGCGTCATGTGCTGTCCAGTCTCTGTGGGATCAGAAGAACAGGGCTTAATTGAAGTCTTGGCTGGAACAGGATGTGAGGCTGGACCGTCTTAGCCAGCCATTTTGGAGTTTCCCTGGTTGCAGCTTTGTGAAGAAACAGCAAGTGAGGCAGTCTGTGAGGCTGGATCATCTGGGCTACTTGTCTTCTTTGGTGTCTGGTCCTTTTGCTCTGAAAACATACAAACTTTTAAAGGTAACATACATTTCTGCATAACACACGTATGGAATGTGCAGTATGTACAAATCAGCTAGAGGCGATTCTCTCTGCTCTTTGTTTGAGCAGGAAAGGCATCAACCTTTAAAAGTCCGTTCGGAATATGTAGCCAAAGTGTAATATAAAACTCCACCTATGCCATATGAAAGGATGGCATGTAATAATAAGTCATGAGGACTTTGTGGCCAACAAGATTTGTTGCATATCCATAGACATTCATGTCTCAGCCAGTCTCAGAGCAGCTCCCATGTGGAAGGATCAGCATATGTGGAAGGATCACATCACCTGGTCTGTTGTTCTTCCTGGTTTCTTTCTTCATATCTGTAGCCAAGATTTCCAGGTCTCCCCCAGTCAAATCTAATCTTGACTAATTTTGAAGTAATCCACAGTTTTTCATTTCCTTTTGAAACAAAAGGCATAACCTCTCCCCAAGGTAACACATTTCCTGACTTCTGAAGTTAAGACATCCTTAAAATATATAGACTGGTTTAATTCGGGAGTTCTTTATACAGTCCAATGTCTCTCAGCAACTACTGTTTTTTGCTCATAAGCATTTATAATGTTTAGTTATTAAAGCATGACTTTATTTCTAGGAGATCCCACATCACCCTTCTGTTTTGTAAGCATATCTTTGAAGGTATGGTTAGATTTTTCCAGTTACTTCACCTATAGGATTCTGAGATATACCTGTAATGTGTTTCATACCACAATATCTAAAATATTGTTGCATTCTAATGGATACATCAGCTTCAATCTGTAAAGGCATTTCCAAGAGAGCTATCGCCTTTAGTAAATGTGCAATCTCAGAATCAGCCCTTTTAGAACTCGAGGCAAAAGCATATTAAAATCCCAAGTATGAATCAACTGTATAATATATTGACATATGTACATACTTTAAATTACCAAACTCTATAAAATGAAACACATAAGCTATTATATGACATCATTCTAAGGTGGCATCATTAAACAAAATTTGTATTTTTAACTCAGCATATAGACCTTCATCTAGTAACTGCTCCTTGACAATATAATATTAATCTGAGAGTTTTGGTTCATAGTTGAAGCCTCTTTATCTTAGCATCTCTAATGGGCTGCCATTCTGTAATCTCATCACAAGGCGGTACCATAGGCTTTAGAGTAGATTCCTCTTAAAGTTATTTTGAATCAAAGGATTTTCCAATCTCTTTTCTATTTAATCAAAACAAAATATACAGGGTCCAAGTACCCTCTGTCACTGTATGTACTCACCATTTCTTAACATGAAAAATATTTCTTTTATAACCTCTAACTCTCTCCTTCTTTCAGAGACTTCACTTGATTATTTTCAAACTAATTATTTCTTTCTATGATTTTATTCCCAGCTTTTCTTTCTTTAGGACTTCAGTACAATTCCAAACATACTTACCTGAGGTTCACCTGTGCTCGGGTCTTTAGCTTTTAGTCTGGGGATGGATTTCTTCTGCACCTCAGGTTAGCACTCGATGGTGGCTGCTGGCTCCACACCCCTCATATTGGTCCACGCCTCCGCCCAACTCTGGCTGCAGATGCTGTTCTACGCTGGCACCTCTGCATGTACCATGCACAAAGCCCCTGCCCTCTACGCAGGCTCCATTTGTCTGCAGTCACTGCTGGCTCACACAGTCAGCTGAACCTAAGTAGACCTCTGCCACTCCATAGTTCTGCTCACAGCCCGGTTCACCTGCTCACAGGCCCAGTCTGCCTGTAGCCACAAGCTGGCAGTCCCCCAGTGCCTTGCTTGAGAGAAACCAGACTGCTGTGCACTGAGGCTCTGACCTGCTCCCTCTTAAAGGGCCAAGCCTGGGCCACGGTGTCAGGTTCCCGGGCACTACTCAATCAGCTCTGCCTGTCCTGGCTCTGGGCCACAGCATGCCTTAGACCTGCACTCACAGAGTAGTCCACTACAGCCGGCTGGCTGCTAGAAATGGCTGATCTGCTGTACCACACTTGGGAGAACTTGTAGCCGATGTGCACCTGGGTAGAGCTTGTTCTCAAGGCACTTCTGTCTATCCCATAACTACTGATGCCACTTATTCCTTCCTGGACAAAACTACCACCATCCGTGGCGAGATCAGTGTCCTTGGCTGGTAGGGGGAACCCCATCAGGTCCAGCGGGGTCCACTAAATGACATCCAGCATCCAACCACAGGGGTCTTTGGAATAGCAGATGTGAAGCGCCCTTAGAAATGTGCAGATTTTCCCCAATCGAAAAGAACCCCAGCCAGGCACAGATGTGCTTGCTGTGGTACTTGCCCTTAAACCCACAGAGGCAGGCAGATCTCTGTTAGTTGGAGGCCTGACTGGTCTAGAAAGCAAGTGTCCAGGCTACACAGAGAAACCCTGTCTCAAAACAAACAAACAAACAAACAAACAAACAAAAAACAGAAAGAAAAGGATCCCATAGGCTCCTGGGGTTCTAATTTGAAAGAGCTATGGCCTCACTATTCTCCTAACATCAAAACTGGTCTTGGACGGGGAAGGCCCTGTCTCCTATTGGGGCATTCGTTTTTCCAGTGCCCCAATCTCTTGCAGTAAGCACACTGGTCTCTTCGAAGGGGCTTCCTCCTTTTGCTGTATGCTGTTTGGCCGTGCCCGACAGCGCCCCTGGAATATTGTGCAGTGATCATCCGAATCAGTTTCTTTGCCAGCAGCTCTTCTTCACTCTCTCTACTGTCAAACACTTCCTGAGCTATTTCCAATATTTCTGACCTAGTCATTTTACAAAGTCCACTCATACTTAGGAGTTTCTTTGTTATGTCCGGGGCGGACTGTGCTACGTAGGTCATGTTAACCCCAAAGGAGTCCACTGGGTCATCTGGGTCTATGGATGTATACTCGCGATATGCTTCCAGGAGGCGTTCGAGAAACTCTGAAGGTGATTCCTTTGGACGTTGTCTTATCTCTTTCACCTTGGAAAAGTCAGCAGGCTTCCGGGAGGCTCGTTTCATCCCCTCTAACAAAGCCTGGTGGTAATCACGGAGTGATCTCCTACCTTCCTCTGTTTTATAGTTCCAGTCAGGTCTACATCTAGGCAGGACACAGTCAACTACAACTGTCCTCTGTCTGTCGGTCAGTGCCTGCATTCCAGGCACTGCTTTGGCTGCCTCAGCCAGAATCCGTTCCCTCTCCTCCATTGTGAAGAAAATATGTAAAATAAACTGACAATCATCCCAAGTAGGAAAGTGGATGGAAAAGATGTGGTCAAATAAAGAGACCAGGGGCTTTGGATTTTTGCTGAAAGAAGGGTTCTGTATCTTCCAGTTAATAAGATCAGAGCTGGTTAAAGGCACATAGACTATACAACTCCGGTTTTTGCTGGAAGGAGGGTTCTGTATGTTCCAGTTATAAAGATCAATGCTGGAGAATGTGTTGCAAAGGGAGGACGAGGGATTGTGCTGCCTCTGAAGAGGTTGCAAAGAATAAGGAAGTAACTCCCTATGGGATGTGGGCAGGGGACAGGACAGAGGTGGATCCAGCTGCTTGGTTTGGGGTTGAGGCAGGGGCTGGGGTGGGGTTTGGGGTTGAGGTGGGCGCTGAGTTTGAGGTGGGCGCTGAGGTTGAGGTGGGCGCTGAGTTTGAGGTGGGCGCTGAGGTTGAGGTGGGCGCTGAGTTTGAGGTGGGCGCTGAGGTTGAGGTGGGCGCTGAGGGGGGTGAGGCAATGAGGAGTCCTTTTTTAAAACAGGGGCTTTGGGTGTCTTCTGGTCCCCTGGCAGGGATCTCTGGGGGCTCCTTGAGATGACTGAGGTGGGGTCACCTTGGCCATTTCTGGGCATATAAATCTTCATCCAGAGGGGTGGCTTAGATGTTGCCTCTGCCCAAGGCAAAATGTATCCTATATGGGATTGGTGGCCAGGTGTTTCTAAGGCAATCTTTGCTACAGACCATGCCACCTGGGGATCGAAAGTGCCCTTAGAGGGCCACTGGACCCCAAACGTGGGCCATTTAGATTCACACAAAAACTTGAGCTGTTTCTTGGTAATACCATAGAAGTATTTCTTCTTAACGGCAGGGGTGTAAAGTTTATCAAAATTTTTCAATACACAGTTTAAGGGTGTATTAGGTTTACTAGTCTTATTACCCATTTTGTTGTCCAGTCACCCTAAGACCAAACCTCAGAAGACTCAGGACAATATGACAGAAAAGACAAACAGAACAGGACAGGGGGCCAAGAAGCTGGCGGGCAGTGTGATTTCTCAGTGTGGCTCCTAAGACACCTTACTGTCCCCAAATGGGATCACAACAGAACCTGATTTCATATAAGTTCAACTATGACTTACCAATGGAGGTCTCCTCAGGCAGGTGCCCGCTCGTTTTCTTTTGGTGGAGCCTTGGAACTTCCCAAAATGCAAAGCCCCTGGGAAGTGGTGCTCCAGTCCCTGAGGTTTGGAGGGAAGGATACAGGTTCTGAGTTTGGATAGGGGGGTCCTGTGTCACTGGAACCTCCCAAATACTAATCCCACCACCTTACTCGGGGCACAGCAAAGCCTGTGCAATGGCTGTCTCCTCTAAGACCAGATTCCACAGAACAGCCACGAGCCAGTTTCCCATACTTCTCTTATAGGACAAAAACCACAGGGAGGGAGGTTTTGCAAGCAGTTGGGGACTTTCTTAGCTACGTGGGTTCCATCTTGTATATATTCTCCATTTTGTACTAAGCGAAAGGTAAATTCCCAGAAACAGCTTCAGGGTCAAATGACCCAGGAGAGCCTAACCCACGATATCTTGCTCCGTGCCTTGGTGGTTAGCACCCAGCCAGGACTGAGACCTAGGAGCTGCTGAACGGGTTCTGACTGGCTGGCTTCGACCCAGACCAAGCTATGAAGAGAGCCATCTGATACTACCTTGCTGGCTCCAGTTTGTTTTTCATAGTCGATTACTTCCCAAACCCTCGGCCCCTCCCAAGGCAGTTCTGGAACTCCTCCGGCAGCATCTGGTTAACAAACATTCTGAAGTTATGGGGTCGGGTGCAACCGAATTCCGAGAAACAGAAACTTTGAAGTTCTACCTACTTTAGCCCGAGTCTCAAAAAACGGTCTTAACCGGTTTCCCCGCTGCTTTCTAGACCCAAACTCCCGGACCCAGTGAACGGGGTCCGCCGTCCCACGTGCCGCCGGGCGCTCCTCCCGCAGCGTGGCGGCCCCGGTGACAAGTCCCGACCACGGCGGGCACGGTCGGCCAGGACTCAACCGGGTACTCACCGTACAGCCCCGCGCGCTGCAAGCCCCCGCCGCCGCCGCCGGATGCCCTACAGCCCCGGGCGCGCTCTTCTAGCCCGACCGCGCAGGAGCCACCGAAAATCCACTCTCTCCCGAAAGCCCGCCTCACTTCGCAGGAGCCAATCAGAGGCCGCGTTCCTGTGACAGGCGGGCCTACGAACCCGTAACACAGCCCGGTGTGGAGAAAGGGGTGGTCTCCCGGGCTGCTGGGACCTTGCAGGATGAGGAAAAGGACCACCACCAGATTATTATTATTTTTTAATAAGATTATTTATTCATTCATCCCGATCGTAGTCCCCTCCTCTCCTCCTGGTCACACGCTCCCATCCTCTTCCCCTATACCTCTTCCCCTTCTCCACAGAAAAGGGGAGCCCCCACACCTACCTACCCATCCCAGAACATCTTAGTAACTTCAGGACCCAGAGTGTCCTCCTCCGCTGGGGCCTGTCAAGGGGGTCAGTCAGTCCCGCCAGGGGGGAGTGATCAAAAGGCCGGCAATAGTCCACAGCCCCTGGTCCCCTTTCTGGGGGACCCACATGAAGACTAAACCGGCTACATATGTGTAGGGGCTTTGGGGGAGGGGATCTAGGTCCAGTCCATGCATGGTTCTTGGTTGGTGCTTCAATCTCTGTTAAGAACTCACGGGCCCAGGTTAGTTGGCTCTGTTGGTCTCCTTGTGTAGTTTTTGTCCCCTCTGGGTCCTTCTATCGTCGTCCCCTCCCTCCCCAATCTTCCACGAGGCTCCCCGCACTCCCCCTAAGGTTTGGCCTTGAGTCTCAATATCTGTTCTGCTCTGCTGCTGGGTGGAGCCTCTCAGAGGGCAGTTATGCTGGACTCCTATCTGCAAGCATAACAGAATGTCGTTAGTGTCAGGGGCTGGCTCTCTGGCATGAGGTGTGTCTCAGGTCGGGCTAGTCATTGATCGAACATTACCTTAACCTTCGCTCTGTCTTTACCCCTGCACATCTTGTAGGTAGGAATAAGTTTTGGGTCAGGTTTTGTGGGTGGCTTGGCAATCCCCTCCCTCCACTAGAAGTCATGTCCGGCGAGAAAGTGACCTCTTCAGTCCCCACTAGTAGGAGTCTCAGATAGAATCATCCTCCCCCGCCCCCCAGGAGCCTACCCTGCTTTACATCTCCAGCTTGTCTCAGAGATGCCCCTGCCTTCTGTTTCTCTTCTCTCTCTCTCAGCCCTCTGGCCTCCACCCCAGCCTGGCTCTCCCGGCATCTGATTCCCATTCTCCTTTCCCTCCCCACCCCCTCTCCTACTCTGTTCTCTATCTTCATCTACTTCCTCTATCTGTTCTATCTCCCCTTCTGAGTGAGATTCAAGCATCCTCCCCTGGGCCTTCCTTATTACTTAAGCTACTTTGGGTCTGTGAATTGCAGTTTGGCTGTCCTATACCATATGGCTAATACCTGCGTGTAAGGGACAGGCCATTGTTTTTCTACCCTCGTGGACTGAGTTGGATAAAGAAAAAGAAAACAAACAAACAAACAAAAAAAAAAAAAACAGTGCTGGGCTGTGGTGACACCTGCGGTTATTCCCAGCACTCCAGGGGCAGAGGAAGTAGGCTCTCTGACTTCGAGGGCAGCCTGGTCTATAGAGTTGCAGGACAGCCCACAGAGAAACCTTGTCTTCAGGAAAGGGGGAGAGGGGGGACAATATAGAATCAGTTACCATACACCCTTAGCTCTCCAATTTTCCTAAAACCAAAAATTACAATAGATCTAACTTGTCCTATAACCACTAAAGAAGCAGAATTAGTGATATACAGATTCCAAAAATGAACGGTCCAGGTACTGAGTGTTTCACTGGGAATTCTGTGCGACATTAAAAGAATGATTAAGAACCAGGACAGAGTTAGTCAGGTTCTCTAGCAAAACATAAGCAATATAACTTCTGTCAGTCTCTGTCTCCACACATGAATATGTAACATTTGTCACATCAAAAAGTAGTGATTTTCTTTTTTTGTTTTTGGAGACAGGGTCTCTCTATTTAACCCTGATTGTCCTGGAACTCTATATAGCTAGCCTTGAACTCAGACAGATCCCCTGCCTCTCTTTGGTGTTGGCGTTAAAGGTGTGTGCCACAATGCCGGGCCAACCTCACGGATAATTTAAAAACATTAATTAGATTGGCTGACACCACAGCAAGTTTCATAATCCTACAATACCCCGTCCATACACTGAAGGGCCACAGTACACACTGAGTTGCTCAGGCCAAGAATCCAGGGTAGGAGGGGGCAGCAATTCGGCCCTATTCAAAGGCTGAGGGCCTGGAAGCTTCCTCTGGAACCCTTAGTGGGAGTCTGCAGGAAAGACCAAGGAACTGGTGACTGACATCCTCAGGCCAGGCAGCACACGCAGGCACATTGGCTCGGGAAAAGTAGACTCTACATGTTACTGCTGAAAGAATCAGACTAACTTTGTAACCTATGTTTCTTTAATTGCCTTATAACTTATATTTTCAAGTTTTAGGCTCATGTTAATTAAAGCCTCTTGCTGCTTCTCCAGAGAGCCGAGGAATGTAAAAGTTCCTGACATTAGCCATCTGTGAGGGCAGAGATAAGGAAGAGAACAAGCAGAGATCTCTACTAAATGGAGAGAAAATCACTGGCTGACGCCTGTGAGATGAGCTTTGTTTGGAAACTGGGCCAAATAGCCCCAATCCTTCTCCTGACCTTTGATCCAAAGCCTGTAACCCCCACTCCTCAGAACAGACACGGGATGAGTTAATCAGTCTCCCACCTTTAACTGTGGCTATATTTCATATGGCAGAAAATTCCAAACTGACTTGAAGATCAGATATTTATGACAGGGCTGACCAGACCTAAGGGTGCCCAGAACCAACCAATTATTTTAAAAGTTAAATACCTCATCCAATCATGAATTGCCAAGAAGGCAACCCCTAGAATTCCCCACGCCTTGTCTTTTAAAAAACCTAAGGTCTTTGTCTCCCAGTGCCCACTCCTTGCTGACCAGCAGGGGTGACCCCATTGCGCAATGGTCAAGATGAACCTCTTGCTATTTTGCATCGATGGATGATTAGTTTTCTGAGTTCTCTTCACACCTTCTTATATTTAGGCTGTTGCTGGGCCTAACATTGCCTGCCACCCCAACCGCTCCAGTTTTGCCCCACCAACACTCCCACTCTACTGGACAGGGCCATCTCCAACTCAGTTGCTGACTCTGCTCCAAATGCTTTAAAAATAACCTCGCAGACACTCTGCGTTACTCTCCCCCTCTCAAACCAATCAAGCTGACAACCAGGATTAAAGAGTGCAGGAAGCCACACCCCAACTTCCTGTGTATGCCCGGTAAAACAAACAGAAGAGAGAAAGGAAATGTGGTATTTTCATGAACTTAAGCACAGAAGCCCTCTACAAATCACTGGCAGTAATAGATAGCCCTAACTACGCACATTGGCTCAGGAAAAGATTACTTGAAGATTACTTCAAGGTAGACAAGGCTTGTTTGCTGTCCAAAGCCAGTCGACATACTCGGCCATACCACAGGCTTTCAAAAGCTCCTGACAAAATCTAGCCCCTGTTTGGGGCCAAAGCTCTCAGCTACTTGCATGAATTTCACCTGCTTGGGAGCATCTATGACAAGCTCGCTCACAGCAGTTTGAGTCTAAGCTTTGGCAGAAAGAAAGAGTGGGAGAAGTCGGTCGTCCCTATCTGAACACTCAGCACTTCTGAGGGAAAGCTGTCTGGTTACTGGCTTGAAGGAAACACAACTCAGTGGGATAGACTAAGGAAGCCAGAAACTGTCCCCCACACTCCTACTCACCTCATTCTAGACAAAGATAGGGAATGAATTCAATGGAAGAAGTGTAGAAAGGTCCAGTGCCGCTCCCTTCCGTAAACACTATACACTCTGTTTAAGACAGGGGATTCACATTTTTTTGTCTCTCTCTCCTTGTAAGACTTTGATACAAGTGTTTGCATCCCCCCAACCAGGAAAACCTTGGCTTACACAAAGGCCTCCTACTGCACTCCAGGAATCTGATAGCCTGTAGCAGTGACCCCTTCCCTTTTATCCTTCATTTTCTGTTCACCAATTCTCTTCACAATAGCCAGTTGAAGAATACACTGAGGTCTGACCCCAGACAACAAGGAAAAGACCCAGTCACCATCCAAGTTAGAGTGAAAACAAATGCACTTCCTGTCTCTGGGTGCTTGTTCTTCTGATCATACTCTTTGGATCAAGACCCATGTTTGCCTTGACCAGACACTCAGTTGGCATCAGGAGGGAGGGTCTCTTTCTTTGCAACCCTGAACTTATTTCCACAGGATGCTATAAAAACCACAACAGCAAAACACTGTTGAAGCAGCTAAAACAGACACACACAACAAAACAGTAAACTTTAACTGAAGCCTCACATCTTACACATCATGAACTTAAGGTACAAAACTGTGAACTTCCAGGAACAGAAAGGCAAGGGGCTGGAGAGCTCACTAGTTTGTTACCGTGCCTGCTACAGAGCTGTGGAGACCTGAGCTCAGGTCCACACCACCCCTGTAAAAGCTGTGAAAGTGCATTTGTGCAACTAGAATTGATGCCAAGGCTCAGAGGATGAGTGAATAACCGATGTGACCCTCAGAAAAGGAAAAGGGAGGAGAGCAAGCTTCACTCTGCCAGAACTTTACAGAAGGCGAGGTGAGTTGTGAGGACACACAACTATACTGTGGTTTGACAGGATTCCCTCACTCTGACGAGAACCTGAGAGACAAAAGAGGAAAGGCTCATTTTGATGCTTAGACAGGCTGTCATTATGGTTCTCTGGCTTCATTACTTTAGGCCTGAGGTGATAGCATCATGGGCATGAGGACTGTGAAACCAAAATAGAATCTTCATTGTCAATAAGTGCCCACAAGCTACAAGAATAGGTTTCCGTTTGTGGCATAAGTTTCTATTTCCTTAATCTGATATACCATGCAAAACATGTTTTGAACCTACACTGAACTCATTAGCCCACGATCAACAACTGCCCCTTGCCTTGCAAAATATGTTTTCAAGAAACCTTAGTCGATGCCTATGGCCACAAAACCCATGATGTATTGCTTTCCATGTACATGATCTATATTCTTGATTTTACATAGTATTTTTTTTTTTAACAGCCGTTCTTCTCGCCCCTGTAAATGCATGCTGGCAGCTGTTTTTAATGAGCCTTATGGCTTTTCCTTATAAAATGGATATCGAAAAACTAGCACTGGGCTGCTTTCTCAAATCCGACTGAGGGGGAGACGGAAGGCTGGCAGTCCAGGGTGCACCCTTAATAAAATCTTGCTTTAATTGGTCAATCATGGAAGAGGTCTTTCTCATCCAATATGTGGGATTAACAAGAACATGTGGAGGAAAGAGCTGTTCAACTCATGGCTGCCAGGGAGCAGAGAGTGACAGGAAGGGTGGGGGGGCCATGAACCCCAGTGAACTAGCCCCCCAAATCAGGCCCCACTGTCCACACATGCACCACCTCCAGTGGTCTCTTCAGACTGTGACTCCAAGGGTGTGTTAGCTCGCAGCCTCACCACTGACTGTTTGCGTGACTCTGTGGGCTTTCTGGGTACTTTCCCCCACAGCACACACCTCACTGTCTTCCTTAGTTCTTGGAATAGCCCAGTTTGTTTCTTTCTTTGCTTGTTTGTTTTTCCCCCAGCAAAGAGTTGATTCATCACATTGTCATCTGCATGCTACTGATTGTAAGTACAGAGTCTAAAGTCCTGTGTGGCTGCTAGAGACATCTAAAACCTCAAATTTAGACTTGCACTGGGTATGGATACATGAATTTCTAGCAGATCCTAGCAGCCACAGGATGAGAAAGCTGGAGGAAATTGAGTTAATAATGGTCATTATTGGTTTTGTTTCTTTGTTTGTTTGTTTGTTTTGGGGTTTTTTTTTCCCCTGTGATCCTTTGACAACATTTCTTGAAGATTACTGTCAGTGCATGAACTAATGACAACAGAGAGTAGTTCTGAAGAGTTTAAGTTAGCTTGGGTGACTCTATTTTGAAATGAGGAGCCATCTTGACCAGGAGCTGCACTCAGGTACCAGGAAATATCATAGAATGTGCACTTGGCAGAAAACAAAGTTAACTCTCCTAGCAACAGCCTCCAGGAAATATTACAGAAGTAATACTTGATAGAAAATAGAGACAATCTCCCTGACAATAATCAGTGAGAATCGGTTGGGAAAATTCTCCCCAACGTTCCAGATGTAGTTTAGAAGAATGGCAATTGTGATTATGTAGAAGGTCACCTAACCTCTGTGAATTTTACCCAATCCTGTAACGTCAAGGTATGAACCCCCCTGCTTGTTGTCATGGAAACCCCCTGCTTGTGGTATTTCCCTTTAAAAATCCTGTTTACCCAGGGCTCGGGGTCCCACTTCTTTACTTCTGCGTTAATGAAACATGGGTCCTGAGTTTGATTGCTCTCATAATAAAGCTCTCTTGCTCTTGCAAGAGAGTCATCTCCTGGTGGTATGTGAGGGTCCCGTGATCCTGGCATAACAGTTCTACCTTTTTCAGAAAGATGTCATGTAAGACCTGCATTCCCGCTGCAGGCACTCCAGACCGCTCCCCTCCCAATGAGACTCACAGACCGTGGTTCGATGCAAAAGCAAGAGGCATTAGTTTATTCCGATCATGATGGGGTTGCTCCTTTAAGGCAGGAGACGACCCCAAGCATACAAAGCACAGAGTTTTTATACCTAAAAATCAGACCACACATGTTTCTTTACATTGACTAGTCAGCAGAAAGATAACATGAAAAACAATTTTGCAGCTGGCAGCTTGTGGCTTCTTCCAAGAGTAGTCCTTCCTGCCCCAGGTTTCTTATCTCAAAATAAGCTCATTCAGTCCTCTAGGGAGGGCCATCGGGTCTGGCCTCTATTCAAGGTGTAGTAGCCCTAGCTGTTTTTCTTTCTAAGCTGGCCCTTATTCAAGGTTCAGTTGTTTTACTTTCTAGTCTTGGATGGTCTCATTTCTCAGTCATACTTAAAAAAACCATAGACACAAAAAGGCCATGGGACAGAGGAGTGCAGCCGACTTGTCTCTCCATTGGTGCAGGAGGAAACTGGGACTGAAATATGGCAAGCTCACCTGCCAGGACAGAAACAGCCCTGATGAGGAGGATAGGGACTGTGAAGATTCATCTGTCCTCAAGTCTGTGTCTGACTCCTTAGCCAGTCTCTGGGACCCAGCACATGGACAGAAGGATGTGACATCTATGAGCCTTAGCACAGAACAGGTTGCTGTGATCCAGAGGGGCTGGCAGAGAACATTCCCCCATTTGAGTTGTGTGTGGCAGAGCTCCAGTAGGACTGGGTTGCTGGGGGAGGTGGGATGTGCATGGCTTGGGGAACCCTGACTCATTCTCTGATGTTGAAGACAGAGAAGATAAAAGAGTACTGAGCAGAGTCTCAAAATCCTTTAAGAGACTCTTGTGGCATTCCTGCAGAGACTTTTTGTTCTTTCAAACTAGTTGAATTCCCACTGTCTCATGAAATCCACACCCTGTGGTTCCTGTCCAGACGCTGACTGGGAAGCCCACCTTAGGAGCTCTTCAGGGCCATAGAAAGCTCCACAAAGCCTATGGCTCTCCTCCAGTGCAAAACCACACCTCCCGATAGAGCACATTAAACTACACCTGTGACATAGAATGTCCGTGTAATTATCATGGAAGCAAAGGGTGGATTGAGCAGCCTCAGACTGCTTTCCTTTTGTCCCACTTTGTAGATATTTCATGATACTGGCTTTTGAGTTGCTTTAAAAACATTAGAGACTATATGGTCTCCTGGCTTCTAATATTTCAATATGAAGATCATCAGGGAGTTGCCCCCCCCCCAAGTACTGCATAGACCTGATGCCCAGGTATCTATTGCAAGGCTTCCTAAGTCTTTCCCCCAATTACCCCTTTTCATCTGAGAAATGTTTACATGACCCCAGATGTCTTGGCTCCATTTCCTGTTGCTATGATAAAGCTCCCTGACAAAGCCAACTCAGGGGAGAAAGGGTTTATTTTAGCTCAGTTTCTGAGGACAGTCATCATGGGGAAAAGTCCTAGAGGAGAAGCTAGAGAGGGCTGCTCATCCTCTCCAGTCAGGAGCAAAGAACAGAGAATTCACGCTGGCATGCCCACTGCTCAGCTTTCTCCCTCTTCCCACAATCCAGAACCCAAACTCCAGGAATGGTGCTTCCCACCTTTCGGGCTGTCTTCCCACATCAATACCCCATCAATATAATCAATAACCCCATCAATGTAATCAATAACCCATCAATATAGTCAGTAACCCCTGTGCACATAGACTTGGGCACAGGATATAGAAGCTAATAGAGAGAAACCCTTACTGAGACTCCCTTTCATATGATTTTAGATTGAGTCAAGTTGACATTTAAACTAAACCTTATGCCAGGTACACAGATCCACAAGACAGATATATAAAACAATGACAGTAACTCATAAAGTAATTTATTTTAAACAATTCCTTAGTATACATGTTATTTCAGTGTTTATTAAAGATGAATACAGACTTTTATACCTGTTTGATTTCCAGCACCCACAGGGTAACTCACCAGCATCTATAACTCTAATTCCAGACAATCTGTCACCCTCCTCTGCCTCCACATGCACCCTCAGGCAAAACTCCCATACACAGAAAGCAAAAATAAAGGTTAATTTAAAAAAAAATAATTTATTATGTCAGTTTACATTAAAGTATTAACGATGACCAGGCACAGTGGCACATGCTTGGACTCCCAGCACCTGCTGCTCTGCTCTGCTCTGCAGTGCTGTTGAATGCTGCATAAAACAGCTCGGCTCAGCCGAGATATGTTATGAATCACAGAAGCAGGGAAGTAGGGAGGCAGAAGCAAACAGATCGCTGTGAGTTCAAGGCCGGCCTGGTCTACAAAGCAAGTCCTGGACAGCCAAGGCGACACAGAGAAACCCTGTGTGGAAGACAAACCAACAACAACAAACAAAAACAAAAAACCAAACAACAACAACAACAACAACAACAACAACAAAAACCTGTTGCCTCCTACCCGAGAGGATGAGGGCTTGGTGGTCCCTAGGTTCTTATGTCTGGCTGTCTCAGCAGCTCTTGAGTAGTCCCCTGTAGCTGTGCATCACTGGGAAGGCCAGCACCTGGTAGTTGCTCAGCCCACAAAAGTGTCTACCTGGCGCCAAACACGTGGAAGGTTCCTGGAAAGCCGCTGGTCCTCAGTCAACAGTGGACGTCTGGAATCGTTGCTTCTGATAGTAATGACTGAGTCAGCAGCAGCAGCAACACAGGAGAGGATGGGTGAGCCGAAGTTGAATGGTTTTCCCTCTGCCCTGTTTTTTGAATCTGGATGCTAGCAGGAGGTTCCACCCCACTCCAGGCCCATCTACCTGCATCAACTGAGACACTCAGGACAATTTCATTTAAGTGAGAATCCCTGCTCAGGTGATTCTAATTTGTGGCAAACTGACACTCATTACCAGACTTTGAAAAATCATGTAAGAAAATATTATAAATCTTTGTTGTCCATAATTGAACCGTTTTATTTCACTAAGAGCAGAAAACCTTATATGCACAGTAAAAACACTGCGATTCATAATATACAGTCGTCTCAGATCCCAGCTGAGGTGTTTCAACAGCATGGCAGGGTAGAGCCTGTTGCAATGCGAACTGCGCATGTGCGTGTTCAGATGCGCGGCTGAAGTAAAAGTTTGTGGTGCAACATGGGTGAACGCTGCAAAGAATATCTCCGATTCAGTATACATTTGATTCCAAACAAATTTTGCGGCCCTTACACATCCAGAAACGTTTACTGTTGCCAGGTTGTTCCCAGCCTCCTCTTCCTCGTGACTCTCCCCACAGTCTAAGGAGCTTTCTTAAGCTTGAGAACAAGAGGATCCTCACAGAGCATGATAATGAACTTGGCACCAAAGGTTGGAACACCAGACTGGGGCAACTTTCATGGGGTTGTCATTAAGACAGTCAGTCAGCGTGAGAGGCAGAGAGCCAGGCCTCCAGAGGGAACAGGGAGGAACGGTGCTTAAATAACTTCCCCAGTGCCGGGAGAACAGCTCGCAGGAAGACACGCTTTTCTTTTCCTGCTGCTGAGAAAGGTCAGCTCTTCTCCCCTCTATGTAGTAAAGGGCCCGGAGTCCTCCACCATGCACAGACCCGGGATGGAGGAAAGAGAGGAACCTGCCAGTCTCCCCTGCTGAGCGTTTCTGGCTCCACCTTGAGGTTTTGTAGCTCCCTCTTTCTCCTTGCTGGGTTCTGGTGTCTGTAACTTGAATGTTGAGGAAGCCCGCTCACAGCATCACCTGGCTTGCCCCAGGAGGCTCTTAGAAGCAGATTTGTAGCATTTTTCTTTGTTTGCTTTTGATTACTTTACTTCACGTGTGTGGGTGTATTGTCTGCATGTATGTCTGTGTACCACACATGCACCTGGTGTCTAAAGAGGCCAAAAGAAGTCCCAGCTGGTTGTGAGCCACCGTGTGGCTGCTGCAATAGAATGTGAGTTTCTGAAGACTGGAGACCTCTGTTCTCTGCAAACACTGGCGTCTGAATGCCAGCTCTAGTGCAAGGCTGAGTTTCCCCGTCCAGCTTTATTTATTAAACTGCAGTTCTCTTAAAGAAGCCTTGCTCAGTGCTGCTGGGTGTGTTCATTAAGGAGGATGTGTATCACCTGCTTTCCTCAGTAGCGTGTGTAGTAGTGTGTGCAAATCAATCCTGTGTCACTGTGATTGTATGATCATTGGAGCAGTGACACAGACTTGACTTTCTGGCTGCCTGGCGCTGCTGGGAGGATTCTTATTTTCACCTGGCCACGTGCACTTTGAAAGCCCTTCAGTGGGGTCAGGGAGGGTGGCGGAAAATGACTCACTGTGAGAGAGCACTTTGGAGGAAAGCATGAAAGAGCCCTGTTTATGTGCTGGACATTGTGCCTGTGTGTCTGTGTCGACGCATCAGTCAGACTTTCCTTCCTCTGTTTAGATGCTAGCATTAGAACGTCGGCCTCGTGCAGGCTACACAAGTTGTCTGCACTGGATCCGTGGTTCTACACATAAAAACTCTGAAGAACAACTTGTTTGTTTTTGATTTACGCGTGTGTGGATCAGTGTGAGTCTATGCCATGTGTGCGTAGAATCCGGAAGAGGGCACTGATAGCTGTCCTGAAGCCCCCGGGGAACAGAACCTGGGCCCTCTGTTAGAGCAGCAAGTGCTCTTGACCACCGAGCATCTCTCCAGCCCCTTCTACATTTAAAAATGTTTTTAAAGAAAAAAAGAAAGTTTCACTTATTTTTTCTCCTTTATGATTTAGGTTTTCTTTAGGTTACCTTAGGATACCTTAGGTGTCCTTTATGTTACCAGCGATCTGTATAATTGGAAAACTCAAAATCCACCATTCTCTGAAAACAACAACAACAACAGAAACACCCGTAGGCTGGGCAAGGATGGTGGTGGCCAGCAATGCAGCCAGACAGAACAGTCTCCCTTTTGTTTGATACAGACCAAGGAAACTTTAAACAACTTCTGCTGGGTCCCTTTTCAAATAATTAAGCACAGCTGCTAAGATTTCATTTGTCACCCAGTCAGCTCCAGATATTAGGGGGAAATAGTTATTAAAGTTAAAGGTATAAGTAGGTCCCAGTTGCTGCAGATAGCTCAAAGGGTGTTTAAAAACAGAGAGCTGATTGGGACAAGACCTTTTGCATAGACTGAAAAACCACCATCACCTTTTCTGACAGTGAGACACAGACTGAGAGACCCACCAAAATTTTTGCGTCTTATCCTCTGTCACAAGAATATCTTCTAGCTGAAAGTTCTGACTCCTA
This sequence comes from Meriones unguiculatus, assembly GCF_030254825.1. Lineage (NCBI taxonomy): Eukaryota > Metazoa > Chordata > Mammalia > Rodentia > Muridae > Meriones > Meriones unguiculatus. The sequence continues at coordinate 64,146,355 of NC_083361.1, forward strand.
TCAAGAGATACAGTGGGCCTTTAATCCCAGCATCCAGGAGGCAGAAGCAGTCTGTTCTGAAGAAGCCAGTCTGGTCTACAGAGTGAGTTAAGGACAGCCAGGACTACCCAGAGAAATCCTAAATTCTGTCTTGAAAGTGACAGAGGGAGAGAGAGTATCTTAGACTGACAACAAAGATTCCTGGGGGTATGGGTAAAACCCCCCCCAGCACTGCCTAATATCAAGTTCGTACAATTAGTCAACTAACCAGTTTTGCTACTCTTGTCCAGATAAAGCAATACCTAATAACCCTGGAAACAAAAGGGAAAATTTCAGCCCTGTTTGAGTTCTTGTTCTGACTTCCATCAGAGATGAACAGTATTGGGTTCGGGGTAGAAGCCGAGAAAACTCATTTCAGACAGGGAAGCGTGAAACAAAAGCTTTATCTTCTGAGCTCAGGGAGGCAGCCATTTGGGATCTGAACCAGAGGGGAAGCTGTATTGCATATTTATAGGGTTCAAGCAAGGGGAAGCAGAGTGGACTGTAGCAGTGTCCAATCATAATTGGACGTAAGGGGTTGGGCAAGGGAGTTTCCATCAGTCAGGATAGGAGTAGGTCCCGGGGCCTGGGAACATGAACTTAGTTTGACCCTGCCAGCAAGATGGAGAAATTGTCCTTGAGAGGGCTAGATGCAGGGAACTGTTTTCTCAAAAGTTGTCCCTGGGATGTCTAGACTCAGTTTTCTTACAACAGAAGTTGTTCAGCTATTGGGGACTACCCGATTTCCCTAGGGCATGGGACCTTGAATTTAGTGTTCTTCCTACAATAAAATGGAATCTGAAAATGAAATGGAAATACTTAGCCTGAGTTTCCTTTGCTTGTTCCCAACAAACAATGATGTGGAAATGTAAGCCAAATTAACCCTTTCCTTCCCAGCCTGCCTTTGGTCACGGCGCTTCATCACAGCCATATTAACCCTAACTACGATACCCACCAGATGAATCTCCATTGTTTTGTTTCTCACACTCTGTCCAGGCTCTGGCTGACACGGGTTTATAGCTCAGCTGGGGAAAGGCAGTTGGCCCCGGCAGCAGGAAGTGCTTCTGCAGACACAGCTCTTAGAGGGAGTGGCTGAGCTCAGCTTCTCTAAGAATAAGGCCTGAATAGGAGCTTGTGAACTGCAGCAAGTGTAGTGACTTGGTGGGGGCAGGGCTTGTCTAGGCCTCACCCACCTGGAGGTTCATACTGTCAGTGTGGGGACAGGGGAGGTATGTCTGTTTCCATCATGGAATGAGCACGCCAGCAATGATGCAGCATTACAGCCCCAGCCTACACGGAGGGAGCCTCAAGTTCAAGAGATTAAGCCATTCATCTAAAGCCGTAGATCGGGTCCACATGTCCTCCAAGGGCCCATTGAAAGCCTGGTCTTTAGCTTGGTGCTACTGGTACACAATGGAACCTTTAGGAAGTGGGGCTGGGAATGAGGAAGCTGAGCCATGCAGGGGCTGTGTCCTGGAAGAGGCTGCTGGGGCCACACCCATTCTGTACCTCTGTTCACTTCCTGGCTGTCATGGAGGGAGAATCTTCCCCACCATGTGCTTCTGCCACAGTGTACTGCCTTGCCACAGGCCTGAAGCAATGAGCCAGCCAACCATGCACAGAAACTTGCAAAAGCTGGGCATGGTGGCACTCACCTTTGGTCCCAGCACTTGGGAGGCAGAGGCAAGTGGATCTCTGTGAGTTTGAGGCCATCAAGGTCTACAAAGTAAGTCCAGGACAGCTAAGGCTACACAGAGAAAAATCAAAAATCAAAATAAAATAAGTAAGATAAAAATAACACTTTCCCCCTTAAAATATGATTACATCAGGTATTTGTCTCTGTGATGGAACCAACATACCAGGTCACAGAGCCAATGAATAGGTTCAGAGCCCAGGCCAGACTGAAGAAATGGGACATCATGATAAATATATCATGGGAAGATAGAAGACCTGTGATGCTGTTTGAGGGCAGGCTGAGCTCCCCATCCCCTTCTCCACCTTCACCATCCTAAAGGACTCATGCCCTCCCCCATTTCCCTTCTCCCATTATAAAACAGAACTACCAGAGAACCCATACATCCTGCTGGTGGGTAACTAACCCAAAGGAAATGAAAAAACAACTCGGAAAGGTTGGTCCTTTGTCATAAACTGTTTCTCAGAACTGAGAGCAGTGGAGTATTTTGGGTTACCAAAGAGGGAATGTCTTCAGTGTTTTCGTTTGGGATGAACAGTGGGCCTCAGGTAAGAAGGCTGCCTGGTCAGTTTTCCAATCCCTGCCCAGTAGGTGTATAGGGCCAACTGTGAATCCTGAGGTTAAGACTGTCTGCTAAGACATGACGAAGTCACTCCCAACAGAAGAGCTGGGCATTGAAAGCCGGGGAGCTTTAGAAGACACCTGCTCAGAGGGACTCCTTTCTGCATCTGAGAAGACGCTGGGGCAGGTGGGAGGGCTGTGCCAGAGGCGGTGTGAGGCAAGGTAAGGTCAGCAGCAGGCTGTGAAGGCAGGACTGAAGAAACATCACTTAAGCTGAGCTGTTTGGCCCGGGCTTGTCGCTGGTCTCTGCTAATCCCACCTTCTGTCTTTTTTGTTTGTTTGTCTGTTTTTTGGTTTTTTGTTTTTTTTTCAAGAAGGCAGGGTTTCTCTGTGTAGCCTTGGCTGTCCTGGACTCACTTCGTAGACCAGGCTGGCCTCAAATTCATGGAGTTTGACCTGCCTCTGCCTTCCCAGGTGCTGGGATTACAGGCGTGCACCACCATGCCGTCTCCCACCAGTAGTCTTTAGCTTTGTAAGTAAATAATTTCACAATTACATGGGATGGAATCTCAGAGTAGGGAGTAATCTCTTGACAAGGGATCAGACACTCTATGAGTCTTCCCTGAGACTTCTGGGCCCTCGGACTCAGGCAGGGTCCCATGCTTTTAGAAGCCCGTGAAGACGGCATGACCTGGACCCTCGGACATGTGTCCTTCCCTACCCTTGAGTCTTCCTCTGTGTCTAAGAATTTATCCCAAAGGACCAGCGAGTTCCTGTTTAAAGATGCACTGTGGAGCTGAATTGTTTGCACTAAAGGAACAATGAGGACTGGCCACAAGCCTGAAAGCTGTTTACTCAGTAAATCATAGGACAGGAGGTTGCATTCACAACACATACTTATGAGCAAGGGGATACATTTGTCTATGTAGGGCAGGGAACCATTCTTACACCATTTAGAGCTATCATACAGAACACAAACCACTGGTTCACTGATGCATTTCATGAGGCTCCTGGCCTTTTATATGACGTGTGAACCACGATGACATCCATTAGCTGCAGAGAGCTGAGAGCAATGCAGTCAGTTCTTAGACTAAACAGAGTTCTGTCCAGCGGAAGCTCATTTGCTAACTCCTTCCAATGGCTGGAGCACATTTCTGTTCATTTGCAAATCCATCTCTCTCTGTATTTCTGTGTGTGTTTATCTGTCTATGTGTGTGTTTGTGTCTGTGTTTCTCTCTCTCTTTGTCTCTCTGTTTCTCTGTGTCTGTCTCTTTCTGTCTCCATTTGTCTATCTCTGACTCCCTGTGTGTGTGTTTGTGTGTGTGTGTGTGTGTGTGTGTGTGTGTGAACTCAGAGTTGCCTCCCTTGCTCACTTCAGTGTTTCTGACCTGTAAATGTCTGCACCTTTTTAATTTTTCTGACTTCTTGGTACTGGTTGTGACTTCTTAATGTTCTCCCACTAATAACAAGTTAAATAAAAGCACAAACATATGTTCACATTATATCTCAGGCCTTCAGAAGGTAGATGAGTTTGAAGACTCATGGTTTTATTTGGCCTTCTCTTGAAAGCCACCCCTTGACCACTGAAAGATATGTGGGATTCCTTTCCAATGATGAAAAGTTAGTGCCAAATCATGGGTAAGGAAAGGTGACTTTGGGTCTGGTGGTTTACACCTGAAATCCCAAAAGCTGGGAGGCTGACACAGGACAATCTTGACTTTGAGCTGTTCTGCCCAGTTCACGAACCCCAAAAGACCAGGAATAACTAGACTCCGCTGTAAATACATGAGGTTCTTTTTATTGTAAATTACAAGCTGCAGCTAGGGCCTACACCCCCCCACCGATGGGAGCCGAGTGCCCCATACTCAGGTTAGTTGGGTGATTTAAAGATTCTGGTCCATCCCAGCATGCCCAAGGCAGGGGTGATTCTTGCCTGGCAAGCATCTATTGGTCAAAATGCTACATTTTGAATTGATTGGCTATAGGAAGGTCCCCAGACCATAATGACCTGGTATCCCTCCCTAGGGGGATGGGCCAGTTTCCTAGCAACTGTATTTCTAGTGGGTAGGGAAAAAAATGCAGTAAGGCAGTCTTTCCCCTCAGGGCATTACTAGACTTCTCCACCCACCTAGTTGTTCAGGCCTTAATTAGTAGCTGATTTTTAATCTTTTGGTCTCTCAGAGCTTAGAGCAGACATTGGGCATTTTTTTTAAATGTGTGAAGGAGAGTTGTACTAACTTTACACCCTGGGATCTCACTAGCCAAATACTGAATGGGACTCTCCCTGTGGCCCCAGCCTCCAGAGTAAGGTATAAATAATAGACCACTCAGTATTTTTAAATTATAGCCATTAAAATCCCATCTGCCAAACAAGTGGTCTCTTAAAATGTCCTGTTTGGGTAGCTACAGCCTGGCAGTCTCAGAGACCACCCTTAGAAGCTGAATCACAGGTGTCAACTCTCCACAGGCGAGGCCAGGCCAGCAAAGTCCCCCAGGGCCACCTGCTCCCCAGAGCTTGTCAAGTGCTGGCTTCCTTAGTCCCCTTGTGGAGGGCAGGGTCATGTTCAGGGTCATTGCTTGACCTCAAATCCCCCAGGTTGAAAGGAGAGGGGACCAGAATCCCTCAGGATTTGATTAGAAAGGATGATTTTGATTCCTGTTTCTTTGGTTATTTTAAATAACTTTCCTCCTACTCCAAACGGATTTGTCCCTATGTTTATCACAGATCCTTCCTCTTAGCCCTAGCCCCCCCCCCCCCCCCCGTTATCAGCCAAGAGAACTGATTTTTACTGTAAAGGTCACATGTGCTTTGCTGCCTCGTAGGGAGTTTCTATGTAGCTATGCGTACTCGTCATATGAAAACTGTCACATGGAAACCCTTTCCCATGTTTTTACTAGGCTTAGAGCGTAAGAAGAACAAATTACTAGGTCAGGCTCCAGAAGTTTTCTACCCAGCGCCTACAAAGATAGATCTTCACTTCACCTGGGTGTTCTCCCCTCGGGCCCTAAGGCTTTCCTGTGTGGAATGGGGTAGGGTGTGGTGGGTGTGATAGGGGGGATGTCCCTGACAAAGGCCAATTTGGCCAGCTTGTCTACTGTCTCAAAAATACAAAAACAAAAATGCAACGAACAAGCAAGCTTGGTGTGGTGAATGCACTCCTTTTATCCCAGAACTTGGGAAGCAGAAGCAGGTAGATCTCTGAGGTCCAGGCCAGCCTGGTCTACAAACTGACTTCCAGAACAGTCAGAACTCTGTTTCAAAACACAAAACAAAAACCCTACTGCCTAAAAACAACAACAACAACAACAACAACAAAAATCGAAAATTGTCTCAAAAGCACCTGTTGGGAGATTGACCAAGAGTAGTATTTCTCCAAGGACGTACAGTCCCCACTTGGGGTGAGGAGGAAGAAGGTTCCTGGCTTGGAGGAAGAGAACATAAGGACATAAGCATAAGTGTTTACATCAGACACTTTCTTCCACCTTGCTGCCTTAATACATTGTTTTTGTGTTTTGTTTTGTTTTTGTTGTTGTTGTTGTTTGTTTTTTTTCAAGACAGGGTTTTTCTGTGTAATATCCCTCGCTGTCCTGGACTCTCTTATTGGCGAGGCTGGCCTCAAATTCACAGAGATCCACCTGCCTCTGCCGCCTTGAGTGCTGGGATTAAAAGGGTGTGCCACCACACCTGGCCTGCAATATATGGTTTTGATAAGCATAATAAAATTACGGAAAAAATATCTTTTTACATTTCTTCTTCAAACATCATTATGTGTCCTATGTATCATTGTAGGGTTAGTGCTCAGGATCTATATATATATATATATATATATATATATATATATATATCCCAGCACTCATGAAGCTTTAGGTTGAATCCACAGAGACACAGCTAGGGACAGACACAGAGAAGGACACAGGATGGCCAGGACTTTTAAAGGGTGTACATGTCACATGGTGAAAAAAGAAAAAAAAATAATGCAGAGGACACTGGAGAGGGGGAAATGTATAAAAATGTATGGTGTGGAAAGAAACTGAGCATAAAATAAATACAGAGGAAAGAGTAGGCCGGGTGGTTGGTGGTACAAGCCTTGATCCCGGCACTCGGTGGGCAGAGGCAGGCTAATCCCTGAGTTCAAGGACAGCCTGGTATTCAGAGTGAGTGTAGGACAGCTAGAACTGTTACACAGAGAAATGCCATCTGGGAAAACCAGATAAATAAAGAAATAAACAAACAAACAGATGAGGTCCACTCTTTACGTCTCCTTGTCTACAGAGCAGGAATCCCACCTTGCACAGGACCCTGGAAGACAGAGGGACTTGGCTCTGTGGTTTGCCTTCGTCTGTCTCCTAATACGAAAATGTCTGGGACCCTCAGTTGTGAAGCAGGCACAACAGGTTCTTGAATCACAACAAACAGAACCATTGGAAAACACAGTTCAGGGCCATTTGCATTTCATAGAGAGCACTGGAAACTTTCCCACATGCCCTGGCTTTGTTGCACTCCCCACCATGGCTGGCCTGATGCTCAGAATGAAAGGAGTCCCTTGGCCACTGCCAAAAAAGGAGCCAAGTTTCCATTTGGCCCTGAAGCCTCCTTTGTTTTGACTTACTCAGGAAGAAAGCCAGCCTTTTTTTTTTTTTTTTTTCAGCATAAGAGCCTTGCCAGTTCACTAGCTGGTGGAGAGGTTGTGGTCTTCTCTTTAGGGCTGACCTCCGCATCACCCCAATTGTCTAATATCTCAGAAAAAGGGCTGCACAGGAGAAGAGGGAGAGGGACATGGAAACAGCAGGCTCTAGGACTGTCAGCCATAACATTAGGGGACTGTCTCAGATTCACACATCTTTGCATTCACCAGAGAGACACAAAGACCCACAGACGCTCACATGCGCACACTCATGCGCACACACTCCTTCCTTTCTTCATCTTTCCTCCTCTATACTCAGAAACAGCCCCTCACACTTTAAGACCTTTCTGAATGAAACAGACCAATAACGCCCCCCACCCCAGCATCGTAGGGGTCCCTGGCAGATCTGTGTGAAGGGGAGGCCCTGCTGCCTGTCCACCCAAGTGATTTCAGCTTCTCTCGACGGCACAGCACAGCGCTTGACCTTCAAAAGCCTCGACTTGTAATTATTTCTCTGCCTGTGATTTGTGTCGTTTCTCGGATGCAACACCTGTGATCATCCTCATGACCAGGTCTGACTCCCTCTCAGCAAAGAATTCCACTCCTGCGCCAGGAACACATGCACAGGTGAGCACAGACGACCTCTGACCCACTACCCAGCAGCCTCCTGGACTTCTCTGACTTCTAGGCTGCCCTGGAAACCAGGAATGCTTCCCAGGTTGAGAGCAGAACCTTGGACACCCCACAGAGGCTTTCCTTAAAATAGCCACGAGAGGGCGCCCTTCTGCCTCAGTGCTGTGCCCCAGCGCCTTCCCTTGCTGTGTTCCCAACCTACTTCCTGCCACAGGAGGAGGGAGCGCAGAGGGACAGTGGATGGGGGATGGGGAATGAGGGAGGGTATGAGAGCCCTTTAGGATGGTGAAGGTGGAGAAGGGGATGGGGAGCTCAGCCTGCCCCAAACAGCATCACAGGTCTTCTATCTTCCCATGATACATTTATCATGATGTTCCATTTCTTCAGCCTGGCCTGGGCTCTGAACCTATTCATCGGCTCTGTGACCTGGTATGTTAGTTCCATCACAGAGTCAAATACCTGATGTAATCATATTTTAAGAGAGAAAGCTTATTTTGGCTTATGATTTCAGAAGTTTCTTTTTTCTTTTTTTTTAAAGAATCTATTTTATTTTATGTGTGTTGGTATTTAGCCTACATGTATGTCTGTGTGAGGGTGTCAGTGTCAGCTATTGGAGTTACAGACAGTTGTGAGCTGCCATGTGGGGGCTAGGAATTGAACCCAGGTCCTCTGGAAGAGCAGCCAGTGCTCTTAACTGCTGAGCCATCTCTGCAGCCCCAAAATGAAAGTGTTGTTTTTATCTTATTTATTTTATTTTGATTTTTGATTTTTCTCTGTGTAGCCTTGGCTAGACTCACTTTGTAGACCTTGATGGCCTCAAACTCACAGAGATCCACCTGCCTCTGCCTCCCGAGTGCTGGGACCAAAGGTGAGTGCCACCATACCCGGCTTTTGCAAGTTTCTGTGCATGGTTGGCTGGCTCATTGCTTCAGGCCTGTGGCAAGGCAGTACACTGTGGCAGAAGCACATGGTGGGGAAGATTCTCCCTCCATGACAGCCAGGAAGTGAACAGAGGTACAGAATGGGTGTGGCCCCAGCAGCCTCTTCCAGGACACAGCCCCTGCATGGCTCAGCTTCCTCATTCCCAGCCCCACTTCCTAAAGGTTCCATTGTGTTCCAGTAGCACCAAGCTAAAGCCCAGGCTTTGAATGAATGGTCCTTTGGAGGACATGTAGACCCGACCTACGGCTTTAGATGAGTGGCTTAATCTCTTGAACTTGAGGCTCCCTCCGTGTAGGCTGGGGCAGTAATGCTGCATCATTGCTGGCGTGCTCATTCCATGATGGAAACAGACATACCCCCCTCCCCCCTCCACACTGACAGTATGAACCTCCAGGTGGGTGAAAGGCCTAGAACAAGCCCTGCCCCCACCAAGTCACTACACTTGCTGCAGTTCAGGCCTTATTCTTAGAGAAGCTGAGCTCAGCCACTCCCTCTAAGAGCTGTGTCTGCAGAAGCACTTCCTGCTGCCGGGGCCAACTGCCTTTCCCCAGCTGAGCTATAAACCCGTGTCAGCCAGAGCCTGGACAGAGTGTGAGAAACGAAACAATGGAGATTCATCTGGTGGGTATCGTAGTTAGGGTTAATATGGCTGTGATGAAGCGCCGTGACCAAAGGCAGGCTGGGAAGGAAAGGGTTAATTTGGCTTATATTTCCACATCACTGTTCATCTCTGATGGAACTCAGGTCAGGAACTCAAACCGGACTGGGACCCCGAGGTAGGAGCTGATACAGAGGCCATGGATGGATGCTGCTTACTGGCTTGCTCTCAATGGCTTGCCCAGCCTGCTTTCTTTCTTCCTCTCCTCTTTTCCTCCTTTCTTAGACAAAGTCCCCTCACCAGTTTTCTTGGGGGCCTGAAGAAAGTCCCTGCTTGCTAAAAAGGGAGTCATTCTCCTTATCTCTGGCAAGAACTTGTGGCACTATGTTAACAAGTGACTGTGGTTCCTATTGACTTGTCAAGATCAATGCTAGCCTCTAGGTGCCCTCAGTCCCTGCTCACCCACACACACCCTTTTTCCCTTGTTCCTTTGAACCCTGAAAATCTTTCCCCTGTTGCTGTCAATAGCACATTCCTCTGAAACATTGATAGGGCTTAAAATCTGTCCTGTAGCACTCTTTGGATAGAGGTGTTCTTAAGTGCCCTCACTCGCCCCCCTTAAAATCCCTGTCCAGCCTGTGCTAAAGCCTCATAGTCGCCTTGTCAGGGACCTCAGGATTATCAATGCGGCTGTCGTTCTTCTACACCCAGCAGCCCCTAACTCCTGCACTCTACTCTCTCAGATTCCCTCCTCTACCTCTCATGTTAGTGTCCTAGACCTTCAGGATGCCTTCCTCAGCATTCCTTTACACTCAGAGTCACGTGATCTCTCTGCTTTCACCTGGGAGGATCCTGACACCTGGACAGCAACCTAGCTTGCTTGGACTGTCCTTCCCCAGGGGTTCCAAGACAGCCCCTTTTGGCCAGGCTCCTCTGCCCACCAGACACTTAAGACAATACACAGATGACCTTTTACTCTGCTGTCACAGCCACATACTGCCCAGCTTAACTTTTCAAGACACAAAAGATACAGTCTCGCCTTTGAAAGCTCACTTTCCGTCTCTCAGGTCAAATACCTAGGGTTACTGCTATCCCCTAAGAAATGAGAACTCCCTCACTCTTGATGGCAGATAGTACCTGACGTCCCTCACACCCCCAAACACCGAGGAAGAGATTCTCTTCTTCCTTGCCCTGAGTGTGGGGGGAGGGGTACCTCAGGACTTGGATTCCTAACTTTCCTCTTCTTGCTAACCCATCCTGTGAAGCAGCTGAGGTCCCCCTATCTGCCCCTCTAGATCCTACTAAGCCTGTCAGGCCTTCTGTTGCCTCTGAGATGCACTCCTACAGGCCACCCACCTTGGCTCTCCCTGACCTTGACCAACCCTTTATCCTGCATACTAGTGAAAGTTGGAGAATGGCTCCAGGAGTTTTGGGACCCTGTTGCTTACCTTTCGAAACAGCTAGATACAACAGTTAGGGGATGGCAGCCTTGCTTACGGGCACTAGCTGCAGCCTCCCAACTGGCCCAGGATGATCCTAAGCTCACTATTGGTCCTCCTCTCCCTGTCCTCTCCCCGCATTGGCTCAACAATCTCCTATCATACGGGAACCTCTCCACTCTGCCCCCTTCTAAGCTTCAGCTTTCCCGCATCACCTTCTTGAAAAACTCCGTATCCCGTTTGGTTTCTGCCCTCCACATAACTCTGCTGCTGACCTTCCCAAGGCCACTGCCCTCACCCACTCCTGCCTGGAACCGCTTGAAACGCTTATTGACTGCCTGACTGTGGAAACGCACAACTTTCTGTTTCCCCCCTGCCACATCCTGACTATACTTGGTTTATAGATGGAAGCTCGTCTCAAAGCTCCATGGGCTCCTGCCGAGCAGGCGATGCCGTAGTCTGCTCTGACCAGGTTGTAGAATCTGCCCCTCTACCCCCTGGCACTACCCAGAAGGCAGAGCTCAGAGCCCTCACCAGAACACTCACCTTAGCATGAGACAAAAAGGTCAGTATGTACTCGGCTCTAAGGATGCTTTTCACCTTCTCCACTACCTTGATCCCCCTTACCGGTTACCAATGGGCCTCTGACCCTAAAGCTGTTTGAAGCCTCTTATCTTCCCAAGCAGACAGCAGTTATAGGTAGCCAGTGTCAGCAGGCACCTGACTTGGGAAACTTTAGCTGACAAGACGTCTAGACATTCTTACCCTCCTTTGTCTAGTCTCCTGGCTCCTCCCAGCCTAATTCCTACCTGCTCTGAGTCCCCCAATGACAGGCCCTCCAAGCTATAGGAGCTGTCAGGGTTCCTCATGGCTGGCTCTTTCTGTGGGACAGAACTGTTTGCTCGACTGGCAAACAAAGTCCTTCCTGAGGGCTATTCACAAAACTTTTCACCTTGGGGCACAACCTCTCTACTGATTTCTCCAACACCTCTTTATCTATCGCAGCCTTTCTGCCCTCTTTAAGGCTATCTGTCATCCAGGAATGTGCCACCTACTCCCGAACCACCCCGTAGGGGGCCTTGTGACACCCTCCTTCCTGTAACCCACATCAATTTCAGGGTATTTTTCCAGGGGAGGAGTGGCAGATAGGTTGCACACATGTGCCTCCTAAGAATAAGCCACAGATATCTTCTTACTGTGGGTAGACTCTTTCTCAGGACGGATAGAAACTTTCCCTGCTGCAGCCGAGACTGCAGATGTGGTCTGTTCCCACCTCATGAGTGATACCCTGCCCAGATTCGGACTTCCTAGATCCATACAGCCCGATATGAGACTGTCCCCAAAAGCCAGGTGGCTGGCTCCCGAAGAATAACAACCCAAACTGTTTTCAGGCTTATACATGTGTGTGTGCACACATACACACTCATCCGATAGCGCCTGTACACACCCACATACACAGTAATAACAGTGAGCAAATAAATTCTAATGCAGAGCTCTGTTCAACCCCCACCCCACCTGGAGTCCCGGGACAGTGAACAGGGACAGTTCTTTGAAGTGCGATAGAACTGGCTTCAGCCCAGCATGTGAACTTGGAAAAGGTAAGTACTCAGTCTTCAAAATGTATGTTAAATCAAAACATACACACCATCCTTTGGGTGACTAGATCTTGCCGAATACCAAGGGCCTTCCCTAGAGACCTTCTTGGGCTCTATTAATACAGCTTCATTCAGTGTTACTCAGCAGATCCATAGTCAGAAGGGGATGGAAGGATGTATTCAAAGCTGATCTTGAGCAAGATTGCTGAGAAATACTGAAGTGCTCAGGCTGCACTAATGGTCCTTAAATAAATCCCTACCCTAAGCAGAACTTGGTAACTTGAAGCCTCGACTATCTGGTGTACACTGTCTGAGCTCGGCTCACTGTGCTGGTGGAGGGGCTGGGGTGAGGGTAGGCCCAGTGTGGATGCTCCAGGCAGCATGTTACAAGGAGGCCATCTCGTCTCTGATTTCGGAACTAGAGAGCAATGCCATTGCTCTTAAACTTGTCAGGATTATTTTTCCTGAGAAGTTGCTCCTGGATCCGGCAGCCACACCCAGGACCCTCTTCTGCTAGTACGAATCCCTTGGCACAATTGTGCAGGGATGAGACAGCAAGCAGCCTTCCAGCTTCCCACCAGAGGGCACAAAATGGAGTTCTCTAGAATGGCCTTTGCCATCATTTCATGGTTCCCTCTCTGCTTTTAAAAGTGAAGAAACTGAGGCCCTGAGAGAGCTAGGAGACTCGTGTGATGCAAAAAAAGAGTAGATAGAGACGAGGATCAAACCCAGGTCTTCTGAGTCCAAGTGCACACATATTCTGACTACAACACATTGCCTCACAAAAATAAAAAGTGCTCATGAGTTCCTGTCATCTCTGCTCAGGGACCACACATGCCAAGTTTTTCTGTATTGCTTCAGTTTTAATGTATGCACTGTCAAAGCAGGCACATATAAAAATGTACATTCTTGACTATGGTAACTGAATCCTTGACTCATCTGTACATTTCACTATAATTGCAAGCTGGTCGACCTTTCCTCTCTCATCCCAGCCAGGGTGTAAACTCCCTGACAAAGACTGGTCAGCCTGCTTGCCATCTCGAGATGGCATCTCATAGAAATAAGGCCTGGATAGATGATTATGCTGATTATGCAAGGGTGACATGTGCCCTCTCGGAGGGTATGTCTTAGTCCTACAGGATTTGAACACAAAGGCCTCTTTCAAGGTCTGTCAATACAGAACACAGTTCTATGGATATCTTGTTTGTCATTCTGATTTTGGCTTTTTGGTTTTCTTGCCTTTGGGGGTCTTGTTGTTTTACGAATGTCTGTTTGTTGTTAGATTTAATGAAATCAAAGCCTTGAAAGTATGTCAGCCTGGCACAGAGGAGGAGGAAGCAGGAAGGTCATACATATCGCATTTACTTTTACACAGGCCTCACATTTGTTGTGTTTCACTTTGAAATTCAAACTCTTCTTCGGCCACATGGCACGGTTAGATGTTAGCCTGAGCTACAAGAGATCATGGTGTTAAAAAACAAACAAACAAACAAACACAAAGCAGAGCCAGGTGCTGGTAGGGACACCTTTTATCTCAGCACTTTGGAGCCAGAGGTAGGCAGAGATCTATGGTCAAGGGGCCAGCCTAGAACACAGAACAAGTTCCAGGACAGCCTGGGTTCAAAAACCTGAAACAAAAATACCCAACCCAACAGAAAACACGGGGCTAAACCAAACACCATTCCTCAATTTACAATCATAAATTCTGATCTGTTTTCAAAATTAAATAAATTGGTCATTAATCCTTTTAGAAATCAAGAACCCCATGTAGTTCAGTAAATAATTAACAACGATAACAAAAAGGGCCAACGAAAGATGACTCAGTAGGTCAAGGTACTTGCCACCAAGCCGGCTGATCTGAGTTCAAGGCCAGGACTCCCATGGTAGAAAGAGGGAACGAATACCCACAAGCTGTCCTCTGTCTTCTACATATGCTTGTGACACCTACACAATGATACTCGATAAAATAAAAGAAAGCCACTTGCCTCACAACCGAAAGCAACTTCTAAATGACTCAGACCATTCACTCCTGCTTTCCAGAGTTTAAGAACTTCAACCACGTACATACAGTCCAGAGTAACCCGCAGTAGAAAACTCTTGTTTGTTTTTCACCTGCTGTTCTGCAGCTACCTCAGCAACTCCTTCCCAGTCTTGGTGCCCCCCAGGATTAAAATGACGAAGCACTCCCGCAACTTGGTCTCCTCTCCACCGTCCACCCATCAGAGAGTCGAGAATGAATGTTAAAGATGTAGCCCACAGTTCACTATTGAGAGCATACCCGGTAAAATGGCCCAGGACGACACATGCTTACTGAGCAAGCCCGGTGACCTGACCTCCATTCCTGGGACTCACAGAAAGGTAGAAGGAAAGAAATAACTTCACAGAGTTTTCCTCTAACCACCGCAGGCGTGCCATGGCGTGAGAGCCCACACATAAGCGCATCATGCGCGCACACAGAATAATGATTAGCTAATTCATAGTTTTAAGCAGATTCTTTATTGAGAATAAATTTTGGCAGCAATCTACAAGGTGCGGGGCCTGGGAGAGCAACAGCTCTGAAGAGAAAAGTCCCAACAAAGAGCACGGTGTTCATCATGACAGACTAGAAGGATGTCCGTCATGGCTCAGAAACACTTGGTACAAAACTGGAAAGCGAGCTGAAGCAGGAACTGTTGAAGATGAGCATACGGAACAAGTAGATAGAACACCTCCATTCTCTGGCTGCTCTGCCTCGTCACGCACAGAACCTTGGAGGGGACTTCTCCTTTCTACCAGCAAACGGCTGAGTAACATGGATGGAACATTCCAGGACAAAGAGTCCCTCATTTCTAATTTCCTCTCAAGAAGGCCCCTCTTCCGTGAAATTCCTAAGAAGAAAGAATTTTGTAATCTGCAGCAGAATTATACACACACGTGTTCTCTGAGCAGCAAATCTATCTAGAAGATATGTAGAATCTATTTGTATATGCAAGACAACGTATGAGACAGGTGAGTGCAGAAAGCTAGTCCTTGCGATGGGACTTGTTATAGACAGAGGCCAGACCCAAATGTCAACAGTAATTATACTAAAAAAAAATGAGGAAGAGACATATCAGCTGTTAGGGGTTCATCTCCACAGTGCGTTGTCAAGAGGGGAGGAAGTAGAGCGCAGAACAATACAGCAGGAGCATGTTGCTCTTTGTGTAAAAGGGGGGAGGATTATGGAGGAGCATGTTGGCTAACAAGCAATGGAAGGATAAGACAGTCTTCAAAGCCTTACCTCAGTACTCCTGGTAAAAGACAGAGGATGGTTGGCGGGATGAAGGAAAACAGAAAGCGAGAACCATCTGTGCGTTCTTCATAAGAAACATACCTTAAGCTTACAGACAAGCGGAAAGGAATGGGTGGGAGGGCCTGAAGGATTAGCTCAGGGTAGAGTGTGTTCCTAGCAAGAGCCATACTGGGTTTAGTTCTCAGTGTTTCTGGGAGGGAAGAAGGGATAGGGGAAGGGAAAAGAGAGGAAGGAAGGGAGGGAGAGCAAATGAACAAATGGATACAAGAGCTAGGTAGTGTGGGGTATGCTGACAGTCCCCACTCCCAGGAGGCTGAGGTAGGATCAGTTGAGCCCATTAAATTAAAGACCAGACAAGGCAATATGGTGAAATCCCACCTCAGAGAGAGAGAGAGAGAGAGAGAGAGAGAGAGAGAGAGAGAGAGAAAGAGAGAAAGAGAGAGCTGGTCAGTGGCTCAGGCTTTTAAAACCAAAACTTGGGAGATAGAGCAGGTGGGCCTATGTAGGCAGCCTGGTCTACAGAGTGAGTTCCAGAACAGACAGGGCTACACAGAGACACCCTGACTTGAAAAAAACAGAGGGAGGTGTGGAGGAGTTACTAGGGCTCAATGAAAGATGACTCTCTTTCATCAAGAAAACACGGCAATATTAACTATGCATGTGCCTAATGACATAGCACCCAGACACCCCAAACAAGAATCAGCAACCTGGATCTGGAGAGATTGCTCCGTGGTTAAGAGCACTGACTGTTCTTTCAGAAGACCAGGGTTCAGCAAGACCAGAAGACCCAGAACTCACATGGCAGCTCACAACTGTCTGCAACTCCAGGATCCAACACTCTCACACAGACATACATGCAAACAAAACACCAATTCACATAAAATAAAAGTAAATAAAAATAGCTGGCCTTTAATCCCAGCACTCAGGCAGAGGCAGGTGGATCTCTGTGAGTTTGAGGTCAGCCTGGTCTACAAAGTGATTCCAGGACAGCCAAGGCCAAGACAGAGAAACTCTGTCTAAAAACCAAACCAAACCAAACCAATCCAAACCAAACCAAACCAAACCAAACCAAACCAAACCAAACCAAACCAAACCAAACAAAAAAACAGCTTGGGGCTGGAGAGAAGGCTCAGCAGTTAAGAGCACTGGCTACTCTTCCAGAAGTCCTGAGTTCAAGTCCCAGAAACGACGTGGTGGCTCACAACCATCTACACTAGGATCTGACGCCCTCTTCTGGCATGCAGGCATATATGTACATGCAGATAGAGCAGACAGAGCATTCATAAAGTAAAT
Source organism: Meriones unguiculatus (assembly GCF_030254825.1). Lineage (NCBI taxonomy): Eukaryota > Metazoa > Chordata > Mammalia > Rodentia > Muridae > Meriones > Meriones unguiculatus. The sequence goes on from NC_083361.1 coordinate 64,163,023, forward strand.
AAATAAAATCTTAAAAAAGGAACCAACAGCCCATGACTTCAGAACACTAGTGTCTCATTTGTCATTTTAAAGATGTCCTTGGAGATACCGGTTGGCTGCCCTGAGTCTACTAGCTTGTCAAGGCTTTCCATAACTTGGAGCAACTGTGTCCATTATCCTTGTTCTTATCATTGGAGGACCAGCATCCAGGTACCACATCTATCACAGAAAATGTGCCTGGCTTCCCGTCTTCAGCTTGTCTAAATGAACCACATGCCAACTAATATCTGTTACATTTACACACACACACACACACACACACACACACACACTTATTACTAATAATGAGATCCCTAAACTTTCAACTGGTAAATAATGTCCAAAATTCTGTTTTTGATTGTCATGTTCAAGGTCAGTAGGCCAGCCTGGTCTACAGAGTGAGTTTTAGGACAGACAGGGCTACACAGAGAACCCCTGTCTTGAAAAACTAGAGCTAGGAGGTGGAGGTGGGGAGTTACTAGGGCTGTATTAAAGATTCTGTTGGTCTGGGATTCCCAGACAGCCAAACCCAAGGCAATCCCAAGGTCCTCCGGTGGGGACTCACAGTGGGCAAGGAAGTCGAAGAGGAGAGCCAATGCGAGGTACTGGCACGTGGGCCCCACCTGGACCACCAGCTTCCTGGCTCAGAAGTAGAGAAAAGGCAAACTGACTGTCCAGCTTTTGGCTGTTCAAAGCGGAACGAGGAGTTTGCACTTAGGTGCACACACACGGGGTAATCCGTGAGATGTTGACTCAGAACTGACAGGGCAGACCTCTAGGTGTGAAGGAAGACTCACTGAGCACAAATAAGAGGTACTGTGCCACTGAGCACTGCTCAGACCTGACAAAAAAAAAAAAAAAAAAAAAAAACAAAAACCAAAAACACAAACAAACCAACAAAAAACAGCCAGATGCTTCTAGCAGCCAGAGCCACAAGACGGGAGAGGAAGATGGAGAATCCAGAGTGAAGCATTGGAGGGATTCAGCACAGTGTGGTTACAGAATTTCTGCTAAGTGCTCCACTTAGATTCGAAATGTTGAGAGTACCCCCCCAAAAAAAAAACAAAACAGAGAAAAATAGGTTGCCTGTGGGGACCATATTGTTACCCATGTCCCACGTGTCACAAGCAATACAATAAAGCAAGAGAAAAAAAGTAACCACAAGAATTGGAAGGAAGAAATAAAACTATTATCCATGGAGATGATGGTTATGTTAACTATTATAATTAAATAGGTGAAGTTGTCAGAGACACTGAAGATTATATTTCTAGATCAGAACAACAAACTAATAGGAAATGAAAATGCAAAATTACTTCCATTTTGGAATGGCTTCAAATGTTTCCATACTCACAAAGTCCATCGATGTGCATTGAGTAATTCGACACTGAGTCTTTAAAAAGCAGAACACACAATAAAGCTACTGCCATTGCAGAAAGCATCGGCTAAAGGGCTCTGGGTCTTATATGTTCTCCTTTTCTTTAAGTGCAAATCATTTAAATAAACTAGTGGTTTCCCCTGAAAGGCAATATGAGAAGAACAATCACAACTGTCATGTACATTGAAATAAAACTAAGTAAAGAAATAGTGATGGACTGGGAAGATGGCTCAGGGATTAAGAGCAGTGGCTGCTCTTCTTGAAGAGCTATGTTCAATTGCAGCACCCACATGGTGGCTCACAACCAGCTGGGACTTTTTTTGGCCTCTTTGCACACCAGGTGCATGTGTGGCAGACATACATGCAGACAATACACCCACACACGTGAAGTAAAGTAATCAAAAGCAAACAAAGAAAAATGCTACAAATCTGCTTCTAAGAGCCTCCTGGGGCAAGCCAGGTGATGCTGCGAGCCGGCTTCCTCAACATTCAAGTTACAGACACCAGAACCCAGCAAGGAGCAAGAGGGAGCTTCGAACCTCAAGGTGGAGCCAGAAACGCTCAGCAGGGGAGACTGGCAGGTTCCTCTCTTTCCTCCATCCCGGGTCTGTGCATGGTGGAGGACTCCGGGCCCTTTACTACATAGAGGGGAGAAGAGCTGACCTTTCTCAGCAGCAGGAAAAGAAAAGCGTGTCTTTCTGCGAGCTGTTCTCCCGGCACTGGGGAAGTTATTTAAGGACCGTTCCTCCCTGTTCCCTCTGGAGGCCTGGCTCTCTGCCTCTCACGCTGACTGACTGTCTTAGTGACAACCCCATGAAAGTTGCCCCAGTCTGGTGTTCCAACCTTTGGTGCCAAGTTCATTATCATGCTCTGTGAGGATCCTCTTGTTCTCAAGCTTAAGAAAGCTCCTTAGACTGTGGGGAGAGTCACGAGGAAGAGGAGGCTGGGAACAACCTGGCAACAGTAAACGTTTCTGGACGTGTAAGGGCCACAAAATTTGTTTGGAATCAAATGTATACTGGATCGGAGATATTCCTTGCAGCATCACGAACTTTCACTTCAGCCTCGCATCTGAACACGCACATGCGCAGTTCGCATTGCAACAGGCTCTACCCTGCCATGCTGTTGAAACACCTCTGAGACGATCTGAGACGACTGTATATTATGAATCGCAGTGTTTTTACTGTGCATATAAGGTTTTCTGCTCTTAGTGAAATAAAACGGTTCAATTATGGACAACAAAGATTTGTAATATTTTCTTACCATGATTTTTCAAAGTCTGGTAATGAGTGTCAGTTTGCCACAAATTAGAATCACCTGAGCAGGGATTCTCACTTTAAAAAAATTGTCCTGAGTGTCTCAGTTGATGCAGGTAGATGGGCCTGGAGTTGGGTGGGACCTTCCGCTAGAATCCAGATTAAAAAAACAGGGCAGAGGGAAAACCGTTCAACTTCTGCTCGCTCATCCTCTCCTTTTGTGCAGCCTTGATTCATCCTGTTGCTGCTGCTGCTGACTCAGTCATTGCTATCAGAAGCAACGATTCCAGACGTCCACCGTTGACTGAGGGCCAGCGGCTTTCCAGGAACCTTCCCCGTGTTTGGTGCCAGGTAGACACTTTTGTGGGCTGAGCAGCTACCAGGTGCTGGCCTCCCCAGTGATGCACAGCTACAGGGGACTACTCAAGAGCTGCTGCAACAGCCAAACACAAGGACCCAGGGACCACCAAGCCCTCATCCTCTCGGGGAGGAGGCAACTCTTTTGTTTGATTGTTTGGTTTTGTTTTTTTGAAACAGGGTTTCTGTGTGTAGCCTTGCCTGGCCTTGAACTCACAGAGATCTGCCTGCTTCTGCCTCCCAGAGTGCTGGGATTACAGGCATGTGTCACTGCGACCCACGAGGCAACTGTTGTTAATATTTTAATGTAAGCTGATTTGATAAATTCTTTTAAAAAACATTTAACTTTTATTTGTACCTTATCTGCATAGGTGTTTTGCTTGCATGCATGTCTGTGTTGCGTGTGTGCAGTGAATCTGGAGGCCAGGAGAGGGTGATAGGTGGTTTGGAGCTAGAGTTACAGATGGTTGTGAGCTAGCACGTGGGTGCCTGGAACCAAACCCAGGTCCTCTGGCAGAACAGGCAGTGCTCTTAACTGCAGAGCCATCTCTACAACCTCTAATAAGTTCTTTTAACTCATGCATTGATCTCATCAGTCCGTTCCTCTAGAGCACCCTGACTAATACAGCACGTAGCTATCAAATAAATCTTAATGTAGATTGGGTTATGTTAGACAAATAGCACATTCATCTCACAGGCATAAAAATTTGTATTCATCTTTAATAAACACTGAAATTACAGGTATATTAAAGAGCTGTTTAAAATGAATTACTGCCATTGTTTGTTTTATATACCTGTTTTGTGGATCCATGTACCCATCATGAGGTTTAGTTTAAATGTCAACTTGACTCAATCTAAAATCATACGAAAGGGAGTCTCAATAAGGGATTCTCTCAATTAACTTCACTATCCTGTGCACAAGTCTGGGTGTGCTGGGGTTAGTGATTACATTGAAGTTACTGAATGCAATGATGGGATTATTGATTATATTGATGGGGTATTGATGTGGGAAGACAGCCCGAAAGGTGGGAAGCACCGTTCCTGGAGTTTCCGTTCTGGATTGTGAGAAGAGGGAGAAAGCTGAGCAGTGGGCATGCCAGCGTGAATTCTCTGTTCTCTGCTCCTGACTGGAGAGGATGAGCAGCCCTCTCTAGCTTCTCCTCTAGGACTTTTCCCCATGATGACTGTCCTCAGAAACTGAGCTAAAATAAACCCTTTCTCCCCTGAGTTGGCTTTGTCAGGGAGCTTTATCACAGCAACAGGAAATGGAGCTAAGACATCTGGGGTCATGTAAACATTTCTCAGATGAAAAGGGATCATATAGATACCTGGGCATCAGGTCTATGCAGCACTTCTGCGGGGGGGGGGGGGGCAACTCCCTGATGATCTTCATATTGAAATATTAGAAGCCAGGAGACCATATAGTCTCTAATGTTTTTAAAGCAACTCAAAAGCCAGTATCATGAAATATCTACAAAGTGGGACACAAGGAAGGCAGTCTGAGGCTGCTCAATCCACCCTTTGCTTCCATGTGAATTACAGGGACATTCTATGTCACAGGTGTAGTTTAATGTGCTCCATTGGGAGGTGTGGTTTTGCACTGGAGGAGAGCCATAGGCTTTGTGGAGCTTTCTATGGCCCTGAAGAGTTCCTAAGGTGGGCTTCCCAGTCAGCGTCTGGACAGGAACCACAGGGTGTGGATTTCATGAGACAGTGGGAATTCAACTAGTTTGAAAGAACAAAAAGTCTCTGCAGGAATGCCACAAGAGTCTCTTAAAGGATTTTGAGACTCTGCTCAGTACTCTTTTATCTTCTCTGTCTTCAACATCAGAGAATGAGTCAGGGTTCCCCAAGCCATGCACATCCCACCTCCCCCAGCAACCCAGTCCTACTGGAGCTCTGCCACACACAACTCAAATGGGGGAATGTTCTCTGCCAGCCCCTCTGGATCACAGCAACCTGTTCTGTGCTGAGGCTCATAGATGTCACATCCTTCCATCCATGTGCTGGGTACCAGAGACTGGCTAAGGAGTCAGACACAGACTTGAGGACAGATGAGTCTTCACAGTCCTTATCCTCCTCATCAGGGATGTTTCTGTCCTGGCAGGTGAGCTTGCCATATTTCAATCCCAGGTTTCTTCTGCACCAATGGAGAGACAAGTCGGCTGCACTCCTTCTCTGTCCCATGGCTTTGTTGTTTGTATGTTTTTTAAAGTATGACTTCTTCCTGAAAAAGGAAGAACTGCTCTCTGTTGTCATTAGTTCATGGGCTGACAGTAATCTTCTTCAAGAGAGGTTGCCAAGGGGCCATTGCAAAAAAAAAAAAAAAATCCAATAATGACCATTGTTAACCCAATTTCCTCCAGCTTTCTCATCCTGTGGCTGCTAGGATCTGCTAGAAATTCATGTATCCATACCCAGTGCAAGTCTAAATTTGAGGTTTTAGATGTCTCTTGCAGCCACACAGGACTTTAGACTCTGTACTTACAATCAGTAGCATGCAGATGACAATATGATGAATCAACCCTTTGCTGAGGGAAAAACAAACAAGCAAAGAAAGAAACAAACTGGGCTATTCCAAGAACTGAGGAAGACAGTGAGGTGTGTGCTGTGGGGGGAAAGTACCCAGAAAGCCCACATAGTCACGCAAGCAGTCAGTGGTGAGGCTGCGAGCTAACACACCCTTGGAGTCACAGTCTGAAGAGACCACTGGAGGTGGTGCATGTGTGGACAGTGGGGCCTGATTTGGGGGGCTAGTTCACTGGGGTTCATGCCCCCCCACCCTTCCTGTCACTCTCTGCTCCCTGGCAGCCATGAGTTGAACAGCTTCTTTGTCATTGTGTCCTCATGCCACGATGCTCTCACCTCAGGCCTAAAGTAATGAAGCCAGAGAACCATAATGGCAGCCTGTCTAAGCATCAAAATGAGCCTTTCCTCTTTTGTCTCTCAGGTTCTCGTCAGAGTGAGGGAATCCTGTCAAACCACAGTACAGTTGTGTGTCCTCACAACTCACCTCGCCTTCTGTAAATTTCTGGCAGAGTGAAGCTTGCTCTCCTCCCTTTTCCTTTTCTGAGGGTCACATCGGTTATTCACTCATCCTCTGAGCCTTGGCATCAATTCTAGTTGCACAAATGCACTTTCACAGCTTTTACAGGGGTGGTGTGGACCTGAGCTCAGGTCTCCACAGCTCTGTAGCAGGCACGGTAACAAACTAGTGAGCTCTCCAGCCCCTTGCCTTTCTGTTCCTGGAAGTTCACAGTTTTGTACCTTAAGTTCATGATGTGTAAGATGTGAGGCTTCAGTTAAAGTTGACTGTTTTGTTGTGTGTCTGTTTTAGCTGTTTCAACAATGTTTTGCTGTTATAGTTTTTATAGTATCCTGTGGAAATAAGTTCAGGGTTGCAAAGAAAGAGACCCTCCCTCCTGATGCCAACTGAGTGTCTGGTCAAGGCAAACATGGGTCTTGATCCAAAGAGTATGATCAGAAGAACAAGCACCCAGAGACAGGAAGTGCATTTGTTTTCACTCTAACTTGGATGGTGACTGGGTCTTTTCCTTGTTGTTTGGGGTCAGACCTCAGTGTATTCTTCAACTGGCTATTGTGAAGAGAATTGGTGAACAGAAAATGAAGGATAAAAGGGAAGGGGTCACTGCTACAGGCTATCAGATTCCTGGAGTGCAGTAGGAGGCCTTTGTGTAAGCCAAGGTTTTCCTGGTTGGGGGGATGCAAACACTTGTATCAAAGTCTTACAAGGAGAGGGAGACAAAAAAATGTGAATCCCCTGTCCTAAACAGAGTGTATAGTGTTTACGGAAGGGAGCGGCACTGGACCTTTCTACACTTCTTCCATTGAATTCATTCCCTATCTTTGTCTAGAATGAGGTGAGTAGGAGTGTGGGGGACAGTTTCTGGCTTCCTTAGTCTATCCCACTGAGTTGTGTTTCCTTCAAGCCAGTAACCAGACAGCTTTCCCTCATAAGTGCTGAGTGTTCAGATAGGGACGACCGACTTCTCCCACTCTTTCTTTCTGCCAAAGCTTAGACTCAAACTGCTGTGAGCGAGCTTGTCATAGATGCTCCCAAGCAGGTGAAATTCATGCAAGTAGCTGAGAGCTTTGGCCCCAAACAGGGGCTGGATTTTGTCAGGAGCTTTTGAAAGCCTGTGGTATGGCCAAGTATGTCGACTGGCTTTGGACAGCAAACAAGCCTTGTCTACCTTGAAGTAATCCAGCGTAGTTAGGGATATCTATTACTGAACTGTGCCAGTGATTTGTAGAGGGCTTCTGTGCTTAAGTCTGTGACGATATCATACATATTTCCTCTCTGCTGTTTATTTTACCAGTTTTAGTTGGTTCGGGTGAGAAAGCAGTACAGGGCATGTAAAGGTAGTGGGAGTGTTTCGTCCTGTGCTGATTAATCCTGGTTGTCGGCTTGATTGGTTTGCGAGATGCCAGGGGGATAGTAACAGAGAGAGCCCTGTGTATGTCTGTGATTGAATTTCTAGAGTGTTTGGCACTGAGTGTTTGGCACTGAGTTGGGGCAAGACCCACCCTGGATGGCGATGGGTCTGTGCAGTAAGCTGGGAGTATTGATGGAGGAATGGGGCGGGGGAGGGGGGAGGCAGACAGCAGATGTGGCGTCCAGGCTTCCTGAGCTAATGTGCTGTGGGTGCTGCTTGGCCCAAAGGGAGTGGCACTGTTAGGAGGTGTGACCAATGGTGTTATGGCCCCCAATTATATCCAACATACCTGAAATGCCAGGTCAATGCAGATGACAAAAATTTATTGCAATCAAGTTGCTAATGATCCATCAGGGTGGCAGAGCAGACCCGGGAGATAAACTGTGCCCTTGAAAGGATGTTGTACAGTATATTTAAAGGATGAAACCAGAAAGTGAGGGGGAGCAGGGTGGGCTATAGCATTGTTTAATCATATTTTGACACAAAAAGTTGAGTGTGGTTTTGCCCTAACTTGAACCCGAAAGCCCCAAGAAGGGAATAAATGCTGGAGATTAGGCGTTTGCCAGGTCATCTGGTTTCAAGATCCTTCACTCAGGGCCTTGATGGTCAGGCCGTATCTTTGCATCTAGCCTGTAGCTCAAAATGATAAGAGAACAAAGGAGTGGGGATTATGTCGGTAACAAGCAATGAAAAGATAAGACACGATCTTCAAAGACTCACCTCAGCACTCCGGTTAAAAGGCAGAGGATGGTTGGCGTGATGAAGGAAAACAAAGCGAGAACTATCTGTGTGTTCTTCGCAAGAAACACATATCTTACTGAGACTTCTAGACAAGTTGAAAGAAATGGGTGGGAGGGGCTGATGGAGTAGCTCAGGGGTAGAGTGTGCCCCTAGCAAGAGCAATCAATACTGGGTTTAATTCTCAGTGTTTCTGGGAGGGAAGAAAGGTGCGGGGGCAGGAAAAGGAGAAAGGGAGAGAGGAAGAGCAAATGAACAAATGAATAGGAGAGCTAAGTTTTCTGGTGTATGCTGACGGTCCCCACTACCAGGGAGGCTCAGGTAGGATCAGTTGAGCCTATCAAATTAAAGAGAAAACTATTTGATATGGTAAGACCCCACATCGGAGAAAAAAAGAGAGAGAGAGAGAAAGCTGGGTATGTCCCTGACTATTAATCCCACCACTTGGGAGACAGATTAAATGAAGTCTGAAAACTGCAGTCCTTAAAACAAGCTGCTTTTGCTTGTTTCTAACAGTTGGGATAGGTATGGCCTTGTTGGAGGAAGTGTATCAATGTGAGGCCTGGCTTTGATGTTTCCTTTGCTCAAGCTCTGCCCATTGTGGTGCACAGTCTCCTTCTGCTGTCTGCGGGTCAAGATGGAGAAGTCTCAGATCCTTTTCTAGCACCATGTTTTTTTGCCGTAACAATTCGGACAAAACCTTTGAAAGTAAAGGCCAGCCCCAACTAAATGTTTTTTTTTTACGAGAGTTGCTGTGGTCATGGTGTCTCTTCACAACAATAGAACCCACCTTAAATGAGACACCAGCTAAGTATAACACTGAGATTTCTGCTGTAACTGAGGTGGGCCCTGCACCCCAGAACTCCCTGTGAGCTGGGCTGGTCAGGCGGGTCAGGGTTTTGACAGTGAGATGCTACAGGGTCCGAGTTAGGACTGAAGCAGATGGTGAAGCAGGCTTATTTCTTCTGTCCCTGCTTCCTCTCTGCTCTTATCTAAACTCAATAACTCAACATGTGTTCCCGCTCTGATTTCCTCTCATTGGCTATATTTGATTTTAATGTGTGCCGCTACCTAATTTAGGACTCAGAGTTGAAGAGGGAAACAGTGATAATGTGGGCCAGAATTTAGATGGCTGGCATGTATGAGTTCGCAGAGAGCCTTTAAGGAATCACAGGCAATCAACTTTGCACTGGAAGCTTCATCCAACCAACAATTACACAAATGCTGCAGCTTCAGGATATGGGCAGAGCCCGAAAACTGTGAATGCAGACTGTCATTGCATTTCATGAAACTATTATCTGATACTGTCTTTTCCCTTTGGAAAGTTCCTTAACAGCACATTAGTCCAACGGATCACCTCTAGCCCAGGCTCCTCTTAAACTCTTCTGTCTTAAACGTCTCCAGATTTGGGCCAAATGGAGACACGCTATTGAGCATTTACTGGCTGCCAAGCCCTTGATCTTTACTATAATCCTGTGGGAAATGCTTAATGATATTCCTTCTGCCTGTAAGAACCAGGCGCTCAAAATCAGATCAACTTCCCTGCAGTCCCTCAGCGATCTTGAGGGGCAGAGTTAGATTCATACCTGGACTTCCAGCTGCTTGCAGCTGCTTCGGGCTGCCTGAAACCCCCTCCCCCACCCCTGCATTTCCCCATGTATGCCACACACTGTTTATGTAGCAAAGATCTTTTGCTGCCAGGCAAAGCAGCTTTCTGCTTAAGGGAATCTCTTTCCCACTTTCCATCATCCACCATGCTGTTGTCTTCCAAATTTTTTGCACCCTCCCCTGTTGCCAGGATTTCTCCCCATCCCTTCTGTGCCTCTGTGGTGCTTATCACTTTTTTTTTTTTTTTCTGTTTCCTTAGACATGGTTTCTTTGTGCAGCCTTGGCTGACCTGGAACTCACTTTGTAGACTTTGAGGCTGACCTGGAACTCAAAGATCCACTTTCCTCTGCCTCCTAAATTCTGGGATTAAAGACCTGTGCCACCATGCCTGGCTCACTTTTGTTGTTTTTAAGACAGAGTCTCACAATGTGACCCTAGCTGTTTTGGAACTATGTAAACCAGGCTAGCCATGAACTCTGAGCTCTGTCTGCCTCTGCATTCTGGGACTAAAGGTATGTGCCACTACACCTAGCTAGTTCATCACTTTCTTAACAGGGGTTCTTGTGTCCTTAAGTGAGATGTCTGAATATTTGCTTATTTGGTCCTTTAATCCTGTATGTAATCCAGGAATTAACACTGCTGCTCTGCAGACAAGGAGACCAGACATTCATCAAGCTGATGTGGTCAAATAAATAACAGACCTAGATTACAAGCTCTCAGAATTACATCTCCTGTGCACACCTCCCTCTCTTTCTCCCCCTCTCTCTCTGTCATAGGGTAAATAATCTAGTAATCACCCAACCCCCATTTTTTTTCTCTGTGTAGACCTGGCTGTCCTGGACTCACTTTGTAAACCAGGCTGGTCTCCAACTCACAGAGATCTGCCTGCCTCTGCCTCCCTGAGTGCTGGGATTAACGGCCTGGACCTCCATGTGCCTGGCATAATTTTTCTTAAAATGAACTAATGGATGTAATGGAAAAATGTGATGATATCTATTCTGGGTTGTCAACATGATCATATCTGTCATATCTGGAATAACTAAAACCCAAGCAGCTGGGCACACCTGTGAGGGGTTTTTCTTAGTGGGATCATTTGAGTTTTTCTTAGTAGGAATCATCATCTTCCTTAAGTCTGGGCTACCCTCTCTAGGGGCAGACTGTATAATAAAAGACCCAGAAGGAGGAAGATTTTGCTTTTTTCCTGCTTGCACCTAAGTATCACTGGCAGGTTCATTCGTTTACAATATTCTAGTCAACTTCTTCTGGATTCTAAGACATGCTGGTATCAGCTGAGGCATCCAGCCTGGTGGACTGAACAATTGGGTTCTTGGACTTTCTGTCTGGAGACAGCCATTGTTGGATTACGGGGGACCACGGCCTTTAAATCACTCTAGTAAATTCCATGTATGTATGTATGTATGTATGTATTATGTATGTATATGTAGATATAGATTTATTTTATCAGTTTGGTTCCTCTGGAGAATTCTGACTAATACAGTGAAGCATATTTGAGCGGCATTTTAAAAAAGTTTGGTAAGAAATAACCGCCAGCCTGACGGAAGAGCTCAAGTACGGCCTCTCCCCTGAAACACACATTCTAAGTCTAGACAGGGATTCGTGTCTGTAGAAATCCCCCAACATTGAAACTAGCCGGGAGTAAAAAAAGGATTTCCTTGACATAGGGACGGTTAGATTGCAGTTCTGTTGAAAGATCAGCAGTGGCTGTGATTCGGTAACGGAAAGAGGTTATGTGTGTAAGCCACAAAGCTTCTTCCTTAGGAAAGCTCTAGAACAGGTCGCTTTTCTTTCTCCAGCTCTGGCCACCAGGGCGGGCGGGCGTCCTGCGCCTTTAAAAATCTGGTGGCTGTCGCTTTCCCCTCTCCGCCCCGCCTCCCGCGATACCGGTGGCCGGGACGACCGCCTCTTTCTCCTCACGCGGCTATCCTACGGGTTAGCCGGCCCATCCGTCACAGAGACGCGGCCCGTGATTGGTCGCTGCGTTTCGGGCCGCGAGGCGGGGCGGGAAGGCCGGAGAAACTAGTTTGTTGGCGACGCCGGTGCGGTTCGGCTGCGGGATCGCGGCCGCGACTCGGTGGGCCGACCCGGGGCGGCAGCAGCTGCGGGGACTGCGGAGCGCGTGGGTGCCCACGGTGAGTGCCAGGTCCGCCCCGGGCCGACAGGGGTCGTCGGGACTTGTCACCGGGACCGCGACCCCGCGCGAGGAAAGACCGGCGGGGCGTAGGACCGCGGGGCCCGGCTCGCTGCGGCGGGGAAGCGGGTGCTCACCCGGAGGGCACCCCTCGGCCGAGCCTGGGGTCCCGGTATTGTTCTGCACAGAGCTCCCGCCAAGGGAATGAATTGTTTTGCAAACGGATGTTACGCGCGGGCGCTGCTGCCCTCCCCCGGGAGCGTTTGATTCATTGAGTCCGTTGAGTCTCTCTCTCTCTTTTTTAAAAAATTACTATTGATCCTAGAAAGAGGAAGCCGCTTGTCCTCGAAGATGCGAACCGCGCAACTCTGCGCCCGCACCCAGCCAAGGTCCGTGCTCCGGTCTTGTGCCTAGGGAGGGCCGAGGGGTTAAACAAGACAAGGGTAGACGGCACGGCCTGGTCGTATGGCCCGCCCCGTAGGGTCCTTCCCGTCTGGGAAGTTGTCTGACAGGGGAGAGGAGGTGACACTCCCGGAGTCACACCCACCTACCCACATAGGTGGTGGCCAACAGATCCTCCTCATATTCCGTCCCCCCACCCCCCACTTCCCTTGCTCAACCCTCTTCCCATGCGTTACCCTGGCGCGAGAGCTCCCGCCGCGGTCAGCAAGCTCCCATTTGACTGGTCTCCTTCATAGTTGTATGAGAAGATTCTTTTTCCTACTGGGGAATCCTGCCTCCCGGGGCAGCAGACACTTTGGGAGTATAACCGCTTCAAAGACACCAAGTGCATTCACACAGTCTAAAAAAAAAAAAATTTTTTTTTCTGTCTTGCTATGTAGTCAGGCCAGCCTTGAACTTGAAATCCTCTGGTGGGGCTTACAAAGCAAGTGCCACCATATCAGTCCCGAGCTTGGGGCACAGGAGGTTGGGGGAAGGGGGCGACTACCCAGCCTTTCAGGTTCATCTGTACGTTGAGGAGTGCTGAGGCCAATTGGCCAAGGCTCACTGGGCATTACTCCTCCCTCCCTGCTGAGGCAGGGCCATCTGCTTTCACCCTAGACTGGAGTACAGCAGGGAGGGGTGGGGTCTTGGGACCTGACCCTCTAGTATGCTGGGTCTCTTCTTTCATGGGTGACACAGTTTTGCTGTGAGGATTTTTAATGGGTGTTGCCAGAGGCCTGTGTCTGGGGACAGAGGAGGGAGGACCCAGGGTGCTCTTATCCTACAGTAGGTTTGGCCCTTCTAAGACAGGGGCTCTTGAGTTCACAGGCTGTCTATGGAGATTGGCAAAGTCAGTTTTGTCCCAGGCCCTGTAACTACTGATATTTCAGTTTTGAGTCATTTATCAGCAAGTGAGCCCTGGGAGACTGTTTAAAGGAAGTAGGTGGATGGAAGAAACCTTTGTCCTGTGCCTCAGGCTACAGCTGGGTTCCCTGTGCCATGCAGGGAAAGAGATGTGTGCAAGTTGCATGTTATACAGTGGCCGGATTCCTGTTGGTGGCCTCTTTAGCCTCTGGGCACCAGTGTGGCGAGAGAAGAGCAGGAAGGAAAAGGAGTAATGGCTCTGTGTGTGGTGTGCAGTGAGAGCAACCTCCTTCCTCCTGTCATCTACAGGGAGGAGGATGGCCCGGAGCAGTGAACATGGTATGTACAGGCAGTTCATTTATCTGATTTGTTATTCGAGCAGACCCTGCTTTTAGAGAGAAGGGGTTGCTGGCCCATGGGGTGGAGGCTTGCAGAGAGCCCCAGCGAACAAGGCAACAGGGAGCTGGGCAAAGTGTGAAGGCTTCCGGGAGAGAGAAAAGATAGCAGAGGTTTGCTACAACCTGGATTCCATACCCTGGGCTGAAGCCATTGTTCCTGCCATCCATCCACACTCTTCCAGAGCCAGCTAGGATGCCCGCTTTAGGCACAGGTGACACCAGGGAAAAGGCAGATGGGAGGTGACCAGAAGATTCATTCTTGGCTGTGGTGGTGTGACAGTATGGGCAGCCGTCCGTCCAGGTCCATTTGAGGACCTGGCTTTTGAGGGACTCCTGGGAAGAATCACGCTGCTGACCAGCTCACTGCTCTTGTCCTGGGTCCTTTTCTCGCTTGCTGGCAGTACAAGTATGCCCTGGGCAGGGGTGTATACACACACACACACACACACACACACACACACACACATCCCTGCAGAGTTGGCACCAGCAGAATAGTGGTGGGCCACAAATGAATTGGCCGATTGAGATGCTGGTTTTCATTTAATGTGGTAAATTTCATAATTGAATTGCCTCTGCTGACTCTGTGCCAGTGAATTCTTTTCGAGGCCAGGAAACACTTGGGAGCCACGTGAGGGTGGCCAGGAAGAGGCAGAACTTAACGCATCCCCAGCTTACAGAAGCAGCAGCCCGGCAGGACTTAGGATTGTCTGCTGCTGGCCGGCTGCCCCTGCAGGCTGTAGCCCCTCAGCAGCCACTGTGCCCTGAGCAAGCCTCTGCTGGTACCGGTTCTAAAGGCTTCTGAAGCTGGCACCTGCCTGCCTTCTAGGTGTCTCTGGGGCTGATAGGACATGGATGCAGGCACTGAGGGGGACAGGGACAGATAGGGACTTGGAGGTTGGAAGGGCTTCCCCTTAAGTCCCTTCAGCACAGGTCAATGGAAGGAGCTCAGGCTGCGGTTGGTCTGGGGTTCACACACTGCTTGTATCTCTGTAAGGCTGTCTGGAGGATGGTATGAGATGAGGCCTGCACTGTACAGCATTCCTGGGAACAGAGTCAGGCGTCTGGTAGGCTGACATGCCCAGCCCCCATTCCTCCTTGTTCCATCCTCCTGACACAGAATGGAGGTGGGAAGCTGCCCTTCTCCCTTATCTTTCTTGCTCTTAAACCTTCTCCCCCCACCCCCCAAGCCCTGCCTTGGTGCTCCTTTGGATAGTAAAAGTTACCTTTGTAAGCATTTGTGGCCCGTTCTTTAAAGTGACCATTTCTTGGGCTGAGATGTCCTCGTTGATAAGAGTGCTTGCCTCAAATGCACAAAAGCCCTGGATCAAATCAGGCACAGTGGCACACACCTGCATTTTCGAAGTAGAGACTGGGGGATTAGGAGTTCAAGGTAAGCCTGGGCTACATGGAGCCTCGTCTTGAATTCCAGAACTCAAAATGCTGTCGAGGCAGGCAGACCTGTGTTCCAGGACAGCCTGGTCTACATAGTAAGTTACAGAACATCAGGGATACAAGTGAGGTCCTCTCTTAAAAAAAAAAGTTGTCAGGCTGGGCGGTGGTGCCTAGCACTAGGGAGGCAGAACTGGGTGGATCTCTTTGAGTTGAATGAAGGACAGCCTGGTCTACAGAGTGAGTTCCAGGTCAGTCAGGGTTACACAGAGAAACTCTGTCTTGAAAAACAAACAAACAAACAAACAAGTGTCAGCTTTGTGGTCTTAGAAATCCAAGTTAGAGCTAGGTGTGGGAGTGTACACCTTTAATCCCCCAACTTTGAATCCCAGACTGTGGGCAGCTAGGGCTACATAGTGAGACCCTGGGTAAAATAAATAAATTAACTGAGAAATTGCATTGTACTTTCCACAAATGCATAAAAATGTCCTAGTCATTTCACACTGATCTGCCCCCATGTTCTATAGACTGCAGGGTATTACTCTATTCCAGCTCAACCAAGGGTCCGGGCCACCTCTACCTCTTCAGCCTACAGTAGGATTCCTTAGACCCAGAAGTTGGTGTAGGTGATGTTCTGCCCGAGTGACTGTCTGCAGGTCCCCTTGCCACTGTGGGTTCAGGTGGCTCTTCTAGAAAATGGATAGATGCCTCCCAGAGCGTTCCTGTTGACTGTTTCACTGTCATATCCCAGGCCTTGCAGGCTCTAATGCTAAGCAGATATAAGTCAGCGTGTGATGGGCAGTGTCTGAGACAAGGTAGAAGTCGGGAGCTGGGTGGGTCCTGCCTCCAGCTGTACCTCTGAGTGCTGTGGGCATTTGGGGCATTCTCCCTGCCTGGACCCTCCCTTTTTCTGCAAGCACTTCTGCTTCCTTACCAGTGTGTGAAGACTAAGTCAGGCCCTATTGGTATCCCCAAAGGAACAGGGATCTTCTCCCCTCCAGCCTCTCTCAGTGCCCCCTCCCCCCCATTGCTCCTCAGTTGGGGCTGCCCTATGCCTATGAAACTGGGTCAGGGAAGCATCGGTCTGGGCCCAGGGGAAGCAGGCATGGGCTCAAAGGAAAGTGGCACATAGATGACTCATTTCCAAGGTTTCCCTTGACTTGTCCCTGGCAGAGAACTGGGCATCAAGTGTGAGAAGATCTGGGTGATCCCCTCTCTCTAGCTTATGGGATGTCCCCTGGGCACAGAGCCAAGGGGGGGAGAGATGGACAAAGAGCCCAGAGAAGCAGAAGGGATTATGGGGAGCCCAGGGGGGCAGGAGGAGGAGGCTGAGTGCCAGGCTTTGGCAAGGATGTGCCTGCAAGACCAGTTGGATGGCTCCTCCCACAGAGCAGGGCCATGGGAGAACTGTGGCTGCGGAAGGCTGCCTGAGGACCACATCTACCCTGGCTGTCACTCCACCCCTCCACCCCCCAACCCCCCCTGGTGGTTGCTTTCCATGTCAGTCATGTGGGCAGGAGCAGATTGTAGGGACAGGAGGGAAGCAAAGTCTAGCACTTCTACCTGTTCCTGTTGGGCTCTCAGAAGAGTCTGAACAGAGATCAGTCTAGGCTGGGTGGAATTAATTCCCTAATTAAGATAAAGTGATTCTTTCTTTGTTCAAACCCCAAGATGAACTGCTTGCCAGGTTTGCATAGCCAGAACAATTTGTTTGGGCAGGGGTGAGGGTCAGGAGGCAAGGAGGTCTTTTCTAGACAGCCAGGGTAGCAGCACCCAGAGTCTAGAGTTGAAGCTCTTCTGGGCCTGAGAGAGTCCCTTTCTCCACGCATGCCTCTGTGTGGATTTACATCTTGGAAATCTGAAGGAGAAAGGTATAGTGTTCTGTTCTGAATGGCTTGCCTTGCCCCTAGTGAGGAAAGTTGGACTCAAAGAGTTTACATTGGACCTCAGCTTCTGGTATACAGGGTTAGTGGTCAGAGGTCATAGCTCAGCTAGGGTACAAGCTGGAATGTCAAAAGACTGCCCTTTCTGTACAGGAGAGGTAAACAAGTGGACATTGTTAATCTCATTTTCCAGATGTGTCCAGTGGGCATGTTCTGTCATCCATTTTCTGCCAGGTTCTGGAATTCGGCAGAGAACAGGGTGATTCCCATTCTCCCGAAGCTCCCAGTCACGCGGTGGAGGCTAACAACAGGCAGTGCCAATGAGTGCAGCTACCTCAGAAAGGGCTGCAGGGAGAGTAGACTGGGAGGTTGGAGGAAGGGGGACAGGACAAGGAGCATCTCTGGAGACAAAGGGGTGGGAAAGGCCTCTCCGGGTGGTAATGTTTGAGCCAGAGAGCTGTGTTAGGTAGGTAGCATAGAGTTCAGAGGCTGGGATGGCATGGGTTCAAGGCATAGGGCCAGGCTTCCACAGAAGGTATCTTCTCAGGAGACCAAGGAAAACACTGTGCTTTTAAGTTATATTTTTTAAAAAATTAAATATATTGACAGATTCTTAAAATAAATGAACAACATAGAAAATCAATGTGATATGAAAGTCTGCCTCCTTCTTGGTGTGTTCCACAGGTAGAGATTGTGTATAGTTTGATTTTCTATGCTTTGACCTTCTTTAACACTGTTTAGCCTCTATCATGGCCCACCTACCAGTCCAACCATATTCTGGCCAGACCACCGGCTTTCATAGTGTCCTCTAATGAGAAACTCTGGGGTGGCCATTTCCCCCATACATTCAATGAAGTCTTAGAAGTCTGTGATCCTGCATCTTTAAAAGCAGGGATGGCAATTTTAAAATTTATTAAAGTCATAGGCCTTTCACAGTTTTCCTACATTTCTCTTCCATGCTTGATATTATGCACATTTTAAGGCTTAGCTGATACGGTGGAGCCAATCTCATTCCTTAAAAAGAAAATACAGTCAGCTATCCAGTTTTATTCAGTGTTTTTCTTTTGACTGGGCTTTTCCAGAAGATCAAGGTTCTGCCTCCTATTGGTGTCCTGGCCTCAGCTGGGGATTGAGTGAAGCTCTTGGCTGTGTGTGCTCATCTGTGAAATGAGGCCCTTTAATCCCGACCCAGCCCTGCCCCCTGCTTGCTGCTGTGTGCTCTGTCTGGGAAAACATTTCTGAAAGGTCCTTTTCAGCTCAGGAGCTCTCGAACATTGGAGGTATGCTTTCTTCTAATGGATGCCTAGTGTCTGAAGGCTGGGGCATTTGAATGATTGGGAACATTTATTTTATTTTATTTTATTTTATTATTTTATATTTTATTTTATTTTCTGAGATAGGGTTTCTCTGTGTAGCTTTGGCTGTCCTGAACTCACAGGGATTCGTCTGCCTCTGCCTCCCTGAGTGCTGGGATTACAGGTGTGCGCCACCATGACCGGCTGAGTGGGAGCACGTCTAAACAGTATCTTAGTGACATCAGGTGGCTTTGCCTAGGTGAAGTGCACGTGGCTGTAGGTGTGTTGTGTGTGGAGCCTTACCTGGCCCGAGAGAAGGTTGGCTGGCTTTGGGGGTACTTCATAGGGGGCTGGCCACCTGCTAGGGTAAATCACCGAGTTAGCAGGGCAGGGCCAGCTCTTCTAGTCCATGGAAGGGTCTGGAAGGGGTGTCTGTGAACTGAGGCCCCAAGCTGCAGCTCCTTACTGCGTGAGTTGTGCGTTGTATGTTACCGTGAGGGTCCTTGCCTGCTTTCCTGTGGCAGGGAACTTTAAAAGGTGTAAGAACTTCAAAAGGTGTACTTGCGTTTGACTGGGAGACAGGAAGAATGTGGAGACGGGAGACTTGAGGAGGAGAGGTAGATCTTGGACTGTGGAAAGCCAGGCTCTGCACGTGACAGACCTTGTGACTGAGGAGTCAGGATGGCCAAGCTGTACAGCCTAGTGCCTGGTGGAGTGCATCCTTGCTGGGACTCAGTCAGTGTTGGCCAGGCTCTCCTGTCCTTTCCTGGAGTCCTTGTTCTCTCCCTTCAGAAGCAGCACCGGGTCTGGCAGCGATTGCTGTCCTAGGAGCTTAGTTAGAACTCTGCCCCAGAGTAGGTACCCGATGGGACCATCAGTTGCCCTGATGGGAACAGACAGAGGCAACAGAAGGCACAGTGTGATCCCAGCGTGTTCCTGTGGGAGGCCTCCTGAAGTGTCCTTGTATACAGCTTCTGAGGGGAGGGGAGCTGAAGGATGTTTCTGCAATTATGGCCCCCCTCTGGTTGGAGTGCTGGGTGTTTGGGAAAGGGGAGAGGGAGTGCAGCACTCAGAGGCTTTTGAGCAGGGGCCCCAGCGTGCTGTCATGGCCAGCTTTTCGGGCAGGTTTGGCATGGAGTGGTAGGCTGGGTCGCTAGGCTTCCTCTCAGGCACAAGCACTCGCTGGGTTATCTGTGTTGCAGGAAGTTGTAGTTGCTATTTTTATCAACCCAACTAGGTCTTTATATTGAAAGATGTAATTACAAGCAAAATGTCAGGGTTTGCCTGGCTGAGACTGAGACAGGGACATTGCACACAAGTAGTCACTTGGTGTTTAAAGGAAGGCCCATTTGATGGACACGCCCTGGTTACAGGGGGCTTGCTCAACTGCTTCTTGTGTCTCCAGTTTCTTTCCTTTTTTTAGACTGAGCCTTAGGCAACCCAGGCTGGTCTCAAACCGACATACTTTGCAGTCAAGGGTGACCTTAAATATCTGATCCTCCTATCTTCATCCCGTAAGTGACGGGATTACAGGTGTGTGGCTCCGTTTCCCGTTTATGTGGTGCTAGGGATCAAACCCTGAGTTTTGTGCTTGTTAGCCAAATACTACCAACTGACCCGTAGCCCAGCCCTACAGATTACACTGAAGTATGAAAGAGGCCTTTGCTGAGTTCCCCTAGAAAATTGCACTTGAACCCAATTGGCTGGCCATGTAACCTTGGAGGGAGCCTGGGGCTTTATTGAAAGAAAGTTGGACTTTTATTGAAATTACTGAGACCCTACTTGATGCTAACCTACTGGGCCAAGTGCCCAGGACAGAGATGAATAAGCAGTTTTGGGAGCCTTCTGCTCAGTGGGTTGTCCCTTAACCTTTGGCTAAATACCCGATCCGTTTAATAGACATGTTTTCAGGCTAGAGGCCTACTGGGCCTTACAGGGCAGCCGCCTCTGTCTCCTGCTTCACTTTCTGTATCATCAGTTATTCATGGTCAACTGGTTTGGAAACATTATGTGGAAAGTTCCAAAAATCAGTAACTGACAAGCTTTACAGGGGTGGCCCAAGGCTGCCTTTAGATTAGCAATCTTCCTGCCTCAGCCTCCTCCTTGGTTTTAGGGTTATAGGAATGGACCATTAATTCCAAGCTAGTCTTTCACCTGGCCTAATTTTTAAGATTCTGGGAATCATTGGGCAGTGGTGGTTGCACACCTGTAATCTCAGCACTCAGGCAGAGGCAGGCGGATCTCTGTGAGTTCTAGGCCAGCCTGGTCTACAGAGAAACTTTTGGGACAGCCAGGACTACACGGAGAATCCCTGTCTCAACAAAGAAACAAACACACAAACAAAGAACCAAATGATTCTGGGGATCAAATGAAAGTCCTTATGCTTGTTCAGCAAGCACTTTTACTGACTGAGCCATTTCTTTGTTCATTGTTCATAGAAAACTGTCAGAGTTCATTGAGGTCAAGTTCACCTAGCCACTCCTCTAAGGGCAACACTCTTCACAAGAATAAGAGTGCAAACGGAGATCAGGGGATGCTCTCCCTGGAATTCTGTCTGCCCAGGGCTAGTGCTGATGGAGGAAGACCATGTCGGTGCTGGCAGCTGTCATGAGCTAGACCAGTTCGTGTGCTCTCGTTTGACTGTAGGATAGTACCTCAAAGGAGGGACATTATTTCACTACTGTTTTCCAGATGACAAAAGCAGGCATCTTAGGCAGCCTGGGATTCGGAGCTAGGAACACTGTCCACCCAGCACCTGCCAGGCTGCTCGAGGTTAGCATCCCTGGCTGGACTTTTGCGATTTATGAACAACCATCCAGAGAAGCAATGGAGGTGCTTCTCCCTAGATAGATCTAAAAATGATTTTTGTTTATGTCAGCACAGGCTGTTCTCAAACTTCCTATGTAGTCCAGGCTAGCCTGGAACTCAAAGTGATTGATTCTCTGCCTCTCAAGTATTGGGGCTGTATGTGTGAGTGACCTGGCTTAAATGGTTAAGCAGGGGCTTGGAGAGATGGCTCAATGGTTGCAGATAAACCTGGATTCAGTCCCTAGCACCTACATAGCTGCTGAAAACCATCTGTAACCCTAGTTCTAGAGAATCTGATGCCCACTTGTGGCATCCAAGGAACCAGGCAAGTAGGTGGTTCATAGACACATTCAGGCAAAACTCTCACACACATAAAAATAAAGTCTTTGAGAAAGTTTAAGCATGAAACATACCAGTTATACCTCCAGTAATATGGTTGACACTGGGAGCCTGTTGTACAGACAGGCTGGACATCTCCATTCTTACTCCAATGGACAGCACTTTAGTTTAGGTCCATGACATGGAACTCACTGAGCATCTAGCACATACAAAGGAGACACAGGATTCTGCCGTTGGAGCTGCAGACAGAGATAAGCACCGTAGGCAGTGGTCTGCAGTAGAACACGGTGATCATCAGAAGGTGGTCACGGTCCAGCAGAACAAAGGGTGTATTCTTGTAAGAGATGGCACAGATAGGTGACCCTCTTGCTATGGGTGCAGTGCATAAGGACCTGGAATGCTTGTTGAGTTGATTTTCTTAGCATCTTCTATGTATGAGGTATGCTGAACAGCCAAGAAGCCGGGGTTATGGGGTGGAGGGATTGTGGGGGGAACTTGAGCTGGAAGGGGAGAAGAGAAGAAGCTGGGGTAGGTTGTAGATCTGGAGAAGAGGGAAAAGGTTTAACACGGCTTGAACATCCAAGTTCATTGAAGGCCTTTGAGTAGGAGACATTGAACATACAAAAGCATCCATGAGTGAGTGAGTATTTATGGGCATCTGTGTATTTACTATACATATATATATTTAATCTGTAATATTGGGAAATATCAGCTGCAGTGCTCAAGCACAGCCTCTGTACTTTGGTTGGTGAGGGAGGCCTGTTATTTGGGGGTAGAAGGAGGCGAGGCTGTGGTGAGAGACGCTTCTGGCAATGACAGAGGAGCAATCGGTCAGCTGGGGGTTGGAGGGCACCTGACGGGATTTCTGCAGCCCAGTCACTGCAAGGTGCTGCAGGCTGGGCAGTGGGGAGAAAGAATGTGGGTATGGGGCACAGGTCTCACAGCTCACATTGCTTGGGTTGTGGGAGGCCCCAGGCTCATTTGATCTTGAATACTGACTCCGGCCAAATCTTGGATGTGTGCATGTTGGTCACCTCCCCCAATGCTGCCTTCATGGAGCTTCTGGAAGTTGCAGAGAAAGTGTGGTTAATGTGGAGGAGTTTTGCAAACCACTGTCAAAGTGGCGCTCCTCTGAGGGCACCCAGATGGAAACACTTTGCACAGCAATGCTAAAACATTGTCTGCCTTGTTCGCTTGCTCCTGAGTGCATGATGCAGGGAGCCAGTATTTTCCATGTGACCCAGGCACCAGGTTACAAAACCCTGCCTGGGTAAAGGATCCACTCAAGGTGCAGGCTGGAAATGTGGCAGAAGACAAAAGTTCACTGATCAGGTTCAAACTCCGCACTTCAGTGACCCATAAAGAAACTGCCAGTGGTCAGGGAAGAGTGGCCGTGGTTGTCTGAAAAGGCTGTATCTGGGTGAGACTGGCTTTCCTTCCTGTCCTGTAATCAGAACACCTTAGATTGAAGGTCTCAGCAGGTAGAATTCAGCCAGTGTTCCAGAAGAAGTTTTAGATTGATTTATGTAAAGCAACCCTGCCCATTTGAATATGGTGTGTGTGTGTGTGTGTGTGTGTGTACATGTGTAAAGGTGTGTAGTAGTCTACAGCAGACACTAAGCCCAAGGTAACGCTCAGACTCCTCATTCATGAGCTCTGAACCTCTCCTGGCCCTTTGGAGCCGGGACACCAAGATGAATTGAAGGAAGATTACCGCGAGTGGAAATACTGGGTCAAAGGGTACCTACATCTCATTTTGAAAGATGTTGCCTAATTGTTCTCCCAGGAGGTGGTGCTGGCTGCCTTCTTCCTTGTACTCCTTGAAAGGAGCTGGGGCCAGCAAGGTGGCTGGCTCAGTGGGTAACTGCCTGCCGCCAAGCCTGAAGACCACAGTGCAGTCGCTGGGACCCACATGGTGGAAGGAGAGGCCAGTGTCTGTAAGTTGATCTCTGGTTTCCACATTCAAATTGTGACACATGTGCTCCCAGCCCCAAAGATAGAAATAAATGTAAAATTTTAATTCAGGGAGAGAGAGTGAGCAGGCAAACTGGGCCTTGGAGAGTGTATGGTCTTTGGAATTGTCAACATGATCTTCTTGGAAGCCAAGGATTATGGAGAAGCAAGACTTCTAGAGACAAAAGGCAGTCCCCTCGTGGGAAATGGCTGGTAATTTTAATCTCATTTATTTTCTCTGTCCTCCTGTGTGTTCCCGGAGGAGGCTCATAGAATTTGCTCTCTAGGCCAGTGTGTTCTTAATGGCTCCATCTGTGGGGCCAGATTTCAAGAGAGGCACCCTCCTTCTGAGTATCCACGTATCTGTGAGCCCCACAGCTCTCCAGGCTATCTGGTGTGCTGTGTAGGGGGCTGCACTGGTCCCTCTCTGGCACCCTCTGGAGAGGAAAGAAGTGATTTCGTCAGATGGAAGAACCTTAGCGCTCAGGTTTCGTTCCTCTTGGCTGGAGTAATGGTGTGCTTTCTACTGGCCTTGCTGCCATCTGGAGCTACAGCTGGGCATGTAGATCTGGGCCCGAGACAGTGGAGGGGAGCAGGTGGTGGCCTGCGAGAGCTGAGTAACACCTGCTGCCT
The DNA here is from genome assembly GCF_030254825.1 of Meriones unguiculatus. Classification (NCBI taxonomy): domain Eukaryota; kingdom Metazoa; phylum Chordata; class Mammalia; order Rodentia; family Muridae; genus Meriones; species Meriones unguiculatus. Next base: position 64,186,987 of record NC_083361.1, read on the forward strand.
GCCCTGATGGACTCGAGTCTTGTAGCTGGGAGAAGCCTCTTTGATGTGGGCACAGCAGAAGCAACTTGCAAGACACATCTGCCATTCTTCTCCCAAGAACTTCTCAGGGGAAAGCAGTAATTCAGCCAAAGCAGCCATATTTGGGTTTGGAGTAAAAATTAAATACAAACCCTTCAAACACTGTGAGACCAGATTAGGAAAGTGTCCCACGTGAAGTGGAGGTAAAAGTAGCATGAAAGAGCATTAGTATCTGCAGTGATTGGAGTTTCAGTGTTACACAGGGCTATGGATTTAACCTGTTGCCTGTGCCCAGCCCCACTCTAACCATTTAGAAATGTTTATCTGTGGTTAATGGAAGTTTTTCTTGTTGCTTCCTCTCTCTAAATCCCTTTACAACTTTCCTCCAGAATTTGCCTATGACATTTTAGTTATGTTTTAACGTTTATGTATTGTGTGTGTGTGTGCGTACATGGGTGTAGAGGTCTGAAGGCTACTAACAAAGCATTGGTCCCATTCTTCTACCATGTGGGTTCTGGGGGTCGTCTTAGGTCATCTGACTTGGCAGCAAGTATCTTTACCCACTAGGCCATCTTGCTGACCCAAGTTTGATAGTTTTTAGACTGGGTCTTACTTAACCCACGGTGGCCTAAAATTCTCTGTGTAGCCAAAGACCTTGAATTTCTGATCCTGCTGCCTCTATATTATCTGCTGAGAATATACGTATGTTCCATCACATCCCAGATTAAGAAGTGCTGAGATCAAACCCAGGTCCTTGTGTGTGCAGGTTCTCTGCAAACTCAGCTATAGCCACAGCCTCTACTACATTTTGAAAAATTATGTGTCTGGGTGGTTTGTATGCATGTCTCTGCATTTGCATACCTGGTGCCCGAGGAGGCTAGAAGAGGCATTGGATCCCATGGAACTGTAGTTACAGATGGTTCTGAGCTGCCAACTTGAGGTTAAAGTAAAACCAGGTCCTCTGAAACAGCAGCCAGTTTGCCCCTTGCACTCCAACTCCCATTTTAATACCATTTGTCTATCAGTAGAAAAAAAAAGGGGGGGTATTTGTGTGTGTGTATGTGTGTCCCAAAAATGGATTTATTTCCCCCAAGGTGCAGGCATACTATTCTAGAAATTGTCACCTTCACTCTCACACATTACGTCACTTTGTCCTTTATGGTAGAGCTCCTGAGGGTGGGTGTTGGTATAGGCAGGACACCAGGCAGAGGTGGGCACTAAGCATCTTGAACCAGCCAGCATGTGGGTCTGACAGCTTTTATTCAAGGCAGGAAGGTGAGAAGCTGGTCAATTCCACACGTCCTCTTGGGTTGGTAGACAACTCTGGGCAACTGCCCTATCTTGTCCCTAAGGCAGCATTTTTGGACACAGAAAGCAGTGACCAGAGGCAGCCCCTGCCTGCCCCCGACCTCAGGACAAGTGAGTTTGTTACTGTCATGAATCTTTCTTAGCACCCGGCACCATTTTTCAATGTTAATTGTCCTGACTAGATAGACCCTGGGTGAGAAGGGTTGCTTTGTGGAGAGAGAGAGTCTGTTAACATGGCAGGCTGAAGCCCTCCTCTCCCACCTTGTAGTTCAGGGGAAGTAAGTCAGACCTGGAGTCTAATGGCATGTCTCCCCAGCCTTGTGTTGGGCTCACGTAATGAGGGTGTAGGGGCCCAAGCCAGAGAGACCTGGCTCTGTCCCAGTCCCTGTGGGCCTTTGGGTAAATTTCCTAACATCTCTGCCTGGTTTCCCAACCTGTGCAGATATGATTGCACTTGAGGGCCGGGGTTAGATGAGTTAACAGGCAAGGCTGTCCACCAGAGTTATGGCAGAGCTGGTGTTTCTGTCTGAGTTAGTGGGGTGTATGGCAGGATTACACCTTCTGGCTTGCTCTGGGCCTGTGAAGTTGTGTGACTGGTTTTGGCCACAGAGATAGGAACAAAAGGGTATGTCTTTACAGGCCAGGCTTTTAATCAGCATTGCCACACGTTTTCCCTCTGACACAGTGTCTGGTAGCTTGGTGACAGTTCTCTCCGGGTCCCTGGGAGTAACCCAAAAGTGAAGATGAAGCTTACCAGAACCATATGGTTTTGCCAGGACGCTGCTATCTGAGGGGTGTTTGTTGCTGCAGTGCTTCGTCATCCATCCTGACTAAAACAGGTTGTACTTGGGTCTCAGTGTTAAAACTTATATGTGAAATTCCCAGCAAGAGACAGCAGTGTGGGTGGGTTGTGGGGAGAAAGACAATGTTACATTTTCCTCCTGTGGATTTATATTTACCAACGTGTGTATGCCAGAAGCTGGAGATTTATTTTGTGGGGAGTAAGGGGACCAACAAGAGGGACCTTGGGAAGGGGCAAATATGAGCAAAGCACAATGACATGTATGAAAAATGTAATAATGAAGCCTGTTCTTCTGTTTTGTTTTTTAAATTATTATTTATACAGCATTCTGCCTGTGCACCAGAAGAGAACACTGGATCTCACTGTAGATGGTTATGAGCCACCATGTGGTTGCTGGGAATTGAATGCAGGACCTCTGGAAGAGCAGCCAGTGCTCTTAACCTCTGAGCCATCTCTCCAGCCCTGTTTTATTTTTTTTTCAAGACAGGGTTTTTGTTTATAACATCCCTAGCTGTCCTAGAACTCTTCATAGACCTCTGTCTCTTGAGTGCCGGGATTAAAGGCATGGGCCACCACACCCAGCTGCCTGTTATTTTCTTTAAATTTTTTATTTACAAATTTTATAAGCACAATATGGCTTGGCCACCTGGCAGCTACAAGTTGGCCCTTTCCTGACCAGAATTCCCTACTGATCCTTTGCAGCATTGCTTTATCCTTAGCTGAATTTCACAGGCTTTGACCCTTTTCCTCCTCCTCTGGTCCTGCTGCAGAGAAGGCAGAGCTACTCCTCTGGGAAAGGCCCTGTAAGGTCCATGACCTGCACTGTTCCAGGCCTCCCCACTGTAGTGGATGAGAAAGCACCAGCCTTGTTGGCATCCGTTTCAGGTAGATTTCTAGCTGCAGTCAGCCTGAAATGTGGTTATCAATTATGGAGGTTAATATGGCCATTCCTCCTCAAGCATGCTTACCACTGGGCATGGCAGGTGGTAAGCTAAAAGGTCTGGGGTGGGCTGGGTGAAGTTTCACATTCCTATTATCTCATCACAGAAGAGGCTGAGAATTGTAAGTTTGAGGCTAGCCTGGACTACACAGTGAGACCCTATCCTGAAAACAAAAAGCTGTGATCGTTTGCCCATCCTAAGACATTGCTGGCAAGATGGGGAGGGAGCCAGTGTGGAGGCCCTCACCTGTGACCTCACTGACTGATATGGAGGTATCATGTCAGGGGCATGCCCAGGAGAGGGTACCACATCACGGCTGGTCTTGACCTCAGAAGCAGGCCGACCACCTGTTGGAAGCAGGCGTGTCCTGCCTGTGAGCTCGGGGCTGAGTGTTAGCTTGATGACCTGAAGAGGAAATGTGTGTACAAGTTGTAACAAGTTGTAACAAGCACTGCTTCTCTGTCCGTGCTAGACCACAGCTGAGTCAGCCTATTCCTGTGGGGAAGGTGTGGGCAAGCAGGGCAAGAGGTGTGAGCTCAGAACCATGAAGCTGAGTGGAGGTCCCATCTTCAACTCTCAGGAATTCACTTCAGGCTTCCCAAAAGAGCCATGTGTGCCTCGTGCCTGTGGTTCAGCCCTCAGGAGCCACCACAGAAGATGCTGAGTGTGCCACCCTGTCTCAAGCAAACAAAACCTTTTCATGAACATTTGCTGAGAGCTTTAGTGCTACTCACCCCTAACTGCAGCTCCCAGGAAGCAGAGGCAAGCCGACTTGAGTCAAGGACAGCCTGGTCTCAAAAACGACAAAATGTCAAACAAGTCCAAAGGAAAATGTGCATACAGTAAAAACATAAACAGTTCCAATCAACTGTATTTTAATTGATTTTGTTTTCTTTTTTATTTTGTTTTCTTTTTTTGAAACAGGGTCTTTCTATGTAGCCCTGGCTGTCCCAAAACTTTCTATGTAGACCAGACTGTTCTCACTCATAGAGATTCTGTCCTGCCTCCCTCTGCCTTCCAAGTGCTAATATACTGCATGTGTCACCATGCTGGCAAGAAAGCAGCTCTCTTAATGTATATGAGTGCCTATATAGGTAGGGGTATGCGTACATTGAGTGCAAGTGCCCTCAGAGGCATTGGGTCTCCCTGATATGGATGCTGGGAACCAAATTCTTGTCCTCTGGAGGACTCTTCATTATGTGTGGGTGTTTTGCCAGCATATACTGGTCATGTTGGTGCTCAGTGGCTGTAAGGGGCATCAGATTCCCGGGGCTGGAGTCACACACAGTTGTGAGCTACCATACGTATACTAGAAATCAAACTCAAGACCTCTGGAAGAGCAGCCAGTGGCTGAGCCATCCGTCCAGCCTTCATTTACATTGGAAGTGTAAAGCAGGCTACATGCCTTTTTTGCAGGGAAAGGGGTTTCTTGTTTTGGTGGTGTGGGGATGGGCATAGGGTCTTGTGGGTGAAGTGCCTGTGTGAGATGTGTTAGAAGTGTATATAAAAGCTTGCTTTCCCATGGGAAAGTGGGAGCACCAGGGTGCATTTGTCTAGAATGACCTATGGCTCTGGGGCAGTTATGGAACTTGTATTTTATACCCAGCTAGATTCACCTACTTAGTGAGGGTTCCAAGTGTGTGCCAGACATTGACTGGGAAGGTGTCCATGCTGAGCATCACTGCCTGGGTGTACCTCTAAGTCCTTCACTGCAGTCCCAGGAGCGACCCACACCCAGCCCGCTTGACCTAGAACCTTTAACATGGATTTAGTATAAAATAGTACAATCATTAAAAACTGGCTTGCCAGGCGTGATAGTGCACATTCGTAATACTAGTGCTGGGAAGGCAGAGGCTGGCAGTTTGAGGCCAGACTGGTCTATAGAGGGAGTGCCTGGACATCTGGGACTACATAGAGAGAGCTTGTCTCAAACCACCAAAACCAACCAACCAACCAACCAACCAACCAACCAACCGAAAGAACCCCACCAATAAAACCCAACTCAGACTTCAAGAAGTAGGCGGTTGGTAGATCCTAAGATCAGAATGCCTGTCATTTTCTTCATTCAGGACAGTGTAGTGACAGCAGCAACAGAGAGACAGCTGGCTGAGTGAATGGGTTGGCCTGGTGTTGCTGTAGCTGTAGTATTCATCTCATGTAACTTTGAAACATTGTCAAGTGCCACGGCTTTCACTGGTACTTTATTGTTGAGGAAAATGGGTGCTTATGTACCACTGCAACCAAAGATGCGTGTCCAGGCAGAACAAAGCTAGTCTCGAAGGACAGAGGAAGGCCCAGGGCCTTCTTGCCTTCAACATGCTTGGAGATGCAGGCAGGAAGGCTTGGGTCCCTAGAGCTGTCCAGAAAAGGGCAAGGAGGAGGTGGGGCCCTTGGAGTTGAGTGTGGGCAGGAGATCCTTTCTGACTGGTGTCATTCCCCCTGCAGGTGGGTTCACAATGTCTGTCAGCGTTCACGAGACCCGCAAGTCGCGGAGCAGCACGGGCTCCATGAACATCTCGCTCTTCCACAAGGCCTCGCACCCCGACTGCGTGCTAGCCCACCTCAACACCCTCCGCAAGCACCGTATGTTCACCGATGTCACGCTCTGGGCCGGTGACCGAGCCTTCCCATGCCACCGTGCAGTGCTGGCGGCCTCCAGCCGATACTTTGAGGCCATGTTCAGTCATGGCCTGCGGGAAAGCCGGGACGATTCGGTCAACTTCCAGGACAACCTGCACCCTGAGGTGCTGGAGCTGCTGCTGGACTTTGCCTACTCCTCCCGCATTGTCATCAACGAGGAGAACGCAGAGTCGCTGCTGGAGGCGGGCGACATGCTGCAGTTCCATGACGTCAGGGACGCAGCCGCCGAGTTCCTGGAGAAGAACCTCTCCCCCTCCAACTGCCTGGGCATGATGCTGCTGTCGGATGCCCACCAGTGCCGACGGCTCTACGAGTTCTCCTGCCGAATGTGCCTGGTGCACTTTGAGACGGTGCGGCAGAGCGAGGACTTCAACAGTCTGTCTAAGGACACGCTCTTGGACCTCATCTCCAGTGACGAGCTGGAGACTGAGGATGAGCGCGTGGTCTTTGAGGCCATCCTGCAGTGGGTGAAACATGACCTGGATCAGAGGAAGGCCCATCTGCCGCTGCTCCTGCGCAATGTGCGGCTGGCCCTGCTGCCCTCTGACTGCCTGAAGAAGGTCGTTTCCGGGGAGGCCCTCTTCATGGAGGACGAGCGCAGCAAGCTCCTCATAGACGAAGCCTTCCGATGCAAGACCAAGATCTTGCTGAATGATGGTGTGGTCACCAGCCCCTTTGCCCGGCCTCGCAAGGCGGGCCACACGCTGCTCATCCTGGGAGGCCAGACCTTCATGTGTGACAAGATCTACCAAGTGGACCACAAAGCCAAGGAGATTATCCCCAAGGCGGATCTGCCAAGCCCCCGGAAGGAGTTCAGCGCTTCGGCCATTGGCTGCAAGGTCTATGTGACCGGAGGCAGGGGCTCTGAGAATGGGGTCTCTAAGGATGTCTGGGTGTATGACACTGTCCACGAGGAATGGTCTAAGGCAGCCCCTATGCTGATTGCTCGCTTTGGCCATGGCTCAGCTGAGCTGGAGAACTGTCTGTACGTGGTGGGGGGCCATACCTCCCTAGCAGGTATTTTCCCCGCCTCCCCTTCCATCTCCCTGAAACAAGTCGAGAAATACGACCCGGGGGCTAATAAGTGGACTATGATGGCCCCAATGAGAGATGGTGTCAGCAATGCTGCGGTGGTGAGCGCCAAGCTGAAACTCTTTGTGTTCGGGGGCACCAGCATCCACCGGGACATGGTGTCCAAAGTCCAGTGTTTTGACCCCTCGGAGAACCGGTGGACGATAAAGGCGGAGTGTCCCCAGCCTTGGCGATACACAGCTGCCGCCGTCCTGGGCAGCCAGATCTTTATCATGGGAGGTGATACAGAGTATACAGCAGCTTCAGCCTATCGCTTTGACTGTGAGACCAACCAGTGGACTCGGATTGGGGACATGACTGCCAAACGCATGTCCTGTCATGCCCTGGCTTCCGGCAACAAGCTGTATGTGGTGGGAGGCTACTTTGGGACCCAGAGGTGTAAGACCTTGGACTGCTATGACCCCACCTCAGACACGTGGAACTGCATCACCACTGTGCCCTACTCCCTCATCCCCACTGCTTTTGTCAGCACCTGGAAGCATCTGCCTGCATGAAGGGCACCTGCATGGCCCAGCCAGGTGGGTCCTCAGGAGGGCGGGAGAACCCTCTGGCTTGTCTCCATTCTATGTAGCGGTTGCCATGTTTTCCCGGGAGGGTCTGATTAGCATTGGAATAAGGGAGGGATTTAGGGACAGACAGCCTGTTCATACCCTACCTCTTCTGACACACTTATGGGCTTGCCGGTGGGAGGCAGACTATCTGTCTCTCGTGAGGTGCAGGGATGAAGGGCCTGTGTAAAGCAGGCAGCCATTCTGACGAGGTGAGGTGGCGGCTCTGATTCTCAGAGCAGGGCTAACCACAGAACAGGTGTCTGTGAGCCCCGCTGTTGTTCTCAGTACTGTGAGTGTTTAGGAAAATGAGCCTGGCTGGAGGAGAGCCAAGCAGCTGACTCATCAGGTGTTCTCTGGGTAGCAGAGGCATGAGAGAGACTCTGAGAGACAGGTCTGCTGTGGCAGAGAGCCTAGGGACAGGAGGGGACAGCAGAGTGAGTAAAGCATGGGGAATGGACTCCCATGGGCCAAGGTGGGGTCAGGTTGCGTGTCTACTTGAAGAAAGAAGAAAAGGCCTTAGAAGAGGACCCTTGCATTCACTATTTGCTGCCTTGTGCTCCTATGGCATAAAGGAACCCAGCATCCCAAGCCTCAGTGGGCAGACTGCACAGGGAAACAGTGCTCCTGAGCTGGGCTGTGTCAGATTCTGCTGAGCCTCCAAGGCAATGTTTGTTTGTTTGTTTGTTTGTTTATTTATCACCTCCAAGGCTCTTAACAGGCCTGGAAGACCTCAGATGTCTAAGCATGGAGTAGCTGATTCCCAAAAGCAGTCAGAACAGGACTTGGTTCTCTTTAAGACTTTTGGGCTTGCTTTGTTTTCTTTCTCCCGAGTAAAGGAGCAGTGTCTACGTCCCCAGGGGAGCAAAATTCAAAGGGATAATGGCATTCCAGTACTTTCTATTCTTGCTACTGGTGACTTAGGAGTGTTTTGTCACCTGTGGGATGGCGTCGCCTGTGGGGCAGAGGCTCCTCATGTCGGTGACCCTATTTGCCTCTGGAGCCTGAGCCCACTTCTTCCTCAGGAAGTGGGCAGGTACCTTACCCATCCTAGCAGAGGCTCTACCCTGTCACTGCCCCGTGGGAGGGGCCGCTGGTCCGAACCTGTTGTCAGGAGCTGCTCTGCCTTTAGGCGAGGCTCACATGGCACCCTGTTGCCTTGACCCTGGGCAGGCTTAATTCAGAGACTCAGCATTCTCATCTGGGAAAAGGGAATGGGAACTGCTGGGCACAGTTCTCATGCTACGAGCTGTGAGGTCCTCTTATGTTTCTGGCCCATCCCAGATGGTTGTTACTCCTGTGACTAGGACAACTAAGCATGTCCTGAGTCTTGGACAAGCTTCAGTCATTAGCCTGCTTTAGATAAGGAAGTGGGCCCAGAGAGTGTAACTGCACATACCCAATCAGCCTCAGATTCAGGTAGGAAGCCACCCCCAATCCTCAGCACACGTTCCCAAGGTGGTGATGAGTGTCCTCGTGGATTTAGGCCTGCTGAGCATCTTCCCAGAGTTCAAGATTGCTCCTGGAATCAGCTTTCGCTTTCTTGGCCTCGGCAGTCTGGCTACACCAGAGCAGGCTCTCCTCCATCTGGATGGACCTCTTGACCTCTGTCTCCAAGACTGACCCTGAAGTGTTCCCACTCTGCACGATTCTCCTTTTGTCAGCATGTTCGCACAGGTCAAAGACAAAGAAGAGACCCACAACACAGCAGCAGGGCGAGAAGCCGATATGCAGGACATGCCTGTCACTTCTTGGGTCCTGGGAGCCTTCTGTACCCCTCAGCCCCTATGGCATGTGGATGCAACTCGGCTACAGACCAGGGCCTGTGGTATGGGAGGCAGGGACCCCAGTATAGGAGAGGGCCAAACACCTTAATAGAGTCAAGGCCAGAAGGGGCCAAAACACAGTATGCCTACTGTCTTTCTGTGCATTCCTACAAGGGGACAGGAGGAAAATTCACCTGTACTGAGCATGGCACTAGCCAATCAGCCGTTCGGGGATACCCAGCCTGGTACCTCACCTAGGCCTGGTTCTCTGTTCCCCTCCAACAACTCTGGCCCTGCTGATCCAGCCTCTTCTGCCAGGTGACCAATAGGAAGGTCCTGGCAACGTGTGCCACTATCCCTGTTGCCCTGGGAGCTCCACCTTTGCCTGGTTTCTTCTATAGAGGTACTCTGTCCATCCTTCTAGGCTTCAAGGCAGTTCCAGAGGCCACCAGCAGCAGTCCCTGAAGCCCCTGCTCAGTGCCCCTGTGAGTCCCTGTTGCCCCGTGCCTGCTTTCTCCATCCCAGGCACCCGCTTCAGGTCCTGATGGGAACCCCACTCTGGCCATGTCTCTTTCTCTCCTTTCCCTCTGAAGCCTCCTGGAAGCTGCTTAAGTAAGGCTTAATCTCCTGTGTGCTCCCTCCCTAGCTTCCCACCCAGCCAGCCTCTCACTGCTGCTACAGCTGGCCCACTTTCCCCTCAACATTACTACAGAGAAACCTAGAGTGGAGGGCTTTCTCCAGCTTTCATGGCCAGTCCTGACTGGCAGGAGAGTGCCTTGGGGAGGTCCTTCATGCAGAGGTCACTTGTGCCTATGTGAGACCTAAGAATAAAAAAGACATCAGCGTAGGTAGAGACTTTATCAGTCACCTGCAGGATGAGTTTTGCCAAGGCCCGTCACACACAGGGGTGCAGACAAACACTGACCTTGAGTCCATTTTTCAGCTGGAGGACTGTATTTCACAGATGAGAAGAGCAGGCTACGGAGAAGAAACTGACAGAGTTAGGGGCATAAGACTAAGACCTTGGGGTGGGCCAGAGGATAGTCACTCATCTGGAGCCATCACAGGAACTAGAGAGGGTGGCTCACACTATCCTTTCCTCATACAAGCATACAGGGTTCCGGGTGGGCCCTGGCATGAACATTGCCCGTCTGTGGCACTCTCCCGCCAGCTAGGCCTGTCTTTTGAAACCCAAAGTCCTGGCTCTGGTTATTTCCTTGTGGTAACATTGAGGCAGGATAAAGTGGCCCAATGCCTGTGACACTGGGAGTTCATGTTGGCTAGCCTAGAGCATGTTAGGATTGTTAGGGGCCTCAGGAACCCTGCTGGAAAACAGTATCCTGCCTGCCCTGCCAGTGTCTAGGACATCCAGGGCCTCTGGAGATGGCAGCGTTCCTGTGGATCAGCACCAGCCTGTCTCTAGGAACTGCAGCAGTGCTGGGGGTATATTTCTGTTACGGAAAACTTCCGCCATTGGAGCCTCAGTACTGGCATATGATTTTGCGCTAAGGTTTTGTAAACACACAGAACTAAAGGAAAGTGTCTTGTATTGGGGGTTTCACAACTGTACAGCTCACACCAGTGTGCAGGTTACATAGTTCTAACTCTATGCTCCTGCCAAGCTTAGTGATGGTTTTGCTTCCTGCAGTGCCTGCATGGGGACACAGCTTAGCATGGAGCCTGTCCCACAAGCACTGCTAGCCAGTTAGAGACGGGCCGAGTCTATTCTGCCTTTACAGGTTAGAGCCACCATGTGGCTTGGGTACATCTAGCCTTGGCCTCCGCTGAAACCACATGGACAGCTGGGCTGCCTGGGAACAGAGGACTGTGGCTTCTCTCCAACTCTCTCACTGCCTTAGGTTCTTCACCTTCCATGCCTGTCTCTGCCTTGCCAGCCCTGCTGTGTCCTACAGGGTGTCCGAACTTGATCAGCATAGGAGCTGTAGCCTGGCCACCATCCCTTCCCAGACCCAAATGCTGAGCCACATCCTCTTTAGGGCTGGCCTAGGACTGGCCTAGGACTGGCCTAGGGTTTTGTGGAGATGCCCCTGGGGTTCATCTGTAGCAGTGACCATCAGTAATTAAATCAGTGTTTCCTTCTTGCTTCAGGAACATTCTCCATGAAGCCTTCAGCAAGGAGGGCTTGCTCCTGGATCCTTGCCAGGTAGATATCTACCATCCTCATTTCCAGGGCAACCATTGATGCCCCAAGTGACTGAGGATGGATACAGCAGGGGATGTGAGCTTCATGGCCATAAGGACAGTCCCTCCTCATTCACCACTACATCCCCATACCCTGTCTCATGGCCTGGCATCTAGAAGCTGTGGTGAATTTTTGTCCAGGCCACAAAAGAGCATGTCTCTTGTCCACAGCCTGTTACCTGCCCTTCATCACACCTGCCTTCCTCCTAGCTGACGGACTTTGCCTGCCTTGTGAGCCTGTCTCACTGGTCCGCTATTGTATACATTCTTACAGCATCATATTTTCTCCCATTTTCTTCCTTCTGATCTCCCCTTCCAGCCAACTCCTGCCTTCTCATCAATTCTTCCAATATTCACACATAAATAAAATAAAGGACCCAGCTCGTATCTCAATGTTAGTAGTTTCTTTTTGTCTTTAGGTTGTTCCCGGTGTAACCATCATATAATTGTTTGCAGCTTCTCTAGGGAAGATGATGCCTAGGGACCATAGCTGCATTTGCTCCTAGGTCTTGGAGGGAATACAATGACAGATGGTGACTCTAGTCCCTGAACTGTTGAGGGTCACATGGGTAGCATGTCAAGGCCTGAGCCCGAGCCCTGGGAGCCTATTGAATGTGGCCAGGCTAGGACAGAGCAGTGTGGCCATTCCTCTTCTCCCTCTGCTTCATCCACAGGCTTCGTGGTTCTTCCTGACTTGGCTAGAAACTGACAGCACCAGCTCCGGGTGGCAGCAGCTCAAGCTGTTCTTAACACTAGGCAGAAAAGTGAAGTTCTCCAGCGTCACCTGTGCTCCGCTTCCTGAGCTGCCAGCGGCTTATGTGGAGAGAAGCTTCCAGAGGCGTGGGCCGTCACCAGCAACCCTGGCTAGGGAGATGACATTCACACAAAGCCTTGAGGTCACCTCTGCCAGCCAGGCCTGGCAAGGGCTGGCAGGGGAACAGCAGGGGTCCCTTGACACCAACAGCACAGCCTTTGACTGCAGGGCTTCCTGCGGAAGGTGGGAATGTTGCTCCATACTGTCCTGGACATCAGGGAGCCGAGTTCAACTGAAGACGTTTTATAAGAGACAGAAACCCCGGGGCAACCCAGCCTCAGGGGGTATCCACAGGCTCCACCAGCAGATAGCACCAGACACCTAAGGCCAAGGGGAGACTGCCTGCGTGCCCTCTGCCAAGCACTACCCCATCCCCCTAAGGGGTGATTTTGGGAAGCTACCATGAACATAGGACAGATGCTCTTGACCAGTCAGACACTGCTGGGGGTCCCTCAGCAGGACTCTAGGCCCCAGGGAGCTGGTTGGGGTCTCAGGAGACCCCCTCGCCCCAGTTCTGTGTCCTGTCTCCTAAGAAGAGAACGGTCATGACCCCATGGCCACTACAGTTCCCACAGAGATTAGATTTCTGTCATGTGTGGTCTAGTGCCAAGGCTCTTGTCACACTTCCTATCCTCCTTGGCACCAGCCGGCAGCCTGAATCCTGCCTGTCTGATTCTTGAGCTCAGAAAGAAGGATCCGAAGAAACTGCCCAAATGTGTTTCTCAAGGATTCCACACCAGTTCCCTGCACTGGGTGCAGAGGCGCCTTCTGATGCCATTCTGGACGCTAGACTCACCCCTTGCTTGTCTAGCCTGATTTTGGGGGGACAGGCGCTCTCGGTTTCTGGCACAGGGTGGGCAGGGTACCATAGCTGGTGGCTTCCCAGGCCATTGTTGCATCTGGATGGAGCGTCCAAAGTGGGTTCTGTTGTTGACAAAAGTGGAGCCACAGTCTAGACCAGTTTGGTCAGCCGTCAAGGTCCTCGAGGCTCAGCCCGGTACTGGTGCTGTGAGTGACTTAGTCACACACTGGCCCTTATCTGAGGTCCAGCTTGTTTTTCATTCCACCTCCTGGTCAGTCCTTCTGGAGAACTGCAGGCTTTTGGCCTGTGGACCACGTTATCAGGACTCATCACTCCGCACAGCACAGAGGACCTGGCCATGGTGCTTGCCTGAGCATGGGCGTTGCTTTTATTAGTTTTCTAACTTAATAAAAGTGAAGAAGTTCTTGACCTTATTGCCTTGGCTGTGTGAGTTTCTAATCCAGAGTCCGCCTGTTTGTGGGTGCTGTCTGTGCATTACAGGCATCTTTTCCCCTAAGTGCCTTCACTGTGTTAAAACAGTCCTGTTCAGTAGGCCTGGCTTGTGCAGTACCCTGGGGGCACATTTTTGTGAAAGCCATCTCAGTGCTGTGAAGATGATCATGATTAACTCAGCCAGTGGCTGTTGGTCCTCATGGTTACACTAATGCCCTATGGCTGCTGTCCTTCCACTACTGTGATCTGTAAACACCAGAGTATGTGCTGGTTAGATGCAGCTACATGAGCTGGGTGGTCTAGCCTCGGCACCCCTCAGACAGCACAGCCCAAGGAGGCCATGCGAGGGTCCTGAACCTGATGCACCACTATGAACTGGATATCCTGGGAGCACCAAGTCTGAGCGACTGCTCCATGCTCTCGCCTGCAGTGGCATTCAGCAGCATGCAGATTCCTAGCGGGAAGCACTTCAAACGTGTCACCTCCCTCAGGCTGGAATGATCACTCCATTTTACGAACCAGGAGCTTCTCAAAAGTTGGTCATCCTGGAGAGATGGCTCAGGGGTTATGAGCACATGGTGGTTCTTGCAGAGGATCTGGGTTTGGTTCCCAGAGCTCACATCTTGGCTTCTAACCACATGCAACTCCAGTTCCAGGGGATCCAGTACCTTCTGGCCCTTGAAGGCACTGGGATCACACTTGGGGTACACACACATATAGGCAGACACTCGGACAGCTTTTTAAGGCATCCTAGAGCAGAGATGGTCTCCTCCCTCAACCGCAGCCTCCCACACTGTGGTCCCATCAGATGGCTTAGCAGGCTTGCCCAATGGTTTCCCTCACCAGTGCAGACCACCTTGCCAGGCAGAAAGGGTATGGTTAGGCCTGTAACCTCAGTACTTAGGAAGCTGAGGCAGGAGACTAGATTGACAGTTCTAGGCTAGCCTGGGTTACAGTTTTGAGATTCTGCCACGATGAAACAGCCAGGTTTTAGAACATATGAAGCTCCATCTGGTTTGTGGAAAGCACTTGACAATTGTGAGCTTTTTTCGTTACCCTAAGATGCTTTGGCCAAGTATAGGGACCCTGCCATAGCCCTTGCCTGGCTCAATCTCCTGGGCGTGCCCACAGGGTAGACTGAGTTTTGGCTCTGTATTGTGGTTTAAGGAGCATGACCAACTGACATTTCTGCCTACCTCACCCTTTGCACTTGGGGTCAAAGTTCACTATAGTGTAACAGAAAAGAGAAGCTGAGGGCCAAGAGGACAAGGTCTTTGCAAATGAGGCTAGCTCAAGACCTCCCACTGTCCTGCACAGGTTTTTCTGCCTGTCGAAGAAGGCGGCACCCCTCTTGTTACTAAGGAAACATGGATCTCTGGGGCGAAGGCTTTGTGGGTAAAATAAGGATGTGAGTTCAGATCTCCAGTAGGCATGTATCTAACCCCAGCTGTAGACACAAGATGAGCAGACCTGGGAGCTTTCTGGCCTCCCAGCCTAGACAGATGGTTGAATTTGTTTCAGTGAATCTGTCTCAAGAGAGCTATGGTGGAAAGTAAATGAAGAGAAAACTTAATGTTGACCTCTGCCCTCTGCACATTTGTACACTTGAATACACATACACACACACACACACACACACACATACGTATTCATGCTCACACAATTATCTCTCTCTCCCTCCCTCTCTCTCTCCTCTCTGTGAAGTCTCTTGAACCAGCAGATTGGTGTCACTGTCACAAGGAAAGGGGGAACTAGAAAGCTAGGACTGTCTTCAACCACTTAACGAAGCTCTTGTGTTCCAGTCGAAGAATGATACGGAGCTGGTGTGATTGAGACTGTGGAAACCACAGTGGATAACAATTTAGCCCTATGAGAAAGAAGCAAAACGCGGTCACCCAGTGCAGCCTTGAGACGCAGCTCAGGGTTAAAGTCTATCTGTTCTCTCAGAGTTTGACCTAAAGGGTCTTGCTCTGCACGCAAGAGTCAACTGAGGAGCTCGTAAGAACATTCAAGGGGAAGCTGCCCCCTGCCTCACTACCTCTGCTTTAACTGCCGGGAACGGGCCCACCTAACAGTTTTATCTCCGCCCCCACCAAGAAGCAGAATATTTCTTTAATCAGGACAACTGAAGGGCTGTAGTCTCTTGTGCTTAACTCTATTTGCATGTGTGGCTACATGACAGAAGAGGGCATCAGATCTCACTATAGATGGTTGTGAGCCACAACATGGTTGCTGGGAATTGAACTCAGGACTTCTGGAAGAGAAGCAAGCCAGTGTTCTTAACCACCCAGCCATATCCCCAGCCCATAAACTTTGCTTGCTAAATGGGCTATTATAAGGAACATTTTTTTTTTTTTGAGACAAGGTTTTTCTGTGTAGCCCTGGCTGACCTGGAACTCTGTAGACCAGGCTGGTCTTGAACTCACAGAGATCTGACTGCCTCTGCCTCCAAAGTGCTGGGATTAAAGACACGTGCCACCAACTGTCTGACGCCTATTGAGTCATTTTTATAGGACTGTCTAGCACAGTTCTAAGAATACCACTTAGATATCCTAAATAATTCCCCAAACCCGTGAGTTCGATGACCCAGTATCTGGCAGTCTCTCCGATTTGTGTCTCAGCCGTGGGCAGATACTGTAGTGCTGGTGTGAGCAAGGCCTCATCCTATAGATATCAGGAAGAGAATCACTGAGAGATAGTTGTCCAAATAACATTTTATATGTATCACCTCTGAGGACTGCAAGCCTGTCTCTGAACTGTGAAAGAAACGCAATGATCGTTTTAGTCTTGACTGTGCTTGCCTGCTGGGTTTAAGACCTATGTTTTTGTATGGTCAAGGCTAACTGAGGATCTCATCTCCAGGGGTCAGCAAGTTATTTAAAAAGAGCTCCCCCTGATGACCACAATGTCCAGGAAGGAAAATCGCCTGTTTAACGTTTATTAATTTAATTAATATTTAATAAAGAAATACTTCAGAAAATATGAACAGTACCTCAGTCAAAAAACAACCTGTAAAGGAGTGGTTTCAGGCCCCAAATGATTTCTAGAAGCCTCTGAGGTCCCTTTTCAAAGTTCAGATCTCAGGGCTGAATTTTAGTCTGTTACTTCAGAATCTCCTCTCTCAAGGTCCACAAGTCACTTAATTTTCCCAGATCAGCTAGCGAGCCCCAATATATTTGCTGGGAATGCATCTGGGCCTCAAATGGCATGAACCCAGGCTGATATGGTCCTGACTACACCCGGAAAAGTTCTCTCAATTTTGAGGACTTGCTACGGTGAGCTGGGCTCCGTCAAGAGGCAGCCAACAGAGAGAAGCCTGTGACTCAGGGCCCCGGACAAACCTTCCTCCTCCAAGGATGATTCTGAACCCTCAGCATCCTCTCCCAGCAGCAGAAGCCTGCTCCGAAGTCCCGTTTCAATCAAGAGTAATCAGCGGCTGCTCCTGACACCTGAGTATCTCGTATCAGTTCTGAGTGAGTTGGAGGAAAAATACTGGATTTCATTTGTCATTCTCCGGGCTCAGATGAATTCATGTGAGGTTCAGAAAATACCTTGTGCTCTAAGATACTGCCTTCCTGTAGTGTGTGTGTGTGTGTGTGTGTGTGTGTGTATTCATGTCTGCTAGATGCCTTCCTGGCACACCTAGACAGCATCTTCATGAGCACAGGCCTTCTGTGCAGAGGAGTTGAGTCTAAAGGTGACACAGTTCTTCAATAAAGTGGGCGGCTTCTTCTTGCATGAAGGGCTTGCACAGAGCTCCATCAGTGTATCGATGGAGCCCTGGGCAACAGCCCCTAACCGTGGGATAGTGTCCTCAGAAGAATTTAGGGTTGAAGGTGGCCTCTTGCATATGACAGAGGCTACAGACACGGTGTTCTTGGGACAATGGGACCCCTGGAGGGTTAATGCCTTCCTCACGGGACTGAAATCTTGCCCCCACGAGTATTAAGGTGGCCTTTGTGATGTTCAATGAACAGAAAGTCTGCCTCTGAGCTCAGAGGAAATAAAAAAGTCCCTTCATCTGTGTGTGCTCACACACTTTGAAGGACATTCCCCCAGTGGGGCCCGCTCTGACCATACAGGTCTCATGTCGGAATAGATATTTGTAAAGAGAGAGCCCAGTAAGTTAGAGCTACGTAACCTAGCAGACCTGGGATGAAGCTGGAGGCCTGCATCTCTTACACTCTGCAGTTGTGGGATTCTGGTCCATGGTTATCCTTTGAGTAATTGAATGCAGCCTGGAGGCCATGGGTGATGTGGCCAGCCTCTTCTTTTAGAGACAGTGTTACAGCCACCCATGGTACCCAAGGTCTCTGCCTTCCTTCCCTACAGAAAGACAATATTTGTAGCCATGCAGTAAAAAATACAGAAGAAAGAGCACAGGAAATGATGCCCAGAGACCTTCAGTGTGGTCCTCACTCTTCCTTGAAGTAGCTCTGGTCAGGATGCCTTGGCTGTGCAGCGCCTGTTAGCACGAGAGGTGTGAGGATGCCTGGAAAAAAAAAAAAAAAAAACAAAAAACAAAAAACCATGACCGGATGCACAAATGCAATGTCAAGGAACCACAAGTGACACCTAGAGGAAGCACCCCCCCCCGCCCTATTCTCATCAGCAGCCTGCACAGGACTCTCAGGACACAGAGCACCACGGTTAGTGACACAGAAAAATCCCCATCCTCTGCTTTCTTAGAGCTGGCCTGTGCTACAATGTGACCCTCATCAACCTGTATCCCCGAGGCAAGAGGTGTCTGAAGGTTTGAAAGATCAGCTCTTGGGCCTCTACATCCTTTTGTGCCTTGACTCTGTGCCTTTTAAATTTGTATGTATGTTTGTTTGAGATGGGATCTAACTATCTTGCAGGAACAGGCCTTACACCCCTAGGCTCAAGGGATCCTCTCCCCTCACTCTTCCACCTGATCCGTGCCACTGCTTCTGGATTTGACTTGCGTTTCAATCCTTCGGCTTTGAAAAGACTGTGAGGAAGGCATGGGCTGTTCTAGACTCCTGAGCACTGAGAACAATGAGATACAATGTTAACAACCATGATCTCTAAAATAAACAGAAGCCAAAGCTGGGAAGTGGGTCTTAACAGATATCAGGGATATCCGGGCTGCTGAGGACAACCGGTATGTGGAGAAACTCCAGGTATATGGAGCAGACCCCTGTTCTACGTTCCTATCACTTGTCCTAACCCCCTGCTCCCCATCGTCAGCAAAAACATGGGCGCCCTGTCTGTACCCAGCTACCTCCTTCTTGAGGGGAGGAGGCTGTCTAGCAGAGACAATGATGAATCAGAGCGATATAAAAACACATTTGCTGCCCTTCACAAGCTTAAAATTAGATGACGATATAACTTGTTAACTTTTTTAATGCAATGAAAATCGCAGAGTGTGGAGCGAGATTCTCAGACCTGAGCTCTGTAAGGAGGCGATCCTCACTCAGGCTCTGAGACAGTAAGGCACGTCTGATCTGAGGTAGCAGAGATAGAAAAGATTAACCACAGCTGTGGAAGCAGCTGGGCGTGCAGCTGTCATCCCGAGGAACGTGCAGTTTGTTGAAAGCTGCTCCAACTGTCTGCAGAGCCTTGGGCCTGAAGTAGAGCCACACCCAAGGAAGGCCGGAGTTAGGAGCGAGGCGATGCTGCCCCCTAGCGCTCAGCCCAGAAGAGTCATAGTATTGGAGGCTTGATGCAGAGCATGACTTTACTATGCTCCTGTGTGCTACATGTGTGTGGAGGCCAGAGATTCAAAAAATAGAGGTAAGAAAGTGGCCATGACAAAAGGCTGCGATTACATAGCATGACACTGTCTCAACAAAGAAAGATTTAAATATGAGAAAAATCACCTGTCAGAAGAGGCAAACTTTTAGCACTTTACCTGCACAAAAACAGCTCTTCAGAGCAGGCAGTCTGAGTCAGCACCTGCTGCCTGGTGGAGCAAGCGTCAGCATTCCTTCACGGTGCTCATTTCCTGGGTTAGTGAGGGATCGATCTGAAAACAGAGCAGGTGAAAGGGGCACGCCCTTCATCCCTGACAGAGGCTGTCCAACCAGGAGCTCCCTGGCCCTCAGACACACGAGCAGCTTTAAGGGTCCTTCCTGACCCTTTGCCCATGAGCAAAGGGACTCACGGTGACCTGGGTAGAGGTGACACTTATGTCCTGTGACCTCACCCAGCACCCCTAGGGATCCAGTCCACTGGCCTCCTCAGGTGGGTCAGAGAAACTTACTAACCCTAAACCCTTACTCAACTCAAACCATCCCGGGATCTCACTAGCCAAATGCTCAATCCCTGTGGCAGTCCCTTAAAAATGTCCTGTTGGCCATCTATAATGAGATTTGGTGCCATCTTCTGGCCTGCAGGTGTACATGCAAGCAGAGCATTGTATACATAATAAATAAATAAATCTTAAAAAAAAAAAAAAAAAAAAAGACTTAAAAAAAATGTCCTGTTGGTTTAGGCACGGCCTGACAGTCTCAGAGACCACCCTTAGCAGGTTGAAGCACAGGCTTCATGAGACTGACATGGCGTCTTAGGCACGCTCCACTTTATTTTTGGACAGTCTGCGTTTATCAGATCTATTGGCCCGCAGTTTTCTTTATGTTTTGCAGTTATATCTTTAGCTGGTTTGGGTAGTAGAAGTTTGAGAGTGCTCCATCTCTTTCTTTCTTTCTTTCTTTCTTTCTTTCTTTCTTTCTTTCTTTCTTTCTTTCTTTCTTTCCTTCTTTTTTTTTTTTTTGACTAAGGACCAGCTGTAGCTCTCTTTTGAATATCTGGTAGAATTCTGTTATGGCTCCATGTGACTGTGGCATGTTGTAGGAGGATTTTTATTCCTATAGGAATCTCTTAATTTTCTGTGGGTCTGTTTAGGTTGTTGACTTCTTGGTTTAATTTTGGTGGTTTTTGTTAAACCTAGAATTTCATCTATTTCTTTTAGGTTTGTCAGCTCAATGGAGTACAGGTTTTTAAAATAATCCCTTATGGTTTTTTTTTTTTTGTTGTTTTTTTTGGTGTCTTTTGGAATATTTCTCTTTTCACTTCTGATCCTGTTAATTTTGTCTGCTTTCTTTCTTTTTGGTTAGTTGGGCCAAGCATCTGTCAGTCTTTTTTATTTTCTCAAAGAACAGCTTTTAGATTCCTTTTTTTGTTTTGTTTTGTTTTGTTTTGTTTTGTTTTGTTCTGTTCTGTTCTGTTTCATTGATTCCTTCTCTGATTTTTGTTGTTCTTGATTTTGTTATTGTTATTTTTTGCCATCGACTGGGTTTGTATTTGGTTTGTCCTTGTTTTTGTTTTTCAGATTTTGGAGTTGCTTCACTAAGTCATTTACTTTTATTATTTCTAATTTTTTAAATGTAGCTATCCCTCAGGGCTGCTTTCAATGTGTCCCAGAAGTTTAGCTGTGTTATACTTTCATTTTCATTTAGTTGCAGGAAGTTTTAAAGTGTTTTTCTTCATTCCTTCTTTGACCCATTCATCATTCAGTAACAAATTGTTCATTCTCCTTGAGTTTGTGTATTTATTAGAGAGTTACTTGCTGCCAATTTAAAGTTTTATTGCATTGTGGTCAGATAGGCTACAAGGAGTTATATCAGTTTTTTTTTTTTTTTTTTTTTTGAATCTGTAGAGGTTTGTTTGATGTCCCAGGATGTGGTCTGTTTTAGAAAAGCTTCTATGAGCTGCTGAGTAGATTGTGTACCATTTGGTGTTCGGGTGGAGTAGGCTGTAGCTATCTGTTAAGTCTGGTTGATATATGGTATCAATCAGTTCTGATGTTTTCTGTTTACTTTTTGTCCAGATGACGTGGAGAAAGTGGGGTATTAAAATCACCTACTATGAGTGGATTGAAGTTAATTATCTTTAAATCCAGTAACACTTTTTGTTTTCTTAGTGAAGTTGGATGCGCCTGTGTTTGGCCTGTATGTTTAGGATAGTAGTATCCTCTTGGTTAACTGTTCTCTTGATTAGAATGAAGTGTCCCTCTCTGTTTCTTCTGATTAGTTTCAATTTGAAATATATTTTGTCAGCTATTAGCCCAGAGGTGCCTGCTTGCTTCCTGGTCCCATCTGATTGGAATACTTTTGCCTACCCCTTTACTCTAAGGCAGTGCCTATCTTCAAAGCTATGTTTCTTTTTTTTTTTTCCATAATTTTATTTTTCTCATTAGTTACATTTTGTTACAAAGCTATGTTTCTTGTAGAGAACAGACAGATGGATTTTGGTTCTTGATCCGCTTAGTTAGCCTGTGCCTTTAAAAAATAATTTATTTTTATGTACATTTGTGTTTTGACTGCACGGATGCCTGTGTGAGGGTGGATCCCCTGGGACAGGAGTTGCAGAAAGTTGTGAGCTGCCATGTGGGTGCTGGGAATTGAACCCAGGACCTGGAAGAGCAGACAGTACTCAACTACTGAGCCATCTCTCCAGCCCTAAAGATTTATTTATTTATTGTTTATACAGCATTCTGCTTGCATGTGTGCCTGCAGGCCAGAAGAGGGTGCCAGATCTCGCTGGGGATTGAACTCAGGACTTTTGGAAGAGCAGCTGTTGCTCTTAACCTCTGAGCCATCTCTCCAGCCCAGACTGTTTCTTTGATCAGACAATTAAGATCTTTGATATTTAAAGATATTATTATTCTAATTAGGGTTTTTAGAGACAGGGTTTCTCTGTATGTAGCCATGGTTGTTGTGTCCTGGAACTTGTTCTATGGAGCAGGATGGCCTGGAACTCACAGAGATCTTCCTACCTCTGCCTCCCAAATGCTGGGATTAAAGGCAAGCGCCGCCACCATGCCTGGTTAAGAGATTATTATATAATTTATTTTATTTTATGTGTGTTGGTGTTTTTCTTGCATGCATGTACATGTGAGGGTGTCAGAAGCCCTGAAACTGCAGTTACAGTCAGGTATTAGGTGCTATGTGGGTGCTGGGAATTGAACCCAGGTCTTCTGGAAGAGCCATCTGTCCAGCCCCTAAAGTTATTCAAAAGTGTGTGTCAAGTTTGGTCATTGTGTTAACTTTTGATGGTAGTGGTACTTTTGTGTTTTAATAATCATGACTTCATATTTCAACAATGTCTCTGCTTATGCTCATTCCTTTCTTCAGCCAGAAATACAGATACAATTAAAATTTCATTTCAACAGGCCCTCTCTATGAATTTGAGCATCATATCTGCATGAAGAAAAGAAATAAAAACAAAGACATGATTGTTCCTAGGGACAGTGGAGGTGAGGGTTTATTATAGATAAAATGGAGAGCGTAGCCAGAGGCAGAGACATCTGGGAGAGTCCAGAGTGCACATGACCCTATGCTGGGCCATGTGAAGAGAGGGAGGAGAGGAGAGCCCAGAGCCAGAGCCCAGGAGCCGAGGAGCCGAGGAGCCCAGGAGACCAGGAGACCAGGAGACCAGGAGACCAGGAGACCAGGAGACCAAAGGCTAAAAATGAATACAAAAGCACTTGTGTAGCCAAAATAGATGGATTCTATAGGGAAGGACAGCTGGGGGAAGGGCAGCCCAGCTCCTGGGCTGGAGAAGCTTAGGTTAGGGCCTGGTATGTCAGCCAGAGGATGTGTAATAGGTAGGGACTGGGAGATGTTGGGAGAGCCTGGTGACCAGGTCTACTTTGATATGTTAAAGAGGCACCCCAAGTAGCCACTTGTCTGGGTTTGAGTCCTAACAGTACCCACACTTCTGGTATGGCCAACTTAGACATTCGCTCTGTAAATGTTTTCTTCCTTTAATCCTGGCATCCTGTATATGACATATTTCAGTTCCAATGTTTTAGCAAGTATTCTGCCATACCTAGAGAAATATGTCTGATAAAAAGTTACTTTGAAAAAGTAAATTATAGAGGCTTAAGCCCTTTTATTTCCAGAATGCCAGAAGTTGAGCCTGTACTTAACAATTCGCCTTTACACTTTGTCCTATGCCGGGAAAGTCAGCTGATTAACTATTGGACTCATACCTGAAAATGCTGGTTTAAATCTGTCCTGTACCAATTGTCCACTATCTTTGTTATTTACTCTCTTTTTATGTTCCATAGTTATAATATTTAGCTCCAGTTCTCAATATGAGTTGGATTAGAAATAAATCTACTAGCTATTATTCCTTTACTTATTCACGAATCAAACCCACAATCCACACAAAAGTAGGAACTGATTATCTGTTTTTCTTTCTTCACTTTTTCTTTGTTTTTTTTTTTTTTTTTTTTTTTTTTTTTTTCAACACAGGGTTTCTCTCTGAAACACTGGCTGTCCTAGAACTTTCTCTTTATACTAGACAGGCCTCAAATTCATGGAGGTCCGCCTGCCACTGCCTCTGGAATGCTGGGATTAAAGGTGAGTACCACCATACCTGGCTTTAACAGAGTATTTAACTCAAGCAACTGCCTCAGTTTTTCCCCTTTGTTTTATCAAGACAGGGTCTCTTCGTGTAGCCTTGGCTGTCCTGGAACTCACTCTAGCTGTTCTAGAACTCACTCTGGCTGGCCTCAAACTCATAGAGATCTGTCTGCCTCTGCCTCCCAAGTGCTGGGATTAAAGGTGTGCCACTTGACAAAACCTCTATTATTATATTTCAAGTTGATGAATAATGCACAATTAGCCTAATTCTTACTTCTGAAAATATGTCAACCCTATATGGGAGCTGAGGGAAGGGGGCTCAACCAAGTTCAACTATGAAAAATCATGGCTTACTCCTCCATTACACACATGGGTGAATAATTGCTATTCTTCCATATCGCCCGATGATGACACTTCTAAACTTACTCATTTACAGCCTCAGTATTTACCCATCTATCAATTCCCTCATATCTTGTGTCAGGGCTACTATTGCAGTGACTAAAAACCATAACCAAAGCAACTTGGGTAGGAAAGGGTTTATTCGGCTTCTGATTACACATCACAGTTCTTCTCCCAAGAAGTCAGGACAGGAACTCAAGCAGGGCAGGAACTTGGATGCAGGGGGCAATGCAGAGGCCATGGAGGAGTGCTGCTTCCTGGCTTGCTTCTCATGGCTTCTTTAGGTTGGCTTCTTATAGAACACAGAACCACCAGGCCATGGGTGCCACCACCCGTAATGTGCTGGGAACTCCCCCATCAATTACAGTTCCACACAGGCTTGGCATTTTTAAGAAGTATTAAACTCAAAATAATCCTTATGCCTAAGTAGCACATCCTAAGTAGCGGCACCATCACCCTTCACAAAAGCAGATATTTGGTGTCGGAACACTAGGTGAAACTGAAACTTGAAAGCTGAGACGTTTTCAGTGCTCAGGCAAAATGGATATCCACCTTGAGGACTGGAGAGATGGCACAGCTGTTAAGAGCATATATTGCTCTTGTAGAGGACCCAAGGTCAGTTCCTGGCGCACATAGTGGATGGCTAACAACTACCCTAAACTCCAGTTTCAGGGGATCTGATATCCTCTTCTGTCCTTTCTGGGCAATTGCACGGACATGCATATACCCCTACACACACACACACACACACACACACACACACACACTAAAAAAATCACCTTGAGATTAAGTCTCTTGCTCAGCAAAGAGCTTCAGATACAATAGCTACCAATATGAAAGAAAGACAGTAGAGTCCTCTGTCCTGACGACGGGCAGTGAAAGGTTTATTTGACTCTTGAAGATAGCATCTCTCTACCAAGGATAGGGCTGCTAGGCGCAATTGAAGGAGTTGAGAAATGTAGTCATCTGCATCAGAAGCCCAGAGCCTTCTGCAAGGAAGAGGACCATCCTCAGCTTCTCTGGGAAATTCAAAGATAACTGAGAATTGTAGGAGTGGTCAACAGAGGCCTGACGGGGGCGGGGGGGGGGGAGGACACAAAGTGAAGGGCAATGACATTGATACCAGAGCCCTGGAAATAGGAATATCCAGCTCAGGGATGGTTTTGAATGTGGCATCCAGCTACAGGCATGTCCTCCTATGACTGTGAGTGAGGGGAGTGTGCATTGAAATTCACGTGTAGAGCATCGTTTCTGCTTGAGTGGATCTGAGCCAGGAGTGGGTCGCAGCTGGATTAAGGTAAGTGAGACTTGGCTACTCAGGTGTCCGCCAGGGGTACTAAGTGTGGCACAGGGTCACTGAGCCAACGGCCCAATTGGACTCTCTAGATGCCTTTTGTTTTTTAAAGTTTAAGAGTCATTTTATTAGTATTTGTTAATTTAAAACTAATGGGTTTATATGCTATTTCTTACATGTATATAATATACTTTGATCATGGGAGGATTTAGTTGAGCTCACAGTTTGCAGTGATACCGTGGCAGGGGAGGCATGATGGCAGGAGTGTGAGGCAACTGGCCATATTGTCTCAACCATCAGGGCACAGAGAAAAGACAGGGATTGGCCATGTCTATAAAGCCTCCAGGTTCCAAGTGACCTACACTCCCCAGCAAGGCTTAGCATCCTTCCCAGGCAGCACCACTGGCTGGTACGAAGTGTTCAAACACATGAACTTATGGGGGGCATTTAACCTGCAAACCACAGCACCTTCCCTCCCTCCTTCCCCCTTTCCCCCTTCCCTTCCCTTCCTTTCCTTACCCTACCATCCTTTCCTCCTCCTGTCTCCTTTTCCTCTTCTCTCTAATGATAGAACTTCCACATGCATGAAGTAAAAATAAAATTAAAGGGAAGGATAGTCAAGCCCACATTTGGATTTGAGTATTTTACCACTCCATTTTCCTAGCAATTGGTATATCAGCTAGCTAGAAATACCAATAAGGCCACAGAAAACATGAATACTATCAACTGCTTGCTGGAGATTGAATCCTGACTGTATCCTTTTCCAATGTACCTGGAATACTTTCCAAGCTAGATATACGCTGGGTTACAATGCAACGCTCCGTAACATTTGAAAAACTAGAAAAAGATGCAGCTGAGCAGAGGCTTGTGGTGCTGACATTCCAGCAGCCCACCAGGTCAGGATACTGGAAGTCAACTTTATACAGCAGCAGTTGATTTGGTCAGCAGTTTCCATCAGAGATATGTACACATCTGGATTCAGAGAGGCTGGCTATGAAAGAAGTCATTTTGTCCAGCCTGCCCCTCACAGATACAGGGAATATTTCTTATACTTAATTTATGACTAACTTGGGAACAAAGGGTAGTGGAGGTAGGGTGAGGGGAGGGCTAAATTGGTCTGTTCCTCTAATTTCCCAGCACAGACTTTTCTGGTTCCTCAGAATCTGACAAGAATGTTAACAATTCATAAAGGAATCCATCGTGGAGATGTTGGAATTTCTTAAAGGAACCCTCTGAATTAGACAACTTTCAGCAGACCTGAGGAACTGTGGCTGCAGCTATGCAAAGTCTGTAATGATTATAGTTGCTAACAGCTTCTCTCTCTCCCGGAGTGGTGCTTGGCTGCCCCAAGCCCTAGTCACCTTCTTATTTTTCTGTGCTTTAAGATTACTGCCATAACATAAGAACTTCATCAGCTGACTGTGAGTAATGCCTTGGCTATTTTAATAATGAAACTGGTCAAAGTGATTGATGTCATGGAATTGAATCATTGAAGTTCCTGAAAATATGCAGGACCTGGGAAGAAGCAGAGGGAATTTTCTTATAATTCCTGAGCATCATAGTTGGTCTTATTTTTCACTCTAAATTACTTTCACTAACTAACACCCATCCCCCCACCTCAAACGTCACATTTACTTCAATAATATACAAAAGTGTTATTATGAAACAGGATAAATTGAAAGATTATTTCCTGTCCAGTACACAGATTTTAAAATGGCAGGACTCTTGGTAGATGGACCACATTCCTGGGCAGGTCTGACTCCCAAGAGCAGTTGGCCAATACAAATTAACTCTAAAACGAAAACTTGAAGTTAGGAAAGCTGGGAGGTGAGGCTAGAAAGGGAAGGTATGTGTATGTGTGTTGGGGGGTTAGAGAGGGAAGATCTGGGGAGAGATGAGGGTGGTGGGGATTATGATCAAAATATATTGTGTAACATTTTGTTTTCCAGTTCCATCCATTTTCATGGAAATGACAAAATTTTATTTTACTCTTTTACATCTGAAAAATTCCATTGCATATAAAAATACATGTATGAAACTTTTAAATGATTGATAAAATGATATTTAAAAATAAAATAAAATGGTGGAGAAAAGACAACAATAAAGATGATTTATTGTATTTGAGTTGTACTTGGCCACAAGCGAGAACAGGACTATTCCAGAATGCCACACGTACAGGGCAGAGGGCTGAAAGGGACTGTTTTGGTCGCAAGGAAGTCAGTCTCTCAGATGGTCTTAGTGAGGAGATGCTGAAGTTCCAGGTCCACTGAGACTTATTACCTACAGTAGAATACTTGTACCAGCATCCTGGCCTTCAGCATTCCTTACTTCTGCTCCTTCAGCCTTCTTGGGTACACCAGCTAATTTACTTGCACCTCTGTTTCATCTTCCTTCTCTTGCCTTTCACCCTGCACATTTGCTGCTTCTTGCACTTTGCTCTTGTGGAGCAGGAGTTTCAGGCCAAGAGCTATATATAATTTTTTTGAGGAAAGCTTTGAAGTTTTCCTATGGTGGGTGCAAGGTGATCCTCAATAGGGTCAGCTCAGCTGTTCAGCTCTCAACCATTTCTGTTAAAGATGCATTATTTCATATTTACTTTGTGCTTGATTTTTTGTCACTCCAGGGCATTGATGTCTAATCAGCACTTGTGCCCTTTCTAAGCTTTACTTAGAGTCATTTGTAATTGCTGTGATGTATGACCCCAGGTCCAGGGAGTACTTACAAATATGCACACAACTGATATCACAGTGGCCAAAGCACTGTAAGGGTTTTTTGCATTTCTTTTCCATCCAGACACTTTGGTACTGTGTAGGCCCATGAAGATCATATAAAACCAAATCTTCCATAGCAGCAGCCTTCTATGGAGCTCAAGGCCAAGTGGCAAGGTGGACTCCTCTCCTTTTGTTCATGAGTAAACGGAGACTTAGTGATAGCAATGGCTATCCAAACTCACAGAGATAGTCATGGAGGAACCCTGGCTTTCTATCGCGCTGCCTTGCTGTCTCAAAGGGAGTTTGCAAGTCTGTGGATTCCACAACTCAGTTCCTAAGCCTTTCGCTAATTATGAATCATCAACTCTGTTCTGGAACTTCTAGCCACACAGTGGCTATACTGTGTGATGAGTCTTATATTATCTGAGATGAGATAAGAATGTGAGGTCCTGTCATGCTGCTGTTTGCTCATTTTGGTTGACAGGGATATGACCAGTTCTGTCCCTTTGTTAGGGAGACAAAGCACTTTATTCAGCTCATGAGCTCACGCAGCCTGAAAAACCATCTCTACTGTTCTTCTGGTCAATGATTCTTAAGGGCACAAAGCAAAGCTCTGGAGTGCACAGGCTCTGACTAAGCCACTCAACACTGAGGAGGAGGTTCAAAGTGGTGTCTTTCATGACTTCAGCCTTTAATTTTTTTTTGCTTTATTAAAAACAAACAAACAAACAAACAAACAAACAAAAACCCAAACAAACCATACCCAAAAGACTTCCACTCTTACTGGTGTTTCAAGTTTTCACTAACTATATTCCACTTTAACCTCTCTGAAGAAAACAGAAATCAACAGAAGGGCACTATCTTTTTCTGGCCTACGTCATCTCTCCTTCAAACATCCCTTCATCTACACTCACTCTTGCTTCACCTCTCTAGTCAAAGTGAAAGAAGTTTCCATTCATCCTACATGTATTAATTAGGGTCTAGACAGGAAATATAGTTCATTCAGGAAATAAAAGAATTCATTCAGATGACTTGGAGGAGAACACTTTTTTCCTTAAAAAATAGAAAATAGATTTTTTTTTCATACAGTGTATTCTGATTACAGTTTCTCCTCCCCCTACTTCTTCCAGTTCCTCCCCACCTTTCTTCCCATCTGGACATGTACCTGTGGTTTCTCTCCTTAGAAAACAAACAGGTATTTAAGAAACAATAGAGTAAAACACAATAATATAAATAAAAATGAACAAATCAGAATATGACAAAACAACAACAACAACAACAACAACAACAAAAAAGAGTCAAAGAAAAAGCATAAGAAATGCACACAAACAAGAATCCTATAAAAGCCCCAAACCAGAAGTTATGATATATATATACAAATGACCTGTAAGGTAGAAAAAAAATGCCCTGACTTCATGAGACAGAGAACCTCAAAGTGCTGTTGAGTTGGTTTTGTGTTGGCCATGCACTTCTTTACTTCCCCTAAGATTGGTTTGTTTCCCTGGTGAGACTCCCTGACTAATTTTTCATTCGCATGTGGCTGTAAGTCTTCTGTGTTGGGGATGGGTGTGTGTGTCCACTTCTCCTTTCAGCTCTAGGACTGCATCTGGTGCAGACCTGTGCAGGCCCTGCGCCTGCTGCCTCAGTCTCTGTGAGTTCACATGTGAACCAGCCCTGTTGTATTTGGGCCTTGATTCCTTGGTGTCCTCCATCTCCTCTGGCTTTTACATTCTTTCCTCTTTCTTTTCATAGGGCTCCCAGAGCCTTGAGGGGAGAGATTTGATGGAGAAATTCCATTTAGGGCTGAGTGGTCCAAGTCTCTCACTCTTTGCATAAGGTCTGGCTGTGGGCCTCTGTATTTGCTCCTCTGATGCAGGAGGAAGCTTCTCTGACAATGGCTGAGCAAGGCACTGATCTATGAGTATAAGAAAATGTCATTAGGAGTCATTTTATTGCTGCATTCCTTTATCAGAACAGTAGTATTTGGTTTCCCCCTAGGTTCTTGGCCTAACTAGTCTCAAGTTCTTGATCATCCAGGCAGCACTGGGTATGGATTTTATCTCATGGAATGGGTCTTAACTGAAATCAGATAATTGGTTGGTTATTCTCACAAGTTTTGTGACACTATTACACAAGCATATCTTTCAAACTACATGACATTCTAGATTGAAGAAGGTTAAACTTTATCCTTTGGTAGTATGCAGAATATCCTTCAGTACCTTGAATAATAAGGTACCATCTCCATTTTTTGAAAGAGAAAATGTTTCAAAACCTTTTTTGGTTTGATGGGAATTGCATTGAATCTGTAGACTGCTTTTGGTAAGATGGCCATTTTTACTATGTTAATCCTATCAAGCCATGAGCATGGGAGACCTTTCCATCTTCTGATATCTTCTTCTATTTCTTTCTTCAGAGACTGAAAGTTTTTTTTCATACAAGTGTTTGACTTGCTTGGTTAGAGTTACACCAAGGTTCACCTAAGGAAGCTAATCAAGAAGGAGGACCCTGGGTAAGATGCTCAATCTTCATTCAGAAAGTCAAACAGGACGGACATCGGAAGAGGGAGAAAACAGGGAACAGGACAGGAGCCTACCACAGAGGGCCTGTGAAAGCCTCTACTCAGCAGGGTATTGAAGCAGATGCTGAGACTCATAGCCAAATTTTGGGCAGAGTGCAGGGAATCTTATGAAAGAAGGGGTTTATAGAAAGACCTGGAGGGGACAGGAGCTCTATAAGAAGAGCAACAGAACAAAAAATCTGGGCACAGAGGTCATTTGTGATACTGATACTCCAACCAAGGACCATGTATGGAGATAACCTAGAACTCCTGCACAGATGTAGCCCATGGCAGCTCAGTGTCCAAGAGGGTTTCCCAGTAATAGGAACAGGGACTGTCTCTGACATGAACTCATGGGCTGGCTCTTTGATCACCTTCACCTGAGGGAGGAGCAGCCTTACCAGTCCACAGAGGAAGACAATGAAGCCAGTCCTGATGAGACCTGTTAGACTAAGGTCAGATGGAAGGGGAGGAGGAATCATTGGACTGGGGGAGGGGCAGAGGAGAAGAAGAGGTAGGGAGGGTGGAATTGGGAAGGAGTGGGGGAGGGGATACAGCTAAGATATAAAGTGAATAAACTGTAATTAATAAAAATAAAATAAAAATAAAAAACAATCAAACAAAACCATCTCTAAAAAACCTTTTTTGTTTGCTTATTTATTTAATCATATTACAGCCTAACCCCAATCCCTCCTTCCTCTTCTCCCAGCCCTACTCTCATGCCCTTCTCCCCCAGTTTCCCCTCTCGTTCTCACAGAAAGGGAGGTCCCCAAGGGGTACCAACCCTGGTTCCTCAAGTTGCAGTATGACTAACCACATCCTCTCCCACTGAGGCCAGACAAGGCAGCCCAGCTAGGGGAAAGGTATCCAAAGGCAGGCAACAGAGTTTATTCTTCTCTTATATATTACATCCTGACTAGTTTCCCCTCCCTCCTCACCTCCCAAGACCCTTCCCTCACCTCCCTGCTCCCCCAGATTTACTCATCCATTGCCTTTCAGAAAAAGCAGGCCACCCGGGGATATCAACAGACACGACATAACAATTTACAATAACACTAGGCACATTCCCTCATATCAACTGGATGAGGCAACCCAGTAGGAGGAAAAGGGTCTCAAAAGCAGGCAAAAGAGTCAGAGACACCCCCCTCCCCCCTCCCACTGTTAGGAGTCCTACAAGAACATCAAGCAACACAACCATAATATATATGCAGAGGACCTAGGTTAGACCTATACAGGTTCCCTGATTGTTGGTTCAGTCTCTGGGAGCCCCTATGAGGCCCGGTTAGTTGATTCTGTGGGCTGTGTTCTTGTGGTGTCCTTAACTCTTCCGGCTCCTACAATTCTTACTCCCCCTCTTCTGCCAGATTCCCTGAGCTCCAGCTAATGTTTGGCTGTGGGTCTGGGCATCTGCTGAAGGAGAAAACCTAATGATGGATCTAATACCAGAGGTGTGGACAGGACTTGAAGGCACAAACCAAAGATGTGGGAACATCCAAAGCTGGCAGTATGACAATTGTCACCATCCCAAGGCTGAAAACATCAGGGTAGACTCTTGCCACGGACTACAGTCTAAGGGTCAGCCTCCAGGCTGTCCTGGGCAGGGTGGAGAAGGCTAAAGCCTGGATCGAGGTGGAGGGTGAATAGAAAGTAACCAGCCTCTCGTATGAAGTGGATTGGACTCCACAGGAAACCGCAAAGGCAGTGGTATACACTCTGAGGATCTTGGGCAGAGTCCATCTTTCCTTCCTCAGCCACTTCGGAGCCTTGTTAGCCTCATTTTCATGTGTTAAAAGATCCGATTCAGTCTGAAGCTAGACATCTGTTTCTTAGACTGCTTAAACAGCCTCTACAGCTCAACCTTCATTACTCATGGGTGCTCTGTGGCACAGAGGCCAGCTTCTTGTTCAGTGTCACACCCTCTGGACAACAGCTGCAGGGTAGATAGGGCTGAGGGTGGGAGGAAAGCCAGGCCGAGCCCTTGGTTACCGACTGTCGTCTTCGAGCTGTGTGTCCAGAGGCTGCCTTCCTGAAGGACACCCTGTTAGGTTCTGAGGAGCCCTCAGCTCCCACTATTTCCGGGTGCAGACGACTCATCCTCTTCACTATTCGTGTTTCTTCCCCAGCCCTTGCCCCATCTGCTACACCCTGCTCAGCCTTTCTCTGCGACAGGTAGTGATCTGAGCCAGCCCTCTCCAGCATATCCATGACCTGGAGAAACCCCGTGCCCTTGCTTCCTAAACAGAAATAGATCAGCTCTTTCCACTATACTCATGGCCTGGAGAAACCCTTGACCCCCAAACACATAGGAACAGTTCCTTTTGCAATCATCTTCCTTTCCAACCAACTTTTCTCTCATGTGTTTCCATAGATAAGTGAACAGAAGGCCCTCCCACTGCTCGCCGTAATACCAGGCAGCAAAGGCTTGCTTTTTGTCTACCTTGTCAATTAGGAACAATCGTCTAGTGCCCTAAATTCCCTCTAAATTTCTGTCTTCCTGCTGAAGGTCACACCAATTGACAGACATGTGACATCTTTAGAACATCGAGGCAAGGTCAGAAAGCCGTGAAATGTGAGGCTCTGGCTTTGGGAGCACCCAAAATAAAGAGAAGGAACATTTCAGTGCAAAACAACGAGGCTTTAAAACATCGGAGTTTTAGAGACAGGATCAAAATGATGGAACTTCACCTTTAGCCCCAGTTCTAAATCAGCTCAGCGTGGTCCTGCCTTTATTTACAGTTTGAGTACTTTGTGAATTTTTTGTGTATCTTTTTTGTGTTCATTTTAATTTTCAAGTATTGAATTAACCAGTATTTTTGTAGATGAGTGAGGCTTTGAGCATACCCTTCAATTTTGCCAATGAACATTTGCTTCATTTGAGTCTCTGACCAAGGGCTACACATCACCACTGTCCTGGGCTCTTAGACTTTCATCAGATTCCTGAGAAAATGGTGTAGCCTATTCTCCAGATCCAGGGCCATCTCTGTGTTAGAAGTGGCGGCAGCATCTCTTTGAACCTTAGGTCTATCTGGATGTCCAGAGATGACAGTATGACAGCTGTCACCATCCCAGGACTGAGACTCTCCCTGCTGCGGCCTCTGAGATACGGAACTGTGGCAGGTTCATGGATGCACAGGGTTGCTCCAGGGCATGGACTCATTCTGCAGTTTGTGCCTCTGTGCTTTTGTCCCTGCCTGGGGACTTCGTGAACTGTCTCCAGCTTGAAAATTCCTCAGCCACTGAGAATGGCTCACTCACCTTCACTGTGGACTCCCCAAATCCCCCACTAACACGTGCACTGCAGCAAGGCTGGCAGTATCAAGGTGAAATGTGCTGTGTAATTGGGAACAGGCATTAGTTTCCCACGGTTCCTCTCTTGGTTAGATTCTTGTCTACTTGGCACGAGCTAGAATCCTTTTGGAGGAGGGGCTTCGGTTGTGAAGATGCTCCTTACAGATCTACCTGCAGGTACGTCTGTAGTGCATGATCTTGACTGATGAGTTATGGGAGTGAGCCCAGTTCATTGCGGTGAGCAGTGCCCACCCCTGGGTGGTGGTCTTGTGTGGTATAAGGAAACAGGCCGAGTAAGTCATAGAGAGCAAGCCAGTAAGCAACATTCCTCCATGGTCTCTGCATCAGTTCCTGTTTCCAGCTTCCTGCCTTGAGTTCCTGCCCTAAATTCCTTGGATGAGTGACTATTATGTAGAAGGGTAAGCTGTATAAATCTTTTCCTCTTCAGGTTGCTTTTGGTTATGATGTTTCCTCACAGCTATAAAAACCCCAACTAAGACAGCTACTGCAATGGCACACCATAAACTTAGGGGGTTTAAAACACATTTGTTCTTGTAAATTGAAGGTCAGAAGTATAAAGTCAAGGTGTAAGCGAGGCTGGGCTCTTCTGGAGGCTTCAAGAAGCATTATTCTCCTTGCACGGTGCTTCCTGTAGCCCTCCAGCTTCTGCTTCCATGGTCACAGCCTGCTTTTACTAATTGATTCTTCTTCTTCTTCTTCTTCTTCTTCTTCTTCTTCTTCTTCTTCTTCTTCTTCTTCTTCTTCCATCTTTCAGACAAGTTTCTTTGTGTGTAGCCCTGGCTATCCTGGACTCCAATTGTAGAGCAGGCTGGCCTCAAACTCACAGCCATCCGTCTGCCTCTGCCTCCCAAGTGCTGGGATTAAAGGCATGAACCACCATGCTCGGTTCTACTAATTGATTCTTTTGCCTCCTTCTGTAAGGATCCTTGTGGTGGTGTTGGGCCCCTGGGAACGATGGAGGATAACCATCCACTTCATCTGAAATACCTTAAATTTCTTTCTTTCTGTTTTAAAAAATCATATCTGTAAAATCCCTTTGCCGTACAAGATTCAGATACTGGGAACAAGTCGTGAGTAGCTTTGAGGGATGCTATTGTGCCTCCCCAAACTATCAGCCTTTCCTTGATGGCCTGATTAGTATTTTACTCACTGCTCCATTCTCCCCAGCTGAGCATAGGCTAAGCATGAAGCTTCGTGTGATGGAAGGGAAATCACATAGCCTAATCTTTTCCTGGAAACTGTGCTGTTGTCTTCAGGTGATGGCTCTTGGAGCTCTTCATAGGTCACAATCGAGTTCCTCTGGTGAGTTTATGGGATTGCATGGAAGATCCCACAAAATGTCCCACAAAATCTCGGGAAAAACATTAGGAAGGGAGGTGTTTTAGACTAATCTACTTCTGCTGTGTTTTTTGTTTCTTTTTGTAGAGCTAATCACTCTCATTAAAACCCACTGCATGCTTGCTTCCAGGGTATTAAAAGTATATTTGATTTTATGCTGTGCATGTCTTCCAAAACTGAGAAGAAACCCACACTGAACAACTCTGATAATATGGTTTTGCATCACACAGTTTTCAGGAAATGAGAATTCTGTGGAGTTGAGGTTGAGTTATCTGGCCCTGGAGAATAGAGACATTCCAGAAATAGCCCCATGTGGCTAGCCCTTCTACTGGCCCTCCCAACTGCCTCAGCATCTATTTACAACTCAGGGGGTGGCTTGCCTGCTGGTCTCCTCTCAGGACTGGGGATGCTGGAGGGGATGCTCTCTGCTCAGGTAGAAGAAGGTGGCCCTACCTGGGCCTCTTCCTTTGCCCAGACAGCCTGTCTGGGTTTAATGTATTGGATTATGGGTCCAGCCATCCTGGATAAGAACTGAAGAAATGCAATATGAAAGCTGAATATAGCAAATGGCGGGGTGGGGTGGAGGGTTGACATCATTCACAGAAATGTTTGCATTCAATGACAAGTTAATGTTTTAAGAAAGATTTACAGACTAGCTAAATATTTTGACAGAGAAATAAAAGTGACTTCGAAGACCACTCCATATGGATCCCCTTATTTTATTGTCTGAATATTTACATAACTGCTTAGAAATTTCATGATCTGAGAGTTAATGTACAGAAAAAGAGCTCATCTTTTTGGTCAGAGTCTGGGATCAAATGTGACTTGAGGATGAGAAGATAAAACAAGCCCATCCAACCTTCAAGAGTTTCCCTTCTCACCTTCTTGAACCCAGGACTAACAACCCCCCCCCCCCCCCCAGAAAGCAAACTTCAACTTTTTTTTTTCAAAATTTCAAAAAAGTTTTATTCCATACAATCCCAAGATGTCTTCTTTGCTTAAAATGTACACAGGGAACAGGATTCTTTAATGTGGACAGTAACTTATGTACTGGCTCCACTACTTTGGTGGCTTCATGGCTGGGGTGATAAAGGGAAGGGACCCTCTAGGGTCTTTAGTATTGGCCTCTCTGTGACATTCCTGGCTGGTGCACTCCTGGACTAGCCCAGCTCACCCTGCACCCGACCCCATGCACATTGGGTGGATGTGGAATGGAGAACCAGCCCTCTTCAGACTGTCATGATTTGGGGGGATGAAGATTGAAACTAGCCTCCTCTTAAGTCTTAGGGCTCTGGGAGCAGAGCACAAGGAACCCTGGAGGGTCCTTACTTAGGGGATGTAGGCCTTCAGGGGTTTCTCTCATTAGATCAGGAGTGGAGGCACAGGCCACAGGAGGGCCCATCCCCGCCCCTCTGGCCTGCAAGCTGCTCCTGTAATGCCATCTTGTGTAGCGGTAGATAGTGTGAGGGCTCTAGAAGCTGGTCACTGCTGCCACCTGACTTGGCTGGGGAAAATGGAGAGTGTGCGGGCAGACACAGAACATCAGACCTTTCCATGTCCCCTGAGAGGCTGGGATGAGAAGGGTGGGGCAGTGCAGAAAGAACAAATACCATCCAACGGGCGGGCGGCATAGCCTTGGGAACTGTGGTGGTGTCGGGTGTCACCAGGCTGAGGTGATCTTCAGGGCAGCTTTTTGGGTAGGGCAGCAGCTGAACTGATCTTCCTACTCATGTCAAGGTGACCCGAGGGCCTGCAGAAGAGAGAACACTAGAGGCCTGGGTGTTCTGCCAGAGGCCTGAAGAAGCAGGGTTGAGGTGCTCCAAACCTGGTGTCTGCAAGGTGGGGGTCCGAGAAGGGCTCTCCTGACCGTGTGCCTGCTCCTTTCAGTCTGCCACCCATTGCCAACATTAGATTGTGGGCACATGCAGTGGCCCCATAGATAGGTGGCCTGGTTCACCAATCTGTTCACAGCAGGATGGCTTCCCCCACCATCTCTTTGAAGACCCAACACAAGAGCTACGGAATGGAAGCCATTTCAATAGCCTGGGGCTCAGGGCGTGTCGTCAGGGCAGGGGACTGTCTGCAGCCTTAGTGGATGCCACACACATTACTTTTCTGCTGGCTCCAGGCCCACAGCACCCAACACAGACCCCTAGGAGGGAAAACACATATAACATGTTTGTACATTGGGTTTGGTTTTGTCCTGGAGATTATATTTTGCAGGGGCAGCTTCATGTTTGCAAACACCTTATGCTGCCAAGTACTAGAGATAGGGAGACAGTCTAGGGCAGGACCATGGGCCGGAGGCCAGCCATCCTACCCTCCAGAGGTAAAGGCAGGGTGGCAGTCCACTTGGAGCCCCTGGAAACACACCCCTATGCTATTTCTAAAGTAAAATGGTGAGACCCATGTCCCCCCCCCCCCATGCCCAGGGTACTTTTCTGTCAGATTTCATGGCCCAGTGCAAAGATTAAAGTGGGAGGGGCAGAGGCAGGAGCTGACTAGGGCTGCCACAGCAGGGGCGGCATGTGGGGAGGCTCCTGGGGTGAGCCGCAGGGCTGGGTCCCTGTGGAGTGGCGACAAGCCAGACACGGAGCTTCTGCCTGAGAATGGGGTCCTCTGTGTATTAACTGGACGCTCATTTCTGGAAGATGCCACCTCCGCCCATATCCCAGACACCCTTGGAGGTTCCACCCACAGCATGGGCTGAAATGGTTCCACTTCAACAGCAAACATGTCAGTTAGGGTGCTGGGTGTCCGCACCTGTAGTGTTTCTATAGCAGTGTATGTAGGGTGTTGGTTGGTGGTAGGAGTGGCGGCTAGGCCAACAATCCCTTCAAGGGCTCTTCAACTGTCTTCTCAGGGGATGGGGTGGGGCAGTGGGTTCGCAGTCACTGCCCAGGTGTCCTTGCTTTGCCGTCACACACAGATGAGGTCCCCACCCCTGCAGTGACCCCCTGTTGCAGGTGGGTGGGAGTGGAGACTTGAGGTCTGTTTTCTTCCCATGCTTTTTGTCTTTCAGTCTCTGCGGAGGGTTCCATCTTTTCTTCCAGTGTTCCTCTGCTGCAGGGAATAGACCAGAAGCCTGGGAAGGGTTTGGAGGGAAGCCATACTCTAGGCACAAAGCTCTCCTCTTGCTGTGCTGATGGGTCATCCATCCTGATGTGTACCACGGGGTAGCAGAGCAATAACTCACATGTTGCGGAGGCCTCACTGCAGGTGTGTGTAGGAACGGGAACTGAGGGAGGACAAACTGTGGGGAGCATTCTCTTTAGAGGGGCCAGCCCCACTGAGGTACGACCTCTGCCCCTGAGAGAGGCTGGGGTGATGTCCTGACAGTGGGGCTTGGTGCTGGTGCAGGCAGACAAGTGGGACAAGAAGTCCAGGGAGAGTGAGGGTGCTGGTTCAGTGCACTGTCTGGTCCTTTCAGTCCCCAGAGTGGCCCAGACCAAGGGCAGGGCCTCAGAGTTTGGCACAGCCAGTGCCAGGTGAACAGCAGGCTGAAGGCCAGCAGACCTCAACTTGTAAGGAAGCCGTGGCTCTTAGTGGTAATTGTGGTTGTGGCTGCAGTTGCAAGGGTAATGAGTGCTCCAATGGACGGTGCTTAGTACATAGCATGAATGATCCCTAAAAGATCTTATTTGAACATAAGGATTTTCAGGTCTATCGTTCTGAGAGAAGGTACCCGAAGCTCTCTTGGAGTCCACACAATGTAGCCAGAAGTTAGGCGGTCGTGGAAGGCTTAACTGTAGCTAAGCGTTCTGAGGATGGGGTGGGAATGTGCACAAGGGAGGGGAATCAGGGCTCATACTTTTCAAACACACTGCCCCTAGTGGCGGCTGGGGCCCTCATCT
Organism: Meriones unguiculatus; assembly: GCF_030254825.1. Lineage (NCBI taxonomy): Eukaryota > Metazoa > Chordata > Mammalia > Rodentia > Muridae > Meriones > Meriones unguiculatus. The sequence continues at coordinate 64,226,169 of NC_083361.1, forward strand.
GGTTCCTTATGCCCAGCCTGTTACCATTTGGGTATGAAATGTCTCCCCTCAGATGAATGGGGAGGAGGTCTCCCCCATCAGTGGACTTGGAAAGGGGCACAGTGGAGATGAGGGAGGGAGGGAGGGAGGGACTGGGAGGGAATGAGGGATCGGGACACGGCTGGGATACAGAGTTAATAAAATGTAACTGATAAAAAAAATAAAATAAAAAAAAAAAAAGAAAACTTAAGGAAAAAAAAAAAAAAAAAAGAAATGTCTCCCCATAGGCTCCTGTGTCTGAACACTTGGTCCCTAGCTGGTGACACTATTTTGGGAAAGTTTGGAATGGAAGCTTTGCTTTTATTGTTAAAACTCCTTTGGGAGTGAATTCCCACCGGAAGTGACATGTCTTTACTTCACTTGGCTCTTGTTTTGCTGCAGAAAGATGGCTATAGCCAATGGTGGGTTATATCCTAGACCCTTCCATACATCCAAAAAACCCCTCAAGAATCATAAAATAGATAGCTCTTCTCTGCCGCCCTTACTTCTACTTCCTGCATTGTTTCTGTTCCCCATTGACATGTCTGTTTCTGGAGCCAGAAAACACAGAAGTCTGTGTTTTCAGTTTCTATACCACGTGCCTCAAATAGGCCAGCCCCTTTAAAGTAGTAGACCTTGGTGGATGTAGTATCACTTGAAAGTGCTCATCAAAGGTTTTCCTCCATGGTTTGTATCACAAGTGGCCATTGCTTAGTGGAAGGTGACAGGCAGAACAGTAGTGGCCTGGACTCGGCAGTGATCCCTCCTTAATAGACTGGTGGCCAAAGCCTTTCTGTGTGTGAGTCTCAGCTGGGCACGTAAGTGGATTTGATGCAGGCATGGGCTGCTGAAGACCCTGAGTACAGGTTGGTTTCAGGCCCACCCTGCTAAAGATTTTTATAAAGTACCCCACACTCCTTGTTCTGCCTCCTCTGCTGTTGACATTAACAGAGAGCAGAACCCTTCGCTATGGATTGACAGACAAGCCAGGTTCACAAGACATGGCACATGCAGGCATTGCTTCAGATTCATTTGTCGTGGCTACAGATAGGGCAGAAATGACAAACTGGACATGGAAGACCTAGGGAGAGGAGTGGAAACTTCAGATCTGGACTCCTGGCCAAACTTCCTTAATGCGACACTGACACGTATGGATGGCTCTGAGTTTATCACTAATGAATTTAACTGACACGAAACAGTTCATATTGGCTCAATAAATGAAACAACGGCACGGGAAGACTCACTTATTTCTGGTACTCAGAGTGTTGCATGCTTTACCACTGCACACAATACCCAAGGCGCCGCTGTGATTCCTGGCTTACTTAAAAGCCACAAACGAAGTAGTCAGGCGGAACACTCAGAGGAGGAGATGGGTTGCTGTTTGATGTCGTCCTCTGAGTCTGTCGGTGGGAAGAAAAAGCTCTGAAGAAGTTGATGTGGGCGGGCAGATCTCTAGAACAATAAGGCGGGGTGCTAGGTGGCTAGCTGAGCCAAGCCCAACCGAACGCAGACGCACAAATGCAAATGGCAAACGCAAACCCAAACCCAACCCAAGCCAAGCCAACCCACCTACCAGTTTTCTTCCCATTCACTGGCTTAACGGTTGAAGGCTGCATAGTCATCACTGTTCCCCTAGGTGGCACTGCTCATCCACACTTGCATCCTTGAACCGGTCTCTATGGCAACAAGCTTACAAATTGATGGGAGAGACTTGGCCTTGTCCCCTGGCACGTGTGCATTTGTGTGGTGGTGGTGGTGGTGGTGGTGGTGTGTGTGAGTGGGAGCTTTTGAATGTTCAGAAGCCTGATCTGTGCACAAGGGGCTGTTGATTTACAGCTGTCACGGATGGAGAATCAAGTGAACATTTATTATCATACTGTGTAAGGTAATAAGGAAGGGAGAGCAGAGAAACCCACTGCTCCTAATGCGGGAACAAACCGCCTTCACCTGATGGCTCTCGGAAGGAAGGCGGCGTTCTTTGATGTATGCGGAAGGGAGCGGATCTGAGGCAGGCTGGGAGCCCGGGCGCGTGCTGTATTCCCTTCTCAGTAGTCGCTGCAGGAGCTCTGCCTTGCAGGGAGCCTTGGCTGCTTGAACTGTCGGTGTGCTAGGGAGGTAATGCGGGGAATCGTTACATCTGCCCACACATCCGGTTCTGCTTACTCCTGTAAGTGTAGATATTTATGGCGTCCCTCTGTTGGAAGGGGCACCCCATGCTCACTCGTAACATACAATACACGTTTCTGGAATATGGTGCCATTAGCACGTCTTTCTCTCTTGCTTAAACGACCAGACATGCTGATCTTTCAACTCATACTTTTCTCTGCAGGCACTGGATACTTCCTATCCCGAAGTTGCTTGCCTGGGTTTCTAGAGTTAAAACAGGGAGTGCTTCTCATAGGAACAAGAATTCTGAGGTGCTGTGCAGGGGTGCAGGCAGGGTAGTGAAAGCACCCGCTGGGAATCCATTTTCACAGCCGCAACGGAGCTTGTGGGCAGGCCTTCTGTGTGGGTCCTAGTAGAGCCCTGGGTCCCAGGTGGGAACCAGACCAGTGAACTCAGGTCATAGGTATGGTAGCAGAGGTTGGGTGCGGGGCTCATCTAGATTTCGGATTTGTGCTGGTTTTTGTTTTTCAATTCTGAGCTATATGCTTATCTGAAACATAATCTAACTTTAGCCTTCTTAGAGGAAAAGTAATGGGATTAATAAAAGAATTTTACAATGATACCCCATCATTGGAGTTTCACCTGGATAACTGTTATAGAAATCTTCTAGAACAGTTTAAAAACTGAAAATATTTTGAAATAACTTCAGAATTACAGAAAGGTTAGAAGAGTACAAAACTTGCCATATATTCTTTCTCTGCCGTGCTAAAAGTGTGCCTTTTTTTTTTTTATCATGATACAGGTAATGTTCCTTGTATTAAAATTTTATTTTTTGAGACAGTGTCGTGCTATGTATCCTAGGCTTTTTGTCATGCCCATCTTCTTGCCTCTGCTTCTTAAGCCCTGGGGGCATAGCAGTGAACCTTGCATGGTTCAAAGATACATAATTTTTTTTTTAACCCAGAAACTCAGCACATTTATTATAAGCCGTTGACAGAAGGAAGACAATCTACTCATGGAAGGGTGTTTTTATTGCAACAGTCCTGGCAATAATCGTAGAGAAGGAAATGGAGGTTGATGCTTTCTGCATAGGGGCAGCGTCTGTTCACCAGATCAGGGGAGGACCCTGCCTTTCCAGTGTGTCTCAGGCATTGAGGTGCTTGACATACCCATGCTGATGTCCACAGTGTACATTCACTCAGAATTCCTTTTCATCAACCCGGTACTAGGCTTCCATTTCTCAATTCCAGCATCAATCTTACTCTACTTGGAGCTGGGAAACAAACAAACAAACAAACAAACAAAATAACAACAACAACAAACAACCTTGGGTCGCTAGGTCATAGACAAAGCACCCAGAGCAGTAACAAAATTGGCTTCTATTAAAACAGACTCTCTTGGGCTGCCTTTTGTCCCTGAGTGTATCTAATATCTCAGGACAAAGTTGGTCAAATCTGTCTATTAGCAGTGTACTCACGTCATGGTAGTACTCCAGGGGGGCAGGGTAAAGCTCCTGGGTTAAAGCTTGGCTTGGGTGTGTGGTATAGGAGTTGTTTTAGGACAGGAAGAGAGAGTGTGTTGCCACAGAGGTTGATGTTGGTGAGCTGGGAGCCTTGGCCCAGGGCAGGCAGGAGGGCATTGAACTGAGGGTCCTCCATCCTACACCACCCCAATCTCAGGGACTGCAGGGAATGTCTAACCCTCTCAAGGAGAAGCCCAAGAGGCTTGAGAAAGAAATCACATATAAATAAAGCATTCAGGTTCAAATGTTTGAGCTCACATATGTTCGGGCAACGGGGCCGGTAATCCGAGTCTGACTGTGAGAGGTGGCAGTAAGTGATGGATAGAGTCTCCCAAGGCTTCTTCAGGCACTTTCAAATAGTGCTTCACTGCAGAGTCAGGACGGGTCCCCACTGGCTGCTTCTGTGTCATGACTTGCGGTGAGCGGTCACGGCACACACCCCAGGTGCTCCAGAAGTTATGGTGCACATTCCTCAAATAGAGCACTCTGAGTTTGCACCAGGAGCCACCTGTCTGCATAGTCGGCACATCCTGTCAGTCAAGCATGGCCTTCAGTATTTCCAGGCCCTTCATCAGGCCTTCTATAGGAAGGCATCAGGACCTTTGTGTATCTGCTGGTGAAGGCCTCCTCAAACATCGCTGGGATGAGCTCCATGGACAGGTCTTCCAGAGCACAAATGGCCAAGGCCTCCTCCCTCAGGAGACTGTCTTGCCAGCTCTAAGAATGTGGGTGGGGCCTGGTCTGCCATTGTGACTGGTTTTCAGAGATAAAAGATCCTGATCTGGACACTGGTCTCCAGATCCAGGCTGTGACCACGGGCTTCGAGACTCTCCATGTGTAAATTTTTAAGTGATATTTTTTTAGTATAATATGACATCTCCTCATGTCTAACTATTTTAATCACACTTTACTAAAATCAAGAAAATTCTCTCACACAACCTTACAGTTATAAAAGGCAGGAAACTGGGCTGGGGAGACCACTCTGTTAGCAAAGGGCTTGCCTTGCAAGCGTGCGGAGCCGAGTTTATGCCTCAGAATCTGTACAAAAGTTGGGCATGTTAGTGATGCCAATAATCCCTCTTCTGGGAAGGTCAAGAGACATCCTTGGGGTGTAGTGGCCAGCCAAGTCTAGCTGAATTAGTGAGCTCCAGGCCAGTGAGAGAGCCTGCCTTAAAAAACAAGAAAGACGGCTCCTGAGGAATGTCACCTAAGACTGACCTCTGGCTTCCACACACCTGTGCACACCTACAAGTCTGCCCCAAGCACACCTGTACACACGCAGACAGATCTACACACACATACATGAATTCTGAAAAGCAGGGAATCGACATATTTCTAGCTAATCAATGGGAGTTATTCAAATGTCATCAGTGGCTCCATGACTGTGTTTCACGGCATGGAGAAAACATTTTCTTGGCCACAGAGCCAACTTGGAATCACATTGTGTTTACTTGGCGTATCCCCATCACCCTCCTCCCCCTCCTGCAACCAGATCCCAGCACCTCTTGCATGGTAGACCAGAACTACATCCGAGCTATACCCCAGCCCCATGGCTGTTTCTCCAGTGACCACCAGGGCTGCTAATGGAAAATATCCAAATCCACACAGGCTTGGATGCAGACTCAATAGCCCCCAACCGTGTGATGGGAGAAAGGCTGTTAACCCTTTCAGCGCCAGCAGTCTCTGTACAACACAGATCAGTCTGAGCCTCCAAACATGAGCATTAGCGTTAATACGCTAATTCATGGTGAAACCCGAATCACAGGGCCTCGTCAGTGAAGCCAGGCAGGGTGTTGACCCATATGCAAAGGGGTTTCTTTAACATATTCTCATTTATTTCAACCTTTGAACCATGGCAGTTTAAATAAACATTTAAAGACAGTTCATGACCCCAACTTCTGAAGCCACTACAAATACCTAAAGGTTTCTATAACTTTCTTGAAAAGTTTAACTCTTGGTTTTGAGAAAGCTGTGCATTCATGTATAGTTGTATTACATAAAAATGAGAGAGCTTGTATTAATTTTATCCATATTCTCCCAGTGACGAAATCTTGCAAAAGAATTAGCACAGTGTCGGAGCCGGGGTTTTGACATTGACGCTGCAGGATACAGGGCAAGTGCTATGCCCATGCATGTCCTTCCGTCACCAAAGCCCTCTCAGCCCCTGGTAACCTCTGATTGGTTCTCCAGGTTTACAGTTTAGTCTTTCATCTATTTATATGAAGCTTTGATCATATAGGATGTAAGTTTTCGGGGTTGGGTTTTTCCTTCAGGCTTTCTTCTCTGGAGTCATATGTAAATCATATGTTCCCTTTAGGAGACTTCACTTCTAGGATGTGTGTGTGTGTGTGTGTGTGTGTAGACACAGTGAGGAACTAGGGGGAACAGGAAATAGCACGGCGTGAAGATTCTGTGTCATTACTTCCTATGCTAACTTGCAATTAATAAGAACGTTTTCCTGAATAGCATTCTATGGAATGAATGTGCCATGGTTTATACCTTTCTTTTTGGAGCTCATTTTCCTTGGTAATGCTTCAGGATCCCGTTCATAAAGTGGTCACAGGGCTGGAGAGATGATGAAGCGGTTAAGAGCATTTGTTGCTCTTCTGGAGAACCTGAGTTTCATTCTCAGCACCCACATAGTAGCTAACAGTTATCTGCACTTCCCAGCCACTCACTTGGTGCACATTCACACACCTGAAATAAATATACAAGAATAATAAAAAATAGAGCAGTCAAGGGAAAAATGTTTTGAAAAGCTTTCATGGTAGAGGTGTATACATTACTAGATTTTTAGTATTTTTTTTTTAAATAATGAGCTAAATTGAATAAAAAACAGTCTTCTAAGAAGAAGACGATGGAGATGAGTATTTCCCAGCAGTCACTATAGGACACTGCTCTGGAGTGATGTCATTAGCAGTGCATCTTGCTGATGTATAATTTTTCCAAAATTTCTGATTATATTAAATTAAGAAAGACAGTAACAAAAACTTGTTTGGCAAACTGCACAGATCCAACGTGGGTTTTGCACATTCTATATAGCTTATACTTTGGATTTCCTTTAGTTAGTTAGAACATTGGAATTAAGAACGATGCTACAGCTGGGCGTGGCAGCACACGCCTTTAATTCTGGGACTTGGGAGGTAAAGGCATGTAGATCTCTGTAGGTTATAGGCCAGCCTGTTCTACAAAGTGAGTCCAGGACAGTTGGGTGTTACACAGAGAAACCTTGTCTCAACAAACAAACAAGAACAACAGCAAAAACTCAAAATGCTATAAACTCAAAATGTAAATTGGCTGTAAAGGAGGTATGGAGGATGTTTAACAATCATGTTTAGCAAGAAACCTGAGTTATGCAGTTCAGGGACATTTAGCACCTCAGTGAATAAATAAAATAATTTATAACATTTGCATTCTCCTTTCCAAATTTCTATATAGGTTGGCTACTTGAATTGATCTCCACAAATTTTAAAAAATTAAACTCATATTAGAAAAAAAAATAGGAGATGGTTTTCTTTTGGCTTCTAGGGAAGGCGTCTTCCCTTCCCTGATCTAGACTAAGAATTTATCTACTTGTCCAGGGGCTATTTAATACCCAACACAGTAGACACAGAGGGTAATGGAAGCAAACCTGAAATCAGGGTGGTGGGCTTGGAGACATTTTGCTTTGGAACCTTCTGGGGCACCTTAGGCTTCAAGTTTTAAGAAGTGGTAGGTAATTGCACTGGAGGTTGTCATGCAAACCCCAGGCATATTTCAGCTATACTTTTTAGTCGTCAGACTCCTAATTGCTCTAACTTATTTTCACTATTAGAATGCACCCGGGTGTGGGTTCCTTCTGTTCCATCGAGGGAGGAAATGGAGCCACTGCCTGGCGTTGCCATTCATTAAATTACAGGCCTGGGAAACTGGAAATCTTTCTAGTTACTGAATTCTCTTGTTTGTGAGCAGTATGGCAGCACCACACTCCAGGATAAATGACCCGACGCACGTGTGTCAAGTATGTCCTGCAGTCCTGTACTCGTCCTCTGTGCTCCGCTGCAGGGCCTCACTTTAGGCTGTGCTCAGCCCTGCTTCCTGCTGAGCACGCTCGGGACAGGTGGCCGTATCTTTTTTGTGAACCCCCAGGCATCCTTAGAGCCTGTGGGGAGAGCGATAGTCAGGCTGGCCTCCTGCTGGATTCTCAGCCAGACATCCAGTGCGCTGGGTTATTCTCCCTTGGTCCTGAGATGACACTTTCTCTGAGTGGGATTCTCTGTACTTGTCTGAACCTCAAATCAGGGACAAGCTCTGGACTTCCCACAGGGCTCCAGGCCATGAACACCAACCTCAAGGAAGCCAGAGACGCCCTGCCTCGAGCCTCCAATACTATGACTCTTCTGGGCTGACCGCTAGGGGGCAGCATCGCCTCGCTCCTAACTCCGGCCTTCCTTGGGTGTGGCTCCATTCAGTGCCCCGGGCTCCGCAGACAGTTGGAGCAGCTTTCAACAAACTGCACGTTCCTCCGGATGACAGCTGTACTCCCAGCTGCTCCCACTGCTGTGGTTAATCTCTTCCGTGGCTGCCACCTCAGATCAGACGTGCCTTTCTGTCTCAGAGCCAGAGGATCGCCTCCTTACAGAGCTCAGGTCTGAGAATCTCGCTCCACACTCTGCACTCTGCGATTTTCATTGCATTAAAAAAAAGTTACGAGTGTCTCTTCATCTAATTTTAAGCTTGCGAAGGGCAGCAGATGTGTTTTTATAGTCCTCTGATCCATCATTGTCTCTGCTAGCCATCCTTCTCCCCTCAAGTAGGAGGTAGCTAGGTACAGACAGGGCTCCCGTGGTTTTGCTGACGATGGGGAGCAGGGGGCAGGAGAAGTGATAGGAACGTGGAACCATATACCTAGAGTTTCTCCACATACCTGGTCGTCCTCAGCAGCCCGGATATGCCCGAGAATCCTTCTCAAACTCATTCTCTTGGAGAATGATAACATTCACAAGATTATTAATTATCGAGAATTTCATATACTGTATTTTGATTGTACTTGTTCCCACTACCCTTCTTAACTCTCCCCAGATCCACCTCTCCAACTCTTCCCTTCCCTCTTGCTTTGAATCCCGCTAGCCCAATTTGTGTTGTCTATACATTCACTGGTGTGGGGCCACCCCAGAGAGCATGGTGGGCCCACCAGGGGCCATACCTGTGAAGAAAAGTGACTCCCCCCCAGAGGCCATCAGTTATCAATAGCCTCATCAGCTAGGACTGGGGGCGTATGAGTCCCTCCCCACTCCGTGCTGGAAGGTTGACCGGCACTCTGAGTTCGTGAGTGCGGAGGTCTTGCCGCTTTGCTCCGTCCCTCCCTGACCTCTGGCTTTTATAAATTTTCCACCCCCTCTTCTGTAACTGTCCCTGTATGTGTGTGTGTGTGTGTGTGTGGTAGATGTCCGATTTGTAGCTGACCATCTCTGTATTTTGATCAGTTGATATTCATTAAGATTTAAGCCACAACCTTCACTTTGGCTGGAGGCTCTCAGCTTTCCATTGTTAGGAAACTGTTTCCGTTGTTACGAAATACAGATAGGTGCTGTGTAGAGCAGGGTTAGAGAGAATAAACGACCTCTCAACATGAAGCACATTTTTTTTTTTTTTTAACTGAGATAATTTCCCTAGGTTTCCTTCTAGTAGAGGCTGAATCCAGAATCACCTCTTTTCTTCAGTTAATTCTAACAGGGGCTCAACAGTATAGAAAATCAGAACGAAGTGGAGAGCAGCATTCAGAAGGGTTGTTTCATTTTGGCTGGAAGAGATGTTTCCATCAATGAGGTAGATCCGCCAAGGCTCTCATTAGTAAGACAAGCATCAGAAGAAGAAACTGCCTGGGTGGGTTTGAAAGGAAATCTCACCTCCCGGCCAGCTAAAATGGAATGGGCCTAACTATGGACTTGGAACGAAACCTGTGAACTGATGGACCAGACAGAACTCCTGGGACAAATAAAAAAAGTGCATGTGCAGAGTATGTTGGTAACGGACAGTTATTACCATCACGCACAACCCTCCTAGAAAGTTCAAAGTTTTACAGTCCAAGTTAGAATAGTTCAGATGCTTGATGTTATTACCGAAGTTATTGCCGGAGACTGGGCAAATCCTCCTCCCTTTAATGTGGCTGGCTACGTGTGCAAACCCAATCTCCCTAGTCAGCTCTCACTGGCGGTGTGAGGGAATAATTCCCCCACGCATATGTGACGGTCCTTCCTCAGGTTGACAGGTGGGATCATCTTACCCATCCTTTCCCGAGCAAAGCACCATCTGCTGTGGGGCATGGCCGTCTCTGGGTGGAGGAGGAAACCACAGTGACAAGTTAGAGGTGTTGAGAAAATAATGGGGACAGAGGGTCAGGCCCGTGCCACTCACTCCAGAGTCCTTGCGGATCATCCCAGAGTCAAACCAGACAACAGCAAAGCTTCTTCTACACGCGGTGTTAGTCATGCCCTAGCACTGTCGTAAGCAGCTACAAGTTAGTGGCTTAAAAGAACAAAAATGCTTTCTCCCACAAGTAGGGAGGCCGTAAGTCAGACTGAGTTTCTGCAAAGCCAAATTTGTTCTTGAGATGTCTCTTCCATCCTGCATGGAGAAAAAGCGATCAGGATTTTATGTCCAGATTCTCTTTGCAAGGTTTTTTTTTTTTTTTTTTTTTTTTTTTTTTTTTTTTTTTTTTTTCTCACCATCTCCTAATCAAGAATGACCCTGTTGGATCTACTCTCTAAGTTTGTGATATTTGACAAGCTGGCATCAAAAGGCCCAGTATCATTTTTATGGACCCTTGTGAATAAGAAAACAACACTAACAAGTCAATATTATGTGCAAATGGCAGCAAAACGCCACTAAATGGATTCCTGGCTCTAATTTTGTCAAGTAAAATCGATGGGAGTCCTGTTAGGCTTGGTAATTTTAAAGGCAAAGGACTCCAAGCATCCAGACAGCCTGTTGAATGATGGAGGCCGTTACTCTGGAAGGAAGTCCACACAAGTACTTAAGTCTAACCTCCAGAGTGTTAGCTACCTGACTATGCCAGGCGTCAGCATTCGGTGACCCTGAGTGTCTGGCTTCCACCTTCACTGAGGCACTGCATCCACAAGATGGCAGTAGCCACTAAAACATCGCAGGCACCACAGAAGCTTTTTTTCATTTAGGACGTCCAAATTACAGAAACACCTCCGTGTGATCTGGAAGAGAGCCTGAAACATCCCCCTCCCCCTCCTCTATAGCCTGACATCGTCTGACCTGTCCGTATCAGAATCAATGTGAAGAAACTGCTTCCCAGGTCTCCAGGAAACAGTACCCCAAATTCCAGGAGTTAACTTGATTGATTACTTATTTCCTTAACATCTCTCCTTGCTTCTCTTTATTCTAAAAACAGTGAGCGGTAGAGCAAGAGTGCTTCCCTTTTCACCAGAATCCACCAAATTAAGCAGTCAGCCACATTTATCTGCTCTCTCCTGCCCTCTCTCTTTCCCTTGTTCAAAGATTACTCTGGACAGCCTGACACTTCTCCTTCAGCATTATTCAACACAAGTAGCCCAGGCTGTCCTGGAACGCTCAGCTCAATATAGACCAGGCTGGCCGGAAATGCACAGAGATTCACCTGTCTCTGCCTCCTGAGTGTTGGGATTAAAGGTGTGTGCTACAAGGCCAAGCTCATACAATGTAATTTCCACTCCCCAATTTCCTCCCAGATCACCCCATCTTCTTACCCACAAAATTTATGTTATTTCATCCCTCTCTCTTAAAAAATCACAAATGGCAAATAACTTATTGGTTTAGGGTGGAATCTTTTTTAAATTTTTTCTATTAATTACACTTTATTCACTTTGTATCCCCCCCATAAGCCCCTCCCTCCTCCCCTCCCTATCCCACCCTCCCTCCCCTTCTTCATGCATGCCCCTCCCCAAGTCCACTGATGGGGAGGTCCTCCTCTCCTTCCTTCTGATCTTAGTCTATCAGATCTCATCAGGAGTGGATGCATTGTCTTCTTCTGTGGCCTGGTAAGGCTGCTCTCCCCTCAGGGGGAGGTGATCAAAGAGCAGGCCAATCAGATTATGTCAGAGGCAGTCCCTCTTCCCATTACTATGTAACCCACTTGGACAGTAAACTGCCATGGGCTACATCTGTGCAGGGGTTCTAGGTTATCTCCATGCCTGGTACTTAGTTGGAGTATGAGTCTCTGGGAAGACCCCTGTGTTCAAATTTCTGGTTCTGTTGCTCTCCTTGTGGAGTTCCTGTCCTCTCCAGGTCTTACTATTTCCCACTTCTTACATAAGATTCCATGCACTCTTCCCAACAGTTGGCCATTAAGTCTCAGTGTCTGCTTTGATAGTCTGCAGGGCAGAGCCTTTCAGAGGCCCTCCGTGGCAGGTTTCTAGCTTGTTTCCTGTTTTTTTCTTCTTCTGATGTCCATCCTCTTTGCCTTTCAGGGTGGGGATTGAGCATTTTAGTCAGGGTCCTCTCTCTTGCTTAGTTTCTTTAGGTGTACAGATTTTAGTAGGTTTATCCTATATTACATGTCTATATGAGTGCGTATATACCGTGTGTGTCTTTCTGCTTCTGGAACAACTCATTCAGGATGATCCTTTCCAAGTCCCACCATTTACCTGCAAATTTCATGATTTTCTTATTTTTCATTGCTGAGCAATATTCCATTGTGTAGATGTACCACAATTTCTGCATCCAATCTTCAGTTGTGGGGCATCTGGGCTGTTTCCAGCTTCTGGCTATTACAAATAAAGCTGCTACAAACATGGTTGAGCAAATGTCCTTATTGTGTACTTGAGCCTCTTTTGGATATATGCCTAGGAGTGGTATGGCTGGATCTTGAGGAAGTGCTATTCCTAGTTGTCTGAGAAAGCACCAGATTGCTTTCCAGAGTGGTTGTACAAGTTTACATTCCCACCAGCAGTGGAGGAGGGTTGCCCTTTCTCCACAACCTCTCCAGCATGTGTTGTCAGTTGAGTTTTTCATCTTGGCCATTCAGATGGGTGTAAGATGAAACCTCAGGGTCATTTTGATTTGCATTTTAGGGTGGAATCTTGTGTCCACTTTCCTCTTTCAGTGTTGGGACTCTGACCGGCACAAGCCTGTGCAGATCTTCTGTGTCTTCCAGGGTTTCTGGGAGTTCAGGTATGGACCAATCCTGCTGTGTCTGGGAGTTCATTTCCTTGGAGTTCCCCATCACCTCCGGCTCTTTTCATATTTCTGCCTCCTTTTCCTTATAGAGCCCTGAGCACTGAGGGACAAGGTTTGATGAACACATTCCATCTTGGACTGAGTGCTCCAAGGTCTCTGACCCTCTACACATAGTCCAGTTGTGGGTCTCTGTATTAATCCCCATCTATTGCAAGAAGAAGCTTCTCTGATGTGGGTTGAGCAAGGCACTGATTTAGGATTACAGCAGTGGGTTATTGTTAGGGCTCACTTCTATGTTCCGTTAGCACAGTAATTGTACTAGGTTTTCTCCTAGGCCCATGACTGACTAGTCTCAGCTTCTTGACCGCTTTAGCAGTGTCATATCATGAAGTAGACCTTAAGGACAACCAAAAAGTGGTTGGCATTAATGAAAAAGAGGCCATAAATTTGAAAGACGGCAAGGAGGAGCATATGGGAGTGACTGGAGAAGGGAAAGGGGGAAATGTCATAATTATATCAATCTCAAAAATAAAAAGAAAAAGGCGGTTTGCTGCTCTTGTTACATTTGTGCCACTACCTCATGAGTATACCTTGCAGGCAGGTCACTGTTGCGTATCTCACAGGTTGTAGCTGGGTAATATTGATGGTTCCCTCTCTCCCCCAGTGTGCAGAGCACTTTCCGGTACCAAGAATGCTAGTCTGTAGGGATGAAGCTTCCAGCTGGGCCCCAGCTTGACCTCTGTGTCTTCTATGAGCTAAGCCAGTGTTGTTTTCAGCCACAGGGCCTTGCTGTCAGGTTGTGAAGAGTAGCCTGTGATGTATGGGGGTTTCCATTCACGACCCTGGAGGTTTTACTGAGTGACATAGGATGTCTAGTTTGGGTCTTGTCTCTCCCATTATGTGCCAACTCCATTTAGATGTCTTTCATGTAAGTATATATATATATATATATTAGGAAGCTTGTATAGTAGTAGTTTTCCATGTTTTCAAATAGCCTTTGTTTTGTGTTGGTTGTTCCTCCTTCTTTGGCTTTTTTTCTCATCTTTCTCCACATTTAATTCTCCTAGTCCAGTGTAGGGCTTTGCTGGATGAGGTTGAAGTCTGACGTCTCTGGATAGACATTTATTTGTGCTTGGTCTACGACGGTGGACACCCTTTTCTCATCGAGGCCCTAAAATTTCCCCAAACCTCCCCCCAACTCCATATCTGTGTAACCCCAGGTCTTGTAAGAAGTCACATAGCCCTCAGGACAGATTACAGCCCAGACAGATTCTTTCCTGATAAGAAAATCGGTTCAGCTAGCTATCCATTCTCAGAAATACCCCACCCTGCTAAGGATCTTAGTCTTCAGCAGAGATCTTTACTTGTGCTTGGAGATTTCCCCTAACCCCTAGGATTATTAGGTACTGTATTATCCTTCTTGTGATAGGACCATGATACTGCATGGAAAATGAGGCACATGTAAATCAAGTATCCTTGACCTTCTGACCCCAGTGAATCGAACACATTCATCCTTGAAATTCCTCACACTGCCCAAGGTTTATAAATCCCTGATTTCAAATAAACATGCCAATGTGTGTGTGTGTGTGTGTGTGTGTGTGTGTGTGTGTGCGTGCGCGTGCGCGTGTGCACTAATGTTGCTGGGGTTATGTGCTGCATGATACCATCAGCCCTCCACCACGGCCGTCTGAGAGTTGTTGTTTATCCCCCACCCCAGGCCTGAGTCTCGGCTGCAAGCCCCCTAGGCATGGGCTTTAGCTCGGCACAGCACCTTAATTAAGAGCTATAACACTTTGGTGTCTCCATTGGCTTTGGAACGCCTTAGTTTCCACTGCCACTGGTGATCTCATTCTAAAAGAGCTAAGCTGTGACACTGTGGGAAACACTTTTCCACACCCCTAAAGTGCTCTAGCTGCCCTTTCATCTGGAAACCAGTTTTAGGCCCCCACCAAAATCTGGACTCACGCTGAAGAGAGAATGGCATTCTAGGTTTCTTTTTGACTCTCAATAATGACGTATTCTATTTCTCTTTCCTTGGGAGAGCCTTTCCTCCCTGCTGGCCCCTTACTAAGTATTTATTCTTTGTGGTTATTGAAATTGTAGCACATTGAAAGGTTAAAAGTTAACATCCAAATATAAGAGAAAACATACAAAAATTTGTCTTTTTGGGTCTTGGCTCCTCATTCAGGATGATTTGTTAACAAATTTGTTCATCTACCTGTAAATTTAATAATTTCATTTTTCTTAACAGAGGAATAGTGTTCCATTGTGTAAATACAACACATTTTCATTATCCATTCATCAGTTGAAAGACACTTGGCTGTTTCTGATCTCTGGCTGTTATGAATAGAGCGGCAGTGAATATGGTTGAGCAGGTGTCTCTGTAACCGAATGTAGATGCTTTGGTTATACATCTAAGAATAGTGTAGCTGGATCTTAAGAGAGATCCATGCCAAGCTTCTTGAGGCACTTCCACACTGATTTCCATAGTACAAAAGTTTGAACTCTTCAGCAATGGATAAATGTTCCTATTACTCTGCATCTTTGTCAGCCTGTGCTGTCCTTTCTTTTACCGATGTTGGCCATTCTCAGTGGAGTCAGATGAAATAAAAAAGTAGTCTCAATTTTCACTTCTCTGATGGCTAATGTGTTGAACATTTCTTTAAGTGCTTCTCAGCAATTTGTGTTTCATCTTTTCACAACTCCCTGCTTAGTTCTGTACACTGTTTTTTAAATGGATTATTTGTTTTCTTAATGTTCAGTTTTTTTTTAAAAATGTATTTTAGATCCTAATTCTCTATTGGATGTGTAATTGGTAAAGATATTTTCCCATTCTGTAGGCTGCTGTTTTGACCAAATGACAGTGTAAAGGAGTTCTTCAGCTTCACAAGATTTCATTTATTAATTGTTGGTCTTAGTGCTTGTGTTTTTGGGGCTCTGTCTAGAAAGTTATTTCCTGTGTCAATGAGCTCAAGACTATTCCTTACTTTCTCCTTTATCAGATTCAGTGTGTCTATTCTTATGCTGAGGTCTTTGATCGTTTTTGAGTTGAGTTTTGTGCAGGACAATAGATTTGGATCTATTTCCGTTCTTCTACATGCGGTCATCCAGTCATTTGTTGAAGATGCTGTCTTTTTTCTAGTGTGTATTTTTAACCTTTTTAAAAAAACCAGGCAGGTCTCCATAGGTGTGTGGTTTATGTCTGGGTCTTCAATTCAATTCTCTTGATCAATGTATTTGTTTTTATGTCAACACCATACTGTCTTTATTACTATAGCTCTGTACTACAACTTGAGATCTGGGATGGTAAAGCTTCTACCCTTTAAAAATTCTATATTGTTTTAGCTATCCTGGGATCTTCTAATACATGTATCTATCTTTTAATTGAAAATATATTCTTCTCTTGTAAATATATCATGACAGTAGTTTATCCTCCCCCCACTCCTCCCAGTTCCCGTCCACCTTCCCTTTCCTCCAGATCCACCCTCCTTCCATTTCTTTCCAGAAAGAAACAGGCCTCCAAGAGACAACAACAACAACAACAACAACAAGAAACCATGACAAACAAGACACAGTAAGACAAGGCTAAAGTCCTTATCAAGGCTGGACAAAGCAACCAAACAGGGGAAAAGAGTCCCAAGAGCAGGCACAAGAGTTAGAGATACACCCACTCTCACTATTAGGAGTTCCACAGCCACAGCTATAACATATACACAGAAGACTGGTGCAGACCCAGGCAGGCCCTGTGCTGTTGCTTCAGTCTCTGTGAGCCCATATGAGCCCTGCTGAGTTGTTTCAGTGGGCCATGACCTCCTGGTGTCCTTTATCCCCTCTGACTCTTACAATCTTTCCACCCTCTCTTTCTTGGTTTCCCCAAATCCCAAGGAGAGGGACCCATGAGACCTCTTAATTTATACTCTCTCGCTGTATAATGTCTGAATGTGGGTTTCTGGTTTCTCTTTCAGTAGCCTGCAGAGTACTTTCTTGCACCAAAGAGACTAAAACATAGGTGTGAAGGCTCCACGCAGGCACAGCTCAGCCCTTTTACTTTCAATGAGTTGTGTGGATGTTGTCTTAGGGGCCTCACTGTCAGTTTCTGAAGTCTGATCCTCTGTCGTACCATCAGCCTGGGTTGTTGGGGGTTCTTCACAGGAGCCCCCTGGCCAACAGCTCAACTGAATGCAATCCTGGCCCACTACTGGAAACCTTGCTGGCTACAAAAGATGTCTAGTTCAGACTCTATTACTAGAAGTCCTCTCTAGGGTCACCCCCATAGAGTCTAGGACATTTTCTCTGCACTGGGTTTCCACATCAACCCCTCCACCCAAAATGCCCTCCAGTTCCTTGCACTCTCTCCCTTCATCCCCTCTACCTGACTCCTCCCACTCCCATACCCACCCATTCTCTAGTCCACCTGCAAAATCTAGTCTATTTCCCCTTCCCAGGGAGATACATGTTTCTCTCCTTGAGCCCTCCTTTTTACTTAGCCTCTCTAGGTCTGTAGATTGTAGCATGATTATCCTTTACTGAACAGCTAATATACTATTTTTGTCTCTCTGGGTCTGGGTTACCTCACTCAGGATGATATTTTTTAGTTCCATCCATTTGCCTGCAAATTTCATGATGTCATTGTTTTTAACAGCTGAGTAGAACTCCATTGTATAAATGTACCACATTTTTTTTTTTTTGTCCATTCTTTGGTTGAGAGAGATATAGATAATTTCCAGTTTGGCTATCATGAATAATGCTGCTGTGGACATAGTGGAGCAAGTGTCCTTGTAGTAGGATGGAGTGTCCTTTGGGTATATGCCCAAGAGTACTGTAGCTAGATCTTGAGGCAGATTGATTCCCAATTTTCTGAGGAACTGCCTATATTGATTTTTATAGTGGCCGTACAAGTTTGCACTCCCACCAGCAATGGAGGAGTATTCTCCTTGCTCCACATCCTCACCGGTATGAGCTGACAGTTGGCAACTCCTGGACCTTAACTGATATTATTATACATAATCAAACCATTATTGCAGTGAAGAAATGCCATTTTATTGCATGTGGACTTGCACAGAAGCACTGTTAATGCGTGAGTGTTACAGTGCCCCTGAGACGCCACCTGGATTGCCTGATGATTTTCCTGCCTCAGCCTCCCATCTCGCTGTGGGAGTGCTGGAACTACAGATGGGTGGCACTGTGTCCAGCTTTTTCTGTGGGTCCTGGGGCTTGAACTCAGGTCGTCAGGCTTGTGTATCGACTGCTTTTACCTGGACGTCATTTTCTCCTCCCTGTGGGTTAAATGTCTTGATAAGGGTTCTGTCTGCGTGATATGGTAGTTCTGCTACATTCCTTCATGCAGTCCCGTTACTGGTAATACTAATTTGGACACCGTGCAGAGGCAACAGGCCACGGGCAGTTTGCTCTGTGTGACAGCAGTCCTGTGACAACAGCAATCTCAGATGTTCTTCGTATCACTGCTTCCACCTGTGCAGCAGCCTGTCCTCTTCACACAGTGGTCAGGGGAGGGTTCCGAAGGTCATCAGATGCCTTTGCTTAAAATTCTCAAAGAACTTTTTTTGGTAAGCATAACGGAAAATGCCTTTATGTCACCTGTAGGAAAATGAATGGAACTGAAGAGAATCATATTAAGTGAATTAAATCAGTCTCAGAAAGACAAACCTCACATGTTTCTCCCATTTGTGACTCCTAGATTTTATAGTCTTTCTGTCTATAAAAGCATGCATTCCTATTTAGTAAGATGAAAGTAGAAGAGAAATTGTCTAAGGGAGCAAAGAAAATGGGAGGGGCAAGGAGAGAGAGAATAGGAGAGTTTGAGGGAGTATACTATACCTGTATGGAGACTGAAGAGTAAAATAAATAAAATAAGGTGTTTATAGTTAAAAACAACACCCCCAAACTCTCTGCTGCCTCCACATCATCTTCTGTGGCAAGATGTCTGAGGGACATGGGTGGCCCTGCTTACTTCTGACTGGTGCACCAGCCACTAACATGGCATTCATTTGCTTAGAGCAGATTGCTTGCCCCAGCCTAAGGGCTCAAAAGACCCATGAAAGACATTACCTGGGTGGCTTTGCTCTTGGATGCCTGGTATATGGTAAGCACCCAGACAATGTTCATGAATGAACAAAGTCAACTCAGTGCCACATTGAGCATTGCGTTGGAGTCTGAGATAGAAAATTAAAGAAGCTATGGTTTATGCTCAGGGAGGAGAGAAGG
Organism: Meriones unguiculatus; assembly: GCF_030254825.1. Taxonomy (NCBI): domain Eukaryota; kingdom Metazoa; phylum Chordata; class Mammalia; order Rodentia; family Muridae; genus Meriones; species Meriones unguiculatus. Next base: position 64,245,205 of record NC_083361.1, read on the forward strand.
GTGGATGCTAATTTTCTGAGAGAGAGAGATAGAGAGAGAGAGAGAGAAATTTCTGCCTATGATGATTATAGTGCCATGTTGAATGCATGACACAAATTCCTACTTAAAATTTTGTGGTGGCACAGATGCAGAAGACCTACCATATGACTTCAGACCAGATATTTAATTTTCTAAGCTTGACTTGTCTTTGTTAAATAAAGGGATGGGCTCAATAGCCTTCTTTTGATTTCAATATTATATGAGGCATACCTGTGTGTATGTATGTGTGTGTGTGTGAGAGAGACATATGTACATACAGAGACCTAGAGAGAGACAGAAAGACATGTAGAGAGACCTAGAGACACAGAGGGAGACAGATAGAGAGGAGGGAGAGAGAGAAGGGGAGAGAGACAGAGAGTGGTTTATATTTGTACATACAGGTGGAGACCAGAGTAGGACATAAGGTGTTCTGCCTTCTCTAGTTTATTCATTTGAGACAGGCTCTCTTACTGAAACTGGAGCTAGGCTCTTGGTCAGAGAGCTCCAGCAGTCCTATTCACCTTCATCCCACAGCTCTAGGGTTACCGGTGGCCATTCCTGGCTTTTTACATGGACGCTAGGATCTAGACTCAGGTCTTCTTGCTTGTACAGCAAGCTCTCTTAGCCACGAAACCATCTCTCCGTTTCCCCTAGGTGGACTCCTGGGGGATGTAGGTGACATGTCCATTAATCTTTTGAGTTTTCCTAAAGTCATATGTAAGACGGAGCTAATAACATCCGGCTCATGCAATCACCACGAGAAGCAATGGTGGCCTGTCTAAACTTAGTCAGTTGAATAACATTCTTTTCCAATACAGGGGGTGCTCTGTGCTCAGGAGCAGTTCTTCCCAACAAAGAAACTGAAAATGCTGTGTCTTTAGAACTTTCTGAAACTGTCTCAGCAAGACAAACTCACATTGTTATCTAGACTGTTTTTTTTTTTTTTTTTCAAACGTCTTGATGTTTTGAGCTGAAGAGTCATAAACATCCAGATGGCAGAAGACCAGGCATTCAGTTAGAGGCCCCAGGGCCTGGCAGTACTCTGCAGAAATGTGGATGGATAATTCCATTTGCCATTGACTTAGCTGGTACTCTCCACATCTGCAGGCCTATATGACCCTGGCACAGTTGTCCACTGGAGCAGAGGCAAGGCCTGGGCATGTCACTCATCACTCTGACAAGCACATTGCATTGTGCTCTCCTGCTGCTCTCCAACTGTGGAGTAAGGGTGGGCACATCAGGGGTCCAGTGAGGAGGCTTTATGAAGGCAGAGCAGGGAAGTTGGGGAGCATGTATAGGAGGGCCTGGATGGGGAAAGGAGTGGAACCTTAGTTTCCTTTGGATATAATCCACATCTTAGGAAACCTATCCTTTCAAAGTGTACAATTCAGTGGCTTTTGTGTGTGTATGTATGTATTCATTTATGCATAGGTACACATGTGTGTGTGGGTGAATGTGCATTTGTATGTGGGTGTACGTACATGTATGTTCATGTATGTGTGGAGGCCAGATGACAATTTGGGGCATCTTTTCTTTCATTGGCCTGGAATGTATCACATATTACAGACTGGCTAACTAGCAAGTCCCAGTGATCCACCTGTCTCTGTCCCCATCCCCAGTGCTGGGATTATAAGTGTAAGCCACTGAGCCTGTGTTAGCTTTTTACATTTCTTCATTCATTCATTATTTATTTGTGCATGTGTGCATGAGTGTGTGTGCATTCACTAGTGCATGCATGCATGGGAGGGCATGCATTTGCCCACAGTGTGTATGTGGGAGTAAGAGGACAACTCAAGGAGTTGGTTTCTCTCCTTCCACCATATAGGTTCCAGGGGTCAAACTCAGGTCATCAGCTTGGCAGCAAGCGACTTTACCTGCTAAGCCATCTCCCAGGCCACACACCTAGCTTTTTGCATGGGTCCTAGGGACTGAGCTTAGGTCCTTCTGCTTGCAGGACAAGTGCTTTGAAACTGAGCTGCCTCTCCAGCTTCTTTCTTTTACTTTGGGCCTAATTTCACTCCACAGTAGCATAGTTTTTGCAAGGGTTCCCTTGCATTTGGTTTCTGCTAAGGTGAGTTATCATTGTGGCATTCCTGGTAACGAGGGTTGCTGGGTGTCAGACACTTTTGATTTTAAAGTCAGGATGCAGCTGGTGAGATAGTCCAGTGGATAAAGGTGCTTGGCCTGCAAACTTGGTGACCTGTGTTTGACCTTTTGGATGTTTGTAAAGGTGGAAGGACAGAACTAGAGAACTGACTCCATAAAGTTGTCATCTGACTTCTACACGCAAGCTGTGGTATCTACACCCAAAGATATCTCTTTCTCTTTTCCCTCCCCCCCACCCGCTCGTCCCCTCTCACATATATACACTCTACACTAATTTGGAAAAATAAAAACAAGATATTTTCATGCAAACTAAGATGATTGGCCACTTGATATATATCTGAAGGGTACTCCCTCTTTGTAGCAGGATTTGCCTGTACTCTCCCACTATTGGAGTTGGCTTTTCTGAGGCAGCACTGGAAACAGGGGCGAGAGGTCTGTTCTCTGTTTCCTCATATAGGAATGCTGTGGAGGTAGCATTGACTTGTGTGACCTCTTGGGCATGAGAACTGAAGTTTGTGATGAGAAGCAAAGAAGCCAGTCAACATATTTGGAAGCAAGGGGAAGAGAAATGAAGAGTAGCATTTCAAATCATAGATAGAGAAAGCAGAGGGTAGGAAACTGTCCTAGAAAGGGCTGATTCTAGACCTGAATTAGCAAACCCATCCACATGCTCTGAAGTCATCTTGTGTGCCCCTTGGCACACCTCACGGGCACGGGGCCATACTCTCGGGTTGTTCATGAATTTTGCGACTTCTGATTAGTTCCTAGTGATAATTCTAGGTTGAATTTTGTTTCTAGTGCCTGAGATATTCTAATAACCATTTTCCCAGTGAGGAGCAGAGAGGGCCCAGGCCTGTTCCTGGAGCAGGATTCATTCTTGTACTCAGAGTGCAGCATGAACTCACTGCAGTGGTAGCCACGGTCCTTGGGTAATATCCAATAGACGATCCTGCACACTCATCCCCAGCATATATCTCACGTCTAGGCCACACTTTCATCCATGCCTACTCCTGAGCATGGGACGTCTCAGAGAATGACGCTGACTGGACTAGCCTTGTCCATCTCCTTCATCAGAGAACAGTCTCAAGCACTTTTATTTGCAAGCTAATTATATGCTCTTTGCCAATGAAAAATAGCTTGTTTGGCTCTATTGTATGTCAGCAAATAAAAGAATTAGAGGACCCATTAAGATCTTTCAGTGAAGACAGGCTTTCCCACTTTGAAAAGTGATACCAGTAGGGTCAGATGTCAGATTTGAGTTCTTTTCTCATTGTAAGAATGTGATTTCTGCATCATGAAAAACAAATGTCCATTTCTCTTCAATCTTCTCAATACTAGAGATGTAAAGGGAGAGGCTCTTAGCTGTCAGGACGAGGGATTTGATAAATTTTCTGTAGCTGAGTCTTTTCAAGGTTTCCACCAAGGCTGGCTGGAAAAGTCACTATAGCTGGTGATTCAGGACAGGGGTTCTCCGAGAAGGCAGGCTGCCTTCTCAGTGGTATGGGCTGGTGGGAGAGGCAGCAGCTCTGGATGGGTGGGTGATTTTGGGAAGGTCTGGGCAGAAGAGGTCTACTAGCATTGATTACTATCACTGTTCACCAGAAACCATCTCTGTCATTTTAAATGTTGTTTCTCTGGAAGGCCTACAGGGTATTTTTATAGATGAGGGGACAGAGATCCAAACAGTTAAACATCTCAGACAGGCAGACCTCATATTCAGACACATTTCTAGCTTGTCAATTCTATTGCAACCTTGTTTGCCTCCTGGCAGTGGGTTGTTGCATGGCTAGAGACCGTCCAACAGGGAAGAATAAAGTTGGTCTTGAGGTGGAAAGAGGACAGATGTATGAAAACCAGCTGAGGGTGCAGAATCAGAACAAGGGGAGCCATAAGGGTAAGGCCTGGGTCAGGGCATTAAATTCGTTGGCATCCCAGTGTATAACCACTAGTGACAAGCAAGAAAAAGACCATGCACTTTAGTGAATGAAGGCTGGATTTGGTGCCAGAAGACCAGCATAAAAGGCATAGGGCTGAGCTTTCTTTCCAGTGGAGGATAGGAAACGGAGGCAAGAGCTTATGTAAATATACACCATAGAGAAAACCCTATTAAAAGAATTCATGGCTCCATGAGGCCAGGTGAACCTTGCTCTCCAGTCTGTGACTTCAAGAATTATTCCAGATAGTATCTGGTTATCCCAATAACACAAGATTGGCTGAATACTGAAGTCAATGCTCGTTTTCTTTCCAGTCCCAACCTCCTGTGAGCTCTGCGAGCCCACCGCTGCTCTTCTGTTACGATGATTCTTATTGTCTTTTCTGTGAGGTCCACAGTCACATGAAATCCTGAACTTCTGTTCAAATAAGTGATTAGAGCCTGCATTAGTTAGTTTTCTTGCTGTTATGGTCAAATATCTGATAAGAAACAAGCTAAAGGTCTGGGTGCAGGATGCACACCTGTAATCCCAGCACTCGGGGAGGCAGAGGCAGGTGGATCTCTATGAGTTTGAGGCCGTTCTGGTCTACAAAGCAAGTCCAGTACAGCTAAGGCTATATAGCTACAGTATTCAAGGTAGTATGGCAGTGAAGAAAGGACAGATCAACGGAACAGAATAGAGTTCATACATAGAGCTACCTATGCATGTGTGATTGACTAGTTTCAACACAGGTGTGAAGGTAGTTCAGACGAGCAAGGGTCATTGTTTCGACATGTGATACGGGAATATTTGAATATCTATATTCAAGGAGATGAACCTTGAACCACACTTAGCCCCCTAAACAAAAACTTGGTCTGAACATAAGATTTAAAGTGATAAAACTTTTAGAAGTAAACATAGCAGAAAGATCTTTGTGACCTTGAGTTAGGCAAGGCTTTCTTAACTAGGTCACAAAAAGCATTATTCATAAAAGAACACTGAGGAAAATTCGGACTTCATTAGAATAAAACTCTTTTGTGCTTCAAAAGACATTTTAATGGAAGCAAAAAGACAAGTGTTTGAGAGAACACATTGGCCAAACACCTACCTAATAAAGAAGTTCTATCTTGTCGTTAACTGTGTGAATAGAGATCAGGAATAAAGGCCTCTCACAGCTCAATAATGAGAGGGAAAATAACTCAATCTTAGAAAATGGACAAAAGACTAGAGCGGATATTTCACCAAAGAAAAATATTAGGATAGAAAGTAGCACGTAAAAGAATGCTCATCACACGTAGTATTAGGGACATGCAGATTAAAACCAGTCTGATGCAGTCTGAGCTATTAGGATGCTGACTACCCCCTTCCCCATTCTCACCATGACACCACCAGCTCTAGAGGGGAGCTGCCCAGACACTGCAACTGGGAATGTAAAGTGACATTGGATCTCTTGAAAATAGTTTGTTGCAAGGATGGAAACACTTATTTTACAACTCTCTAATCCTACACATAGGTATTTACCCAAGAGAAATGAAAATATACACCTACGCAGAGACCTGTAGGGGAATGCTTACGGCAGCTTTATCAATAATCAACTCGGACTGGAAACACCCCGATGTCTTTCAACTGGCGAACACACAAAAATATTGTGGTGGCAGTATCCACCTGAAATATGTTCTCCTGTGACTAGGAAGGAGGCCTGGGTGAAGGTAAGTGTGATGCTAACGAAAGAGCAGAATTGGAGGCTACGTGATGTGCTTTCACTGACGTGTCTCTAGGAAAAGCAAATCCATAGGAATGGAAAACAAATCCATGGTTACGAGGTCTGTGCTCATTTTCTTGTATCTACAGAGCCCCGAAAGGGCTTCCCTGCCCTCTGTAATGCGGCCTTTCCCATCCACACACCGCGGTGTTCTGTATCTTGATTATGTCGTGGGTATACGATTGTGTGCTTTTGCCAACGTCTGTAGAATCTGACATTGAAGATCAGAGGCTGTCAGTGTCTGCTATTTTACGTGGTCTAACCTGTGCCTGTCACGCCACGCTGATGTAAATGGAAAGGCTCAAGGCAGATGAAAGTGCTTTGTAGTCCACAGAGTAAGGAGGGCCACACTGGTGGAGCCATCTCTGGAAGGGAAGTCTGTTCTGCACAGCGAGGGGAAGTACTTGCTTTGGTCTCCAATTTTCCCAGAATGGAGCTGGCTCATGCAGACACACCTTGCAGTTCTTTCTCCTAAATTAGGTCCCTCTCTCAGCACTGACTGTCCACATGAGTGTATTCTGAGCAGCAGCATTCCCTCTGGACTCCAGGCTTCACATCTCAGTGCCCTTTTGTCTGCCTGCCACCTCGCCTGCCAGTGGCATCCCATAGACATTTACTCTGAGCTGACAAGTAAAATGCCAATAATTCTCTGTCAGGCTGAAGCTGCTCTCACAGCAAACCACTGAATGGTCATTTCAAAGGGGGCAAAGAATAGAGGCCATTCGAAAGCTCCTCTTGACAAGAGAGATTTAAGAATAGGGAAGGGTATTATTGGCTGGACTGTTACCAGGAGAACACTCAATGGCAGGCATTCCATGGCTGTTGATAACACCCTGATGTCTTCATGCTTTCCAAGCTAGTAGCTTTGATGTTTTTTTTCCTGGAAGAGAGAGCCCATGTCAGAACCCTCTCCCTTTGTGAGGGTAGGTGGCTGGCTATGCAGAGTTCACTTTTGTCTGCAGAAAATATGGCCACATTAAAGCCACTTTCTTCAGCACTAATACCAAAAGAGGGAAACAAAAAGGAAAGAATGAAAAGTTAAAAAAAACTTTTTTTTTTTATATATATATCTTACTCTCCTGAAGGCCCTTTGCTTTGAGCTCAGGCTTGTACTATGCTCTCCAACTCCATTAAACTAGGCTGGTTTTCCTTGCAGAGACTGGATCTAACGCAAAGAATAGACATCCAGAAAGAAGTCCTCATGTTCCTTCTTTACTCAAGAAATCATGGGGAAATGAAATGCAAGGAAACAGGAAAAAAAACAAAACAAAACAAAACAAAACAAAAACAAAAAACCCGGTTTGAGAGAATATCTATTTTACTCAATTTTAGGGAAATGGAGAAAGGCCTTTGAACACTGCCTCTCTTTTCCATGACTTCCACTGATTTTATACAAGACCCTTAGGGCACGAGAGTATGCGCTACAGTTCTCATTTTACAAACTTGGAACTTTCTTGCGGTTTGGTTATCTATATTCTCAGTGTGTGGCACAAACATGGCATGGAGCAGAGAGCAGGGAGAGGGAGGAAACCACGTGGCCCAAGGGAAGATCCAAACAAACCGAGGTTTATAAGTGCTAGTATATTAGCCGGTGGTGGCAAAAATAATGCTGCAGAATGCTCCCATTCATTAAAGGGACTCAATTGCTTTTCATTATAATGTACATCATCTGGAGTCTTCCAGATCTAAGTTCAGCTGGGTTGGGCATGGCTTAGGTGCTTTTGTCTCATGGTACATCTGAGAGTTAGCCCAGCAGTTTCAGGAGCTAATGGTCGAGGTGGCTTTGCTCCTGAGACTCCAGCCCAGACATGTTCTTTTGACGATGGCAGAGAAACATCCTTGGTCTCATGAGACCTGGGCTAGGAGCTGGCCTACTGTCCTGTTTACATCATTCCATTGGTTAAAGCAACTTACAAGGCCAAACCCAAATTCTAAGGGTGGAGAAACATGGTAGCTTTGGTGTCCAACACGTGGTACAGCTTGATGAAGAAAGTGAAGGTGAAGGCTGTGAATGCGGCAAGTTTAATCTCAGAATCGCCCCCATGTGTTAGAGACGATTTTATTCTGTGTTTCACTGATTCCAAGGTTGAAGGAGGTCAGAATTGGGTTTTGAGACCTGTTCTCTTCCCGGCATACACTGATTTCTTGCTCTGTGGTTTCTTCTAATGCTCAGTGAGCACATGTTGTATAAATGTTAATGAATGAAAAGCAATGCATATAGTTGAACGCAAAAACATTCAACTAAGGCTTTACAATTTACAAGGTTTAGGCAAGTCTGGTTTATGTAAGGTGTTTGGTGAGTAGGTACTCTTTGGCTCTGTATCACGGCCACTTCACGCTGGGTTGTGTTAGGGCCTTGGTTACATCCAGCTCTTACTAGAGGTATGCATACTACCCCTCTCCCACACCAGGGGTCAGCGAATCCACCTTTGTTAGCCCAAATAACCCTTTGATTTGTGGAGACCCTGGTCATAGCAACTTAAAGGCTGCCTTGGATGGATTTCTTCATCAAAATTGACTAATAAGCATGTCCTCCCAGAATAGCTTGCAACTTTGCAAATTGTTTTATTGATCCAGGATGGTCATATAAACGGTCAGACTGTGTCTGGCTCAGTCACTGTGTAGACAGATGGTGAGGTGTGAACAAGGAGGGTGGGGTGTTTCCTGGGCTCAGGATGTGCCCAACATGTTGGATCCGAGCAAGAGACTTCAGAAAGAAGAAGCTGAAAGCAAGGTCTGGGGGTTCAGGAAGTGACATTCTTCCTGATTAATATGTAGCTCAGTGAGGTGTCCGGCAGGAGTCGGCTCTGCTAGACAGAGACATTGCGTTCCTTCTGTCAACGCAGTTGTTTCACTGCCTACGCACAGTCACGGGAGGCTCTGCTCAGCGTGGGATCCCACAGAAAAGTGGACTGGAACGCAGTCCACATGGCGCTGCTCATAGTTCAAATTTCAGACAGAGCATCTTGATGTCAGGGACACAGAGACTTTGCATGGGTCCCCTTTGTCTGGGGACTTATGGAGTATGCCGCTTTAGTCAGTGCCATGATCTGAAAGAGTAACCTCTGACATCATAGCTATGTAGGTCCCTGGTAGACCAGCACGTCCCATAGCCCATTTGGCTTGTCCTCTGTGAATTCCTGGGGACCTAGTTTCCCATGGAGCTGCTCAGTGTTGTGAGGTATCCACCAGAGAAGACTACTTGGGAATGGCTCAAACTAACAGAAAGTCTTTATTAGCCGATGGTGACTAGACTGGGTGTTCGGGACCCAAGTGCAGTCCTGAACCTTTCTCAGGGTGGGCTTTTAAGCACAAAAGCCACTTCTTGGCTTGACACACAGTTAAGCTCTGTTAGTCAGAGCCAGAAGCGAAACTACAGAAGCTAAAAAACAAGGTTAGTACATTGAGGGACTCTCCCAGAACTACAGGATTTGATGGATTTGGTCTTTGTTCCCATTTTGGTGGGTGGTGCTGCCCACGTGGGTTCCAAGGCCTGAATGGTGTCAGTTGTGCTGAAGGTCTGGGGTCCTACTGAAGTCTGAGGGCTTGTTACAGCTGTAGCAACACTTCCTCACTGGGGTCAATGGTAGGGACTTCTTTCAGAGGTGAGTGAGATGCTTGCTTTTTGGGGTTGGCGGAAATGTAGGCTGAGGAAGTTTTCTAAGCAACTTCTAAAATGTGGTGAAGCCATTGAAACACCTCTCGTCTTTATGTACGTGGTATTCACTGTAGTGATCGCTCAGAGGGCAAAGCGGAAGTACTTAATGACACCACAGTCTCTGTCAGAGGGCATGGGTGACAAACATGCATTCATTTTGTTTCTACTGTGCTCCTTCTTAGGAGCTGGCTGACTGAACCGAGGGATGGAGACGGGAGGGGAAGATGGAAGAAAATAGCAATTTGGAACATGGGCTAGGTATTTGAAAGTCAGCTCTATTATCCAATTTTACTCTTGCCGGAACTTTTGGAGCTTGGAGTGGGTAATCTCCATTTTAACCTCCATTTTACAGATGACTAAATTGGGCCTTAGGTCATATAAATTGAGTTATTTAGCCATTTGGTAAGTTACAAAAATTGAGATTTGAACACAAGCCTTTCCAAATGCTTACTGCACCTGCCTTCCTGGCCATCCCCACCAACAGTGCTGTTTCTCCTCCAAGTCCTTGAACCAGCATGGCATGGCTGCACCTCCTTTGAGGTCAAGGGCCTTAGTTTTCCCTTCATTCCCCCTATGTTGCTTAGCACTCAAATCCCCATATTTGCTGTGACGTTGGTTTGGACTTTGAGTAGAGGGTCTACACTAGCATTTTTCTAGCCTCTAACACTGTTCCTTCAGTGGCTCCCAGCCTCTATTAGCAAAAAACAAAGTGATATTATACAGTCTAGTAGCTCTGCCATAGTAGCTTTTCCTTTTTGGGAAAGCACAGTAAGACCAAAAGATAATCTCAGGAGAGCTGCCTTTGCAAGCTAGTTTTCAACCTGGCTTTGCCTCAGCCTCCATATACCTCATATGAAAAATCTGTCCCTATCTTTTCTCTTGTTCCAGTTTTTCCCAAACAAAAGTATCCAGATTTCTGATCCCTGAGTCAACTGTGAGCGACAGAGCGACTTCTTCTGTTTCTAGTTATTTGTCCTTGGCTCACTGAGGAAGCTATCACCCTATGCTCTACTGAGTCAGTGTGGATGGAATCTCTGCTTCCTCTTCCTTCCATGTAGAGACATTAGTTTTCATTTCTCCAGCCACACAGTTCCTATATTTTTTAGCCTCAGGATGAAGTATGTTGGGGCAAGGTTCATGTTGTTGTGTAAGTAGCTGGGAGCCACTGAAGGCTTTCAAGGATGGGGCTGACTATCCCAATAGGGCAAAGGCAAATGTGGTGATAGGGATTGAGGTGTGAATTCAATTCAGGGACTGAATTGTGGAAATTAAGACTCTATGTGAAGTGTCCAGGAAACATGAAGGGAATGGGAAGGAAGGAGTTTCATAACAGAGTTCTTCTCTTCTTAAGCTCCCAGGTGTTAGAAGGGAAGCCCAGTCTCTACATAATGGGTAGTTTCCGATTTTAGCTCTTGTAGAAAGCTACCAGCTGCCTTGACAAGCATCTACAGAAGAGTGGTGTATAATTTTGACATGGGGAAATGTTAGCCTTGTACAAAATCTCACACATGTTCCAGGAAAGAGAATTGGTCCCAGTCAAAGGAAAAGGAGCTATCAATGAAAGGCAGTATCCCAGTGTTAGATCCAGAATGTGGGACGAGGAGGGGTGATGAAGATTTTGCAAAAGAGTGAGTGAAAAGGAGGAGGGGCTATGTGTCCCCATGTACAAAGAATCCATCCAATCTTCGTCTATTTTAGTGAAGAAGGAAATTACTTCATAGGAAAGAAAATGTCCTGCGTGATGAAGAAGGTGAGAAGCTGAAGGTCTTAGTGAGTGTCAAAAATCATATTCCTCTACAGTATAAAAAAAGCAGAAATTTGCTGATGGTGAGTGGGCAGAGAGCAGGCAGAGGGAAAGCAAGAAAGAGGTAGGATGGTCAGCATGGAGGGGCAATTTCAGGGCTTTCGGGATGTAAACACTGTCACTCAGCTGGAGATGATTGGCATTTCCGTGGCCTGAAGGGATTTGCACTTCCTTTTCTCTCTACGTGCAGGAAAGCCTATTCCGGATATTCCAATGGAAAGATGCTAAAGAAGGAACAAGGAAGAAAACAAACCGATATACTCAACCCAAGAACCACAAATGTGGGGTCCTGTGCCCTGGATATAGGGGGTGCTTTATGTCAAGACATTTTGGTATCTGTCATGTCCAGGAACTTAGGTCTGGGTGTGGGTCCTGAGATTATAAACTTTTCAGGAGCATGACGAAGTCTTGCTGGGGGTAAGATCTAGTTTTCCACAGGCAGGCAGTGGTGTTCTCATCAGCCATGTCTGGTCTTTGAGTGTGGGAAGATACCAGTAACTGGCTGCGTTATATATCTCAGTATCTGTTTACTTCTAGGCGATGGCTTATTTGAATATGGTACTCTAATGTGGAATGGTCCCCGATCAATTCAAATCCCTGAAGCCCTGAGTAAGGCCTGGATTCTGCATCTGATCCTGGAGGGGAGGTAAGTGTGTCAGGAGGCTGGGGCAGCAGGAAATGCTGCTGGCTAGAGCCAGTGTCTCAGTACTGTCTTTTAGCTGTAGTAAAGACACCTTTCTAAAGAGTCTTCTCAAGGGCTTCTCTTTAAAGTGCATGAGCTGTATGCCAAGTACCCCAGGTACTCTCTCTCTCTCCCCTCCCTCTCTATCTCTCTCTTTCTGAGACAAGTTTCTCAGCATACCCCTGGCTGTCCTGGAACTCTCTTTGTAGACCAGGCTGGCCTGTTTTTTCCATCTTAACTAGCAGGAGATACTGCTGTTGCTGCTGCTGCTCTGCTTTGGGAGTCACACTCTGAGGACCACACTTCTAGACCAGGGCTTTGCAAACTCTAATGTGCCTAGGAATTACCTGGAGATTTTGTTAAAATGAAGGTTCTGAGTGAGTTGGTTTGAGATGGAGCCCAAAAGGTTGTCTTTTTGCTAGCTTCCAAGATGTTGTTTCTACAAGGATCACATAACCCTCGGAGCAGCATTACCCAAAATGTGCTGTCTTGAATCCCAGACAGTCAAGTGTTTTTACCCCTTAGGATCAAGTACTTCCATTCCAGCTGCTGCTCTCAACAGCTTTGCAAGGGCCTGGTTATCTGCAAGTGTCTTCAATTCCCTCTTTAGTGCAACCCATCCCAGATCCCTGCTAAAAGCCTAGTGCCCAATCAGCTGTGGGAACACTTGTTCTTTGCCACAGCGGTGCTGTGGGGACAGTTAAGCCTCATCAGGCTCAAGCTCTTTCTGGCTACTGGACATTCCACTCTCTCATTCCCAGGGGCCTGCTCTACCCTCTCCATGCTGGCAGAGGCTGCCTGAATGCCAGCTGTCCCTTGCCCTTGAAACCAACCTGGGTCAGCCACTCTGCTGGCTTCCCTGCTATCCCCAGCCATTCCAGAATGACTCCATACTGCAAAAACGAGCCTGTGACAACCTGGGCTCACAGCTGCTCTGGATAAGGGCAGAGGAAACTTAGACATTGCTCTAAACAAGAAGGAACTGAAATGCTTGGGACATGGGGAGACAGAAGGAAGGGGTATCAGTCTATGCTTACAAGAGGCCTGTTAATTACAGGAATCACGAAAAGGAGGCAATCAACCTAATATTCAGCATAAGGGAGCAAGGAGTGTGTGTTTGTGTGGGATGGGGCAGTGGAAAATGGAATGGGCGGGCTTCTGGAGGGATGCTTTTTATAAACCTTTTCTACATATACCCTGCAGTGTTCTCCCATTCACGAGAGAGGGTGGATGGCTCCACCTTTGACCGGGAGGATTATAGGAGAAGGCTGGCCAAACCCTTGGTTGTGGAATTAACCCTGGATTCATCTCCCTGCTTCTTTTGCCTAAAGGTCAGAGGTATTCGACACATCGCTATACCGCCTGGCTACCCTGAGTTGCTTCCTCGCCAGTGAGAGTTAAATGAAATGAAAATAAAATAATATTAAACAACTGCTGGTGCATAGTGGGAACACAGGGAGCTGAGGCCTGTATCACCACAGTTATTAAAAATGTTGAGCACCTGCTCCTTTTTCCAAGCTCTGTTTAGCTGAATTAGACACAAATGAGAAAACATGTACTGGTTTTTCTCGACAAGCCATTACTTTAATTCCGTGCTGCCCATACTTACCCCTTAGGTAATCTTTGCTTGCCCGACTCAGCCTCTGGACAAAAAAAACGTGTCTCAAAATCTTGTAACAAGAAGGCAACAACAATCAAAGCAGCAGGTCGCCATAACTGGCAAGATTTTTAGGGAATTACTTAATAGTTAAATAGCTGGAAAACTGAAGCGTAACCGACTTAACGACTCCTGTGGGTGCTGTGAACGGAAGGGATGCCTAAGAACAGCGTAGGCACGATGGGGCGAACAGACTTTGCATCTTCTCCTGATCTAAAAATGATTGTTATGATCGGATGAGCATTGTGGGTGGTCATTAAATAGTTCTTGATTGAAAGAAGAATGTTCTGAAACTTACATATCCTCTCCTGGAGGGCCAGGGTACATGCCATCTGTGACGGGCACACTCCTCCAGAGCTTGGTGTTCTGTTTGTTTAGTTGCTGTTTGGAGCTACTGGGAAGCAGGGTGTTGGGTTGTAAGCAACAGAAACTGAGTTCAGCGAAGCTTGCACAGGTTTTGCAGGAGGACTTTGGACAGTTCCAGGAAGGATGAGGAGTTAAAGGTAGCAGAGAACAGACTTCAGGACTGAACTGAGGACCTCCCTGCTTCAGGGATAGATGAGGTCTGATGAATCAGAGGAGGCATCTTAGCCTTATCACCCAAGCCTGGCATCTTCATTACCATTTGAGAGCTCTGGTCCAGCTCTCAAATGCTGTAGGTTAAATTGCTTGGCATCCCCAACAACAGCAGCTCACATAAGTGTCATGTTAGGAGACTGGCACACGGCTCATGCCCATGCCAAACCATTACTTTAGCCTGCTACTTTTCTTAAGAGACAGACCGGTTATAAGGGTGCTCAAGTGACTCATACATTCAGCACTCACTGAGAGGATGGCATAGACAGCCTGTCGTCTCACTGTTTGTCCTCATTCTATTAGTCATTTTCTGTCTGCTGTGGTTTGGGTTAAATGTTCCCTAAAAGTCTGTGTGCTGAAGTCTTGGTGCCTGGGATGGCATGGTTGCAGACATTTTGTATGCAAGGCTAGAAGGAGGCATTTAGGGTCGTACCTTTGAAGGGGATGACAGTCTCTTTTTCTTTGCACCCATGGAAGAAGGTTTGTTCTACTGTGTGCTCATACCATGTTGAGTTGCCCTTAAAGATACTCAAAGCAATAAGGCCATGTGAGACCACAACTGGATCTGTGAGAATAATTTTCTCTTTATAAGTTAACCGTCTCAATTATTTTGTTATAATGATGGAAATCTGACCAATACAGAGCATAATATCTTTAACATTTAAAAACAAATGCTTAGCACCCTGTGCATAGATAACACACAGAACACAACGAGCAGATGGCATTGGCCAAACAGCTCTGTCACCACAGAATTATTTCCATGTTGTGCTATTCTTGTTTAAGAATACCACTAGAACTTGAGGAGGGGCATGCATGCAGAAAGGGGGGGAGGGTGGGACTGGGAGGGGAGGAGGGAGGGGCTTATGGGGGGATACAAAAGGAATAAAGTGTAATTAATAAAAGTTAAATAAAAAATTAAAAAAAAAGAATACCACTAGAAGATTATCCCCTGTCGACTTCAAGCTTTACTTTTGAGTAAATGACCATTAGAACACCTATGTGGAGAATTTGTCATATTAAACTTTAATAAAGGAAGGCATGACCTGGCATAGTGGCACATGACTTTAATCCTACCACTTGGGAGGCAGAGGAAAGTAGATCTCTGTGAGTTCAAAACCAGTCTGGTCTACATAGTGAGTTCCAGGCTAGCCAGTGCTACACAGTGAGACCCTGTCTTTAAAAAAAAAAAAAGGCAGTCATGGCAGTACACACCTGAAATCTTAGTACTTGGGAGTATAGGTAAAAACAATGACATAGTTCATTAAAGACATCCTGGACCCCACAGTGAGTGCTAGGCCAGCCTGGGCTACATAGTGGAATCCTGTCTCAAAAAAACATGATCAAAATATATTGCATAAATTTTTTTCTAATTTAAAAAATCTATTAAGAATAGTAAATAGGTGTACTACACTTATAAAACAAGCAGACAAACGAACAAACAAATAAAACCTTCAAATCTGTATAACGCATATAATATACCTGTAGCAGGGAAGAATTTAAAAGGCAAGAATTAATTATGACTTGTGTTCTTTTTCTATTAATATGAAATCAGTGACTAAGACTTTGTTGGCTTCTATCAAAAGTTTTTCTTTATTGGTGCTGGAGATCAAATTACATATCCTAGACACAAACTCTACCACTGAGCCGTAGCTGCAGCTCGCCCTTATGCCACAAAAGTTAAGGCAGAAAGGGATGGGTCTGCGTCCTGGGTTTTAGGTCTCCCCATGGGAACATGTCTGGTCCCTACATTCATTCCTACACCTATAATACAGCTCTGATTATTTCTACCTTGTGTCACTCTGCTGAAAACAAAGTTAAAAAGGAAGAGAGAAAGTAACGGTTAGAGAGAGTTTAGTTGGGTCTCTCTAGCCCTGATGGGCTTGCCTAGCATCACACTGAGGTGAAGAATGCTCAACAAATTAGGGAAAGTTGACGTGCATGATTGGAAACCCAGTCACTGTTGACAGGACACAAGAAATTGAATGCAGTGGGCAGTGTGGTGACGGTGATGCAGAAACCTTTTTCTTTCTTTCTTTCTTTCTTTCTTTCTTTCTTTCTTTCTTTCTTTCTTTCTTTCTTTCTTTCTTTCTTTCTTTCTTTCTTTTCTTTTCCAAATGTGACTTTTGAGATAGGTTCTTACTATGTAATTCAGGTTGGTCTCACGCTCAGGATGCTCCTGCCTCTGACAGTGTGCAACTATAGGCCTTGGCCGCATGTTTAACTAATAACGATCCCGAGCTTTCATGCAGGAACAGAAGGAGACTGTGAACACACATGTGCACTGCATACATGTGCTCATGTAAACACGATTAGGTTCCTAAGAGAGTAATTCATCTAGATTCTTCAAGTTACGCATGGACTAATGAAGGTAGTAACTCATCTATACCCACAGTTTATTTAATGCTCTCCTTTTCACTTCCTTCTGAGACATCTAGCCTGCCAGCATTCTAATCTTCTATATAACATAGTCCACAGGTGACTCCTGTAGTCCTTGTCCTCAGTGAGTCCCGGATTGAGGAAGAAAGACAGACAGGTAAGTGGATAAATTCCATGTGACTGTCACCGTTTGAATTTGCCTGTTTTGGGAGCCCCCCAGGCTGCTGGCTTCAGGGTTTGTGTCCGCGGCGCTTACAGCAGGAGTTGTAGGATTTTTCTCGTCACCAGTGTTCCATTTCTTTCCTTTGTAATCTCCTGTCTCACTTGCACAGTCGTGGTGCCAACTGGCTGGTTTCAGTTCAGTGCCATGAAATTGCTGTGGCTGGCACACAAAGTCTGTTCAGCCCCTCGGAAGCCTGTCAGGTGCCAGCTCCCTCCCAGGAAGGGCCGGTCTGCCAGGGGTAAGGCAGTGTGCCCCATGCCCTCTCTTTACCTGCAAGTGTTCTTTGTGAGAGGACCCCAGAAGGCTGGCTCTTCACCAGGCTTCTCCAGAAATCTCTCTCTCCCTACAGGGCTGGGCATTTTCTCTGGTCATTAAGCACTCATTGGTGTCTTTCAGCTGATCTGAGACCCACCTGGGAAGCCCTGGGGGCAGCTTGGTCACTGTGCAGTATAAAAGCTCAAGCTTAACCATGCCCACCTCCTTCCATCTGCCCTTTTTTGGAGTAGGGCCAGCCCGGAGGAATGGAGGAGGGACTGTTGATTTAACATCATTTTCCATTCCTTTTCAATCCTCCTAATTCTAGCAATAGAATTAGGCTGAAGGGGGTGATGACCAACTTACCATCTCTGAAAAAGCAGGGGCAAGCATAGAAATCTCTGTTTTGCTCCTATCATTTTTCCACCCAAAGGTCTCTGTTGATTTGACATCATTGTCCGCACCCTGGGGGGGGCAACGCAGGGCCTTGCTGTCCATAGCTCAGGCCCTGCAATGGAAGTAGACCACATCTCTGGCCAAATTCCCCCATGGTCTAGTCCCCCTTCATCCTGTTTTAGCCACACTGGGCAGCTATCCATTTCCCAAACACTCCTCTCGTTTTGCTCTTGTCCATCCTTTACCAAAAATGCCTTGAAATTGTCCCCACCTTTTTGAATTTTGTTTCATTTTCAGGGCTTGGTTTTGATATAATTTCTGCAGAGAAAAGTCTTGTTATTTTCAGTTGGAGAGACTTTACCTTTCCCTCTTAGAATTCTCCTGCCTCCTTTTTGTGTGTCTCTTTCTCTATCTCTTCTGTCTGTCTGTCTATATCTCTTATTACTTCATTCTGTGAATCTTGCATCCTAATTCCTACTTGGCCACTGGTCATTCAATATGGAAACATGGCAGGCAGACAGAACCCTCTCTTCCTTTCTTCATACACACAAGCCATCAATCCTGCTGAAAGTATTAACTTAGTGGCTGGGCCCTTGTCACTGCCTTCAGGGGCCACTACAATAATTTCCAGCACGACACTGTGCAGTGGTGTGCTGGCTTCAAAGTCATTGTATTCATAAGGCTTTATGTGGATCTCATTAGCTTAGAAGCTTTCTCAATCAGAAGCAGCTCCGTAACAGAGGCTAGGAACACAACAGATGCTTATCTAACACCAAGTGAATGAAGGGCAAAGCATGCTCTGTGTGGAGGGTGAGGAGTTGGAGGTCACTAAGCAATCATGGTTGGGAAGATGTTCCATGACCCTTGACTCACACAGATATCCCACCCAAGGAGGGTTGGAGGCTTCCCTCTCTTTCTGCCCCTACTTTATGATTCTATACATCAACAATGGTTGTTTCTAAGGTCCAACAACCAAAGCAGTTCTCCCTGGATTCATTTACCTCTGTCAGTAATGAGACAGACAGTTAAGCTGTTGTGATTTGAGCAGCACTATGCAAGAGGTAGCCCTTCATCCTTAAAAATGTTTCTGTAAATTTTTATATTGTTCCCAAGGTCTGCCATGTTCATCTTGTTTTGAAGTGGACACAAGCTGTTTCCAATTAGGAAGAGCACAACCTTGTCCCCTCCTGTCCTCTGATTGGGTCCTCATGTCCACCAAAATCGTTACGCTCATGGCCCTGGGCTGCAAGTCAGAATCAAGTTAAAGAATGCCTGAAAAATCTGCTTAGACATAAAAATCAATGAGAGAGTGAGAAAAAAAAAGCAAGACTGATTTCAAACTACAAATTACACAATCCAGGCAGAGAGCACACATGGCTTCCTCTTTTAAAGACTGTGAAGGTGGAAATTTGCAGTGTTAATTCAATAGCTTCGAGAAATGACAATACTGATTATGTGGGAAATTTCTACCTGTGTAATGGCTAGGAGAATGCACTCAGACAAGTACAGTAATCATGTTTTATGCCATCTTTGTCTTCTTCCTTCTCACAGTTCTTCCCTTTTCTTCTCCTTCTCTCCAGCTGCTATCCTTCTGTTGTGGGACCCAGGGATCAAACTTAGGTCATCAGCCTTTTACAGCAAGTGCCTTTACCCACAGAGCTCTCCCAATGGTCCAAACGCCTTTCCTCTTGCTACTAACACAAGATATAATAGGTGATTATGAACTAGAGCCCTCTTCTGTCCTGTAGCACATCAGAACCTGTCATTTCTATTTGATTTTGTATTTTCTGTTTATTTTATTAACGCTAGTACCCAGAAGTGTTAAATAATCAACCTCGACACAGACACAAATGGTATCGACTATGTAGTCCCTGCTCAAGGTGAAGTATATGGAGTGACAAAGGATATGGCAGGTCATATGAGTTGACTAAAAATGTCTGTGGTTTTGAGCAGGAAGGTGAATTTGGATAGTCAGGATGTTGTAGGTAGAGCGAGCAATGTCTGGGATATGTCTTAAGTAGGGGGAAGCAGACAATGACAGAGGTCAAGGCAGTGTCTCCCTTTTGGTAAGGAGTCAGTACACATGTCTACCTGGTGCTGCACATAGCGTCTTGCCAGAACAGAATGGGTTTCCTCCAGGATCCACTATAACAA
The DNA here is from genome assembly GCF_030254825.1 of Meriones unguiculatus. Classification (NCBI taxonomy): domain Eukaryota; kingdom Metazoa; phylum Chordata; class Mammalia; order Rodentia; family Muridae; genus Meriones; species Meriones unguiculatus. Next base: position 64,264,785 of record NC_083361.1, read on the forward strand.
CAGTAAAACAATAAATATTGGTAAAATAGTCACTACGAAGCAGATTGATTTCCTTGGGAAAAATTATTTCCATTGATAGCTGCGTCAATGAACTATTGGACAGCATTTGGTTTTTATGAAGATTTTTATGAGTTTATCAGAAGTATTGAGGGGTGCATTGTGTATAAATAATGCATACAGCTTGAATGATGGCTCATGTCCTCAACCACTCTAGCTGTGAGGCTGAGGCAGGAGGACTGCAAGCTGGAGAGAGCCTGGGTGACATAAGAAACTCTGTCTCAAAAACAAAAGCCAGTAGAATTTACTGTGACAATGGCCACTCTCAGCTGCTCCATCGTAGTATCGAATTTGCTGCAGCCATGAATCATCTGAAGGAATGGGCGGGCATGGGAGTGTTAGCAGGCCTTCTGGTGTTGGTCTCCTTGGTTTGCCTGTGGTATATATGCAAGATTAGAGTCTCACAACAGTGTGATACAGCCATGATCATTCAGGCCTTTACAGCCATTGAAGCAGGACATTCTCCTCAAGCATGGTTGGATACCATAAAAAGCTAAAATGACACGCTCAGGATGCGAGGCTAAGCACTGCACTCAGGGTCAGCCGCTTTGGACCCAGAGAAGAGCATGTCTGATTGCATGCGGGTTGATGCCCCAGGTCCCGCCTCTGAGAAAAAGGTATCGGACGGGTCCGATGCTCTTTGGGTGGATGACACCTAAATGAACATCTGTACAAAGTCCCAATTTATTTCTAATATCAGAGATCAGACCTCTACTCTTGCCTGATGCGTCTAAAACAAAAAGGGGGAACTGTAGAGAGCTGCGGAATGCTATGCCTTAAAAGATGGAGCTGGTTTCCGCCTTCCACCTTCCCGATGGTGAGTGCTCTCTGTCACGAACAACTCCACATTTGGCTAAGGCTGAGGATCTGGCTTGCTTCCATGTATGTGGACCTATCTGCATTGCCCCCGTGGCACGCCTGGGTTGGCTACCCAGAGGCTATTTAAGCTGTGGGCTGGCTTTCCCCGGGGTCCGAGGATTGTTCAATGTTCCTGAATAAACTGCATTGAAAAAAAAAAAAAAAAAAAAAAAAACAAAAGCCAAAAAAAAAGTGCGTTAGTAGAGAGACAACAGCTGCGAACTATGAGAGAACTAGCAGGGAGGAGGGGGTGGGGTGGGGACCGTACCCAAAGAATATTCTCCCCTTGGCCTTTGGGATCCCAACTTCAATCCCCAGGCCATAGACGCACGGTGAGGCAGGTTGACAACGCACCACACACACCTCTTCCAGAACACAAGTGACTCAGCTCTCTAACACTTTCACACTCTGAGGCATCCCTGAAACTTACTGTTTAGACTTACTGTTTAGATTGAAGATACTGTGGTTTCTTCAATCCCTGTCTCGAACGTTCTCTTTGCCATTCCTTTCCTTGAGGCCACATCTGTCTCCTAGCAGTCTTGCCTCTCTGTTCATCATCGCAAATCTTCCTATGCTCCCTGGTGCCTCTCTTTTTGGATAAATCCAGCAGAGCACAGCCTGGAAGAGAAATCATTGTGAGTACACCCCTGGCTTCTCAATGCTCAACGGTAATGTGGTTGAACTCTGGAGTAACATGCTTATGGGACTCCAGAAGACTCGGCTTCATCCTTGGGAATATGAAGCAATGGGATGAGAAGAGCAGCAACAACTGGTGCTCCTTGGTTCAAATGCTCTCCAGATGTGGCCCTGTCATTGATTGGCATTTGTGGTACACATCTACATGTTCTTCAGAGTCATTTGGAAGTATAGACAATGTTCTGTTGATGGGAAGAGATGCCGTGGCCATGGGAACTCTTATAAAAGAAAGCATTTAATTGGGGCTTGCTTACATGCAGAGGAGTACTGCATTATTGTCAAAGCAGGAAGCATGGTAGCACACAGGTAGATGTGGTGCTGGAGAAGTAGCTGCATCGGGATCGGCAGGCAGCGGGAAGAGAGACTGTGGCTGGCTTGAGCATCTGAAACCTCAAAGTGTGCCCTGCCCCCATGACACACTTCCTCCAACAAGGCCATACCTAATGGCCTTCAAAAATCTTAATGAAACCTTGGGGATTTCATTAAGGCCACACCTCTTAAAAGTGCCACTCCCTGGTGACCAAGCATGCGAAGCCATGAGCCTATGAGGGCCATTATTACTCAAACGACCACAGTAGATAGGGGAAAATTACATGAGTATTTGGTGAGGAAGGAAGTTCTGGCCAACATCTCAGTGGGACTGTGCCTTCCTATTTTCTGTATTTAGCATCATTCCTGCCTATCCTTTGTTTTCCCTGCCTTTTTCTTCTACTGTGCCTCTTGCAAGCTGTCTAATACCACGGGGCAGGGGTGGAGGGGCTCATTAATAAAACTGTTGTCAAGAAACAGACAGAATTGGCTGGGGCCGGTGAAGCCTAACTCATCTTGACTTTTCTTACTCATGAGGTCTTAATGTATCTAAGTGTCCTTTACAAAGGTGTGAAATGGAGAGCAAAGCTTTGTGAACAATGTGGTTTAAGGCCTGGCACATGTAGGTTTCTAAACCATCCCTCAACTCTGAGACTTTTATTGCGTCAGAATCACACTTGTCACAGACCTAGATAGCACCTTCCATTTTTATAGGACCATTTTTTTTGAGGGAATATTTTATTAGACGTCTGAGACAGTGCTCAAGCTCTTATCCAACTGGCTCTAGAGAGGTTCTAAGCATGCATCAGCATAAATGTCCATGGCCACAAAGGACTGAGATGTCTGGTTCAGTACATTTTCCTTCTGCCATTTCCTTTTCATCATTCCCTTGTGTCCCCCAAAGTTCCCACAGACAGTAAAATACTCTCTACTATCTTTCCCTAGCAAACCTTGGGGATGGCAGCATGACTTTTCACAGATCTTTCTTTTTGAACCCCTTCTTCTGGGTGGGGTGGGTGGATGTCAGCATATTTAAGCCCTGCTGGAGATTATCATCTTTTGTTCTCCACAGAAGACATTTACACTGATGCATGCTTAGGACATCTCTAGAGACAGTTTGGGAAGAGCTTGAGTGCTATCTCAGACTTCTAATGAAATATCCCCTCAAAAAGAATTGGTCCTATAAAAATGGTATTTTCTAAGTCTGTGACAAGTGTGATTTTGACACAATAAAAGTCTCAGAGTTGAGGGAATGGCTTAGAAGCCAGGCAACCTGAATTAGATTTCCTGAACCCATGGTGAAAAGAAAGACCTAATTCTAGAAAATTGTTCTCTGATGTTCACATGCCATTGATTGTCAGCTGATTTTCTGTATGGAGATTCTGGTCATTTCTGATCCTGGGAAGCCCTCACAAGTCTTCTTCATGATCTTTGGGTATTGCTCTGCTCACTTCTCAGTCTCCTTCAGATTTGAGAGACTGTCTAGCACCTAGTTCAAGAGGGCCTCATGGGTCTCCACAGTAGTGTTGATGAACTCTTGTGCCACAGCATCACACACAGGTAGATAACCAGGCGTACCCAGGAAGAGAGTCTTTGCTCTTTTAGAGGGCACTGGAATTGTCCCCATGTATGATATTGGCTTCTTAAAGTTCTCATGTAGAAAGAAATAGAAGGTTGGGTTGTTCCCTTTGCCAAATCCTCACTTCTCATTCAGCCCAGATTCAGCTTGTTACTGTAGCCTGAGACAACTTTCTCTGTCTCCAAGGGGCCATAGCTGGAGGCTGAGTTTTTTGTTAGACATTGGAAGCTGCTTCTCATCATGGGAGTACCTGGTGTCCAACTTTACAAGATGAACTTGGTTTTGGGAATGACCTTATCGAAAGTGACTGTTTTCAGGGAAGAGTGCCCTTCGTCTATAGAGTGCTGCCGTGAAGAACAGAGAGGAGCAGGATGCCCAGGACAAAGGGAGGAAGGAGGGACATGGTACAGGACATAACGACAGCCATAATGTGGGAGTTTGGGAGTGAAAGATGGGAAAGCTGTGGGCCAGAATGATGTAAGTCAGTAGTCATGTGACTCCCATGAGCGTTTTTATCTCTGGAGGAAAACTTTAAAAACACATATGTGGGAGTTTTATTTTTGCATTCATGCCATGCTCAAAATTATAACTAATATCTGCATAGATTGTACTGTCATCCCTTGATATCCACAAAGAAATGGATCCAAGAGCCTCCAAAATACCAAAATAGTCAGATGCTCATGCTCCTTGTAGAAAATACTTAGTATTTGCATACAACCTACACACACCCTCCCACACACACTAAGCTATCTTCTCTCACTATGTAAATGCTATGCAAATGATTTTATACTATATTATTTAGAGAACAACAAGAAAAAAAGTGCAGATACAAGTGTTGACTATTTCAGCCCTTTTAAGCTGTGGTTGCTTGACAGCACAGATATGGAACCTGGAGGGCTGACTGCGTCCTCTTTGGAACTGATGCCAGAAGAAAGCATTCTCTAAACTCCTCTGCTGTGCGTGGTGTCACCTAACTCTGCTAACTTCTGCTGTTATTCTCAAGTGACGGAGGACAGGCGAGCACTCAGAGCCTGAGTGTGGGGGGAAGCTGTGGATCTGCCTTCTAGAGCAGTTTCCCTGTACACCAGTCAACTTCATAATCCCCTGTGTGTCCCATTGCTCATTTGCTATGGTGGTCTGGATACACAGTCCTCCTACCCATGGGCTCATGTGTTTGAGTACTTCATCCTCGGGTGGGTTATGGAACTGTCCAGACAGGTGGCCTCGATAGAAGACATGGGGCACTGTAGGTGGGGCTTGAATGTTATATTCTTTTCTAGTTCTAGCCTAGAGTCCTCTGCTTCCTGAGCCGTGGAGAAGTGAGGTTCCTCTACCCCAACTGCCCCTTCCATGATCTCAGCCATGATTTCCCCACCAGGATGGATTAAAACTGTGAGCTGAGGAGAAACTTCTGTTAAATTGTTTCAGATATTTTGTCACAGAGGTAAGACAAGTAACTTACATTTCCCCCCTACCTCCCCAAGGGTTAGAATCTTGCTGTGGGTCTCCTCTGCGTCATGTGGATTTGGGTGCTCGGGCAGTGCAGAAAGGAAGCCTTTCAGAGAGTGAACTTTCTAACTGAGCATTTCCATTCCCCTCCGCCGAGCCCAGAGTGTGCTATGCTTGAGGGACAGACAGGCGTCAGCTGCCAGGGCCATTTCATTCCTGGTTATCAGATGGGCTCTATTTTCGGGCCCGTCCATCACTCCATCGTACACTGTGGAACCCAGAGTTCCTCATATGTTAGATCCCAGCTGTCACAGTAGTATATTTTCAACCCGGCTTAGTGTGTACCCCAAATTCAGGGGGAGAAAAGGAAGCACTGGGGACTGCTGACACTGAAGTGGGGGTGGTGAGCTATGTGCACAGACCGCTGCCAAGCAACACAAATGGAAAGTTGAACGTTTTTGGAGACCCCTCTAGCTTTGGAATTTTCTGAGTCTAATTCAGAACAGCAATGGGAAGGGGCAGAGGGATAAATCACAGCCCGAATTTTAGACATAATGGAATCATGTGTGTAGAAGGACAGCTCTTAGATCCTGGTGTCCTCACATTATCAGGCATGCTGGGAAGGAGAAGTGTGGACTCTGGAAGCCTGATCAAGGGCGGGGTTGGGTGCTGAGGTAGTGGAGTGGCCTTATAGATGGGAGAAAACAGGAGTGGCAGCCAAGACTGTGGTCGTCAACACATGTGAACCCTGATGTACTGGCATAATTCTATGTACGTCCACTGGAAACTCTGCCTACCCAATGCCTCCCCACTACTATGAGGACATTAATTTTTGGAGGGAAATGCATGGTTCACGCTGTGGGAAGACTGCCATTCACATCGGTTCTGAATGACAGTTTCTTCTAGATAGTGCTTTCAAGATTTTAGTTGATCCTGTTAGAGATTCCACTCAATTTCTAAAACCATCTTTTCTGTCTCTGTCTGGATCATCCTGTTTTGTTGTCCAAGGTAAGCTTCCATAGAGTGTCTTACTTTCCCATGTTTGGTGAGGCTATAAGGGGCCTCATGACGTCCCCATGACATTCTGCAGTAGTTGTGTTAGTGTTACACAGTAAAGGAGTACCAGAAAGGTGTTTTCAAGTGATATTCCGTATAAGGCACCCCTTGTGTCTGGAGTAAGTTCAGTGGGCAAAAGCGCTTGTTGCAAAAGCAAAAGGACCTGAGTTCAAATTTTTAGCACCCAAGTAAAAAAGTAGACACGGTCACACATGCCTCTGACTCCAGCATTTGGGGCTGGAAACAGATCCCTGGAACTCGTTGCCAGTTTAGTCAAAATTGTGAGTTTCTGGTTCAGCATGAGATCCTGTCTCACAGGGGGAAAAGAAAACAGTGGAGAGAAATAGATGACATTCAATATCTTCCTCTGGCTTCTGTATGCATGCGCCAGAGCATACATCTGTGAAAGCATACACATGCATACCATACATACACACATGCCACCCGCATAAAGTACCTCTGGCAGATGTTGAGATGCCCTCCTGTGGGAGAAAGCAGCAGCCTTATTCTAAGTTACAGTGCTTCAGAGAGACAATCTCACCCACGGTGAAGCTGAGGGATACCGGTGAGAAATAGCGTCCTGTTGTTTAAAACCTCTGGAACTGCCTGGGGCAAAGTGCCTTATGAATCACGGCAGAAGCCCAGAGGGCATCCTGTCACCACACTCCCACTGCTCTTTGTTTTGGAGGTACAAGTGGAAGTGGACAGACCGCCAGCTTCCTAATGTGTGTGTGACATACAGGCGGCCCAGGCAGGGACTTCTGTCAAGGTGTGATGTCTTGAACTTCCTACCTCTCACAATCTTCAACACCATTTTCCACATGTCTTATTTACGGTTTTCGCTGGATCCCCGGTATGATGGGGGCAGCTGTAACTCTAGAAATCCTGTAAAGTGACAGGTATAATCATCCCTGTTTCCTACGTGGGGCACCAAGACTCCGAGAAGAGCCCCTCTCAAATCATGCAGCTTACGGCTGGTGCAGTCTGGAACACAAACTCCTCTTTCCTGATTTCCAGGCACTTTGTTGTCTTGCCAGATGCAAGCGATTAAAGAGCCAAGACATTTTATTTGGAAGCAAAATGAGGAATTCTAAAAATAGCCTTAGCATGGTTTCACTAATTTGGAAGAGTAAAGGAACTGAGTCAAATAGGACTGAGAAATGTGAGCTATCTCGTATCAATTTCCATCTACTTTAGTAATAATAATCGATGCCATATTTATACATTAATTAAAAATTCTTGAGTTTGGTACAAAATCAAATGACTCACAGACTTGGCTTCCAAACGAGATACTCATGTAAAGCAAGTTTTTCCAAGGCTGATTAAATGAAAAGAAACGAACATAAGTGTCAAAGGGTGTGTTAGGAATGGTTGAACATGGTGACCACACAGAGCTGCTGGGCTGGGTGGGGAGAAGGTGTTGATAGATGGCTGGACCTACCCAGATGTCAGCTGGCTTTCCACCCCAGGGAACATGGTATTTTAATGTGGTTAGTTACAATGATGTTCTGAAACTGCATCAGTCTACAAATTTGATCAAGACTTATTTGTCAAAAAAATATGATTTACAAAAGATAAAGAGAATGAGAGTGTAATAAGGTCCAGTCGACTTTCCCAGCTTCAATATTTGTGACTACTATATTATTTTTAGGACGCATTACATATATAAGCACACATTATTCTGTCTGTCTGTCTTTCTGTCTGTCTATCTTGGAAGAGGGGAAAGTGCTATGAGGGAAATTCCAAACACTTGAGAATACATCTGTATATACCCCTGGCACATTACAAAATTTTAGGAAAACAGCTAGAGAGCAGGGGATGTGGGGCAGTTGGTAGTGTTCGCTTAGCATGCAGTAAATCCTGGGTTTGATCCTCAGCGCTTCATAAAAGTGGGCATGATAGCGAGTGCGTGTGATTCTAACTCTCAGAAGGTGGAGGCAGGATGATCAGAAGTTCAAGTTTATCCTCGGTTACAAGCACATTGGAAGCCAGTCTGGGATTCATGAGATTCTGTCTAAACACACAGAATAAACAAACAGAGAAACAAACAAATGAAAAAAGGAAGGAAGGAAGGAAGGAAGGAAGGAAGGAAGGAAGGAAGGAAGAAAGAAAGAAAGAAAGAAGGGGAGACCACTGCTCTTTCTGCCAGTCTTTGGACCAGAACATGCTCAGTACATCACATTTGGCTGCCCCATCCCTAAGCCTCCAATCTGTGGGTCTTCTTCCTCTCCGGTAAGAGAATACAGTTAGGGGCTTAATTAGATTTAGATATTTAAACAATACTTCACAGGTGAAAATTTATTCTTCGCTTAGTTTCAACATTTTGAAAGATTCCGCTTCACAAAGAACCCCTTTCCAGGGTCAGTGCTGTCCTAACTCAGGGACAACACTGACCTTCTGGGCAGTGACTTTGAGATAATGACACATGCCACACTGCCTTAGTCCACAATGAGGTCCAATGGCTGGAAATTACCATGGCTGAGTTATAAGGGAGAACCACTGTGTACCCCCCCCCCCATAAGTGCACACTCTCTTAATAAAAGATAGAGAGAAGTTTCCAACGTTGGGCTCATGTTATCATCTTTTACAAATAAATCCACAAAACCCACTTTACTTTGTTATGGCAATCCACTGACAATATGAAGCAGATTTAGAAGGATACAGAAGTATTTGGTCATGGTAGTGCATACCTACATTCCCAATACTTGGGAAGGTAAAGTCTAGAAGGATCAGGAGTTCAAGGCCAGACTCAGCTGCATAGCTTGGACCACATCAGTATATGTTTAGCAGAAAGAGGCAGCTAGTAATCGCTTTAACTGACTTCAAGTCTCTAGAAAGTCTACATATATTTAAGTACATATATAAACATTTAGAATCAGTTCTCTAAGGTATTTGATACTCCAGATGCAATAAAAATATTACAGAGGTTGTTGGTTTAGTAAATCGATTTATCTTAAAGTAGTATGAGGTATTTCTTAAATGATTCACTGTTATCAAGTCTCTGGACTTCTTTTTTTTCTTTTGTACATTTATTTAGTGCATGCATGCTGTGTGTGTGTGCACACATGTGTGTGTGTGCCTTGGCACGTGTGTGGAGGACAACTTGGAGGAGTCAGTTTTTTTGTTCCACCATTAAGGTTCTAGGGCTTAAATTTAGGCCATTAGACTCAGAGGCATGGCCCTTTATCCACTGAACCACCTTGCTAGCCCAAGTCTGGACTTTTTCTTTTTTTTTTTTCCAAAAAAAATTGTTTTTTATTTATTTTTATGTATATAAGTGATCTGTCTTCACACATACCAGAAGAGGAAATCAGATCCCTTTACAGATGGTTGTGAGCCACCATGGGGTTCCTGGGAATTGAACTCTGGACTTTTGGAAGAGCAGCCAGCGCTCTCAGCCACTGAGCCATCTCTCCAGCCCCAGACTGGAGTTTTTCTATGATTTGCTGACTTTATTTGTTTATATTTTCCCACGACGGCACAGTAGTAAGCTCTATTCAGGGACTGCATTTACTATATTTCCCCTGTATCTTACCTTAACAGGATCATTTAAGGCTTGGTTTCCCTATTACACTCCAGATTACTGACTGCTAAGAAATGACCTCTACTCTTCCTTCTTCCTGCAAAAACAACTGGGCACACTCTACATGATGAATGTCTTACCCAACTCTGACTGAGGCCTGGGGACTTGGGGTGGGAGATCTGTCATCATTAAAAACGACACCGCGATGGTCCACACAGCATCACGTTACTTTTCTGAGACTCAGACTTCTAGGGTCCACATGAGAATGGGGAAATTGAGAACTCAAGCCAGACGTCACTGTCAGGCATTACCAGCCCAGAGATTTGGGACAGTTTAGTTAAGGGACAGATAACCCACAGCAATTTATCAAATTGTTAAGACTTCAGCAAATAAATTGTTCATAAGATGTCTCAATGAGCAAATGATGATAAACGTACCTCATACAAGGAGGCTAAGATTAAAACAATCCAAACAAACAGCTTTTGCCGTTTAAACAGGTTACTTTCACTGAGCTGACAGACGTTAAGTACCCAGCAATGATGCGTTTCCTGTAATACTCAGCTAACCAAAGCTGTAGTGTATGTTTGAAAAAAAAAAATAAGCCCTCTTTTCTTCATTGGCAGGGAAGCTTTTGAAGCTCATGGACCAGTCTCACTTGGCCTGACATTTCTTCTCTCTTTCAGCCATTTCCCCAGCACATTGATTCTTCATCTTATCCTCAGACACATGAGTTAATTAGCTAATCTGGATTTTGATTCACACATATTAAAAACCATCTTTTTTTTTGAGCTCACAACCCCCTCCCCTTATGTGATATAAATGGCATTATGTCCAAAAGAATGGTGTTAGATTGTCTTTTACTTTGGAAGAAAAGGAGGTAATTAGTTTGATATATATTTTTCATTTGTGAATGTTAATGCCATTTCCAAGGCAGAAAGAAAGGTGAATGGCTGTGCCCAGGCACTGCTCCTGGATTTTGTGGTTTTGACATTATAGAAAGGAGTTTGGGGAAATGGGACAGGATGAAAGGGCCTCAGTTGAATATGTAGGCAAGCAGTATTCCTACTACTTCAACAAAATCTTACAAAGTTTGCGATTCATAGAGAGCTTCTGAAAGGCTGCCAAGAGGTATATTTTCAAGATTGGTGGAATGAGGAATCAAATGTATATTATTTTGGAAGAGATTGGAGTTTAATACAGCCTTTGCACAGTTTAAATTTATATCAATAAAACACCAGGTAGAGAATAGGACCACTTAATTTCCAGCCCCCAGAGGACACATAACGTCTGTAGAAAAGATGAACACAACATGGCCTACCCCTTTTTGGGCCTCTGTGTTCCTTTTCAAAAGCAGCCTGGGAAATTTCTGCCATCCTTTGGAGTTCGAGGCGGCGGCAAAGCTGCGGTCAGATGTGATGGATTGCACAGCCAATTTGCTTGAAGTTTGTGGTTCATTAATCCAGCTTTTTTGAATTTCAAAGGACTGCAGTGATGTCATTTGGAATGTGGATCACAGAAAATTAATGGTGTTCCTTGGTCAGAAGTGAACAGGGAGACAATAAGACCGAGAAGAAAGGAATGGGTGATGGCTGAGGAGTGGGGAGTCCGGTTTCCACCAAGAAAGCCTCTGTGGCTCTTCAGATCTTACCCAGCCCCCCAGCAGGTGGAGGAAGGCGGCTTTGAGCTATTTCCTTGCTCCTTGTGAGAGAACACAGCAGTTTATGTGAGTGGTTCCCAAGCGCTCAGCAGCGTCTAAAATCCTGTCTATCACATTCAGCGCCGCAGACCTGCCTTGTGTCTGTCCCCAGCTCCTCAGCCCACCACCCCTTCTGCGCCAGGAGTTTGGGCACAATGTTTCCAACGCATGCTTCTCACGCTGGGACCAGGCGGAGTGGCAGAAGGGAGACTGAATCGTTGCCAAAGATGCAGGCTGGGAAAATGAGCCCAGAGCAGGTCCCGGAAAAGATCCAATGGGGCAAGTGAATGGTGTCTAAGGAGCATATCCCAGCTGCTAATCTGGGAACTAGCTGCAGTCTCATAGGTCACTGAACCGCTACAGCAGTTATCTGTGATATCAACAGAAACTGATGGCTTGGCAAGAAACGGTCACACAACAACGACTTCTTGAAACAACGACAACAACAACACAGACAACAGACAACAAAAGCCTCCGCGAAGGCTCAGCTAGATGGTGACACTGTGCTCTTTAAAGCGAGCAAGCAGATTTAAAGCTATGCTCAGGACAGCAGGAGAACTCTGTTCTTGCTGTCTCTGTGAACTGCTTACAACGCCCTTCAGATGCTATTTCCCAGCGCGGCGGCACGGAAGCCCTGGACTCTGGAAGCGCCTGAAATATCGTTTAAGTGATTCACTGACCACGTACATAACAGGCCGGTGGCACCTCAGAAGGACTGGCATCTTGCATGAGGAGAGATGGGGATTTATATGTAAGCGCACTATCCATGCTGCAGGATGAGCTACTTACTCTGCTTAAGAAAGTTGAAGTTTATCATGTATTTTAAAAAAGGACGTGAGCCAGGCCGTGGTGGTGCGTGCCTTTAATCCCAGCACTGGGGAGGCAGAGGCAGGTGGATCTCTGAGTTGGAGGCCAGTGTGGTCTACAGAGCAAGTTCCAGGACAGTCAGGGCTACACAGAGAAACCCTGTCTCAAAAACAACAATGAAAACAATAATAATAATAAAAAAGTGATGAGATTTTGCACAATCATTTTTCCTTTGAAAAAATGTTAATTTTGGCTTAGAGGCCTTGAAATGCTGCATTGGGACTCAAAATATATTAGCGTTTATTAGGTAAAATAATATAATCTGGAAGAGTGAGAGGTTTCCCGCTGACCGCCCAGATGGTGGTTCTACGTCACAGTAATAGTGAAAGATGATGTGGGCCGTAGTCTTTGTTGACTGTGTGTTTATTAGTTCCTAAGCATGCTTCAAACTTGACAGCATGTTCTATGGTTCCCTCTAACACTAGGCTTGTACTTTAAATATGTTTAGGACATTACACCTGTACTTCAAGGTAGAAGAAAAGTAAATTTGTAAAAAAAAAAAAAAATCATCAGTTTTATGCTTCTAATTTCGGTCCCTTACTTCCACTTCTATAAGGTATTAACGTAAATTTGGAGGAGTCACAAATAGCACTTATCACCTCTGTATGTCATAGTGGTCTCGTCACTGTTATTTACATTCATGTTGTTTTCCATCTCCCTCCCTCCCATAATCCGGCTACACAATGCATTTCTGGATGTTTAGCCATGGAAGCAACACATTGTCCCCAACAGTCCATTCAGGTCGAGATTCTGGTCCATGACACCTTCTCTACAGAAAATCCAAGGATTTAAAAAGAATCTGTGATACACCAGACCAACTGTGATGGCTCCAGTAAGGGTGACCGCAGACAGCAGCAGCTTGTCGGCTGTCACTTTTTCGTGACATTGAGGGTAGAACTTTTTAGCGTTCGCTCAAGTTTTCATCTGTGCTTAGCAGTCTACCCTTGGTGGATTCCAACTGGTCTTGTTATTCTCTCAGCAATTCCATGATTTCTGCACCAGCCTGGTCCGTTTCTGCACCAGCACTTTTCCTTCCTAGTTCCATGTGCCCTTTTGCAAATCCACCGCGTTGTACGTACGTGCGTATAGGGCTACCTGTTAGGGTATGGTAGCTTCCCAACCACTGCACCCCTGAAGAAAACTGAGTGCTCCTTTCCCTGCCAATTGACAATAGCTCCCGAGCTAGAGGCAGGGTTTTGCTAACACCCCTCCCACCCACGCTGGCAGTTTGGCTGTCTTGATCTTGTGCGTACACTCACAGCTGCCATAAGTCCATGTCTGGAAGTCACAGTTTTTCAGTCCTCCACAGCCTATGGCTCTTACGAAGATGGCTTTTCACCCCATCTTCTTTGAGGATCCCTGAGCCGTAGGGGGAGGAGGTGTGACACAGATGTTCATTTTAGAGCCGAGCACTCCGTAGTCTCTCGGTCTTTGTACTCTGAGTAGTTGAGTAGTCTCGTTTCTGGACTGGACCTGGCAACCTTGTGAGTACTGAGAAGGTAGAAAGTGGTCTGCAGGTGGAAAGAGTCTGAGTGTTTTCAACCAGCAAGAAAAGAAAACAGAGCCTCCACGATGAGACTCTCAAATGCACAAAATATGTTTATCTCCATTTTCTCACATGTTCCCCAATGGTCATTGTCAGCTTGTACATCATGGTTTATGCCTTTCTTCTCCCCTTTATTCTTATGGGATGTTTTAAAAGCACACTCCTGTGATTTCATCAGTAAGGACTTCAAGTAGAAAAGGCCTTAAAAAAAAAAAACCCCACCTAACAAAGATCGCCCCTAGAACAGAGAGCAGTGCGTTCATATCAATTATGCATTAAGCTTAGTTTCCCAGATTGTTTAGGAGGTGTTCTAGGTAGTTGGTTAATATCTCATCCTGATATGTTTTTCTTTCTTTACTAGTAGTCTTAGTTCGGGTGTCCGTAATGAAAAGCTTAAAACAATTCCACTAAAATCAGGGACAAGACACGGCTGCTTCCTCAAGATCCAGCCACACCACTCCTAGGTATATATCCAAAAAAAGGCTCAAGTACACAATAAGGACATTTGCTCAACCATGTTTGTAGCAGCTTTATTTGTAATAGCCAGAAGCTGGAAACAGCCCAGATGCCCCTCAACTGAAGAATGGATGCAGAAACTGTGGTACATCTATACAATGGAGTATTACTCAGCAATGAAAAATAAGGAAATCATGAAATTTGCAGGTAATTGGTGGGATCTGGAAAGGATCATCCTGAGTGAGTTGTCCCAGAAGCAAAAAGACATACACGGTGTATACTCACTCATATAAATATACAACATAGAATAAGCCCACTAAAATCTGTACATCTAAACAAACTAAGCAAAAGAGAGGACCCTAACTAAAATGTTCAATCCCCACCCTGAAAGGCAAAGAGGATGGACATCAGAAGAAAAAGAAAACAGGAAACAACCTAGGAACCTGCCACAGGGGGCCTCTGAAAGGCTCTGCCGTGCAGACTGTCAAAGCAGATGCTGAGCCTGATGGCCAACTGTTGGGCAGAGTGAATGGAATTTTATGTAAGAAGTGGGAAATAGTAAGAGCTGGAGAGCACAGGAACTCCACAAGGAGAGCAACAGAACAAGAAAATTTGAACACAGGGAACTTCCCAGAGACTCATACTCCAACCAAGGAGTATTCATGGAGATAACCTAGAACCCTGACAATGCAGCCGCTTCTGATGAAAACTGATAGACTAAGATCAGAAAGAAGGAGAGGAGGACCTCCCCTATCAGTGGACTTGGGGAGGGGCATGCATGCAGAAGAGGGGGAGGGTGGGACCGGGAGGGGATAAGGGAGGGGCTTATGGGGGGATACAAAATGAATAAAGTGTAATTAATAAAAGTTAAATAAAAAATTAAAAAAAAGAAAACATTTGCCTAGTATTCCGTAGTTGTCAGAACAGTTTTACAAACATTTCTTTATCTTTACAAATACTTTGGCCCCTTAAAGCTGAGGCTTGCTGAGTTCTTATTACAGACTGTAATCCATGGGTGCTTTTCCTGCATATGTCATCATTTCTTCCTATCCCTTCTTTCAGGGATTTGTCTCTAAAATCCTCCTCTTTTGTATCAAGCCAGTGTCACTGAAAAATCACAATAAATATACAACTCCCCTCCCCCCCTTTTTTTTGCCCTCAGAAAATTATCTTATACAGCCATGGTGGTTGGCTCAGTAGCCCCTGAAAGGTCACCTCCTATCCTCAGTCTGGAGCTTGAAGTCCCCAGGCAAAGGGAAGATGACAGCAGGCATGAGTCCCATGCATAAGTTGCAACCCTATAAGAACAAACTGAGCCATTCTGTGTGTGTGTGTGTGTGTGTGTGTGTGTGCGTGAATGTTGTACCTGTTGATGTATGTGCTAGTGCACATATATGGAGAGCAGAGATCAGTTTCGGATGTTACTCCTTAGGAGCTGTCCATCTTGTTTCTTGAGACAGGCTCTCTTTTTCGGACCACAGCTTCCTCAATTACGCTAGGCTGGCTGGCTACTGAGCTGCAGGGTCTTCCTGTGTCTGCCTCCCTGATCTGGGATGACAAGCTCATATAACTACACGTGGCTTTTTACGAGATGCTAGGGACCAAACTCAGGTCCCACACAAACTCATATTTGTGTGTCCGGAAGCAGGCATTTTACCACACTGAGCTGTCTCCTCAACCCTCTTATTGCTTCTGACCTTGGAGATGAAGATGTGGTACATAAAAAATCAACTCCTTTCTCACGGAGCTGAACACACATCCAGGAGTTATGTGTATGTGTGTGTGTGTGTGTGTGTGTGTGTGTGTGTGTGTTTGTGTATTTGTGTGTATGTCTGAGAGTCCTCCAGTTAAGTGAGTATGAATCCATCTGCTATATCATACTAGGGAGCTAAGTTTGAAGATCAGCAGCCGATATATGCGGTGGAATGGCAATGCATTCCTTTCACCTTTCCATCTGTACTGAGGGCCTCCTCTGCAGCCCATCAGAGGAAATGGAAAGTCAAAGAATTTTTAGAAGTGTCATTTCGCTAAACCAAGAGGGACATATTTGAAAGGTGTTGCACCCATTTTAAGATGTGAGAAAGGTAGGAAGTAGTTTATGTTCTGGGCCCGGGAGAGTACAGTGACCCAAAAGTAGGAGAGTCTGGCTTGACTTGCACCAGCCAGAGAGACCACAGGATACGCTGGGCCTTTGTGACTACCCTAAACATCCCTTACTGTAGTAGGTGCTTCTCACTGAAAGATGTATCCCACTGGCTGCTTGGTTTACAGCTAGCTGAACTTCATGAGGAATGGGAAAACATGCTTTAAAATGGAGTAATGGCAGGGAAGTATGGAGTATTGGCTTATTGATGCTTCAGGGTCATCCAGGGCCAATTCGTGTCTCTGTGGTAGTGTTGTGCTATGGCTTCAGATCTTTAGGGGATTGTCTAGCATTGCTCAGGGCAACAGCTGCACCCTTGGGTGTCCAGGTTGCAGACAGCTAATTGTCACATACCTCATGCACAGTCCTGTAGACTGTGCCTGACAGACTTTTGACTTCAGCAAGGTGGGTACCTTTCATATCCCAGCAAGGTGGGATATTTTCAGTAGTCAAGAGTCAAAGAAAATATCTTCCTTAGCAAACTCAGGCTATGCTAAAGATATACCTGGGCAAGCTTGACTCCCATCTATTTTAAATCACCCCCATAACTTGGAACTTGGGCTAGCTACCATTTGGGAGTCTGTCGCTATACATATCACAGGGTTCAGAGAAGAAAATGGCCTGTACAGCTCTGGGAAGAATGTAGGACAAAAAAGAGCTGGCAAGTACTCAGTAGCCTTAGCCATGATGTGTGACTTGGTGCCATCTTCGAAGCCAGGACAAATGAATAAAACACTCCTCCAGTGAGCATGAGACAATCCCAGAGGACAGGCACAAGGAAGGTTGGATCAGCAGGGTCTGCTACACAGTCAGGAGGCTAGCTCCAGGTACAGAAAGCCCCCAGGGCAAACGGCAGCTCTAAGCCCCAGGACCAAGATGACAGGGCCTGCCAAAAGCCAGGCATGCCAGCTCTGACATCAGTGTGCTCTCCAGGAGCATAGTGCCATTTATATTCTTTGTTCTTTGATCACCGCTTAATGGAAGAGAAAGCTCAGTGCTTTTGCAGTCTCCGCTGAGAACTGGAGCTCTGACACGCAAGCCTGAAAGGCCAGGAGCCCAGATAGCTCTGCAAAGAACCCAGCTTGCATTGCCAGCAGACTTTCCTCGTTGGCCCAGGGCAGTGGATAGTTTTCCAGCCTTTTTACATTAATAAACCCTGATAACTTTATCCAACATCTCACAGGGAAAAGGTGGGGGTGCCTAAGGAGTTTGAATACCTGCTTGGTTCAGCCTGTGACAAATAGGCTGAATCTTTTTACACCAGGGAACCCACGCTTTAGACTCAGCTGGGGATCTTGGAGGCAAAGCTTTCATCCTGAGAAAGAAAAGGCCAGTTTCTTCTTCTCTGAGGATTTAGTAAGTTAATCTATACAGTATCACCAAAGTAATGAAGTTACAGCCTCCAGGCATCCGGAATTCCCACGGAAAACTGGCAGGCAGGGAGGCAGGGATGTTTAAGAGGATTTTTTTTTTTTTTTTGAGCATGTTCTTCCTACTTGTGACAGCTGGCTTTGGAGTATGGCAGGAAGACAGATGATGCAGCCTGAGGACTGTATAGTTTCTGGCCTTTTAGACAATCTCTTCATTGCTCATGATCAAGCCTATCTCTACACTCTCCTCAAGATAGTCTAATCTCTCAAGACCAATCCAGACAGACTTTGGAAAGGTGTGTGTTTGCACATATGTGAGTGCATGTGCAAGTGTGTGCTATGACGGTCATTTCATTCTTATTTCATTTCTTTTGCAGAAATGCTTAAAACTTGGCTCATGACCAGGCATGGTGCACACCCCCATAATCCCAGCACTCAGGGAGGCAGAGGCAGGCAGATCTCTGTGAGTTTGAGGTCAGCCTGGTCTACAGAGCAAGTCTATGACAGCCAGGGCTACACAGAGAAATCCTGTCTCAAAAAACCAAAAACTTAGCAGGCCTTCTGGTGTTGGTCTCCTTGGTTTGCCTGTGGTATATATGCAAGATTAGAGTCTCACAACAGTGTGATGCAGCCATGATCATTCAGGCCTTTACAGCCATTGAAGCAGGACATTCTCCCCAAGCATGGTTGGCTACCATAAAAAGCTAAAATGTTACGCTCAGGATGCGAGGCTAAGCACTGCACTCAGGGTCAGCCGCTTTGGACCCAGAGAAGAGCATGTCTGATTGCATGCGGGTTGATGCCCCAGGTCCCGCCTCTGAGAAAAAGGTATCGGACGGGTCTGATGCTCTTTGGGTGGATGACACCTAAATGAACATCTGTACAAAGTCCCAATTTATTTCTAATATCAGAGATCAGACCTCTACTCTTGCCTGATGCGTCTAAAACAAAAAGGGGGAACTGTAGAGAGCTGCGGAATGCTATGCCTTAAAGATGGAGCTGGTTTCCGCCTTCCACCTTCCCGATGGTGAGTGCTCTCTGTCACGAACAACTCCACATTTGGCTAAGGCCGAGGATCTGGCTTGCTTCTATGTATGTGGACCTATCTGCATTGCCCCCGTGGCACGCCTGGGTTGGCTACCCAGAGGCTATTTAAGCTGTGGGCTGGCTTAATCCCCGGGGTCCGAGGATTGTTCAATGTTCCTGAATAAACTGCATTGAAAAAAAAAAAAAAAAAACCAAAAACTAACCAACCAACATGGCTCATGGCATGGGATGCTTAAGACCTACAGAACTGTGAGCCAGAGAGAAGTCGTGCAAAGGAATGTTTTGGCCTTCTCACACTGAGGATTCTTGCTTTCAGAGTGCAACACCATATGTTCTCTGGGTAGGTGGCAATGTGGCCTTACTCCCACCTTCCCCTGGGATCCAGGCATCATTGGATCTTTCTGATGACTGGCCTTGGTCTTCATTTCTGGATGTGCTACTCCTAACTCTTCCCTGATGACTCCAACCCCTATTCTTTTAAGTTGATAAGATAAGTTGAGAGTAACACCTTCTTTTGAAAGCCCTCCCTCCTCCCCTTCTCTCTGTTCTTCCTTGCTCCCTCCCTACTCTAATTCCCCCTTTTTCCTTTCTCCCTTCTTTCATCCTCTGTGGACACCAAGAACTGGGGCAACTACAGGGCCACAAAGTCAAGTGATAATACAATTTGTGTTTTGAGGCCCTCATAACATTCTGGAGTTGAGACTAACTTATATTCAGCTTAAAGCTTGTTTTGTGCATCCAATCCCATGATCTTCTACTTGTTTCACATATTTAAGCTGCATCAATAACAAACTCGCTACATTGCCACAATTGGAGACTCAGTTTTTTTGCTGGCCTTGGCTCTCAGCATCTGTCTGAGTGATGCGCCTTTGGGGTCCAGGTCAGACTGACTGCCTCTCAGTCCCAGTAGTGAATTCTGAGTTCCAAGAGGTCTCTAAGGGTACCGCCCAGTGCCTGGCGCAGAGAAGGTCTCATGGAATGTCAGCAATTATTATTACTGTGGGTAGAGCAGCTTGGGAAATATTCCTCAGTGCATTTGAAATGTGTTGACAGATGGGCAGAGACAGGAGGTGAAATTCAAGCCTGTTGACTTGTTAGTAGAATAGTTCCTCAATTAGGTAACAGCAGAAACTCCTAGTGCTTTTTTGTTATGTTTCAAGTTGGCATTCTGGGTGTGTGTGTGTGTGTGTGTGTGTGTGTGTGTGTGTGTGTGCATGTATGTGTGAGAGAATGTGGAGGCCAGAAACAACCTTAGATGTTGTTCAAAACAACCCTTTTTGAACCATCTCTTGCCTGTTGGCATTCTTATGAAAGGTTTATTTCCCTGGAGAACAAGCAGAATTATGAAATCAGATGTAGGTAGCCTCAAGGTGGACTTGCTAAGTTGACTATGAGACACCGTGCTATAAGATACCATGGCACCTAGATGACAATATGTGGCTTGCCTTGTCGCGGGATTAACAGTGACACTGGGTAGAATAACGTATACATAAAGTAAACTTAATTAATTAGTTAAGTAATTAATTAGTTTTACTGACTATTAGTCTTCTAGGGCTGCCAACAGCGGCAAATAAAGTGTTACTAATGTGTGACATCCAAACAGAAAGCTATAGTCTCAGTATTCCAGAGGGTGGTAGCCCAAAACTGGTGGTGTCAGACTTGGTTCCTCTGAGACTTATAGATGCTCATCTTCGTCACTATGTATTTTGGTCATCTTTCCTTTTCTGCCCAAATTTGTCATTATTTTTAGGCTATCAGCCATTATGGTTTAGGTTCATCCTAATGATCAGTTTAAAGTTGGTTATCCCTACAAGAAATTTGTCCAAATGAAGCCACATTTGAAACTTTACTGTTTTGAAACAAATCAGAAACAGGTAGTGTCCCACACTCTGTCGAGAAGTGGAATCAGGGTCCAGGGAACCTTCCTACAGCTTGGGGTCCTGGGAAGAGTTCCAATGGCTCTCAGAAGCCACATGTAGATCTGGCAGGTAGCCCTAATGGATAAGCGAGATATTTGAGTCAGTACTTGTTCTTGTCTAGCACAAGAGCTTGGAGCTCAGGTATTGTCTCAATTGGAAGTGGTCCTTTGGTTGAGATGGGGCATCTCCTCCTCTTCCCAGCTGCCCTTTCTTCTTGTACTGATGGTTGGCTTCCCAGCCAGAATCCACTGACAACATAACAATTACAGTCAACACCACGATGGCGTAAAACTGCTAACACTCTGTGATTCTATGAGCTGCTCATGCCAATGTCGTTTCGTCCTTTTGACGATTCTATCGGTGTAGGTAGATCCATAACTCTCCATAACTCCTCATGAAAACCCTTAGGGCCAGATACAGTTGAGAATCTAGAGCTCTGAAGACTTGGGAAGTGTAATAACAGTATGTGTCCTGCTCTTTGCATTACATTCCTGTAGGATCTGAGGCAGTTTTGAGGTCCTAGAGCAGACAGTGCCAATAAGTCTTGTGACACTGATAAAGGTAAATAGAAACCTGTTTATTTAGGTTGGATTTTGCTACTGCTGAATTAAAAAAAAGAAGAACTGGCACATTTTGTGGCTTTTTTTTGAATTCTAGATGGGATGGTGGATCCCACATCAGCTCTCCCTCCGGTGAAGTCACACAGCTTTCTGGGGAGGTCAGCTGGGTTGGATGAACTCAGATTCAGGCTAGGCCTAAGGACACCTCATGGAAACCCAAAGCCTTGGTTCAGCATTTGTCTGTCCACAGAGGTGGCTGAAGGAACGACGCTGTGGGGAAGATTTGGACATCATTCTAGGGCGGTGTAGCACACTCCTCAGAGACCAGGTGTATTGTCCAGCCTCATGAAGCTAGTTGACCATTTGACTTGAAAACAACCAGCTCCCTGAATTCTGAAAACCACCAAGTTAAGGGAGATGGCATAAATAAATGTAAGGATTGGTAGGATTTGTTTGGTGTGTGTGTGTGTGTGTATATCTGAAGGTCTCTTTCAGGAAATGGAATATACAATTACAAACATAAAATTAGGTGCAAAGTGAATTTCTCGTTAGACTGTAGACTCACAACAGATTATAAACTTTTAAAAAAGCTGCTAAGCATGTGAAAGAAGGAAGATGGAGACCCTTCACATGTTCTGTTCAATTTTTTCCATAAACCTAAACCACTCAAAAATCCATTAATTAAAAAAAAAAACAAAGAAACTGCCAAATAGCTCAGACACCACATAGACCAGAAAGCATTTTTGTTAATTAACAACCTGTACCCTTGTTTTTCAGTAGGTTTTTTTTTTTTTTTAAGAGACTAGAAAATCACCTATAAAGATGATGCAGTCTCTCTCTTTACCACGGTTGATAACATTGGTTTCTTATTAGGAAGAGTTTAGAAAAATTCCTCTTAGCATCTTGATGCCAAGTAAAATTTTGGAATCCTTGACGAGTTGGAGACACCTCTGCCAGGTTTCTTTATAGCAGTCTTTGTTCATCCCCCTGAAGGCCTCCGGGGAGGAGAACTGCTGGAGCCCGTTGCAGATGATTGATCTGAGACAGAGGGGAGGAGAGGAGAGTAAGTTGGACTTAGTCATTCTCAGAGACTGTCTCTCTCTCGGCTCACCGCTTCTAGGTCTTGCACTGCGCGATCACCCTTGACATGGCTTTGAGGGCAGTGCTGCAGCAGGACGTCTCTAACAGCCCTGTCTCTTCCAGGCTCACATTCTCTCCTGGGCTTCTAGGTCATTTGGGTTTTGCTGAAAAGGCCTCTGTTTCAGAGGTGTACAGCTTCCTGGGATATAGGTCCTGGAGTCAAGGGGGTAAGTAAAGATCTTGTGTTGAAAATGTGATGACCTGAAGTTTGACCCCTGAATGCAGGTAAAAATTCTGGGTGTGGTGGTATGTGCTTGTAATCTCGAATATATAGAAGTAGGAACAGGAAAATTTCCAGGGCTTCCTGGCTAGCTTGCCTAGGCTAACTGATTAGCTTTAGGCCATGAGGGAATCAGTCTCAAAGGAGAGCGCGTGTTCCTGAGAGTGACACCTGAGATCAACTTCTGCCCTCCACATGCACATCTATGCATTTCTCATACAGGTGTACCCATGCACAGATGAAAATGCACACATGAGCACACACACACATACACACACACAGATGTAAAAAAAAAAAAAATGGGCCATGTCTCACTGCTGTTGGATTTCAGAGTGTCCCAAAAGGTCTCTGATGTCAGAGGCCAGTTTTTCCGTGTCTACGATCCTAACACTCAGCATGGTGTCTGTCATAAAACTAGGCCTTGAGGACTTGGGAAGAATAAATGAATAAATGAGCTATTGTTTTTATCCATTTTTGTGTTGTTATAAAGGAATACGTACTTTATAATTTATAGGGGAAAGTACTTTGTAAAGGAAAGAAATTATATAATTGTTTTCTTCATAGTCTTCTATTTCTCAGAAGTCTAGGTGCATGGTTCTTGGATCTGGTGAATAAATTTTCATCCCTTGATGGAAAGGCAGACAGTCCAGTGAACCTGCATGAAAGAGAAGAGCATGGGAAGACAGACTCTTTTCCGTGATGATGTTATTTAATTCACGAAGATGGGGCCCTTGTGACCTAAACACCTCCCACTGGGAAAACGTTTCAACATAAGATTTGGGGAGATGTTTAAACCACAGCAGAGGGCTGAGAGGTGGACCAATTGGGTTCAGTTCCCAGCACCACTTAAACTAATAAAGCAACACACAGTGTGTGTGTATGTGGGGGGGAGGTAGGTGGAAGAGTGGAAAGATGAGGAGTTCAAAGCCATTCTCAAATACATAGCAAGTTTGGACCAGCCTGGGCCACACGAGGCCCTTTTCAACACAAGTCCATGCACACTCACACACACACACACCAGCAGATATGAAGAGCTATGTTAGTTTTATTGCCAATGATAATCTGGGAGGCCCTAGCACAGTCTGCATCGGTGGTTCTGGGTTTGGAAGAGGGAGATGAGCTCACGGTGGTGTGACGACTGTGGCAGGACCATCTTCATTTCACAGAGCTACTGCAACACTCAAACTGTGGCTCATGGAAGAGAGGTTCAAGGTCTGAAATCAGGGTGTTAGCCAAGCCATGCTTTTTCTGAAACTAATAGGCTGCCCTTCCTCATATCTTCCTTCCTTCTGGTGTTTTTCTGGCAGTCTCGTGTGTTCTTTGTCCAATAATCTATTGTCCCAGATTTTTTTTTTCTGTGTCATCACATACCATCTTTCTTCTGTGTATATCAATGTTAAATTTTCCTTTGTATATAAAAATAACTTATACTGGTTGGGAATCAACAGTAATGACATTCTCTTCAGGTGGCTAAATATTCAAAGGCCTTATCCCCAGATAAGGTCACGTTGAACAACTGGGGGTTCGGATTTTTAACATGCCTTTTGTATGGTAGGCTGCAGTTCAACCTATCACAGCACTCAGAAGCTTTCACTTTCATTTTTTTTTTTTTTTTGACAGGACATTCCGGGGGCAGATATGAGGATGAGGTGCTCTCAGGCAGAGAAGAGCAAGAATCTTAGATGGGGCTTTTCAGTATCAGCAAGTGAGTTAGTGCTGTGCAAGGAAAAGAAGTCAGAAAAAGCATGAAGAGGGAGAATGGAGGAATGAGCGAATGTGTAGGGCCAGCCTCGCAACTTCATCTCAATTTAGATTGCTTCGGATGCTCTGGACATGGTGCTTCCAGGCTGATCTCTCCCTATGCCTGCAGCTGGGAACAAGGCAGACTTGTGTTCCATTCTCTTTAGCTACAGGGTTAGGTGAAGTGACTCAGTCTCCAAGATTATGCTCTTCCTTGTTGAAAATGAGAATGACAATAATGATTGGCAGAACTAATAATTATTAAATGTTATCATTCATATGATGCCTGTACACCAGGAAAGGCAGAGTGTAAATGTTGATTAGCTTTGTGTGTGTATGTGGTGTATGGGGTAGTACATGCATGTGTACTTGTTCATGTGTGTGGCTGCATATGTGGAGGCTACAGTTCAGTATCACGTATTTTCTATTACTCTTCACCTTACTTTTTGAGACGGATTCTCTCATAGACTGGCTGTCCAGAGAGCTTCTAAGATCTTTTTTGCTTCTTACTTCCCTCCAGGATGGGTTTTCCCATGAGAACTAAAGCTCCTGGCTTTTATGTGGGTGGGGATTAAAACTTGTGCATCTCTGATCACCTCGTCCTGATGGGGGAGCAGCCTTACCAGGCCACAGAGGAAGACAATGTAGCCCACTCCTGATGAGGCCTGATAGATTAGGATAAGAAGGAGAGGAAGACTTCCCCTATCAGTGGACTTGGAGAGGGGCATTCGTGGAGAAGGGGGAGGAAAGGTGGGATTGAGAAGGGAGGAGGGAGGGGCTTATGGGGGGGGATACAAAGTGAATAAAGTGTAATTAATAAAAATTAAAAAAAACCCCATCAAGTGTGTTACCTACTGACCATTGCCCCAGCCTCTACTTTTAACGGTCATATCTAGCATTGTTTTTTCTATTGATGACCCTGGAATAGTTGGTTGATTTTGTTCTGTTTCCTTCCTGATTTTTCCTTTATTCAAGCTATAGCTATCAGGCTGTACCCAACTGCTCTGAGAAATAGAATAGCAGATGCCCAGGCCCTAGTTAGGCACAGTTTGCAGCCGTCTTCTGGGTTACATCAGTTCAGTGGCTCTGCGGATTAAGCCATATATCTTCTGTATCCTAAAGTGCCCTCATTTATCAAATGGAAAGGTTGTTGGTCTGTTCCTATACATAGTTCCTGTCAGACCATTGGTTTTATGTTTCTGTGACTACAGGTGATAGGGACTCCTAGTGAACATGATTGTGTTATTACAAAAAGCATTTTTTTTTCTTTTCCTTTTTGCTATTGACAGTGACATGACATTGAAGTTCTGGAATAAAGAAAGATACAAGAAACCATGCCTTACAACATATTCTAGGGGAAGAGAAACCAATGGTGTTTGACCTAATTATGTTTCATGTATTTTGCCATTTGTCTTGTGTTCAAAATCATCACACACACCCAGAGGCCCCTCCCCCCCCATGCCCCAGTGGCCCTAAGGAAGGCATGAACACATAATTCTCTAAAGCTCTCAATGCTGGTGAGTGAGAATGCTCTTGAACCCAAAATACCTGACACTCAGGGCCCTCTGGAGAAGCCACTAAACCCCAGGAGAGCAGTGTGTTTGCCTTGGGTAGAGGTGTAAGCTGCCTTTGGCTTGGGTGATGGGATGCCAAAGAGAGTTCTTGCGAAAGTAATAAGGCATGACTAAAGAACCACAGCCTCTTGGCCTGCCAAACATGCCTGTGTGAGAAAACGAGCTCGTAAGGAGATAATAAACGCAGACTCTCTGGGAAGTGAGCAGGCAGCTGGTGGGAAATGTTCCCATGCGGACTGAGTGCCAGCTTCAGGGTCCCTCGTAGCCTGTGCTGTGTCTGAGAAAACAGCCTTGTGCTAAGGAAGAAATATGTGTCTCCCTTTAGTCCAGGACCCAGGAGTCATTATGGCCTTTCATGGAGGTTCCCAGGCTATTTTACTGTAAGTATTTATACTAAGCAGGTGCTTTTTGCTCATGAACTCTCTCTCAAAAGGATATTAAAATGGAAATCAGCTCTTTCTGATTGGAACTGTAAGACAACTCACACTTTGCAAAGTGAGATATTAGAGGACATAGAAAGGAGAGGTTGGAAAACTGGTTTTGGATGCTGCAGGAAATAAAAAATGGGGATGAAGAGAGGACCTTGAAGTTGGAAAGATGGAGAGGGGCAATGGGAAGCTGGAGAATTTCTTTGGGCAGTGCTGTGTTGTGACTGGGTGTTGATGGACAAGGAACATGGGTGTTTCCTGATCCTAAGGCTTATGGTGAGAGGGACATACATAGGAATAAAGCTTTTGTCATGCATCATATAATTTTTTTTTTTTTTTTTGCATCCTAGGATTCTTGAAGGTCACAGTGGATCCAGATGGGTAAAAAGACTTTGGAAAAAAAAATCAAGATACGAGATATGAGATGCTTAGGTGCCAAGGAAATTACTGTAAGTGACTAACCATAAGATCTATTTGTCCACATCAAGGACACCAAGGTGCGTTAAAGAAGATCCTTTGGATAATAACTCATGTGTGAATGGAGTTGGTAAAGGGCCAGGCCATTCTAAATACTCATACTCATCATGAGGCTATGAAGTTGATACTATTATCATTTTCATTTTATAGACAAGGAAACAGGTCAAGTCAGTTGCTCAAGGTCCTGCAAGTATAAAGTGGCAGAACTGGGATTTGAACTAAGGTACTGTGGCTCCATTATTCAAGTTGTTCATCAATATCTGTTGCGGAGCCTTCTCTTAGCAGCAAAGCTATGATGTAGTTCTGTGGAGGAAGATGTTCAGTGCCCTGATAGAACTCTAAAAGAAGCTAAGAGTCTGAGCAATGGTGTCTCTGCTTAAGTCTTTTTCCTGAGCTCATCCTGAAGAGGTGTTGAGTCCCTGACTCACCCTTCATTTGGCAGTACCTCCAAATCCTCTCCATATGTTCTCCCAGAGGTCTATGTTGGGATGTTGCCATCCCTGCTGCTGGACAGTTGTCAACAATGGTTTCTGGAGATCTTGGCACAAGTCCCAGAGGCTCTTTCAGAGTTTTCCTCTCCCATCAGGTAGAGGAGATTATGTAAATACAACTCCAGGAAAAGCCCTGGACATCTCTAAAATTCCCATGGGAGAGATAAAGGCTCAAAGGTAAAGCTTTTCATTGAGAAAATTTGTCAGTGAGACCTGAGCATTCCTTTTCCCCCTTTTAAATTAAATTTTTTTCTTATCAGTTCTTCCTTTTCATTCTCTGAGCCCTTCAGGGTCTGAGTTAGGCGATGGCTTTGAAAGGGGATAACCTGAGAGGCCCTGGCCATCCTTGCTGGGCCTGAGCTCTCTGTCAGGGAGAAGGAATGCTCAAATACAAATTCGTGTCTTTGCTCATGCCTGCCATGCAGTAGGCTCTTGTCAGAGATTCTTTGACAAAGGGGGTCCTTTGAGAAAATGTTTTTTGGTGAAACACAAAATTTAACAGTATATTTTAAAACATATGTAAAATATATGTGTGCATGCCTATAATCCCAGTACTTGGGAGGCAGAGCTGGACAGATATCTGTGAGTTTGAGGTCAGCCTGGTCTACATAGTGAATTTCAGAGCAGCCAGAGTTAAATAGCGAGAAGATGTCTCAAAAACACAGCAACAAAAATATGTGTAAATACATGCATATATAAACAAATATTCTTATTTATGCATGATCATTTACATTTGTCACACACACACACACACACACACACACACACACACACACACACATATGCCTGTCATCTCGTTCTTTGTTTATCTACCTGCTTTTGACTTTTCATAACAGCAGGAGAGAATTTCAAGTCTCAAGGATTCCTTGAAGTTACAGTCCATCCTCCCAATTTAGCATCGAGGGCTTGTGTAGCTCCTCCTTCTGGGTGCTTCAGGAGAAATAGCCGTGTGTTTAGATCTTTTAGTCCTTGAGACCTTGGACCGTTGGAATTCTGTGACCAGTTTTCTTTTCTTTGCAGTTCACAAGGCATCCTTACTACAGCCACCGTAATGACAATGATGAAGACCACCACCACCACGACAAAGCAGAGGAGGACAGGATGTGGGTATTAGTTTTGTTAAAGGGAGCACAGATTACAGCAGATTACAGATTGAGCAGTAGGCAAACAGGAGAAAGATTATAGCCGTTGTATAGTCCAGCTCGATTGGACTGAAGCCCAGTTCTGTGTCTTTTCTGTCTTTGGCCTATCACTTAACCTCTGAATGTTGATTTCTTCATTTGTAAAAGGAAGGCAAACACACGGATGTGGCAGCTTTACAGTGAGAAGAAAATAGGATCCTGCCAGTGAAGGGTAAGCTGGTTTCTCGTGCCTCTACTATTCTTGATTACAGAGACTCTTGACTGCTTATCTCATGGATAAAGCCTGGATGTTGTTACCACTGTAAAGAGCACCTTACTAGATACCTTATTTCAGACCCTCCAACCCAGTGTGCTCAGGGTTCCTGCCTGCTTGACAGTCCACCTAGAGTGGATGCTCAGAGCCTACTGGCCACCAAGGCTCTGTCCTAGAGGAGCAAAACAAAGTAGATGCCTTGCTTGTGCCCCAAGATAATTCCCTACAAAGAAATTAGCACAATGGTCTTTAGAAATTAAATTCATGGGTGGGAAGATGGCTCAGGAGGCAAAGTGCCTACTGTATAAGGGTGAGAACCTCAGTTTGATGGGCAGAATTCATGTGAAAAAGTTGGGCATAACTTCAGAAACAGGGCCCAAAGGTCCTTGAGCTGTAACTGACTTGAATGCCCCTTTCTTGAGGACTAACTTTCACGGTTTTAGAAGGCCCCATGTAGTCTTCCAAAGGAGCAAATGACCAACAGTTCTATCAGCTTATATGATGCCCGTGAATCACATCAATCAGCATGGCATGATGAGGCTACAGTTGCAGTAGTGGCATGCATACCTTGTAGGTAACCAATGGCTTTCTAAGTGGACTTAAGATCCATTCAATAAGAGGGAAACCATCCTGCTCCTGGAAAACTAACACATTCTAGTGAAATCACAGTTATTGGAGGAGAATGTACAACCACTGATTTAGTAAACCAGCATAACCCTTAACAACAAACTAGAAACACTAGTCTTTATACTCACAGATAAATGTAGTCTTCACCCCTCATCAAGGAAAATTCTTTTTGCAACAGAAAGAGGCAACTGTAGAAAACCATAACCAATAAAAATGCAGAGTTGTAGAGCAGTCCAAGTGGATACTTCTGCAACACTCTACCACAACTAAGGCTTGGGGAACATTGTAGAAAGGAGGCAGGGAGATTGTAAGAGGCAGAGGATCAGAGAGTTTGCTGTGAGATTGTGTCATCTAGTAATATCAAAGCTATACCCATTAAATCTCATCAACATGAGCTGAACAAGGAGAACACCAATGAACACACCAAACTTCATGGAAAAAAGCCCACGAGACCTCAACCCTACAAAAAGAACTACAGGCAGCGGAGTAAAGTAGGGAGTAGGAGAGGTGGCCCTCCCCATGTAAGATTACACCAATTGGTTGTCCAGTGTCAAATAAAAAGCTCTGAAAACATACACACAAGTAACGTTATATGGACTCATCATATCATATTTGCATATATATATATTTGGAAATAAATATATGTACATGCATACAATAACAATTGATAAAAAAAGAGGCTGTAAATTTGAAGGAGAGAGAAGAGGGTTATAAGGGAGGGTTTGGATGGAGGAAAGGGAAGGGAGAAATATAATTAAAATACAATCTCAAAAGTAAAACAAAGAGAGAAAGAAAGAAAAAAGAAAGAAAGGAAGAAGCAAAGAAAGAAAGACAGACACATAAAAAAAGAGCTGGGTATGGTGGCACATGCTTGAAATCTCAGTTTTGGGTAGGCAGAGGCATGCAGATCTCTGGTGTCTGATGGCCAGTCAGCCAAGCCAAATGAGTCAGCTCCAGGTAAACATGAGACTCGACTCTGCCTCAGAAAATGAGGCGAAGAATGACTGGAGAAGATATTCGGGGTTGACCTTTGTCCTGCACACATACAAACACACACATAGACATACAGGCAGACACACACAGCACAGACACACATATACATACTGGGACCTGCACACACATGTTTCTTCTACCTACATGTTTTTGTATACATGCACATATGCACACACCTAAAAATCTTGAATCTGATCCCACTCTTCATCTTCTTGAAGCCTTCTGGTGCTTTTCTACTTGTTATCCAAATAACAACAGCTGACCCATGACCATCTACCAGGTGCCAGCTAGCATACTGGGTTATGTCAGTAGAGGAGACAAGGACAGAGCCCACTCTCAGCTCCTCCTTGTATCTTGATGGGAAATCATCATCTCTTGTTCCTATCAGCCTTTTCTCTGCTGTCATCCAGTGTCTTTTTGATATCTAGCACCTTAACATCTTGGTTGAAAACTCTCTATGGGCATGAGCCATTGCAGTGATTTTTTACAAGGAAGCGTCATTTCTCACACAAACTTTAGACAAGTTAAGAATCTTTGTGGGTCCACACATCTACGATGCAGTCACTCCCTGCCTCCAGGAGTCAAGAAGACTCTTCAGTCTGTAGGTTTTTGTCATGTTTTCCTTCCTGGTTCGCTATGAGGACACTCCCCATGCTAACAAATCTTGTCATTTAACAGGACACACAACTCCTCTGCAGAAAATGCTAGGTTACTTTCGTGGTTAAAATCTACCTTTTGTGTTCTCTTATTTTCCTGTTTCTTACAAGCACCCTTGTTCCAGAATTTTCCTCTCAACAATGGTCCTGGGTCTAACAATGACATGTATGGTAAGAGAGTTTCATGTGGACACTCAAGCCAAGTGGCAAGGAGAATAGAGATCTGACCCTGCAACATTTGCTGAACTATTCATCTATTATTCCTTGCTGTTATCTTTAAAATATTTACGTATTTATGTGTATGGGTCTTTGGTCTGCATGTACATTTGCATAGAAAAGGACATCAGATCCCGTTATAGATGCTTGTGTGTCACCACGCGAGTGCTAGGAATTGAACTCAGGCCTTCTGGAAGAGCAGTAGTGCTTTTAACCACTGAGCCATCTTTCCAGCCCAGCCTCGCTGTAAGTATCATTGCTGTCGATGTGCTTTTGTAGCAGGAAGGTGAAACAGGCTGACATTGGTGGCTTAAGCCATTTCCTAGAGGTCTTGGTTAAAGGACTCACAGGCAATAGTTAATCCCAGTTAGAAGGAGCATGATCAGGAGTTCTGCCATGCCTTAGATGACTTCCTGTACATGTGAGTACACACGTTGTGTGTGGCTGTAACAGAATATCTTGTTTGGTTTAAATTAGAATAAAGAGGCATTATTTTCCCCTCATAATTCTGGAGAAATTCAAGTTCAAGGTGCTGGCATCTGGCAACAGCCTACATGATGATATGGTAGAGCCCAACCTAAGGTGGAAGGATAAAAAAGGCAAGAGAAAGAAAGATGGGAATATGTAAGGTCACTAGTTCCATCCATGAGGGCTCCAGCCTAACCACGTCTTAAAATCCCACTTCTTTTTTTTTTGAATTTTTTAATTAATTTATTTTTAATTAATTACATTTTATTCACTTTGTATCCCAGCTGTAGCCCCTTCCCTCCTCCCCTCCCAATCCCACTCTCCCTCTCTCTTCTCCTCCCAAGGCCCTCCCCCAGTCCACTGATAGGGGAGGTCCTCCTCCCCTTCCATCTGACTCCAGCCTATCAGGTCTTATCAGGATTGGCTGCCCTGTCTTCCTCTGTGGCCTGGTAAAATCCCACTTCTTAACTGTTACAAAGGGATTTGAATTTTCACTCTTAAGTTTGGAAGGAGACACACATTCAAACTACAACAGGAAGTTTCCAGCTCAGAGTGTAGGGTAGAGCTGAAGCTCAGAAAACATGGAACTTCTTACGTTCTGGTAGGGCAAACAGCGGGGAATACACTCACTTGTCTTATAGTAGGTGGGGCTTCTGTAACAATTCTGGGAGTAGAAGGATTGGATGGCTACAGTCAGAGATTGTGTGAGGGATGGTGAGACTTTGGGGCCAGTATTCTTGAGTTTGTAGCACCTGCTTGTCATGTGGCATTAGTGTGATCTTAAAGGTGTTACTGAAACATTGCAAATCTCTGTTTCTTTTATCTGCGAGTTAGATGTAGTTGAGATATTTGTGCTGAGTGTATTAAATGAGGTAATGCATACAAACATGCAAAGCACAACCCCTAGCATATAAAACCACTGCTTCATTGATGTTAATAATTAACTATGCAATCCCTGACGTCCACAGCACAGTTCCCGGTCCACAGGGGGCATTCAAAAAAGTTTCCCTTTCTTCTTGTTTCCAGAAGTCAAGCTTACACCAGGAAAAGGAAACTGCTCTTTTCTGCCTGGATCGGACACGCACATCACACAGCTGCTAATGTGTTCTGCCAACTCTGAGCGCCGCGGAGGTGTCTGCAAAACCTGCAGCTGTCCTGAGGTGAAGGGCAAGGAAAAGAGGTAGTTTGTTTCATATCACAACCTGCTCCTTCCAGTGGCAAGGCGGTCAACAGATGGCTCCCTGCAGTGAGGCGCTGCATCTTCTTTGGACTCATTGCAGACAGCCCCCAGTTACCCACTGTTGGGGACCCTGGGCTGTGTTAGCAACTGCTGCCCCTGTCCAGCCTCCTTGCCTCTTGATTTTGCTTGGTACTTGCTGTCAGCTAAGGAGAGTGCTCTCACAGCACGGTTGGCAGTGTGGAAGGTCTCAGGGAGGTACGTGAGGTTGAGGAAGATGGCCACTTTTCTCCATACAAAACTTTAGATGAAATGTCCATGGGATCTGAAAAGCTTTAGACTGATGCACAGAGTGAGAGATGGGCCAACATTGTCTTGCTGGCTCTGCCTATCTGGTGGCGCTCGGTTGTTTTGTTTTTATTACTGTTGCTCTGTTTTGGAAGTAAATTTAAGTTTGAGAAATAACAGAGCACTAGTTCATTCGCTTACTCAGAACCTGGGTTCAAATTACGATATGGACTTTTTCTTACATTTTCACTACAGACCAAGCAGCTAAGCACCTCTTTTAGTCTGTAAAGTAGAACATGAGAAAATTAAGATGAATGGAAAATGGGTGTCATAGCAGGGCCTCTTGACTGCAGATACAAGCAACATATGAGGTAGCGCAATGAGGTAGTGTAATGGTATGGAGGAGGGTCATGAAAAATTTGGCAATGGCAAAAGGTTTCTGGGTGTGCAACTATAAGAAATCAATTAACAGATCAACTGAATACCCAACACGAGGTGTTCCCAGAGGTGATTTCCTACACCGTGCTGTGGATGTCACTACAGCCTTGGTTCTGAACACAAACATGTGTGCTTCGCCCTGTCCATGCTGTCACACCACACAGAGTCAACGAGCACTGCCTGTAACGTCCTGGCTCAGATTTGAAACTTTACAGTGCCGGGAACTGTGGCGTTTTTTTACCGTACATACAGTCTCCCGCTCTCAGAGAAACATGATGGCTTAATTACAGAAAACAAGACATAGCATTTTTCTGTCATCACTCTTCAGAGCGTATACATCACATTAGTAAACTTTTGAATCACATTCTGATGGAGAGACCAGAGCATCCATCTCATTAGTATGCAAATTTTCTTTCTTGTGTAATAAATAGTAAAATTATATGTATTCTAATGATTATTCTAAAACAAATTTTTTTACAATTTATTATCAGTAAATGTGTGGTTTATATTTTTTGCATATGTATACACTTGAGGTCACATAAACTTTTCTTGAGTGAAAAGGGGTTGGGAGTGCAAAATGTTTAAGAAGCCCTGTCATGGGCTGGAGATGTGGCTCAGTGGTTAAGAGTACTAACTGTTCTTCTAGAGGGCCTGGGTTCAATTTCCAGCACTTTGGTGGCTCACAACTGTCTGTAATTCCAGTTTCAGAGGACCTGATGTCCTTACACAGGCATGCATGCAGGCAAGACACCAATGAAAATACAAATAAATAAATTAATTAAAAAAGAAGCCTTGTCCTAAGGTCTAGCCTAGAATACTGATGAGAGTGTTTGACATTACAGCCTAGGCACATTTTTTTTTTTTTCCTGGAGAGTGAGGGCAGAGCTCTTGTTTCTGGCTCAGAAGATGCGGCTCTTGTTCAGTTGTCACTAATCCATTGAGACCATTGTTTCCTGTGTAGACCATAATGAACTCGATCTGCACTCCTAGGTCCTGTGAGAGCTGACAACAGAGTGGGTAAGAAAAGTGCACAGGTGCTGTCTTAGGGTTACTATTGCTGTGATGAAGCACTATGCCCAAAAGGGCTTATTTGGCTGCCACTTCCACATCACTGTATATCATCAAAGGACATCAAGGTAAGAACTCAAGCAGGTAGACAGGAACTGATGATGAGACCCTAGAAAAGTGCTGCTTCTGGGCTTGCTCCTTATGGCTTGCTCAGCTTACTTTTTTCATTTCTTTTCTGTTCTGTTCTTTTCCTTTCTTTTCTTTCTTTTCAGCCTTCTTTCTTATAAAACTAAGGTCCACCAGGGGTAAGGGCACCACTCACAATGGGCTGGTCCCCCACCTATCACTCACTAATTAAGAAAACAACCTAGACCCCAGTCTTATGGAGGCATTTTCTCTACTCTTATGGAGTAGAGCCTCTTATAAAGGCTCTTTCCTCTCAGATGACTCATCTGCTTCTTATGGTAGAAGCGCAGTAATGGCAAGACACAGAAGACTTCCTACAGGAAAACAAAGTAGTGTTTCTCTGAGGTAAATCCATTGCTGAACGCATAATTCATGCCATCACTGACTGACTTCTGTCTCTGACTCTGTTGTCCACCTTTGGATCCCTTTCTGCTAACTGGGCTGCCTCAGTAGGAAAAGTGCTACTGTTCCTACTACAACTTGATATGTCAAGGGGGTTTGATATCCAGAGGCCTCCCCTTTTCTGAGGAAAAAGGTAGGACTGAAGGATGGGGAGAAGGGGAGGTAAGAGGAAGGGTGTGGGAGGAGAGAAGGGAAATGAAGCTTCAATCTGGGTGTAGAGTAAATAAATAAATAAATAAATAAATAAGTAAATAATATTCCTCTTTATCACCACTAACCACAAAGCACATAGAACTGATGGGAAATTTGAGTGATAAGGGACAGGAAAAAATCAAGAAAGACATCAAAGAATATTATAGCTTGCAGAAATAGAAGGGGCATCTCCAGGAGCCTCTTTTTATTTTTTTTTCATTAAATAAAATTGCTTTTATACAAATGTACATAAAAAAAATAACACACCAAAATTAGCCAGACACAAAAACTATGCAACTCAGTGAACTTCCATACAATTCTACCTACAGTTCTGGACTGAGGCTGTGGTGCTTCACACTGGATTTTATATTTTTCACTGTGGAATATAATTTTGCACACTTATCCACCGCCAAAAATGAAAAATCAACAACAGCGTAAGAACTAGAAAAACAATTAGCTTTATGTCCTCTTTCATAACTTGTGTCCATCACCTGCATTCTGTCCTTCTCATCTCCCAATATTTAGCTTTTTTG
Source organism: Meriones unguiculatus (assembly GCF_030254825.1). Taxonomy (NCBI): domain Eukaryota; kingdom Metazoa; phylum Chordata; class Mammalia; order Rodentia; family Muridae; genus Meriones; species Meriones unguiculatus. The sequence goes on from NC_083361.1 coordinate 64,300,565, forward strand.
TCCTATTTTATAGATGTTATGTTGTACCTCCATGTACATTTGTGTATATGCATTATTGCCTAGATTCTGCCTGTGAGGGAGAACGCACATGTTTTCCTTTCTCAGACTGTGTGACCTTATTTAATATTATACATTCTAACTCCATACATTTTCTTGCAAACTTTGTGATTAGAGTTTTGTTTAGAGATGAACAATATTTCATTCAAAAATTTTTATTATTCATTTATCTTTTGATGGACAACTAGCTTGATTCCCATTCTTTGCTAAAGTGAATAACGCTGCAATAAATATGTGGGTTCAAATATTTCTATGGTAGGTTTGGGAGTTGTCTGGATGTAAATATGTCCAAGAGTCATATGGTAGTTCTATTTTTTATTTTTTGAGATTATTCCAAACTAATTTTCACAATGACTATATTAGCTTGGACCCTCAACAGTTCTTCTCCACATCCGCTCCAACATTTGTTGTCAAATTTATTGGTACTAGCTGTTCTGCCTGGGTTGTGGTGATATCTCAAAGTAGTTTTAATTTGCATTTCACTGATGGCTATGGATATTGTATACTTTAAAAATATAGTTACTGGTTGCTGGTTACTTAGTTAGGGTTCCTGTTGCCGTGAAGAGCCTCTATGCCACGGCAAGTCTGGTAAAGGAAAACTTTTAATTGGAGCTGGCTTACAGTGTCAAAGGTGGAGTCCATTATTGTCATGGTGGCATGCAGGCAGCCATGATGCTGGAGAAGGAGCTGAGAGTTCTGCATCTCGATCCACAGGCAGCAGAAGGAGACCCTGAGCCACGCTGGCCAGAACTGAGCTTCTTAGACCTCAAAGGCCACCCCCCTCAGTGACCCACTTCCTCCAACAAGGCCACACCTACTCCAAAAGTCCACACCTTCTAATAGTGCCACTCTCTATGGCAAGCATTTAAAATATGACTATATGGGGGCCATTCCTAACCAAACCACCACATTGGCCATTTGTATTCTTTTTTTTTTTTGTTTCCCATGAAAACTGTCTATTTGGATTATTATCCAAGTGTTGATTGACAGTTTTTTTCCCTTCATACATAATTTCTACAATTCTTTGCAAATTCTGGATATTAACCTCTTATCTGAGGTGTAGCTGGTAAAGATTTTCTCCCATTCTCCAGGGTGTCTGTATGTTCTGCTAATTGTTTCCTTTGCTGTACAGAACTTTTTATTTTCATGTAGACTCTTCTATTGATATTTGGGGTTATTTTTCATGCTATTAGTGTTCTGTTCAACAAGCTCTTTCTTACTCCAATATCTTAATGGGTATTGCCTAGGTTTTCTTCAAGAAGCTTCAGAGTTCCTTATTTTAAATTAAGGCCTCTGGTCCGTTTTCAACTGATACCTGTACAGTGAAATATAGCAGTCTAACTTCATTTTTCTGCAGGAAGAAATCAAGCTTTGCCAGCACCATTACTGACTAGATGGTCTTTTTATCCAATCTATGTTTTTTACCTCCTGTTTCAAAAATTAACTGAGTAGGTATGGCATTATTTTTTATTCCTGGGTCCCCATTTTATTTCATTGATTTTTTTTTCTATTTTTATGCCAGTTTCAGAATTTCTTTAAAAAAAAATCTGTTACCTATTTATATTTCTTGTCTTTTTCTTTTCATTTTTTGTTAATTCAATTTACATCTCAGTCATAGGCCCTTCTCTCCTATCCTCCAAGTCCCACCCTCCCACCCCTATCCCCTTCTCCTACTTCTCAGAATAGGGAATTCCTCCTACCTAGACATCACAGCTCAATAAATTCACATGAGGACTGAGTTCGTCTTTCTCCCCTGTGGCCTAGTATGGAAATCCCATCAGGGGGATGTGATCAAAAGCAGGCAACATAGTCCAGGTCAGTGATATCCCCACTCTTCTAACTAGTGGGACCACATGAAGCCCAAGATGCCCATGGGCTACTTATAAGTAGAGGACCCGGGTCCAGTTCTGTCTGTCTGAAGCACTATAGAGTCTGAAGCACTGTCCTTGGTTGGTGCTTCAGACTCTATAGGCCCCTCTGGTTCCTGGTTGATTGTCTCTGATCATCTTCTCGTGGAGCTTTTGTCACTTCTAGATCCATTTATCCTTCCCTTCTCTTTTGCAGCAGACTCCCTATACTTCACCCAATGTTTGGCTGTGAGTTCCAGTATCTGTTTAGAACTGTTGCTGGGCGGAGCCTCTAAAAGGACAACTCTGGTAGGCTCCTGTCTGCAAGCAGAGTAGAGTGTCATTAATGGTGATAGGGATTGGATTTCTTCCATGGGGTGGGTCTTAGGGTTTGACATGGCATTAACAGTCCCTCCACCTCCGCTCTATCTGTTCTATCTTTGCCCCTGCAAGTCTTGTAGATAGGATGAGATTTGGATTTAGGTTTTGTGGGTGTGTTGGTGATCTCCTCCATCCACTAGGAGTCTTGTCTAGATAAAGGGTGTCCTCTTCAGTCTCCATGGCCCCTGCTACTAGGAGTCTTAGCTAGAGTCCCCATCATATCCTCCCAGAGGCCTATTCTGACTTAGGTCTGCAGCTTTTTGCAGAGATGCCCCCACCCATTATTTTTCTTTTCTCTGCAGGCCTTTTGCCCTCTCACTCCTACTCTCCCCAGGTCTGATTTCTGCCCTTATTTCTCTCTGTATTCCCTCTTCTACCTTGTTCCCACTCTTCAACCACTACCTCTGTCTATACTATTTCCCCTTCTGAGTGAGATTTATGGATCCTCCCTTGGGTCCTCCTTGTTACTTATCTTCTTGGGGTCTGTGCATTGTTGTATGTCTATCCTGTACTGTATGACTAAAATCCTCTTATAAATGAGTACATACCATATGTGTCTTTCTGGGTCTGTGTTACCTCACTCAGGACGATCTTTTCTAGTTCCATCCATTTGCCTGAAAATTTCATGATTTCCTTGTCTTTAATGGCTGAGCAGTATTCCATAATATAAATGTACTACAGCGCATTTATTCATTCATTCATTTATTTATTTATTTCCATTCCTTCTTTGAGGGACATCTAGGTTGTTTCCGGTTTTTGGCTATTACAAATAAAGAAGCTATGAACATGATTGAGTAAATGTCCTTGTTGCATGGGGGAACATCTTTCAGGTGTATACCCAGGAGTGGTATGGCCTGTAGATTGATTTCCAAAGTGGTTGTACAAGTTTGCACTCCCACCAGCAATGGAGGAGTGTTACCCTTTCTCCATATCCTCGCCAGCATGTGTTGTTACTTGAGGTTTTAATCTTAGCCATTCTGACAGGTATAAGATGGAATCTCAGAGTCATTTTGATTTGCATTTCCCTGATGACTAAGGAAGTTAAGCATTTCTTTAAGTGCTTCTCCACTATTCAAGATTCCTCTGTTGAGAATTCTCTGTTTAGCCCTGTACCCCATTTTTTAATTGGGGTCAGTTGTAAGGACATCTTTTGATTTTTAATTTTATTAACTTGCATCTTCTTTTTCTTTCTTCTTGTCAGATTTGCTAAAGGTTTTAGAATCTATGATGACAGAATGGAGGCAGCAGGTGGTTTGAGCAGTAGGCTAAGGGTAAACCTCTTGAATCCTGAGAGTAAACTAGAAATGGTAGGAGCCTTTAAACTCTTAAAAAAAAAACACTTAACAAACCCTTTTTTTATTGGTTCTTTATGAATTTCTCATTATGCATTCCAATGCCTCCTCTTGCACAGGCTCTCAACCCTTGCAACTTCCCCAAAAAAGGGGAAAAGAAATCTCATTGTGGAAGTTATAAGGTTTCACAGAGTGTCCTACAGTATATCTCTTTGCCCAACTCCTTTGCTTGCAAATGTTCATTGCAATGAATTGTTGGTCTGGTTTGAGGCCTCTGGATTCTGCTACACTATTAATGCTGGAACTTCACTGGGACTCTTCACAGATATTTCTTGTTGCCCTGTGTCATGGAGATCCTATAGTTTTGGATCTGTAGGACCAGCCCCTCACACACTGCAGCAGTTCATCAATGGGGTAGATGCTGGGCTAACTCAAAGCCCTGGATCTGGGTCTGAGAAGTATCTGAGCTGGTCAGCCTGCCAGCTCTGCCACAGTCATACCAATGGGGTGAGCTCTCTTGCCCTGTCCTGGTTGGCCCATCCAATACTGCTTCCAGCAAGGGGCAGAGATAGCTCTCCCATTCTTAGAACCTCTGGACTGACTCATCTGTGCCGATGGCATCAGTGTCAGCCCTACTGTGCTACCCAGGTGGGGTACAGGGCCCATTTTCCCAAGTGCTGTAGCAGGAGAGAGACAGGGCCTATTCTCCCACTCTTATGACCTTGGGGCCAGTTTTTTTTTTTTTTCACCTGCCATAGGTGGCAGGAGACAAGGGAGGGGAGGAGGGCACCTTTCACTTGTCTGTACCACAGACAAGAGTCAGGGGTGTCTCTCTTACACTCACAGCCACGGGGCTAGTTCACCTGTAACCCCCACATCCTGTGCTAGGTCTACTATGCTTCCTGGGCAAGGTGCAGGGCCCGCTCTTCTGAGTACTGCAGTTGGCTAGGGGAGGTGTAAGCTCTCCTGATCTCAGGACCCTAAGGCCAGCTCTCCCATGACGCCTAGGCAAGGGATAGAGCCAATTCTGAATAACCCTACGACATTAACGTGTTCCCAGGCAGCAGCCCAGACCAGGCCCTTGGTGGTAACGGACTCCATGCCGCTACAGGGCCATGAACCCAGATGTGGTCCCCAGTGGCAGCACAGGCCAGGACCCCACCATGGTCACAGGGGGCATCACTGGCTACTCACATCAGGCTGTTCCTCTCTACCCTCGAGTCTCCAGTTCTGCCTCTCTTCATTGTGCCCGCGTCCTTCCGTTTCTCTTTCTCGTCCATTTCTCCACCACTTACCTGCTCCTCTTAGTGGTGGCAGCGGTCTCTGAGTGCCTGGGGTCATCTCAGGAGTGCTCCGCCCCACCTTTGCATTACGGCACTGGGCAGCGGTCATCTCGAGCATGGTTTGCCCACCCCCACCAGGCCTGGACGGTCATCTCAGGCTATCTATCACTCTGTCCAAGCTCCATGGCTCCGGACCAGTGATCATCTTGGGCTTGCTCCTTGCCCTTGGGTTTCCTGCGTGGCCCCATGTGAGTGTGTGTGTGTGTGTGTGTGGGAGTCAATCTGCTTCATGCTCACTGCTGCCTGGGCCCTGCCATCCCGGGTAGGATTCATCTTGTCTCTGGCTCGCTCCCCACCCTGGGGCCCATCAGGACCTGTGCAGCAGTGGACTGGTGGACATTTCAGACTTGCTTTTGTTCAGGGAGTGTTAGACTTCCAGTCATTCAGATATTCACAGGTCAGAACACTGAGCATAGACACAGCCTCTCTTCTCTCTACCGCCGACTGACACACGCGTGACACAGCAGCCAAACCCACAATGCCTTTATCGGCAGGCAAAAAAAGATTTTTTGAGATTATAATATAATTACGCTATTTCCCCCTTCTCCTTTCTTCCTCCAAATCCTCATGTACCTTTTCCTTGCTCTCTTTCTTGCCCTCTTTCCCATGGTTTTAAAAAATATTTGTGCATGTGTGTGTGTTAGTGTGTGTGATCCTAAATTCATAAGTACGACCTTCTCAGCACGTTTAATGATGCTTCTATTTATTTGTCTTCAGGGCTGACCATTTGGCATTGCATTACCAATCAGTGTGCTCATCCCAGCATTCCTCATTTGCCTGAAGTTCTTTATGTAGGGTTGAGGCCTTCAGAGTGTCCTTCTGTCCAAGTTAGTGTGGCTATTGGTGTCGATCTTTGCTCAGATCGTGTTTAGGCTGTTATGTTGGTGAGATTTCCAGGAGACACAACCTCACAGCCAAATCCCTATTTCTCCAGCTCTACCAGTCTTTTCATCCCTGTCTTCTGCAGTGATCCCCGAGCCTTAGGTGCAGGGGTTGAGTTGTAAACGTGTTAGTCGGGATTGGGCTTCACAACTCTGCATTTAGAGTGATTGTGCTTTTCTGCAGTGGTTTCCACTGTAATGTTCTTTCATTAATTTCTCCCTTAATCTTTATTACTTCTTGCCATCCACTGAGTGTGAAATTGCCTGCTTGTTGTTTTTTGAGAGCCCTGAGGTGCATCATTAAGTTGTTTATTTGATAGCTCTCACATTTTTATAAATACAAACACTTACCACTATGTTTCTTCTTAGGACTGCCTTAGCAGTGTCCCAGAGCTTCTGATAGGATGTGCTTTCATTATAATTTGTTGCTAGGAATTAAAAAATTCTTTCTGACTCACTATTTATTCAAGGGTGTATTACCCAGTCTCCAATTATTTTTGCAGTTTCTTTCATTGTGGAAATTTCTAGTTTTATTGCATTATGACATGATACAACACAGGAAATTATCTTAATTTTTTTAATTATGGAGATTTGAATTATGTCTTATAATGTAATCAATTTCGGATGTAGTCACACACACACACTTTAAGTTCAGCTTATCCGTACTATATTTTAGCTTTAAAATATCTTTATTTGTTCTTGGTTTGAAAGACCTAAATAAATATGAGAACGCTGAAGTTTTTACCATTGTGCCAGGGCCTACATGGTCTTTCACGTCTTTTATCATTAACTTTATGTAATCAGGGACCCCATTATTTGGCACATAAAAGTTTACAATTGTTATATCTTCTTGGTGATTTTTTTTATTAATATTTACTGTCCTTTCATTTCTTCTAATTAGTTTTGGGTTGAATTTTATGTTCTCTGGTATAAGTATAGCTACACCTGCTTGTTTATATTTCCTCTTTGGCAGTTTGTTTTCCATGCTTTGACATTATGTTTTAGTATCTTTGCTGACTAAGTGTGCTTTTTTAGAAGCAGCAGAGAGTTGGTTTTTATTTTCAATCCACTCTGTTAGTCTGTGTGCTTTTAGTTATGAGCTGTGGCCATTTGTATTTTAGGTTATTAATTATAAAAGGGGTCTGCTACCTCCTATATATTTGTTAGGTGATATTTTATTTTGCTGGCTTGATGATATTTTCTTTTTTTTTCTTCTTTTGTTTTGATTTTGAGAGTTTGCTGAGTTGCTGTTTTGGGCATGGTTGTTTCTTTCCCACATCTTTGTTTATCTGTAGTTAGGCTCCCTTTCAGCCTGTTAAAGTATTTTTTAATACTCTTTAAGTATCTCTTTCCTACCTTTTAAAGTATTCCACTAAGAAATTTCTGCTGTGCTGGGTTGGTTGTCATGAACTGCCTTAATTTGTGTTTGTCTTGAAATAACTTTATTTCTCCATCAGTTTTGAACGATAGCTTTGCAGAGCATTGCATTCTTGGTTCATAGTACTTTCTGAGCTTGAAATATTTTATTTCATGCTGTTCTGGATTTTATGGCTGCAGATGAAAAGTCTGCGGTAATTTTGATATTTCTGTCTTTGTATGTAAATTGATGTCTTCTCATGCTGCTTTTAGGATTATTTCCTTACTTTGTCTTTTTACCATCCCGACTCTAATATGCCCTGGAGCAGCTCTTCTCTTGTCATGTCTATTTAGAGTTTATTTACCTCTTGGGTTTATCTGCCTGCTTCTTTGCATAAATTGGGTAATTTTCTGCTATAATTTTATTAAATAGTCTGTCTAGTCCAGTGGTTCTCGACCTTCCTAATGCTGAGCCTCTTTAATACAGTTCCTCATGTTGTGGTGACCCCCTACCATAAAGTTATTTTTATTGCTATTTCATAACTGTAATTTTACTACTATTATGGATCATAATATAAATGTTCTTGGGGATAAAAGTTTGCCAAAGGGATCCCAATGCACAGGTCTTAATGCACAACCACGTTCAATACAACTCAGCAATGGTCAAGTCCTTCTTTTACTCCATGAATTCTCAGGTTTGGTTTCTTAAATGTATCCCAGAATCCTCAGGACTATGATTCATGCTCCTTAATTTTCCCACTTATATATTTCTGTTTGTATTGTTGTTTGGACTTTGTCTTCTATCCCTGAATATCTTTCTTTGGCATGGGCTTGTCTGTTAATGGTGGTGTCTGTTGTAGATTTTATTTGCTTGACCATTTGCTTTGTTTCAAGCATTTCAAGTATTCGATTGGTTTTCAGTATTTCAATAGCCTTGCTAAAATTTCCCTCCTATTTTACACTTTTGCCTCCAGTTTACTAAATGTTATATTCTCTTTGGAGACTGTCTTGTTAAGGTCTTGGATAGTTTTTCTTAATTTATGCCTTTGATCAGTTTGCTCGACTCTTCTCTATGCTCATTAATTCTCTCGAAGAGCAAGACTCTTGATTCCTTCTCATGTCTTTCAGGTGTAGCTGTATGTTGGATTCTTTTCTAGGGGAGTTGGCTGGTGGTGATGCAGCATAAGTAGTGTCCTATTCATTGCTTTGTCATCTTTTGTGCATCTCTTTGTTTTGATTCCTTCTTCTGAGCCTGTTGGAATTCTGTTTTCTGTGGATCTTCCTATGGGACCATCTGTGTGACGTTCATCTACGAGGACTGGTGAAACTTGGTGCTGACTATCAGATGAGTTAATGCAGTGATCCTGTCATGGCTGCGTGCCAGCAGGACCAAGGGTAGGCTATGCATTGAGCACCAAGGTGACCAGATGGAATACAAACCTTCATCACCCTTTACATTCTATGGACCCACTTGAGGCAAAGTAGCAAACTTCAGATCCAGGGAAGTCTGTCTACTCTTTGGGGACTATAGTTAGAGCCATAGGCTCAAAGTAATTTGCCGAACCATGGCAGTATGGACTCCAGGCCCTGCAGTTGCTTCTGAAACCTCAAAAATAAGATCTCCTTATCTGTAATAAGCTCATAGACAACTAGAACCAGATATTTAATTTTTCAGGGACCCTGGGCACACTAGAGCCAAAGCATGGGCTCTGCATTGCCCTCCACGGCCAATTGAGTGGAATCATGGATATAGGCTGCTCTCTGGTCCTGTAGAGGCTGGAGGCCTGGTTTCCTAGTGCTCACTGGTCCAGCAGAAATGAGAGGCCTGAACACTGGTTCTTCCTGGTCCTGGTTGCTCAACTGCTTGTCCAGGGCTCTTTGGTCCTGCAGAAGTCTGAAGGCAAAGTGCTGGCTCTTTGGTCCCTCAGAAGCCAGAAGCCAAATGGAGGGAGCTGTCTTGTTTTGCAGAGCTGGAGGCCCAAGCTCCCAAGGCTCTCTGGTTCTGCAGAAACATAGAAGCTTCTAAGAGAGAATTGGAATCAAGAAGAAGACTAAAATGCTGAAGTGATTTTAAATGAGAACTAAACATTAGCTATTTTTATCTCTGTCAGAGCTTAGTTTACAAGAAGGCATTGGTAATGTCTAGAAAAGTTATTTAAGAGTTGGACTTGCTTTCAGTTTTTTTGAGTTGTTATTTAGAATAAGAAGAGATTAGAAAGTATGTGGGAAATGTACACTTGCAAAAAACAAGCAAGCAAGCTAACAAACAAATAAATACCAACCAATCAACCAACCAACCAAACCAAAACTGGGTTCAAATATCAACTGGGAGAAGAGGGAGGGTGGGCAGGATTGGAAGGGGATGAGGGAGGGGGCTACAGCTGGGATACAAAGTGAATAAATTGTAATAAATTAAAAAATAAAAAAAATCTTTTACAGGGAATTCTGATCTAGGCTAAAGGTGAGGCTTCAATTATATGAGCTTTTAATAAAAGATCATATTCTTAAGGTACACATAGTGACACATGCCTTAAATTTTAGCATCGGAGGGGCAGAGGCAGGTGGATCTCTGTAAATTTGTTGGTCAGCCTGTTCTACACATTGAGTGCCAGGTTAGCCAGAGTTATATGGCGAGGCTGTCTCAAAAACAAAACAAAACAAACCTGACAACAATAATTAATTTTCATTTTTGTTTTTGTTGAGACAGACAGAGATTAAGGAGGGAGAGAGGGAGAGAGAAGGAGACAGGAGAGAGGAGAGAGAGAGAGAGAGAGAGAGAGAGAGAGAGAGAGAGAGATAGAATGAAGTTCGGTAGGTAGGGAGGTAGGAAGTGCCTGTGAGGAATTGGGGAGGGGAAAATATAATCAAAACATTGTATAAAAGGTTTTTTTTTTAAAAAAAAAAAAAAACAACAAACAACTACTACTATTACCAACAAAAGATAACATCTCCTCACTGGAGAATCAACCTCCCTCAAATCCTTTCCATCTAAAGACTACTTGGAGTACTCACATTTCCCCCTAATCCCCTCATGATGGTCTGGAGATGCCTCCTTTGCTGGTTTCCAGGACTTTACAAGTCCTATTTGGAGTCTAAGTAAACAAAGCATTAGTGCAAGCTGAGCCCCATCACAAAAGTTTGTTTTCCTGTTTCATCCTAAGAGTGCTTGAGAGCTTCTCCAGGAAAAGGGCAACAATGCAGTTATTCAGCAGGTAAGTAGCAGCTGCTCCCCTGGCCAGAACTCAACCCGCAGGCTGACTTTGAGCTCATAGAGGGGTGATCCATGGCTGTGGTCTGTTATAGTGAGAGGTAGAAGGAGAGTAGAGGAAGGACTTGAAAGCTTTTACATAAAATCTCAAGGATTCCCAGGTCCTCAGGTCAGTCCCCCTGCTCTGGATACTCAGTTCTCAGTGTTGTTGATGAGATCACCATGTTCTTGTGCTCTGTCCTCTCTCTACCTCAGCCTGGGGAGGACTGAGGGAAGTGGCCATAGAGCCTTTCTCTCCCCGTCTCTTTCTTTCTGTCTCTCCACCACACATACACACAGAGAGAGACAAAGGGAGGAGAGAGACAGAGAGTGAGAACACAAGAGAACAGGGTGTTATTGAGATGGTAATGTCAACCCAGGAACAGTGAACCCAAAATAATTCCTGTAGTCTGAACTGGGCTCCTTGAAAACTTGGAGAGAGTAAGAGGACAGGAAACTTATTTGATTTTGGTCATTGTAACACAAGGTTTTACACTAAGAATTTTCCAAAGGTGGCTGTACATATAATTTTTTATGATTAAGCTCTTATACACTTAGTACTCTACTTTTAATTTTTTTCATAGGCTTTCTCTTCCCTCCTATTACCTACAAATAAGAATAACCTAAGACTCTCCCAGTTTCTAAGTGGTGGGCTCACTTTCACAGATGTATCTGATGGGTCTAAGGCTTGGGCAAATGAGAACCTACATGAGCCCTAAATGTTAAATACCTATACCTATAGGGACCTAAATCTGTGGTTGGGCAAATTAAGTGAAGTTCAAAGACAAAAGCCAGGAGGATAAGAAGAAATGTGAATAGGATTTCCCACACTCTTGTTTTCTGCCTTTTTTTTTTTTTTTTTTTTTTTTTTTTTTTTTACCTGAGAGTCCAGGCACATCCATCCTAGGGGTTTTCCTTCTCTACTCTTAGACTTTCCTAAAGCCCAACAGAACATTTGGCTGTTCAGTAGATGTTAGAAGTGGAAAGAGATACACTGCTTGTCTTTGCACATTGCCAGCATCCATCCTCGACCATTACTGCTCAAAACCAATGATTTCAAATGTGGGCCACCACCCCATAAGCATCAGATGTAGCGCTGTTGATGAACTGAGAAGCAGCCGAGGGGAATGCTGGCATTCTCACTTGCTTAGTTTGCAGAGTCTGTCTTTGGGAAAGAGGGTGGAGGAGAGCAGCCCAGAGAACACAGGCCTCCTAAAGCTGTCTAAAAATCCTTGTTCAACCGAAGCGAGGACCAGAGTGACTATCCAGGCTTCCAAGGCTAAAACCATGGACGTTCCCGGAAAAGTAGCTTAGAGACTGTTAGGACTATGAGTCATGCCATATAGCCAAGTGGGAGGCCTTGCCCTCAGGAGCCTGGGGGACACTGCTGCTGCAGAGACTGGAGTACAGTTTTCCAGAGCAATTCATCTGTGCCTCATCATCCAAACCGTTCAATTTTCTCAGAGAACTGATGCGCTGAATGCAGTAGGACACATCTGTTGGCCTCCTTTTCGATCCCCCTTCTGGTAGCATCGTTTCTGTTGATGAGATCTATTGCTTGGGTACTTCCAAACAATAGTCTCTTAGTTTTTCCTAATCGAATAGGCTGTTGCCTGTTGTTTTTCTCCTCCCGGAGCCATCTTATTTGTGTCTTGGTCTGCACCGACCTCCAGGCCTTTACAGAGAGAAATATCTAGTCCCAAGGATCTTTGTAATTAATTTCCTTTCCCTTCCCAGAGGAAAAGAGAGCACTGAGGAAAAGCAACAGGGCTGGGAGGGTGGAGTAACAAGAGAGAAAGACGTGGCGAGGCTCTCAGAAAGAGAGGAAGTGCAGTGCGTGGGAGGCAGATGCGTGTGGAAGGAGTAGACTTTTGAGAAACACAACCCGTATTTTACTGCAGTTTTGGCATCCTTCCTTTGCCTGTTTTTTTTTTCTTTTTTTCTTCAACTCTGACACACTTCCCCTCTTATTTTTCTTCCATGTGTCAGTTGTGAGTATTTTGGTTTGAGTCAAAAGAAACAGACAGCTGGTGCAGCTCTCATTGCTTCAATCACACCAGGGTGTTTATGTTCACACTTTACATTCAGTGAGTGAGGTGGGTGTTAGGGAAAGCATTGAGGTGCTCTGTTCTGAGCCTTAGTGGGAGCAGTGACAGACCAGGTGGGAAAGGCCTTCTCCAAGTTCAACATGGTTCTCCAAGTTCAAACATGGGAAGATGCAGATAGTTGAAATGCTGAAGGAGTGTTTGTGTGTGGTTGGGGGAAGGGGAGGGACAAAAAGGAAGATAATTCAGAGCAGTTCATTCCTGGGATTACACCAGATGGCTACCTTGAAAGGAAGCTGGGTTACTATCATTTGAAAGGCTGTTGTGCTCCATGATGGATAATGATTTGTTTGGAAATTTTCACTGTTTTGAAATGTCACACATTTCATTGGTGAAGTAAGACCTGATCTCCCCCTCACACTAGTTCCTTGGATAGCTCAAGACCCTTAGAGTTGCATTTGCACTTTTGGCTGGACACTGGAAATACTAAAAATACTGATACTGGCCCTACCTATAACTATTTTGGTTTATTTAGTTGGGGATGGGGATTTCTTTTCTACATTGATTTTATTCTATGAAAGCTTCTTTTATGCATGCAATATATTCAGAATACTTTCTCCTTCACCCTCTCTTGTCTCCGCCCCTCATTTTTATCACCACCCCTTGTCAATCTCTGTAAGTCCTTTCCTAGATTCATGACTTTTCATTTTGTTTTATGATCCATACTGGACTGGAACTATCCACTGGAGCCTGGTGGAGTCACTAGTGGGGACACAACTGAAGGTAATGACTGCCTTTATCCATGAATCTATCAGTAGTAAATAGTTTAGCAGTGAGGTGTGGGTCCTCTGGGTTTTCAGTACCTACCCAGGATGACTAGAATGCAGTAACAGTTGATAACTATTGTTTAAAGCTACCAAAACATGGTGGAGGATCAAGCATCCAGCATTCTCTGGTAACTGGCTATACATGTGAACCTCAGCTTCTGCAGTCTCCAGGATGAGCCAGGATCTGCAGTTTGATAAGGCCCTGCAGGCCATTTGTACGGGAAAGGGAAAGAGGTAGCGTTAGAGCCTATGTCTCCAGGCTTGCCAGGCAGGTGAGGCTGCCTATCAGCTTTGAGCTTTTTAGAGGAGTCAGAGTTCACAGACTAGTGTGACCTGTATTCAGACCTATGTTCTATTTATTAGGTTGTGAGATAATTAAGTATGTCAGCATGGTGCCTCAGTCTCCTCTTCTGTAGAACAAAGACAATACAAGCGTCTTGTCTCATGGAATATCTATGATGAAGAACTGTGACTCACTTATGATAGTGCCTGGTGCATGGCAAGGAGCTCCGTGTATTAGCTGCCATTGTGACTATGAAGGTGTGCTGATCTCTCCTTTAAGACAGAAAGGTTTTTAAAAAATCAGATCTACATTTCTTTAGTGGTTACATGGTGGATACATGAGAATGATGAAAGATGGTCAACTTTAGTTAGGTCCCTATGATATATATATCATACACACGACTTTCTGTTAAAATCAAGACCCAAACAGTTTTCAGCATGCATTATCCAAGAAGGCAGTTAGTGAAAATGCAACCTTTTAGCCCACTTGCTTCCTCTTTTAGCGATCTGTTCTGAGAACTGAGCGCTAGGGATATCATAGACGAATCACCTCCTTTGAGTGCTGCAGGTTGTGACCCTTTAGTGAACCCATTCTTCCACCCCAGGGCCAGCCAGACTGCTTCTGGGAAGCTGGAGACACACATCTACTATATGGGAACAGGCCTAGAGCCAGCCTCAGAGTTTCTTGGCTCCATAAAGAAATGCAGTCTTCAGCAGTGCTTGGCCTCAATGACTCACGGCTCTAAAGAATGTAATTCATACATCTAGATGAGAGGCTCATATATTTGAAAGGCACAATTGCAACGAATGGAGCAGTGCTGACAGCCAATCCAGAGTGTTAGTGAAAAGTATGACCTAAATTTCAGCCAATCAGCTCATTCCTAGGGTAGGCCTCCCATAGGGTTCCTGTTACTTATAACTCACTAGGCTGGCATGGGTCAGGGACACAGATAGGACATAATGTTTGGAGAAGCATTTTGCAAAGTGGGGAGGGAGATTATATTGAACAGAAAGAGTTCTGTAGTTGTATGAGTTGAGGGCCTCTGAGTATGACATGCTTTTCTTGGAGAACTTGCATTCAGTTACCTCCTTTGAGCCTAGACTGGCCATGCTACAGTGGACATTCTGCAGCTTGGTTTTCTTAAAGATATCTCTTATGGAGTCATGAATAGTGACTATTGAACCAATAGTGTCCTTTGAACCTCTAGTTAAATTCATGTGCTGTGGAACAAAAATTGGGAGCTGTGTAATGACAATTCTGGAATTTTGACTTTTTAAAAAATACTGAAATATTACAGGAACGTGTTTTCGTTTTAATTCCAGGTGTAGTGATATGGAGCTGCTTCAAACTGTCTGCAGCATTTGGCTATGATTTACCTCTTGTTCTGGCAAAGGTGTGATTTTGCCAGTGGCAGATAGTTTCTGTGATTGTGTGATATTTGGAATTCTGGGAACTTCTCAGAAGGTAAATAAATGCTAGGGTCTGGAGAAACAGGGTTAGTGCTTGTTGGTCAGTCAGGGGGCTTCATTGAGCTTAGTTAGTAGTCATGCTCAAAGAAGAAACGAAAGGGAAAATATTAGATTGAAGAATCTTTTTCTCACTCTCTTCCCTCTACCCATCTTTCTCTAGGAGAGAAGGAAGGGGGATGAAGGGTGGGAAAAAGCAGATCCCACAAAATAGTAAAACCAGCTACAGAGCTTCTCAGAGAATTCTGAATTTTGAGAGCAACTGTGCCTCTGTTGATCATATTGCTCAATAGATTACCTGACCCCTTACCCTAACTCTGGGTTTTGAGATTTCTTTCGAGTGCCTGTAACTTAGCGTCACGTAGGTTCCACTTTGGTGGTAACTTGGAAGACAAGAAGGTGATGGGTTTCTGAAGATCAGGGAAGAAACATTCTAGTTGGAGGAACAAATAGAGGAAGGCCATGGCAGGTTTGTAGGAGAGAACCAGCATTTAGCAGGTCCTCTGGGCTGTAGTGAAGTCCCCTTGGGTATAATGAGGAGCCCCTAGGAATTTCTATTAAGGAAGTCATATAATTCGGTTGTTTTAGACAATATAACTGACTACAGAACACAAGGTGGTCTATAGAGAATATGATGGTTAAATTTTCTTTTCAACTAGACACAATCTAGACTCACATGGGAAAGAGGTCTCAATGAGGAACTGACTAGATTAGGTTGGCTATGGACATGCCTGTGAGGGATCTTTTCACTTGGGTTAACTGAACTAAGAAGACCCACCCTGAACTTGAGTGACATCATTACATGGGTTGGGTCCTAGGCTGAATGAAAAGGAGAGGCTGAGTTGAGCGCTAGTGTGCATTCATTGGTCTCTGTTTCTGATTATGAATGTGAAATGACCTATGCCTTCAAGCTCCTGCAGCTGCATGAATACGATACTATGAGGGACTGTACCCTGGAACTATGAGATAAAATCAATCCATTTTCTCCTAAGTTGCTTTTGTCCTGGTTTTTAATCATGGCAGCAGGAAATGAAATAAATATGATTAAATAAAAAAATGAAATGAAGTAATGAGTAGAGAGAAGGACAGACAATGTTTTCTAAAGGCAGCTACAAAGAAAAGATTCTTCTATGACATTCTTCTTAAACAGCTCAGGATTTTATTAAGAGGTAAAACCTAATTGGCAGGCTTTATTTGCTCTTAATCAACAGAACACAGTGGATTTGACACCATGTGACTTTCAAAGACAGGTTATGAATGGTGACAGCAGTTTCCATCTTGTTAGGTGAAATTGTGCTTAGAATTTGGGATGTCATGAAAGAACTCTGACCCTTCCTCTGGAATTAGTTGACATGTTGTGAAGAATCAAAATGACACGGAGGTCCCATATCATCAGTAGCCTACGTCTTCAAATTCAGTCATTCCGGTGCAGACATGCAATTTCACAAACATCTAGATGATTTTTGCTTCTGGCACCTTCAGACTTTGAGGGATGGACTCAGGTGTCCAGACTGTGTCCCTTCTGCATTTCTGCCTACTGGAACCATCAGCTAGTTAGAACAGCTGTCTAACAGGCTGATGAATGTTGGGGCCATTTCTTGGACTACAATAGTAGGCAGAACAGAGTGGACAATCAAGAGGCTGTTTCAGTAGTTGAGAGAGAGACACAGAGAGAGAGACAAAGAGAGAGAGAGAGAGAGAGAGAGAGAGTTTCAACTTGTGATTGTTAATTCCTCCACATATCTCATTTAAACAACAGCAGCATGTTAGGTTTATTATTTGCATCATGCCATGAGGGAGCCACAGGAAGCCATGGGGTGTCTAAAACAGTTAAAGGGTGGGGGACTTTTAAGGTTGTCTTGGAAGGTGCTGGAGTGGTGAGTGGTCTTTGTGCTGGTTTGCCTATAGAATTCATGTGTCTGGCTTTCCCAGGAGATGTGAGGGCTTGGATGAACTAATACAAAAAGATTGTTTCCCCCTCTTTGGAGAGTCTCTGCTGAGCCATGGCTTATCCTAGCACAGGGAATCTGTTTGTGAGCCAGGGTGCATGTTGCAAGTTGTGGATTTTGTTTCAACTCTAAATTCTGCTGAACAGCTTTGCTGCCAGCTGTTAATTTTAAGGATGAGATTTTGACTATGCTTAAAAAAAGACTTTATTTTCAAGACATATAAACTGGAATAGTGACAGTTATATAGCAGGGTTTCTCAAACATTTTGTTATTATTTTTTAAAACATATATTCAATAATAAAACTGTTTTGTACAATTTTATACAATACGTTCTGATCATGGTTTTCCCTCTCCAACTCATCCCAGATCCTCCTGACCCACCAACCTCCATGTCTATCCTTTCTTTATCTCTTCTTTCTTTTTATTTATTTCTTTGTAAGCAAAACAAAACAAAAAACTAACAAATGAGAATTTAAAGAAAAACACAAGAACACACACACACCATAACAACGTGAAATCAGAACCATAATTTATAAGCAAAATACCAGTAAGACAAAACAACAACAACAACAACAACAACAACAAAACCTAAATGAAGCCATATGAGACAGAGAGTCTACAAAAATACCATTGAGTTTGTTTTGTATTGGTCATTTGCTGCTGGGCATGGGATCTGCCCTTAAGTGTGGTTTGTATACCCAGTGAGACTGGAGAAAAGGGATGGGATCTTGTGTACACATCATCTTTTTAGAGCTGGGCCTCTGTCTGGCCTATGCAGACCCTGTTCATGCCTCTGTGAGTCTGTGTGTGTATCTGTCTTGTTGTGTCCTTGATGTCATCCATTCCCTTTTGCTCTTACAATTTTTCTACTGGTTCTTCTTCAGAACACCTTCTTGAGCCCTAATGGGAGTTCTTGAGACACCTATGTACTTAAAAATTGTTTAAGAGTCCATGGTGTGTGTGTGTGTGTGTGTAGAGGCATGGGTGTCTTTCTTAATTATTCTTGATCTTATTTTTAAGGCAATATCTCTCAATGAACCTGGAACGTATTCAGGTAGACTGGTTGACCAGCAAGCCCTAGGGATCCTCCTGTCTCTACCTCCCAAGTGTAAGACTATAGTAGTATAGCATCACATGGGCTTTTATATGGGTGCTGGGGATTTGAACTCAAGTCCTCAGGCTTGTGTATCAGGCATTTTACCAACTGAGGTAGCTTCCCAACTAGCTCTATAGATCATTTTAAAAATGTGAGTTATGGTTATTTATCATGTCAGAAATGAAAATTTAAATAAATATTTAACAACATTAATTTATGTTTATTAATTTATAACAAATGTGTTTTAAGAGAGAATTATATTTTCAAAGTAGCTAGTGAGAAGATACTGTTATATATATATATATTTTTAAAGATTTATTTACTGATTATGTATACAGTATTCTGCCTGCGTGTACACCTGCAAAACAGATCTCATTATAGATGGTTGTGAACCACCATTTGGTTGGGGGAAATTGAAATCAGGACCTTTGGAAGAGCAGCCAGTGCTCTTAACCTCTGAGACATCTCTCCAGCCCTGTTTTATATTTTTCCAAATCTCTTTCACTTCTGGTTTAAGGAAGTCGATTGTCCATTCCTTTTTATGGTAATATAAAAATTAAAATATACAGGGTGGTTGTGTTCTCTCTATTGCCCTCTGTGGTTTTGAATAGAGTATATTTAAAAAATGTTCCCCTCTAAATGGGGAGGTTTGAAGGAGATGTTCCCCACAGGCTCAGGTATTTGAACACTTGGTCTGCAATTGACGGGGCATCTTGGGGAAGGTTTTGGGACTGTTGGAATATGGAGGCTGGCTGAAGGAATCACTTCACTCAGTGTAGGGTTTGGGCATTTGTAGTTTTGCCCTGGTTCCAGTTCACTGTCCCTGATTTGCATTTGTGGTTGAAGATATGATTCCTTAGCTTCCTGCTCTGGCTGACTGCCCTTATGGACTCTGCAACTCTGGAACAGTGAGCTAAATTAAACTCTTTTTCCTTAAGTTGTCAGGTAATGATATATTATCACAGTAACAGGAAAGAAACTGACACACTAAATAAAAATGTAGTTGGTGAAGGCAATGGTAGTTTAATGGTCTCTTTCCATAAATACAATTCTTTTCTGATACTGCATCAAGAAATTGAAAAACTCATAGTATTAATGAGCTTTTTCTGCTTTGTCAAATTGCAGTCCATTTTAGTTAATATCTTACTTATTTACTTGTGTTAGGTTAGGATGGAAATTAATTAGTTTCATCATGTTGTCTTCATACATGTTACATATGCGTCATTTATACTTAGCTGTTTTAAAAGGATCTTTCACCCATACATGATTCTGTATTAGCATTCACCAGTTATTGAGATTTTGGTTTCCAAATGCCACCACATTTCATTACAGGATTTTCAGAAAAATCACACTTGTTATTATTACCACTGATTGTACTGGGAGAGATTTTAAGTATTCAGGGGCTGTCAAACTCATGGTGGCACATATAGTTTTTCTCAAAGTGGTGAGTTTTTCTGTGAAGGTTGAACTGTGTCATTGGCAACAAATGCTGTCAGTTGTTTTTCTTGAAATACAGTCTTCCTTAATTAATTTTTGAGAAAATGTGTGCTAAACACCTGAAAGTTTGTATGTCAGTCAAACTCTTGGATAGAAAGTATTCCACCCAGAGAGACTAACTTTGCCCATTGCTGGAAGGTCTGTATACTGTTTGGGGCAGATATAGTTAGGGGTTCAGCAGAAAGCTTGTTTTGGATGCTTGCATCTTGTCACATACTGTATTTAAATGATATGCATGTTAGAGCTGAGATTTATTAAAAACGAGTGACTTAAATTGTTACTTACCTCTCAAGGACATTTTGCGTGTGACTAGTGCCTACTGAATGCACCGGTGGGTAGGGCAGCTGCAATGATGCTGTTTTGTCCCGAGTGAAACTGAGACAGGTGTCTATTTACCCTTGCTTTTTGCGTTATGAGGGCAAATATCAGTACAGTGAAAAAGACAAGTGTTGTAAGGAAATATTGACCTGAATTGGAAGTATTCCTGAAAGTGTCTTGGCAGTCCCATGGGTCAGTACTATTTACTTCAAAATAACACAAGAAAGAGGAAAGGGAGGGGGAAACAGATGACATCAGAATGGTTGTGAGTTGTTCACTGTTGAAGTTGGGTCATGGGTCCTTAGGGATTTGATGTATTATTTGATCTACCTTGATATCAGTTTGAACTTTCCATAAGACTAGAATAGAACAGATGGAGCCCCAGGACTCTGGCTTCAGTACTGGAGTAGATGGTGCTGTAGTTTATGGATGGGGAAGATGGAAGAACAAGAAAGGATTTGAATAGGGAGAATTCTGTTTTGCAGACTCCAGCAGAACACCCACACTGGCTAACTGGTGGCACACAAAATTCTCAGTGGTCACCTGGTATTTCAAAAGACGGACTTGGCTCTTAGGGTAAGCATGTGTCAATAGATGAGATCAGTTAGTAAGCCTTCCTTAGTGTGCTAGGCTTGCTGATTGGGCCTTGGTTAATTGCCTACAGTCCTGACAGCCTTGGTAAGCTTTTCTGTGTTCTTGGTGCTTGGCACTGTCCCCTTGGGATTAAATCTTTTATCTGCGGGTGCTCTGATTATCTCATGGGATTAAGGGCATTAGAAAGGCACAGAAGGAGAAGGCAGCTTTTGGTTTCTTTGTCAGCTCCGAGCAGATATTTTCCCTGCTCTGTTATAAAGAGAGCTAAGGGGAGGGGCAGGGATCTCAAGAAAGTGCAAATTCACTGACAGGCTTTAAGCCTCGTTCTGGCTGGTGATTGTAGACTCCACCCACTGTGTTAAGTGAACACATTTACTCAGGATGTTCAGAAATCAGATACTGTCATGTTTGGGGCTAACCTGTGGGGAAGAACTGAACCTTTGGGGTTCAGTCAACTTGGACTCAAGTCTTTCCACTTATTGGATGTGTGCACTTGATCCCACGGTTAAACTCTTCAAAGTTTTAATTTTCCCCTGTCTGACATAAAGTAAAACCTGCTCTCCTCATTAGTTTGCGGGGAGGGTCCGTGAGGCGCGCATTCACAGGGCTTGCACAGTAAGTACGATGTGGACATTAGTTTGCCTTGCCCTTTCCTCCATCCTTGCCTCTCTCCTCTGGTGTTAGGTGTTAGGATGGAATGAAGAGGAGAATGACTCATTTAGGTGAGCAGATGGCTCTATAAGTGGCCATCTTGCTCAGCCTTGGCTCTTCCTTACCATCCTCTCGGAGCAAGGCTTTCTCTAGTCTATGTTAAATGACTTATCAAAGAAGCTGAACTGGGCCCATCTGGAGCCGAGCGAGAGTCTTCTGTTGGGAATATTCAGGAGCCTCTAGTGTCCTGGAGAGCGTCACTGCCTTCCAGGGAGAGGATGAATGAAGCAAAGCAGTACCTGCTGTTGTCCGCCATGCTCAGCGTTGCAGAGCTGACGTGATGATTATTCTCCCTGAAAGGCCCCGCTCCTTATCATACGGGGAGCTGCCTCATGCCCAGCACTTGCTCTTCTGCCCTGAGTCATTATCTTTTAATCAGTAACTTTAGACAGTTGTCCTAAGGATTACTAGTCCCCTAGTAATAGAGGACAATACTATTGGAAGAAGATGTGCTATGGTATTCTATCGTCCTGGTATCTCAAGATCACCTGGTATGAATCATGGGGCTTACCTGATTACCTGCCTCAAAATCTTCCGCTCATTATTGCTCAAATACAGATGAATCTTTATATGCTGTTTTTCAGACCTAAGTACTGTGGTATCCATAACTTTAGTGGTGTAGAAAGGATGGACCTACAACACTGAGAGGCGTCAGAGAAGAAATAAATAGTTCTAGTAGCTGTGCTTGGCCTGATCTGGACGCCAACTTAATCACACTTGTATCTAAGCTGGCATCATTTCTGATGTAAGCCATACCCTTCACTATCCTGTTAATTCGTTTGGCTTTTTATCAACTCCTCATATGTAAACTTCTACATCTGAATTTCTATTTACTATATTCTGACAGATTTGTCTTCCTATCAAAAATATGAAGACACATGTCACATCCCCATCCTTCAAGCATTCTCCCTCCAGCGGTTTGGGTGGATGAAAGAGGGGATAGAGTTGCCAGTGTAATTCATATGTCTATAGGTAGTAAGAGTGATATCGGGCTGCTGTGAGCAATGCTCTAAAAGGAAGACAATAGTACAAGGATGGTGACAGGTGTCACCTGTCACCCTACCTCAGGTGAGGAAGCTGAGATGTGTGTATGCACCTTCTGCAACATCAGGGCACAACTGTCTGTGGCTCGCTTTGTTAGCTTTTGTTGCCGGAGACGATCCAAAGGGGTGAAGGCTGATTTGCACTCATGGTTTCAAGGTTTCAGTCTGTAATTGTTATAAGCTATTTTTCTCGTTGCTATGACTAAACATCTGACAAAGAACACCTCATGGGGGAAAGATTCATTGGTTCATGGCTTAA
Organism: Meriones unguiculatus; assembly: GCF_030254825.1. Taxonomy (NCBI): domain Eukaryota; kingdom Metazoa; phylum Chordata; class Mammalia; order Rodentia; family Muridae; genus Meriones; species Meriones unguiculatus. The sequence goes on from NC_083361.1 coordinate 64,323,057, forward strand.
GTATACAGTCTAACATAGTGGGAAGGCAGAGCAGCAAGGATGTAATTCGAGTGGTCACATTGTGTCTACGATCAGAAAGCAGAAAGGTGAATGCTGGAGTTCAGTTTTCTTTCTCCCCTTTAAAGCAGAAAAAAAAAGTTATTTTATGTGTATGGGTATTTTTGCCTGCATGTATATCTGTGCACCACGCGTGTGCCTGGTGTCCCCGAAGGTTGGAAGACAGTGTCCAATCTCCTGGAACTGGACTTACAGATGGATGGGAGCTGCTGTGGAGGTGTTGGGAATTGAACATTGGTCTTCTGGAAGAGCAACCAGTGCACATAACCACTGAGCCATCTCTCCAGCTCTTACTTTCTCCTTCCCCTTTTGTTTCAGTTCAAACTACAAACCATGGGAGGGTGATACCCATGCACATGATGGTCTTTCCTTCTGGAAACTGCCTCACAGACATGCCCAAAGATGTTTCTCTGATGAGATTCCAAATCTAGTTAAGATAACAGTGAAGACTGACCATCACAGGTTGCTTGATTCCAGTTGATGGGAGTCTGTGGCAAGACAGAATGTTACTCCAGGATGCGTGTGGTAAGGCAGAGCTGTTCAACTAATGGTGGCCAGGGTTCAAAAAGAGAAATAGGAAGGGTCTTAGATTCTATAATCCTCTTCAAGGGTATGACTCCGGTGACTTAAACTCCTCCAAAATAGGACCTACCACTTAAAGATTCAACTACCTCTCAGTAGCAATGACAACTGGCATCCAAGCCTTCAATACATAGGCTTTGGGTGCACATTTAAAATCTAAGTCATATGAACTCTGTTGCCTGCTCTTCGATCACTTCCCCCAGGCAGGGAGGCCTTGCCAGGCCACAGAGAAAAGGGATGCAGGCAGTCCTGAAGAGACTTGATAGTTTGGAGTTAGTTGGTAAAGGAGGAGGGCTCCCTTTTTCTGAGGACTAGGGGATGGGAAGAGAGAGAAAGAAGGAGGGATGGTGGAACTGAGAGGAGACAAGGGAGGGGATATGATGGGATGTAAAATAAGTAAATTAATTTAAAAAAGGGAAAAAATCCAAGTCCTAACATTCACTGTGCCATTAGGACCAGGGGCAGCTTGGCTTGTTAAAAGTACTATGTAAATACTATGATTGACAAATGAATATTAGCTGGAGCCAGTGGTGAACTGGAGCATGCATGATCTGGCTAAAGAATAGGCACAGCTACAACTTAGTTTTAGCCAAAATTTCGCCATGTGAAAGGTGGGCCCAGAGCCATTGACTTGCCCCTTTAAGATAAAGTCAGAATTCATGATTTTTTTCAAGCAAAGTCTTCAGGTTTAAAAATACCAGCAAAATAAAATATTCTGAAATACGATGCCACACTCCATTAATATGTACCATTTTATATTTTATGTATAAGTTAGGCATGCATTTAATAAAAATATATACACCAGTTTATGTTGATTAAGTAAATGCATCTTCAGAACTAACCTAGCTTGCAGGCTGTTAATTTTCAGGCTCTGGACTAAATATGCCATGGGGAGAACCTATACTCATGCATAACGGGAAACGGAGAGACGAGGTGCCACCTAGGCCTGAGAAGCATTTGCTGTGTGTCTTAAGCTGGGGTTAGGGAACTCTGAGCAGGCATGAGAGAGGCTAAGATCAGATCAAGTCACGGAGAATATCTGAAGAAAATGGATTTCTTTGCTATCAATTGCTTTTTAAAGTGAGCTTTTATTTACATATATTAATTATGCATATTAATGGTTTTCGTTATGGCATTTCCTATGTATATATTGTTATTCTATTTCACTGGTTCTCCACTCTACTCCTGTAGTTCCCTTCTATTTTCTTCCTGGCTAGTTTCTCTCCTACTTTCATGTCTTTTTATTTCTGGCAACTTCATCCGTTTCATGAAGGTTATAGGAAAATGGGTAAGGGTCATTTTCAGGAGTGTGGCACCTTACCAGTAGCTATACTATTGAAGTAAATGTCTTTTTTTCTCTACAACCACTAACTGCCGGTAGATCCTTAGGGAAGGGTCAGGCTCTCTATACAGGGAAAACTCCTTTCTTCCCAACCCATGAGACCCTAGTTTGCTTATGTCTTCAACCTTTTGAGAGAAATGTAACAATTTGCTCTGGTCGATGGGGACTTCCTTCTTCACATTCATTTTTTATATTTTTTCTGGCCCAATTTAAAAGAATGATGAGCTCAGAGCCGGAAGAGCCACTGAGATGAAAACCTTCAGAATATCTAAGAGTTTGTTTTGTTTGTCCACTGCTAAACCTCAGAGCTTAGAAAACTTGCCTATAGTACCCACTCAGAGAATATTTATACTTTTTTTTGATGAGAGTCATAGACTTTATTGACTATTGCACTCCTGAAGCATGCAGCATGGATATTTAGAAATATGGATTATAACCATTAATGGGTAGACAGGTGGCTTGGATTGATCATGCGAGCCTCACCTCTTGTTGTGGATGGTTTGATTTCTCAGCTGCAGGAAGGAAAGATGAGTAACCAGTCTTTTTTGGAGTAGTTGAACTATTGACTGTAAAGTCCTAAAAGAGGGTCAGTAGAGACAATGGCCAAGGATGACATCTCTTATTGCATTATTTATGGACCTCTCCCATACCCTTCCTGTGGGATTTTCTTAGAAGTCATTTGACACGGTCAATTTTTTTCTCTTTGAATGAAGTATCATTCTGGCCTTAGCATGTCTTGCCAGAACAGCAGGGGATGAAAAGATAAGCAGGAAAATCTTATAGGTTGATTAGCAACTTCTAAGGTCAAGAGATAAGACTTTTTTTTTTTAAATGATCCAACAGGGATCCTGATGTTGCTGCAAAGATGGCCAACTGATTGGCCATGTCTGTGGAGTAAAGGGATAGAGTTTGTCATTTTGAGTACTTATTGTATGAAGCACAGATGAGTCCTTCACATACCATAATTCTTGTAAAAGTATAGTAATGAGATTTGGGTCATGTGAGTCCCAAACCCAGGCCTTCATCTGCCAGAATCACCTCTTTTTAAACCCTAATTATGTTGCATTTTTCTCACTTCCCCTGCACTTTTTTTTTAAATTAAAATCACCTTCACAAAACTCACTAAAGCTAATTCACCTTCCTCATATCGCTGTATTTCTCATGCTGCATGTGGATGGTTATTTTCTCCTTGAAAGCAGTTCTTCTCTATGTTTCGGTGACAATCACATTGTTTTCTCTCTACATCTCCACTGGACATCCCTTTTCTATTTTTTTTTCATTCTCTTCTACACTCTCTGCTCAGAGGCTCTTATCTAATTCTTCATATTTATTGATGCCTCTCTTATTTTTTTCTACCCAGTATGTCCTCTGAGTGATAGAATTAAATATTCTATTACATACTTAAGATTTCTACTTGGATGTTAAATTGATAATTAAAACTCATCATGGGCTGAAATGGGAGTATTGATTTTCACCCAGGTATCTCATTACAAAACTGTGTGATCTATTTTTACCTACTTCTCTCCTGCCCATCACTTTTCCTACTCCCTGTTCTGCTCCGTATCAACCATCATATACTTACAGAATCTTGGATGTGGAAATGGACTGGGGATTTCTTACTCAAATGCTTTCATTTTCTGCACTTAGACCCAGAGAGGGGCAGTGATGAGAGAAAACCTCTTAAACCCAATAAAATGTAAAGCTGGGACTAGAAGCAAGGTTCCCTGACTTGACCTTTGTATTTGTAGATTATATTTTCTACTTTCTCCTTTGAACATTCATTTTTGAAGAAAAGAGTGCCTGTGGCTTCTTACTCTGTTTGTTGGTCTTCAGACTTCTTTGACTGACTTCTGATCAGTTCCAAGCTTGATCCTATTTTGTGGAATCCCCCACTGCATTTCACAGGTGTTAAATACCTGGCGCATGTGCCGCTACTTCTTGACCAATCCACAGAAAACAGCACCAGTGTGTCAGCCGTGATGCTGGTGAGCCATCGTACAAGCGAAGGAGGAAGCACAATATGGCGTTCTTTTTAGACATCTACTATTAATTGACCAGAATTGACTTTTAACACAATCTGTTTTGTTTTACACAACTTCTAACTTTCTGGTTTCATTTTTTTTCCCCTTAAAATCTGTCTCTAGAGGCAAAGTCATTTGATTTAGGGTGTTAGAGAGTGGTAGCGAGATACTATATTTTAACAGCAACATCTGGAAGCAAAGCTGAAACAGTGATATAGCGTTGTACTGGTGGAAATGTGAGGGCCTGGGGCAAGCAGTCTGTTTCTCTCCAGTATACCAGGTAGACAAATGGCTTTGAGTTCAAGTTCAGCTCTCAGCAATTTATCAACAATGTGATTTTAAGCTGTTTTTAAATTTCCCCGGGCTTCCCTTGAAAAATCTAGTTTATATAAACTATGTTGGATCTTACTCATAAATAAGTCTTAGATCTAAAAGGGATTTACCCTGGGGAAATCATTAGCCTTACAAAGTCTTTCTTAGCATTCTGGGATGCTTTGAAGCTGTCCGTGGACAAGAGTTTGTACTGTCTCAGAAAGAACCAGCTTTAGGAGTTTGAAATGCATGCTTGGTCCTGCACATGACATTGACTGGTTGTATGACATCTTGAGCAAGTGGCTCAGTCTTTATGAGATTCCATGTTGAGTCTGCAGTGTCCTTTAATACTTTTAGTGTGTATTTTGCCCAGAATGTGGTAGATGTGTATTGATCAGTGACTCACCCATGAGCCAATTCATCCAACTGACATTCGCTGAGCATTTGTCCTCATGTAAAATGACTTATGCCCATATTGAAGCATTTGTAATGATCACACAAGCTAAAACAACACTCCCACTTTACACAGAGATTCCAGTTCTCTGAGAAAAATGTGGCATCTTCCCCTCCTCTGTGCCATGTTCTCAGAGAAGGGCTGAGGACTTTCCCCAAACGTCCTACCCAGAGAGTGCAGCAGGGTTGTGAGGCACTACTCTTTCCTTGTAGAGGCCTATGTCCAAGAGACCATGTTCTTCCTTGTGCCTACTGTTGGCCATTTTCTGGATCCCCCTGGAACTCATAATGCTAAGAGTTTGTGCCAACTTGAAAGTCATCCAAGCAAAAAGCAAATCTCAAGAATGGCTGTGATTTCTTGGTGGGGAGTTTAATTCTGTGGCAATAGTACAAGGTTCTGTGGAATGAATATCATGTCAATGCTATTTAATAATACTGTAACCACTGACCATTTAATTATGTGGTAATTGTCACTTAGTGGCTGGGTAATTGCACAATAAGTACCATCTAATTTCAGGGTAAAGGGTAAATACATGATTATTTCAGGCTCCTTAGGCACAGTATAGGTCACTCAGGAATTAGGTTTGGATTGACTAAGTATAAATTACCTAGAAATCTGTTTTCGGGTGATTACTCCTGCTCCTGTCATCCTTCCCTGACAAAGCTTCTAACAGTTGCCATACAATTAAATAGAGATTTTTAAAGATTTTAGACTCCAGGAACTTAAAGGGACATTGCTCAGTCTTATGATCAATCACTGTTCACTGTGCAAGGAACAGTACCTGGTGAAGGAGGAGCTGGAGAAAGAGTGAACAGTTCTACTCTCGTCTATCTTCCAGCAGTTTTCTGAAGCTGATATGGATGTCTCCATACTTGATGTCAAACAGTGGGACTGCTGATTTTACGAGCTCGGAATTCAGCATTAAATTCCCCATCACATCTCATCATGAGCCCCAGAGGGACCCCTTGAGAAGCATGCCTAGCTTAGTTCATGGGACTTACAAGTGTGACATCGCTTTTCTAAAAGATCTATGCAGATATAAGTAGAGTTGACTTTGAGATGAGCTCATCTTAGAGTATGGAGGATGGTACTCACAATACAATGACAAGCATGCTTATAACAGAAGAGTAGACAATAATAAGAAAGAGAAAAGTCATGTGTAGTTAGAGGTAGAGATGGGTTCTGTAGCTATCAGCCAAGAATACTTGGATCCAGAGCCCCTGACAAAATAGGGCCGGAACAATGTCTTGATTTCAGACGGCTAGCTTCCAAAATGGTGAGGGATCATGTTTCAGTTGTCTCAAGCCATCCAATCCTGGTACATTATTACAGCATCCTTGGCAGAAGTATTGTCCTCTGTTGGAAACTGTGGGGTGGCAGAAGCTCCACACCTCTCCAGCATCATCTGGCGCCATCTTGTTTTACTCCGGTGTGGCTGGAGCTGAGGAATAGCCACAGAGTAACAAAGAGCTACCTGGAAAACTTCATCCTCATTGCTAAGCATGAACCAGGGCCTAGCAAACATTTCCTTCTAGGCTTCCTGTGTTGTCTTGGTCTCATATGAAAAGGCTTGATGGTCTTCATTATGATGGAAATTGGCAGTCTTTTTGGTTAGAATAAGACAGTTGAAAGACAAGGTCCTCTGTTCCCCACTGATCTTTTCATTGGCCATAACAGGCTGCTCAACATGGCAGAAAGGATGAGAGCACAGACTTCAGAGTCAGGTGGACTGGGACTCAAAGCCTAGTTCGACAGATGAGCTGAGTATGTGACCTTAGACAGGTGTCCTAGTATCCCTTTGTCTCAGTTTCCTTTGCTTTCAGACCAGGAGTATACACACATGCGCTCCTGCACACACGCACAGACACCCGACACAGACACACAAATGTATACACACACACCACACACACAAATTTATACACACACACACACACACACACACACACACACACACGCATGGAGCATAAAGTTTGTGCTCAGTTAAGCACAGCCACTATTTCTCTACCAAAAGCACAGGGCAATGTAAACCAAGCATTCAATGCTCTGATGAGCCTTTCATGAATATTTTAAAATTTATTATTATTATTACTATTATTATTTATTACAGTTTTTTTCCACTTTGTATTCCAGCTGTAGCCCCCTCCCTCATTTCCTCCCAGTTGCACCCTTCCTTCCTCTTCTCCCCACTGTGCCTCTCCCCTAGTTCACTGATAGGGGAGGTCCTCCTCCCCTACTATCTGACCCTAGCCTATCAGGTCTCATCAAGACTGTCTGGATCCTCTTTTTCTGTGGCCTGGTAAGGCCGCCTCACCAGCAGGCGGTCATCAAAGAGCAGGCAACCTAGAGTATTTGTTAAGTGGCTGCATTTTAGTCCATTCAATGGATGTGGCAGAGATTACAGATTGCATTAGCAGCCACATTGCCTCCCTTTATTCATCAATAGGTTTATTTCTAATTAATTATACAGTCCTTCTATTATCCCAATCTGAGCTACTGGCATCCTCATCTTTTTCTGTGACCCTATTTTCCCAACCCCTTGCCACAGTCTCATGTTTTGGGAAGGCACAGCAGTCAGCTAGTCTGTTTATATACCTTGGGCATCCCTAGCACTCAGGTTTAGACAAACAGGTGCTTGGAGACTGAGAATAAGGCCCCAAAATAACCCACTCAAGATTGCACCTAGCTTTATGATTCTATAAGAGGAAGCGAGCCAGCTGACAGGAGGATTAACAATAAAGGATTTAAAGACCTTCACTAAATAAAAACAACACAAGCCATTCTCCAGGAGGCCTCCTGAGTCTTGATTGAATTTAAGTGCTACATGTAAAGTCAGGTTTATTTTTATGGGTTTTGAGTCATTTTTCCCCCACAGCTCTCCTCATTCCTTTAACAGTGCTCTTGGCTCAGCTGCGCATGGCATTCTACATACCTGCTTGTTCTTGCCCCATTTGGGATGGAGACAGGATACCATATCCAAGCTCTAGACTAGGCAGCCAGAAAAGGCCTATTTCAGAGTCATGTATGTGTGTGTGTGTGTGTGCGGGTGTCTGTCTGTCTGTGTAGTATTGTACTTTGAAGGTCAATTTTGATCTGTGGTCAGTGTCTCATTTTTTTTTTTTCCTGCTAATTTGTAATGTCAGCCAGACAGAAAGACACCTCAGATCATAGTCTCAGGAAAAAGTCTTTCTTGGAAGAGTAATAAGCAACAAAAACCCTTCCTTACTGGGTATTTCTACTTTCTTAGCAAAGGCATTTTTCTAGGTCTCATGTGTATTCCTATTTAATCATTAGAGCAAATTGGAGATTGGCCTTGTTACCTCTGTTTCTGTGGGACAGCTGAAACCTAGGGAAGTGCTCGGACACAGCTAAGGGACTCATGGCCAGCAAGCAGAGGGTGCAGATTCAGACTGACAAGAAGACATATTGCAGAAGGGAGGGAGTCACCTTGGCTCACGAGCACAATCTTTTTGGAGGTTACAAGTGTCGTGTTTGTGCTGCTGAGCAGAATAACTGAGACTGGGTAGATTTTTTTTAAACACAAAAAGTTATTTCTTATATTCTGATGGCCAGAGGGCCAAGATTAAGGCACTTGCATTTGGTAAGGGCTTTCTTGATGCATCCCCCTATGGCAGAAGGTGTCAGGGTTCCAGGGGTATCCAACCTTCTGACATTGTGACGTGACAACATTTACATGGATGTTTCTTTCATAGATATTGTGAGACAAATGGGGCCTGAGGCTCATAGGGCAGACATGTCTGGAGAGAGCATCCTCTCTCCTTGGCAGAATAGCAGAGATCAAATCCATTCTTATAGGACTTTTTTTTTTTTAACAATGGTATTAATCCATGCATGGGTAGTGCCCTCATGACCTATTAACTTCCAACACTGCTGTTCTGGTGACCAGCTTCCCAGCACAAGAATTTCGGCAGCGAGTTTAGTGATTTCTCTGTACTAGGGGACTGGTAACCAATTGGAGAGTCTCAGCGTTACTTTCCCCCATCTTTGCTTTCCTCCCCCACCTAAAACTTACTAAAGCTGGGAAGAGAGGACTAATAACTTATACATAACCTGTCATCTTCTAGGTGGAAATTTCCAATCAATCAGCTCCCACATGTGTGGTGGTTTGAATAAGAGTGGTCTTCACAGGCTCATATATTCGAATGCTTAGTCACTAGGAAGTGGCGTTATTTGAAAGGATCAGGAGAAGTGGCTTTGCTGGAGAATGTGTGACTTTATTGGAGGGAGTGTGTCACTGGGGTTAGGCTTTGAGGTTTCAGGAAAAAATCAGTACTCAAGATTTTCCCCCATCCCCTAGCAGTGCAGCGGGCAGCATTTACCCATCCCCACAACATTTTTCTGGAGGGGGGGGGTCTTTGTAGAAATTTCACTTCTGGTTGCTTCAGTACTTGGGATAAGTAAAATCCCACTGCTGCTGAAATTGTCACATCAACTTGGAGCAGTGTAGAAACAGGTGTCAGACAGAAATCTCAGCAAATGCTGGTTTGGCTCTGATGTGAGCAAGTGCCTGGTCTAGCCTAGATTGTCATGGATCAGCAAGGATCATGGGCTGGCAAAGGACATGGAAATGGAGTAAGAATGATGAAACCATCAGGCTACAAAGGAAGTATTAAGGCCAGCTCAGGCCAGCACCAAGAAGCCCTCTGAGCTATTCTTGGCTGAATTTCATCAACACTAGAGAAAGGGTAAGGGGGTGGCTTCTACAACATCCATTTGGTTGATATGGCTCTTGGTAACTGTATTTTCATAGATAAAATCAATCTTTGAATTTTGAGTTTAGAAGAAAATGGTAAATTAAAAGCTTCCTTGAGAATAGTGCTCTAAAGAGATGGTTGAAGAATCTTGATATTATAGTCAAAACCTTGGTTACTGGAGTGGGCAGAGAAAGGACACATCTGAATGGCAGAAGGATAACAATTCTTTATTCCTTTGAGTGTTCCATGCTTGCTCCAACATCTATTACTCCACCAAAGCATTTATCACTATGGTCACCTCAGCACCATCTGATAGTCCCTTGAATATTGCCCAATGTTTGAAATCATCAATATTACCCAATGTTTGAAATCATCTTTTCTGATAAAGTGGTCTTCATCTTCATTTACCTCTTAATATCACTGACCTTGGATGAATGTTCTTGAAGCACTGTTTTCTTCTATCTTCTGTGGCCATCTTATCTTTGGTCTCTTCACATCTGACACAGGATAATCCTCTTCTATTGAGCTGTTAAGTATTAGAATGATTGAAAATGGCATCATTTTCTGCAGTTGGAATTTATTGATTGCCAGAAAGTAAGTTTGTGGGTCTATGGTGTGGTCTATCTATCTATCTATCTATCTATCCATCCATCCAATCACTTTATAGCCTGATCCCAGCTCTCTCCCTTCCCTTTTCCCAGTCCCATACTTATGCTCCTTCACCCCATTTCTCCCTCTCCTTCTCAGAGAAGGAAAGGCCCCAAGGGGTACCAAATCACCCTGGGACCTCAAGTCACAGCAAGACTAAGCATATTCTCTCCCACATAGGCCAGACAAGGCAGCCCAGTTAGGGTAAAAAAAATCCAGAGACAAGCAACAGAGTCAGAGACAGCTCCTACTCCCATTGGTTGGGGACCCACATGTTGACCAAGCTGCACATCGACTACATATGTGTAGGGGTCCTAAGTACAGCTCAGTCGTGTTCTTTGGTTGGTGGTTCAGTCTCTGAAAGCTCCCAATAGACCCAGGTTAGTTTACGCTGTAAGCCTTCTTGTGATGTCCTTGACCCCTCAAACTCAATCTTTCTTCCCAGTCTTCCACAAAACTTCCTGAGCTTGGGGCTTGGCCTATTGTTTGGCTGTTGGTCTCTGCATCTGTTTCCATCAGCTGCTGGATGAAGCCTCTCAGAAAACAGTTATTCTAGGCTTCTGCCTGCAAGCATAGCCAAGTATTGTTAATAGTGTCAGGGGATGGCTCTCTCCCATGAGGTGGGTCTCAACTTGGGCCAGTCATTGATTGGCCATTCCCTCAATCTTTGTTCCATCTTTACATCTATATTCTTGTAGGCAAGACATATTTTGGGTTGAAGGTTTTTTTTTTTGGGGTTAGTCTCCCTTCCTCCACTGGAAGTCCTACAATAGGACTGGCTATAGGACTCCTATAACCTCCTGGCAATTGTAGGTAGCAGCTCCAGGCTCCATTTTTCCTGTTGCTAGGAGTCTCAGCTAGGGTCACCCCATAGACTCCTGGAGCTTCCCCTGTCCCAGAGATGCTCCCCCAATTTCCATTCTCTATCCTTGCCCTTCCCCCCAAACCCCACCCTGCTTTTTCCACACCTGATCCCCACTCCTGTTACTCTTCCCACCCCCTCTCCCATCCAGTTCCCTCCCTCCATTTACTTCAGATGTCTATTTTATTTCCCTTTCTGAGTGAGATTCAAGCAACCTCCTTTGGACTCTCCTGGGCTTTTTTGGGTCTGTAGATTGTAGCATGGTATTTAAAGAGTCCGGCAACTTTGGAAGATATTTCTGAGACCTCAGGTAAGGTGGAGTGTACCAAAGGTCAAAGTGCTCACTGGCTGCTGATGTTGTTTTGATCACTCCTGTTATTAAAATCACTTGCCTGATTTTGGAAAAAAAGGATTCTGACATCTATGCTAAAATAGACCAAAACACTGAAAGAAGGTGCAAGGCAGCTACACCAGAGATTGAGTAATTAAAATACAGAGGGAGTTAGATATATAGAGGTCATTCAGAAAGGGAGACTTAAAATAAGAGAAGAGTCCACCAATTATTCTCCCTGCTTGTCCCATTATTAGCCTTCCAACAACCTCACTAGATTACCACTGTAATAGCCCAGTTAATGCTTGGGCCATTTAAAAAATGCATGAATTTGCAGTTTTATTTTTTTGCATGACAACTTTATTTCACCATAGTCACCTCTTCCCCAGCTCCTCCCATTACCACACTCTCTACCATCCCATCCCTTCCCACCTAACTTTGAGATTACTTTTTCCCCCCTTCTTTTCTTATCAAGTTCAGATGCTATTGGCCAGTTATTCTTGGGAAAGAGGTCTGTCCTGGTGTGTGGCCAACCTACTAGGAGTCACATGTTTAAAAAAACCAACCTATCAAACAAAAACCAAAAAACTGCCCCTGCCTCTGCCCTTCCCAGCCAGCGCTGCTCCTTAGCTTATTTATTTTTTTAAACTAGGCTGAAGAACAAAGCTGGAAAATGAGTTGCTTACAATTTCAAGCTTCTCATCCTGCATGTTTATGATGGTAAATAAAAGTTGCCTTCATTGCTCATTGCAGAATATAAACAAGTGTCAGCCATCTTAGCAAAGAGGCATCATTTGATTTAATTGCAAATTAAAACCATAAACCATCTTAAACATGGATCTACAGCCACATCGAATCAATATAATAATTGCAGGAAGGCAATTGGGAGGCAAGGGAAGCTTCCATACATTGCATATTAACAGAAGCTAGCCCCTAAGGAATATGGTAAACTTACTTAATGGTGAGCAATTATGGTAAATTGCACTGACTAGCTTTTGCATTGAGGGTGAACCAGGTAGGCTGACTTCTTACTTGTCAGTGGCAACACAAAGGAATAAGGCCTCTGTCCCTGCCAGGAGGTTAGTAATTCTATGTGTGGACTGGGCAAGTTCTTGTTATCATAATCAGAAGAAAAACAACGTTCCTCAGCTTACTTGTAATGCCTGATGCTGAGGACTGATTAGCGTGGAACCCAGCAATTCTTTTTATATACACACGACATATTATGGCAGGTAAATTATGTCAGTGGGACTGATCTGATTGACAGACTCTGAGTCAATTGTATTTTGTTGAGTCATTCAAATGATGCTGGCCTTTTATTTAGCTCTGGTGCACAGAACAGGCATTGGTGGGTTCCATTGAAAATGACTTTTGTTTTTATTCCTTTAAAGTGGTCCTTACTTTTATTTCAGGGATTGCCTTGGATAAAAGTAGGAGTTGGGGGACAGGAGAAGAGCAACCCTGTAGTTCCTTTGTCATGGGATTTGAAAGGCACAAGAAATGCTGTTAGTCCCAGATACTTTGCCTCATCTGGCTGAAGTCCTGACATACTTTCCTGTAGACACGCACTCCTTTGAGTGTCTGAAGCTCTGGTTAAAGTGCAATTGCCTTTGGGAAGAATGAGCAGATGAAGCAATTAACAGCTATTAATTCTGCAAGGTCAAGTTGTTTGGGGAAGAAGTAACTCTTCATGCCCCTTTGAAATAGTGAGTCTTGATTAGTTTATCAAATCAGCCAGTCCCCTGGAGTGGAGGGCATTCCCTGGGTAGGCTTAGGTGAGGGGGAGAAAGAGAACATCAATTGCTTCGACAGTCTCGGAGTCACTGTGGGCCTGGCTTCTATTTTCTTCCTTTCCTAGATTTACTGGTAGAGGGAGGGTACCCCTTTCTGGTCTCCACAGGATGCTCAGGTGTATGTTTGGGGTCTGGCAAAGGCCTCCACAACCTGAACCTTAGCCAGCTGCTTGAGGATACTTGTGCTAGGTGCCTTGGGTGGGAGATGCCCCTGTCCGTCTCTCCTTCCCTTCTGTAATACTGTGCGCATTACTCTGCCCCTTTGTAGTCTTCAGTGTTCTAATTGTGGCGATGGGGCTATGTCTACCTACAATTATTTACCTATGTCCAAACTCATAATTAGCATTAGAAGATGAGTTTCATTTCGGGATTTTCACACATGCATATGCTTCCCTCATATTTTTCTCTTGTGGTGAAACCACCACAAGAGAATGTGGATATCTCCGTAGGCTCATGGATTTGAAACTTAGTCTCCACTTGGTGGTGCAGTTTGGGGAGGTTTAGAAGGCAAGGCTTTTTGAAAGAAATATGCTACTGGAGGTGGGTTTTAAATATATATATATATATATATATATATATATATATATATATATATACATGCATTATATCTAATCTGTATTTCAAATCAAGATTTGGATATGAGAGAACATGTGATACTTGTCTTTCTGAATCTGGCTTATTTTGCTGAACATGATGATCTCAGTTCCATCCATTTCTGCAAATGGTATAATTTTGTATAAAACTGTAAGTAGGCAATATGGCACACGCTTTCTTTATCCATTCATCTATTGACAGACACCTAGACTGATTCTGTATTTTGATTGTTGTATTTTGATTGATTGTTCTGTATTTTGATTGTTTGTTGTAGTGCAGCAACAAACATGGATGTTCAAGTACCTCCGTGCTGTACTGACTTGGGTCCCTTTGGCATGCACCCAGGAGTGGCATAGCTGGATCATATGATAATTCTGTTTCTTAAAGGATCTATGTTCTGACTTCCACAGTGTCTGCACTATTTTACATTCCCGCTACAGTGCATAAGGGATTCCTTTCCCCAGCATATTTGCAAGCATTTTTTTTTTGTTCATTATTTTGATGATAGCTAGTCTGACTAGGGTGAGATAGAATTTCAATATAATTTCGATTTGCATTTCAAATGTTTAACATGTATTCGACAATTAAATGACCATTTGTAATTTTTCTTGGAAAATTGTCCATGCAACTCATTTTCTCATTTACTGATTAGATGATTTGGGTTGTTGTTTTTTTTTTTTTTGGTATTTATGTTTATTTATTTAGAATTGTCTCTATATTATCAGTGTTCTTTCTGGAAGGCCAGGCCCAGCTCCTTGTATTCTCAGGTATAGTTAGCATCTGGCCCTGAATGGAAAGTTCCCGCTGGGCTACACATTAGTCTCTTAACCAGCTTCCCTGACCCCACAAGGCAAGACGTCTCTTTGGTGCTCCTCATTAGTCTAGATGGAACCTGAGTAGCCACAAACCTCTGAAACCTGTTACTATCCCCTTAAAATGTTTATCATTCATTGAATAGTTCGTGCCCTTAGTTCATAATTCGGTAGGCATAGAAGTTATGCAGTGAAAAGTGTGTCTCTCTGTATCTTCTCTACTCCACTTGTCTGATTTCTTTTGTTTTAAAGTAAGCACTGTTGTTAATCTTAAGCGTATTTCTAGAAATATTACATGCATGTGTGTGGGCTCATATACACATGTATCTATGCACTTTCTTTCTTCCATGATGATGTGTACAACAGAACAATATTTTTCTGAACCTGCTTTTAAAAAATTAGACTTGTTTTAGACTCACAGCAAAATTGAGCACAGATTGTATGGATTTCCCCTGTCCTTTCTGTCTTCATATGTGTGTGGTCCCTTATTATTCCTCTTTCCTGCTAGAGTGGAGTGTTTGTTACAACTGGCAAAGCCACACTGATGCCCCAGTCATTCCAAATCTATAGATTATACCAGGTTTCATTCCTGATGTTTCGTCTTCTTTGGGCTTTGACAAATGAATAGACACACATCTACCATTGTAGATGGTCTAGGGTAGTTTCACCGCCTCACAAAACCTCTGCTTTGGTTCATCTCTCTTCTCTTGCACTTTTTTCCTTTCAAAATTGTATTGTAGTGATTATTTTATATCATCGTAGGAAGAACTATCTCATTATTTTTAATGATCACATAATATTTCATTATACAAATGTGTCATAAATTGTGACTGTTTTCATTCTGTTCATTTGGTAAAAAATGTTGCAGTGAGTATCCTTTTCATGCACAGATTTCAAATGTTCACGATAAATATCCAGAGGCCATGTTCGTGCTCCAAAGAGCACAGGCACTATAACTTTTAATTGAACTATTGCCACTTGTCTTCCAAACTCACACAATGGGGGACTGGAGCTGTCGAGCTCAGTTGCTAGAGTGCTTCCCTGACATGCACAGTACTTTATACCCAGTACTGCATACACTAGGCATGGTGGCCCATGGCTCTAATCCCAGGACTCAGGAAAGGTGGATGTTTAAATTCAATTCAAGGTCTTCTTCAGTTACAAAGTGAATCTGAGCCCAGCCTAAGCTACATAAGACCTTGTAAATATATATAATATATATAATATATATATTTATAGTATATATTTATATATATACTGTAGTGTGGTAGGTCCTAAATCCAACATAGCCGATTTTCTCATAAAAAAGGGGAGAGGGATGATATGGACCCAGACACACAGAAGAAGGCAGTCATGTGGTGACAGAGGCCAAAGTTGGAGTTATTCAACATGACAAGGAACCTCTGGAAGGGGCAGGGCAGGATCCTCCTGCAGAGGTTTTTGAGGGGGATGATTGTAGACTGCTAACCTCCAGAACTGCAGATGTCACTTGCAAGTCATCCCATTTGTGATAGAATATTCTGTGCTGTTATGATAGCCCTTGCAAATGAATACAGCTCCTTTGTTGCAAAGCCAGAAATGCAACCCAAGTTAGCCTGCACTTCAACCCCAGACTGGCTCAACATTTACTCAATCACAGCTACCCACAAAGCACTAGTGGATTAAGAGATTAAGACTTTCCTTACAGTGGCCTCTGGTAGGCGGTGTTCCAGAGGTGGGTGAAATGTTTAAAAGCTGAATGCCAGGTGTGGGTTGGTAGCTACTTATTCTCCTGGTGCGTGTATTTCAGGCAGATTCTAAAACACTGGGATTGCTTCAGATTCCCAACTGTCAGGACTCTTCTCTCTGCAAGCAAACCCACCTGCTATGCGGTGGTGTGAGGATTATCAAACCTAATCTAGATGTTGCTAATGTGGTGAGAGGAACAAATGGGTCCCAATTCCCATGCCTATTCTATCCATAAAGGGTAGGCTGTGTCCTTTGAAAATTAGCTTCTAGAGTGGCAAGGCTGTTTGGCTACTGTTTACAGGGTTACTCACAGGAGATAAACAACCGTGCAGGTCTCTTGTTTCCATGGCAACTTGGAGGATGTGGGTTGGCTTCTGGAAACCTTATCTGGGATGCAGGAACCAGGCAGAGGGCCTTTTCTGTGTGTGGGCAGGATTGCAGCTCAAGAGGGCCCTGGGAGGAAGAAGAATTGGGCCAGATAGAAAGGCCAAAGAAACGGACTTCCTGGTTGTTGGCTCTTAGCTTCAGCAGGCATCGAATTTACGAACACGTCGGAGCACTTAGCATTCTATGACAGAGAAGTCGTGAGTCTCAAAGGGAAGGCTCTGACCTGGATAGCAACAAGTTAGTGTTTTGTAAGGCAGCTCATCAAAGTGCAAGAAGAAAATCATGGAATGTGGAATTCAGTTTGTCTTCTCTCTTAAAATATTTGCTCTTTGAGTGTGCTTCATGAAATTCATATCGTTATTAACGTACTTAAACATATCTGGAGGGCACGTTGCGATTTGGAACATGAAAAAAGTGTCTATCAGTGAAAAATGGACACCTTTCTTTAGAAGATCAAGCCATCAATCCATAGCCTGGTATTCAGGGCCCTTCCCCCCTGACTCCATCTCTTCCTGCTGTACATGGGTTCCATGCGCTGCACTTCAGGCCTGGCCTTCAGTTGGTGGTCTGCTCTTTAGCCATCCACGCTGCACGTACACCTACGTTATAAGTTGCTGGGCTGTGGGATCAGAGTTTACAGGGACGAGTCTCACATTTCAGTTGTGAGATCTGTAGCCCATATCCCCGAGCTTCAGTCTTTTCCTATGTAAAATGACAATGACAGCTGCTGCCTGATAAAGTTGTTAGGGCGCTTAAATTGCACGATATATGGAAAGTACCGGTGACAATTATTTTATCATCATCATGATCATTTGCTATTTAGTGTTGTCAGCCTTGCCTATTTTTCAGTGACTTATTCTCAGGTTCTCTTTAGATTTGGACCTCTGGTCTTTTTTTTTTAATTTTTATTTTTTTAATATTAGTTACAGTTTGTTAACTTTGTATCTCTGCCGTATCCCACTCCCTCTTTCCCTCTCAATCCCACCCTCCCACCCTTATCTCCTCCCTGCCCCTTTCCAAGTCCACTGATAAGGGAGAACCTCCTCCCCTTGCACCTGATTTTGGTTTATCAGGTGTTTTCTGGACTGGCTGCAAAGTCCTCCTCTGTGGCCTAGCAAGGCTGCTCTTCCCTGGGCGGGGGGGGGGGGAGGTCAAAGAACCCTCCATCAAGTTCATGTCAGAAACAGTCCCTGTTCCCCTTATTAGGGTACCCACTCGGATACTGAGCTACCAAGAGCTATATCTGAGCAGGGGCATGTTGCATTTATACATGGACCTCTGGTCTTTTAAGAAAGTTTCTTTAATAGACTGTCCTGGAACTCACTCTGTAGACCATGCTGCCCTCGAACTCACAAAGATCCACCTGCCATTGCCTCTCGAGTCCTGGGATTAGAGGAGCACACCACCACTGCCTAGCCCAGACTTGGATCTCTGAAGGAAACATTTATCTGTAGAGTTAATTCATCACCTACTGTATATTGCTTTATATCATGATTTTGATTTGTGATGTTTGCATTATTTCCTTCTGTTGCAAGAACTTGCTGTTGTGCCTAATCATTAATTGTTGGTTTGACTGGGCTTGAAATCACCTGGTAGGAACACCTCCGAATATATCTGTGAGGGTGTTTCCAGAGAAATTTAACTGAGGAGACCCACCCTCCGTATGAGCAACACCATCTCATGGGCTGGGATGTTGGAAGGAATAAACAAAAGCGAGTGGGGTACCTGCATTGGTCTCTCGGCTTGGCGGCTGAGGACAGTGTCCTCACAGTTCCGCCACCACAGCAAGAGCTGCTCTCACTGCCATGATGGACTGTATCCTCAAACCATGGGCCAAAATAAACCCTCCCTCTCTTGAGTTGTCAGGCAATTGGCCTCTTCGAGAGAGAAGAGTAACTAACACACCTGCCACGTCTCATGCCTAATCTATGGGACTGCTGATGATGTTCAGTTGCAAAAGGTTGAGCTAATCCTCCCCCAGCACCCCACTATCACTGTCGTCCTTCATGGATCCCTCTATTAATTCACTTTACATCCTGGTTTTAGCCCCATCCCTCCTCACCTCCCAGTCCCACCTTCCTCTCTCCCCACCTCCCCATCCCCTATTCCTAAGCAAAGAGGAGCCCCCTTCCCGTTCACCCCAGCTCATCAAGTCGTATCAGAGCTGAGCATGTCCTCTTCCCCTGTGACCTGGCAAGGCACTTCCTCCAGGGGTAAGTAATTGAAAAGCTGGCAAGAGTCCATGTCAGAGAGAGCCCCTACTCCCGTTATTAGGGGACCCACATGAGACCGAGCTGCCCACCAGCTACATCTTTGTAGGGAGCCTACGTCTAGTTCACACAAGGTCCTCAAGACACACCCATAAGAGAGAACCAGCTCCTGACACTGTTAACGATTCTCTGTTATGCTTGCAAACAGGAGTCAAGCAGAGTTGTCCTCTGAGAGGCTCCGCCCAGCAGCGCCTCGAAACAGATGTTGAGACTCACAACCAAACATTGAGCGAGGCTTAGAGAACCTTGTGGAAAATTGGGGGGAAAAGAGAAAAGGACCTGGAGGTGATAGGAGCTTCAAAAGAAGACCAACAGAGTCAACTACCCAGGACCAAGAGGGGCTTGCTGAGATGGGAGGATCTCTTCTTATTGCATGGTATCTCCCTTCTATGTCCCCCTTTTCCAAATGTATAATGTCCCGTGGGCTCTCATTTTTAAGACCACTACTTTAGCAAATGGATTATACTTCAAAATTGTATGTTGTTAGCTGTGTTTGCCTTTCCTTAAATGCTATGTCTTCATGCCCTATCTGTGCCATTTATTTTGCATGAAGTTGCTACATTTTGTGGATTGAATCCCCTGGTGATGGGCAATAACATTTCTGCAGCGTGATGATGATTTTTCTTTTCTTTTACGAATAAAGATGTATGTTTCTTTAGGATAGGATCTGTCCCTTGAGAATTTTATTATGCTGCACAACCTAAGCCTTTGTAGACATGCACATTTTAAAGATGGCTGCTTCTCATTATGGTGACTAAAACCACGTGCACTTGACTTGTAGCAACTATGGACTACCACAAGGCTCAATCATCACGAACCAATCCTTCAGTGATGGCTAATCTTGGTTGTCAACTTGGCAGCCTCAGCTGAGGAATTGCTTCCATCAGATTGGCTGGTAGCCATGTCAGCAGAAAATTTTCTTGATTTCTGATAGATGTATGTAGGTCTTGCTCATTGTAGGCAGTGATATCTTAGTGGAAATTTGGTGTCTTTAAAACCTCAGTTATGTTATGTAAACATGCTTTTTTGTTTTAATCCTAGTTGTGGGATACGGGGGGCAGATTCAGATTGTCCACAGCAGCAAACTATTTGCCTCCTGCAGGCTCTGAGAAGGGCGCTTTGCCAGCTGCAGATAGTTTAATGAGAGGGAATAAATGCCAGAGCTCAGAGAGTGTTGTGTGTGTGGGTGCTCCAGGAGAGAAGAATGCTGCTGCTTTCCCTCTGCTGCTCCTGGTTGCTGCTGTTACAGTTTGACAAGAAGTCCAAGATGCCCTGAAGCGAAGATTGGACTTGCCCCAAGGAACCCAAGGATCTAAACAGTAGGAACTGGCCAAAGAGAACTCCACCCCCTCTCCCCACTAACCTGATTTCTCTCCTTCCTGGTGCTGGAAGGAATTGGAGAGGAGAAGGGAAAAAGAGGCATAAGAAACATAAGTAAAATAAGTTTTCAAAGTACATCTATCAACAGATATCCCTTAGCAGGTGGGCGTGGGCTACATAAGAAAGGTAACTGAGCCAAGCCAGGGGAAGCATCATTCCTTCACTTCTGCTTAAAGTTCCTACATTGGGTTCCTGTGTTGCTTTTTTAAAAACTGACCTGAAAAGGTAAGCTGAAGTAAAGCCTCCCCTCCCCATGTTGCTCTTGGTCATGCTGTTCATCACAACAGCAGAAAGCAAACTAGGATGCCTTTGATGGATCTTTTATTTTTATGAGTCAGGCTTTTTACTTGTTATTTAAAAATATCTCAACTTTTTTTTCTGATTGTGATTAAAAAAAAAAAAGGGGGTATGTCTGATTATTGATCTTATTTTTCACTGATGAAATTTACTCACAGAAAGAGTGTAAAACTTTCCCAAGCTCCCAACCATACTATTTGAGTGACATCCTTGGGAACATTTTAAGTCGCTTGTGAAGCGGTTCACTGAACTTAGAATTATCTAAATATCTAGGGAAAAATTAGAATTTTAGTTTCTGTAGGAAATAAATCACCTAAGTGTTTGAATGCCTTGACTAGTTCCTGTGTAGCAAAGACATACCCAACAGATATAACAGATATAGCTTAATAATACTGCCTTGGTGTGGACCCAGTGTCCCCTCAGCCCTTTAATTTCTATCTCTCCAGACTTACTCCATCCTGCTATAGCCTGTCCCTTTCCCCACCCTACCTCCAATGCTGGCAACTCAGCCTTATGGTGTAGATTCAAGGGTTTCTTAACTTTTTCCAGATGACCCTTTCAGCTTTCCCTTCTGGCTGATTTCCATTTATTTGTGTCAGCCATCAATCTACAGAAACAACTTTTATTAGCCACACTGGACTCTGATGCAGGTATGTGATTTTTACTACCCTTCCAGTCACCTGTTCTGATATCTCCAGACTTACTCTTAGTCTTGAAGTCACCTGCTTACAGGAGCTCCTCCTTCCATCTTTCCTCCATTCCTGGTAGATAAAAGCAATCAAAAAGCAGAACACCAATCCAATAAAGACAAGACCATATATCCACAATTCAAACATTAAAACTTCAGGTGCCTAGGTCCCGGCCCCAAAACACAAACATAATATCCAAGATAATATGCCTTATACAGAAGCCAGCAGCCCCAGTGCAATAGTCCCTGATAAACAGAATTTAGCTGAAGTACAAGACAAGGACTTCAAAATAGCAATTATCATTATGTTCAAGAACCTTTAAAAGGGATATGAGTAAAGGCTTTAATGAAGACCATGAAAATACAAACAATTGAATGGAATATGGGAAACAGTTCAAAACATGAAAGTAAAAATAGAATCACTAAAGATAATCTAGACTGAAACAAAACTGAAAATGAAAACCTAGGATGTCAGGAAGAATACCTAGAAGTAAGCCTCACCAATAGATTATAAGACATGGAAGAAAGACTTTTAGATTCTTAAGACAATGGATACTTAAGGAAAATGTTAAATCTAAAAACAAAATCTAGGCACAAAACTTCCAGAAAAACTGATACACTATGAAAAGACTACATCTATGAATTTTAAGATCGAGAAGGAAGAAATTCAAGTCAAAGGCACAAAAATATTTTAAATAAAATCATAGAAAAATAAAAACTCTTCAATCTAAAGAAGGAGATATCTATCATGGTACAAGAAGCATATGGAACACCAAATAGACAGTACCAGAAAAGAAATTATCCATGACATATAATAATTAAAATACTAAATTAAAACAAAGAAAAAATATTAAAAGCTGCAAGGGGAAAGACCAAGTTACATATATAGGCAGGCCAATTACTAAAACACCTTATTTCTCAATGGAGCATCAGAAGATCAGAATGGCCTACAAGCTGAAGGACTACTACATCCAGCAAAACTACAATCACAGTCAGTTGAGGAAAAAAAAAACAAAGAAATCAAATATAAGCAGTATTTATATACAAATTCATGTCTACAAAAGTTTCTAGAAGGGAAATTTGAGTCTGAAGAGATTAAACACACCCCAGAAGACATAAGGAATAAATAGCCCCAATCAAAAGAGAAAGAAAAACCCATATTGCAAAAACAAAATAATAATAGAAATAAATACTACTTATTGATTACTCTCAACATTAATGCTCTCAATTCCCCAACAAAAAGCCACAGACTAACAGACTGGATCAGAAAACAGGCTCCATTTTTCTGTTGCATCAAAAAAATATACTTCACCATCAAGAACAGGCATCACTATAGGATAAAATGATGAACCCCCCAAAACAAACAAACAAACAAACAAACAAAAACAACCAACCCTATTCCAAGCAATTGAACCCAAGAAACAAGTAGACACAACCATTTCAGTATGTGGCAAAAATACACTTCATACCAATACTAACCAGAAGAGATATTGAAGAATGCTACACACTCATCAAAGGAAAGATCCGTCAAGAGGCTATACAATTATATATAAATATATAATTCTAAACATTATTAATCACACAGAACAGCACCCGCATTTATCAAAGAAGCCCTAATACACCCAAGTCACATTGACCCTCACACGCTGTTAGTGGGTGACTTCAATACCCTGCTCTCACTCACAGGCAGGTCATTCAGACAAAAACTAAACAAATGTGGAAGCTACACGACATCCTAAATCAAATGGACCTCGCAGATATTTACAGAACATTGCACACAAACACCGAATATTTTACTTCTTTTTCTCAGCAGCTCATGGAACTGTTTCTAAAATTGACCGCATGTTTGGACACAAAGCAATTCTCAACAGGTATAAGAACATTGAAACATTGTCTCCTCTTTAACTACCAAGGACTAAAGCTGGATATCATCAACAACAGAAAGAACAAAGTATACAGACTCATAGAAACTGAATAACTCACTTTTAAATGAAAAATGGGTCAAGATAGAAATCAAGAAGAAAATTAAAAACATTGAGAATTGAATGAAAATGAAAATATGACATATCCAAACTTGTAGGTCATGGTGAAGGCAGTTCTAAGAGGCAAATTCTTACCACTAAGCGCTACATCGAAAAACTGGGGAAATTTCATATTAAAAATGTGACACCAGTAAATTCTACCAGAGTGGACGCAGGACTAGCCACAGGATTATCATCATGGATTGCTGCAGCCATGAATCAGCTGAAGGAATGGGTGGGCATGGGAGCATTAGCAGGCTTTCTGGTGTTGGTCTCCTTGGTTTGCCTGTGGTATATATGCAAGATTAGAGTCTCACAACAGTGTGATGCAGCCTTGATCATTCAGGCCTTTACAGCCATTGAAGCAGGACATTCTCCCCAAGCATGGTTGGATACCATAAAAAGCTAAAATGTTACGCTCAGGATGCGAGGCTAAGCACTGCACTCAGGGTCAGCCGCTTTGGACCCAGAGAAGAGCATGTCTGGTTGCATGCGGGTTGATGCCCCAGGTCCCGCCTCTGAGAAAAAGGTATCGGACGGGTCTGATGCTCTTTGGGTGGATGACACCTAAATGAACATCGGTACAAAGTCCCAATTTATTTCTAATATCAGAGATCAGACCTCTACTCTTGCCTGATGCATCTAAAACAAAAAGGGGGAACTGTAGAGACCTGCGGAATGCTATGCCTTAAAGATGGAGCTGGTTTCCGCCTTCCACCTTCCCGATGGTGAGTGCTCTCTGTCACGAACAATTCCACATTTGGCTAAGGCTGAGGATCTGGCTTGCTTCCATGTATGTGGACCTATCTGCATTGCCCACGTGGCGCGCCTGGGTTGGCTACCCAGAGGCTATTTAAGCTGTGGGCTGGCTTTCCCCAGGGTCCGAGGATTTGTTCAAGGTTTCTGAATAAACTGCATTGAAAAAAAAAAATGTTGTGACACACCTCAAAGCTCTAGAACAACAAGAAGAAATAATACCCCTAAGGTACAGATGGGAAGAAATTAATAAACTCAGGGCTGATATCAACAAAATAGAAACAACAACAAGAAAAAGACAAAGAATCAGTGAAACTAATAATTCATTCTTTGAGAAAATCAACAAGATTGATAAACCCTTAGCCAAATTAACTAAAAGACAGAGAAAAAAAAAATCCAAGCTAGGAAAATTAGAGAAGAAAAGTGGGACATTATGTCAGGCAAACAACTGAGAAAATTTGGAGTCATAAGAACATACTTTAAAATTCTGTATTCTATCAAACTGGATAGCCTCAAAAAGAAATCGATGAATTCTTTGACATATATGATTTAAATAATATGTCGAATCCAAATCAAATAAGCAACTTAAGACAAATTTATAGTGAAATAAAAGCAGTAATTAAAAGTATACCAGCCCATGCCAGATGGATTTAGTCAGATTTTCAAAGAAGAGTTAGTTTCAACACTCCTTAAATTATTTCACAAAATAGGAACTAAAATGGAACATTTCCTAATTATTTTTATGAATCCACTATCACCCTGACACCAAACCACACAAAGACCCAACACAAAAGAAAATTATAGATCAATATCCCTTGTGAACATAGATGCAAAAATTCCCAACAAAATACCTGCAAACTAAATTCAAGAACAACACATCAAAAGGATTACCCACAAAAATCAAGTTGACTTTGTCCCAGAAATGCAGAGATAACACATAAATCAGTAAACATAATCCATGACATAAACAGACTGAAAGACAAAATTACATGATCATCTCATTGAATGCAGAAAAGGCCTTTGATAAAATTCAGCAACCTTTCATGATAAAAGTTCTGGAGAAACGGGATACAGGGACATACTTCAACAAAATAAAGGCAAAATAAACCAATCTCATAGCCATCAAAAACAAAAACAAAAACAAACAACCTCCCCCAAAAAACCCCTAGAATCTCTACCAGAAAACTTTTACAACTGACAGTAAAAGTTTAACATAAAAAAAAAATCAGTCTTTTCTGAGACTGATACTCCAACCAAGGACTATTCATGGAGATAACCTAGAACTCCTGCACAGATGTAGCCCATGGCAGTTCAGTGTCCAAGTGAGTTCCATAATAATGGGGTCAGGGACTGTCTCTAACAGGAACTGATTGGCCTGCTCTTTGATCACCTCCCCCTGAGGGGGGAGCAGCCTTTCCAGGCCACAGAGGAAGACAATGCAGCCACTCCTGATGAGACCTTGATAGACTAGGATTAGAAGGACGGGAAGAAAGACCTCCCCTAATAATGGACTGGGCAAGAGGCATGGGTGGAGAAGGGGAGGGAAGGTAGGGTCGGCAGTGGAGGAGGGAGGGAGCTACAGGGGGGATACAAAGTGAATAAATTGTAATTAATTATAATAATAATATCAGTAGATTTCTTATGTACAATAGAAAAATAGATTGAGAAGGAAATCAAGGAAACAATACCTTTCTCAAAAGGCTCAAGAAAGTAAAATATCTTGGGATTATTCTGACCAAGCAAATGAAAGACATATCATAAAAACTTTAAGACATTAAAGAAAAAATTGAAGACACCAGAAGAAGGAAATGTATCCCATTCTCATGGATCAACAAGATTAACAGTGTAAAAATGGCTATCCTACCAAAAGTAATCTACAAATTCAATGCAATCCCTATCAAAACTCCAACATAATTCTTCACAGAACTTAAAATGATAGTTTTCAGCTTTATATGAAACCACAATAAACTCAGAATAGCTAAAAACAAAACAAAACAAAACAAAAAAACAACCCTAAATCCCTAAATAAAAGAACTTCTGGAAGTCTGCTATCCAAATTTCAAGTTGTATTACAGACTTATGTAATAAATAAAACATGGTGTTCATGGAGAAAAATGTTGATCAATGGAATTGAATTGAAGACCCAGACATATTTGGGTGTGTAACATTTCTACAAACCTATGAACACCTGAGCTTTGACAAAGAAGCCAAAAACACACAGGAGAAAATATAAAACCTTCAACAAATGGTGTTGGTCAAACTGGTCAACTGCATGTAGAAGAATCCAAACAGAACCATATTTAGCACCCTGTCCAAAACTCAACTTCAAATGGACCAAGCATATTAACATAAAACTAAGTACCATGAATCTGAAAGGAAAGAAAGTGGGGAATAAACTTGAACTCATTGGCAAGAGAAAAGACTTTCTGAAAAGAGCATCAAGAGCAACCACTAAGATCAACAAAAATGCACACAATGCCTGGCCTCACAGTATTTCATGCTCAAGGAATTTCACAATAAACTCTGGATTTCTAATTGTGTTGTTACTTTTGTTGTTGAGACAGGGTCTCATATAGCCCAGGATGGCTTTAGGCATCTAATATGGCTAACGCTGACTCTCTACTTTTGATCCGTCTGCCTCCAGGTGTTGAGGGATGTTTATGGTATTGGGGATCAAATGTAGGGCTTTGTTCACATTATGAAAGCAGTCTAGTCAGGGTCTTT
The DNA here is from genome assembly GCF_030254825.1 of Meriones unguiculatus. Classification (NCBI taxonomy): domain Eukaryota; kingdom Metazoa; phylum Chordata; class Mammalia; order Rodentia; family Muridae; genus Meriones; species Meriones unguiculatus. The sequence goes on from NC_083361.1 coordinate 64,349,828, forward strand.
CATAATAGTCAGAATCTGGAAACAACCTAGATGTCCCTCAACCAAAGAATGGAATCAGAAATTGAGGTACATTTACACAATGGAATATTACTCAGCTATTAAAAACAAGGAAATCATGAAATTTGAATGGATGGAACTAGAAAAGGTCATCCTGAGTGAGGTAACCCAGAAGCAGAAAGATACATGCTATACACTCACTTATAAGCAGATATTAGCCATGTAATATAAGATAACCATATGAAAATCCACAGACCAAAAGAAGATACATAACAAGGAGGACTCTGAGGAGGATGCTTAATTCTTATCCAGAAGGGCAAACAGGATAGGACACAGAAAGTGATGGAAGAGGGGAAACAGGATAAGAGCCCACCATAGCCATCCTCTGAAAGGCTCCACCTACCAAGGGATGGAAGCAGCTGCAGAGACTCACAGTCAAACTTTGGGCAGAATGCAGCGAGTCTTATGGAAGAAGCGGTGGGGGGTGGGGGGTGGGGGGAATAGAAGAACCTGGAGGGTATAGGAGCTCCACAAGACCAACAAAGCCAAAAAAATCTGGGCCCTGGGGGGGGGGCACTGCAGAGACTGATGCACCAACCAAGGACCATGCATGGAGAGGACCCAGACCCCCTCCTCAGATATAGCCCAATAGGTGGCAGCTCAGTCTCCAAGTGGGTTCCCTAGTAAGGGGAACAGGGGCTGTCTCTGACATGAGCTCGGTTGCCTGCTCTTTGATCACTTGTTCCTGGTGATGCGGCCTTCCCAGGCCACAGAGGAAGAGGATCCAGGTAGTCCTGATGAGACTTGATGGGCTAGGGTCAGATGGAAGGGAAGGAGGACTCTCCCTTTTCAGTGGTCTAGAGGAGGGAGATAGGGGGAGAGAGGAAGGAGGGGGGACTGGAGAAGGAGTGCTTTTTTGACCTCTCTTCCCCAACTATCTGGGTCTGATGCTTCTTCTTTTTTTTTTTTTTTTTTTTTTTTGCTTTCCTCAACTGTATTACCCTAGACTAGATCATTTGAACATAGGAAAATAAGAAACTATTCCCATACTTCATTTACTGGAAATGCTTCATATTGCCATAAAGTTGTCCCCACATAGCTGGAGATCACCTAAATTCTCCCCTCTTAGGCCTTTCAGGGACGCTGTGCTGAATAGTTTTGTCAACTTGACACAAACTGAAGTCATTGGAGAGATGGGAACCTCAATGAAGAAAATGCTTCCATAAGATGAAGCTGTAGGCAAGCCTGTAGGGCATTTTTAAATTAGTGATTGATAAGGGAGCACCCAGCCCATTGTTGGTGGTGCCACTCTGGACTGGTGGTGGTTTGGGGTTCCATAAGAAAGCAGCCTGAGGCCGGGCGAGGTGGCACACATCTTTGATCTTAGCCCTTGGAAAGTAGAGGCAGGCAGATCTCTGTCAATTCGAGGCCAGCCTGGTCTACAAAGCTAGTCCAGGACAACCAAGGTTATATACAGAGAAGCCCTGTCTCCAAGTAAAGGTTAAAGGTACCAAGCGCTTTCTTTTTGCAGATTTTCTTTTTCTTCAGTGGGCAATATTGAAGTTACTTTTGTGGGAACCTCGGAAGCAAGCAAGATCTGATCTTCATTCCTGATGTACTCACTGACTGCTCGAGGAAGGTAAGAAATACACAGAAAGATAGAAATGATGCAGACAGGTGGTGAACAAACAGGCAGCTACGGGAATCTGGAGGCAGGTGTCTCCTTCCAACTGAGCAAAATCAGGCGGTGGTGTCTGAAAATACTGACAGAAGTGATTGGTTTGGAGACTGGGCTATCACCTTTGACTAGGATATTCATTTGTTTACCCTAATAGGCCAAAGAGGTAGGTCCTGAAACAAAGGCTTAGAGATTAAGTAATTTGTCCAAGGTTATAGATCTTGTAAGAGTCTGGACCTTGTGAGGTTTTTCAGCAGGGTCACACTATGTTTCTTTTCTCTTTTTAAACTAACATTTTAATTTCTTTCTATTTTTTTTTTTTACATTTAGTTGTGTAGTGTGTATGTGTACTTGCATGCCATAGTGTGTCTGTATGTCAGAGGACAGCTTGTAGGAGTTAGTTCTCCTCTATTGTGTGGGTCCTAGGGATTGAATCCAGGTTGTGGGAGTTGCTGGCAGGTGTCTTTATCCACCGAGTTATCTTGTTACCACATTCTTTTTCTTAACACCTCCTTTAATGGGATCCCTTTCCGCTAGAAATAGAGCAGGAAGTCCTTTCTTTCCCCTGTACTATCTCACCCCTCCCTTCCTCTAATATCTCACTTACAGCCCTTCCTTCTATAACCCGGTTTGCTCCAGCCATCCTTATGCTCTTATCGATCCTCTGATTCACCTGGCTTCTTTGTCTCTTAAGCTTTTCACATTTCCTTTACCAGCAATACTTTGATATTGGGTTGGCAGACGCCTGTCTCCTTGTGTGACACACCTTAAATCTTCCTTTCCGAGAGGCCATCAAGGGCCATCTGAGTCACACGGTTGTCTAGGCGATGCCTTACTTTTGTGCTTGCAGGAATCCTCTCCAGGTATTTGCTTGTGTTAGGTCCTGGTAGGATGCCTGCCTCAGGAACAGCTTGGCCTGTCCTAGACTCTACTTAGAACAGTCCTGGTTCATTGTCCTTCATAATGGAAGTCTATTGAGTAAAGGGATGAATATCAGGTATTAGAATTGTCTGGGGAGAGCATTTTTAAATAAAAAGCAACAGTGGCAGGGAGAGGCATGCTTTTGGACAGAGGTCTTCTCTGCTTCTCTTGGGAGTTTTAGCTTCAAAGTGTCAGTCTAGAGAGTTTGAACTTGATTTTCCAAAGTGCAGTTTTGGCAATGGGATTATGCTTGTGAGAGTGAAAAGTTTTTGTCAATAGGGGTATTTTTTTTTTTAATTTTCAGATATATCCAGTGAATCTCAATTGAAAGAACCCTTTTGCATTCTCAGACATTTTCAACAGTTTTGTACAATTAAAGAAATAATCTCTCTCTGTGATTGTCTGTCTCTTGTCTCTCTCTCTCTGTATGTGTGTGTGTTTGGAGTATATACACTTATATGTGTCTTTCATCACTCTCCACTTCAATGAACCCAATACCTGCATTTCTCATTCTAATGTAGTAGCCAACTAGCCCCACTGATTACCTTGTCCTCAACCTCCTCAAACTTAGGGTTACAAAAAAAGGAAAAGAAAAGAAAAAAGATAATGAAGTAGAGTGTGGTGGCACACATCTTTTGTTCCAGCACTGAAGGCAGAGATAGGCAGATCTCCATGAGTTCTAGGCCAGCATTGTCTATATAGTGAGCTCCAGGCCAAACAGGGCCATATTGTGATACACTTTCTCAGAAAAGCAAAATGAATCAATCAATCAAACAAACGAACAAAAAACAAAAAAGATCTAGGGTTACAGATGTGTGCAGGACCATGAATGGCTGGCTTTTTTTCATGGGTGTTAGGATACTCCAGTCCTCATACTTGTATAACAACTCTTTTTATGATGGGTAATTCTGGCTGTCAGCCAGAAACATTTGGGAGGTGGGACATCTGTTGAGGAATTGTCTCCTTTGGATTCACCTCTGGGCATGTCTGTGGAATTATTCTCTTTCTTCTCTCTCTCTTCCTTCCTCCCTCATTTCCTTCCTTCCTTCCTTCTTTTTCTGTCTTTCTTTTTGTTGTTAACTGATGGAAGAAAACCTGAATTCTGTGAGTGGTGCCACCTGTGGGTAGGTGGGCCTGGGTTGTATAAGAAAGTTAGCTGAGAAAGCCAGTAAGGAGTGTTCCTCTGTGGTCTCTGCTTTAAGTTCTGCGTCATGGTTTCTGCCTTGGTTTCCCTTGAAGACAGACGGTAATCTGTAAGCCAAAGAAACCCTTCCCTCCTCAAGTTGCTTTTAATCATGGTGTTTATCACAGCAACAGAAAGCAAACCGAACAGCTCTTAACCTCTGAATTATCTCTTCAAGCTCATCAAGCGCGTTTTATTGGCTCTCTCTTGATGGAGGAGGCAGGACAGGGCAAAGGGCCAAGAGTGATGAGTATTATTTTGCTAATCACAGTGCCAGTTAGAAGTGGAGTGTGGAAAACAAGGCTGCAGAGTGTGCCAGAGTTTGATCTCATCCTTCCATTGAGGGTAGGATGGATGAGAACAAAGGGGGAAGGTTAGGGCTGGTCATAGAACAATGCATTCATTACTTTCCTTATAGCAATAATAACATATTCCTGACAAGTAACTCATGAGAAGATGAGATGATTTAGCTCACAATCTAAGTGTACACAGCCCACGGTGATGGAGAAGGGATGCAGCAGGAATGGCTCATAGCAGAGGCATCTGAGCTTATTAGGAAACAGAGAGAGTTGAATGCTGACATTCATCTAGGTTTCATTTTCTCTACCCCTTTTTTGAGATTTTTCATTATTATTATTATTATTATCATTTTATCATTTATTACAATTTATTCAATTTGTATCCCAGCTGCGGCCCCCCTCCCTCGTCTCCTGCCAATCCCACCCTGCCTCCCTCTTCTCCCCCTATGCCCTCCCCTAATCCACTGCTTATTCACTCTGGGCTCACAGTCTGTATGAAGTACCATCCACTTTAGGGTGGCTGTTAATCTGTGGTAACACCCTCAGACATACCCAGAAGTGTGTCTCCCAGGTGACTCCAAATTTAGCGATGTTGACAGTGAAGATTAGAGAAGAGAGCAGGGTTTAGAAGTCTGAAGAATAGGGACATTGTGTGACTCTGGGATATAGGACAATTATGTTATCACCTTAGTTTCCTTGAAAGAGAGAGGACTTCCTAAGAACTGCTATGGACATTACCTTGAGGTAATCTTTCTTTACACCCTGCTTTATGCACAACTTTTCTAAACTACGGCAGAACTATGGCTGCCCTGCTTTGGAATGATCTTAGACTTTCCCATCAAAGGTATTGGGAAGAACCCAGTTCTCTTGTCCCCAAACAAAATTTCTTAGAATTTTGATGTTTTATTTGAAAATAATGTAAGCTTTGCATATGCATGTTTTTTAATATTAAATACTGCCTGAAGTGATCATCAGGTAAAACATGATTTTTAAAAGAAATCTTTTATTCAAATGGACTTTTCCAGAAAATGTGCTTCATAAAGCCCCAAGGCTTTCCACAGCTCCATGTTCCTCTGGGAAGAGTTGTGTTGAGACAGCAGGAAGAATATCTCTGAGTAGTTCTTGTGTCTGAAGTTAGTAGATCTTGAGGACTCTGTACTGATAGGCTGTGATTTGAATGTGCCCTCAAAGACATGCATTCAGGAAGCCTAGTCCCCACATAGTTTTTTTTTTTATTTTTAAATAATTTTATACATTCACTTGTATCCCAGCTGTAGCCCTCTCCCTCTTTCCCTCCCAATCCTCCCCTCCCTCCCTCATCTCCTCCCTGCCCCCTTCCAAGTCCACTGAGAGGGGGTGTCCTCCTCTTCTTCCATCTGGCCCTAGCTTATCAGGTATCTTCAGAATGGTTACAATGTCCTTCTCTGTGGCCTAGCAAGGCTGCTTCTCCCTCAGGGGGGAGGGAAAGCTCATGAGTTCATGTCAGAAACAATTTCTGTCCCCCTTACTAGGGAACCCACTTGGATACTAAGCTACCATGGGCTATGTTTGAGCAGGGGTGGTAGGTTATATCCATGCATGGTCCTTGGTTGGATAAACAGTCTCATAGAAGACCCCTATGCTCAGATATGTTTGTACCTTGTGGGGCTCCTTGTCCCCTCTAGGATATACTAATTCTTCCTTCCTTCATATGATTCCCTACACTCTGCCGAAGGCTTGGTTATGGGCATACACATGTGTGGATGTGCATGTGTGTGGTTTATGGGTACATGATGATGCATGGACATGTGCATGTGAGTACGCATACACATATATGTGATTGTTTGGAAACCAGAGGTAGATATCAGATATCCAGTGTCTTCCTTAGTTGCTCTCCTTACTCTTTGAAATGAGGCATCTCACTGAGCCTGGTGCACACTAATTTGTGTAGACTGGCTGGCTGCTGTGCTCTGGGAATGTGCCCCTCTCAGAGCTGGAATTACAGACATGCTTCACGGTGCCTATCTTTCACATTGGTGCTGGGGATCCTAACTCACATCTTGATGCTTGTGTGACAAGCACTTTACCCATTGTGCCATTTCCCAGCATCCCCATGGCCATTGTTAGGATGGAAATCATTAAGTAGGTCTAAATTCCAAGGGAAGTAATCAGTTGGCAACGAAGGCATAAGTGTAGAGAGACCCAATGATAGCATTTGCAACCTTACGAGAAGAGGATGGCGCTCATTTCTCACCACAGTGCTATGTTGGCTTCCCAGCCTCCAGCACCATAACCAAATAGACTCCTCTCTGTTATAAAACTCAGTGTGTGCTATTCCACTTTAGCAACAGAGAGGATTAACATAGCTGCTTTGTCCAGTCGCTGACCAGACAGAACAACCCCTAGAGTGATCAACCTCTGTTCTGAGAGTCAAGAGCTGTGAGTTGGGGTGGGAGGTACAGCGGAGCAGGTTGGCTCTCCTCAGCATCTTTGTTCATGAGTTTAGATGGGGGCGGCAGATGCCTCACATTAACATTATTTAGACATTACAAGATTCTAATTGGAGACTACCGTGTCCTCATCACAGTTGACCTTATTTATGGAGTGGTTGACATCTGAATGTCAAATTTGCATCAGCGAATTCTCTTCCCTAATAACCACTTTAATATGTAAATAACAGATTTGCAGCAGGGCAAGATACACATGATGTGATGATGATTGCCTGGAAGATATGGCTTTCTTCCGTACACAGAGATGAGGGAGCTGGCGGGTTCCTCTCTCTAATTACAAGAACTGCTAAAAGATTGAGCCAGAAAGAAAGGACACATTTCCCCTCAGATCAGCAGACAGGTACAGCACGCCTGCTCTGTTAACATGCTTGGCTCAGTAATAGACAAGAGCCCGGAATTCAAGACAGATGGCCTCTGTCCCCCGAAAACTTGAAGCTGTGTGAAAATGGACGTGATAGGTGTACAAATCACCATCTATCATAACACTGTGTGATAATGTCTCAAGGGTAGATTAAAATGAGCACTATTTTATAGATGTTTTATTTGGGAAGATTTTGTATGGAACAAGGATGTGAATATCTCCAAATCCCAGTCAACTCTGTGACTAACCTATAACGAGTAGGCTCCACTGTCTCACACCATGAAAATTCTTGAGTAAGACATCTAGCCTAATCATAGTAGCTTATAGGAATCCAGGATCTTTCTATCATGTCTATATCGTTACCCTTAGTACTATACTTGCTACCTCATGATTCAAAAGGGCTGTTTTGCTTCCAGGCCTCAGATCTATATCCTATGCCAGAAAAGGTGAAGTGGGGGTGGGGGCAGCCTTCTCTTCATGGGGCTGATAATATCCTATTGGCTATGAGGATGTCACAGACAGAGAATTCTCAACAGAGGAATATCGAATGGCAGAGAAACACTTAAAGAAATGCTCAACCTCGTTAGCCATCAGGGAGATGCAAATCAAAACGACCCTGAGATTTCACCTTACACCCATCAGAATGGCCAAGATGAAAAACTCAAGTGACAACACATGCTGGAGAGGTTGTGGAGAAAGGGGAACCTTCCTCCATTGCTGGTGGGAATGTAAACTGGTACAACCACTCTGGAAAGCAATCTGGCGCTTTCTAAGACAATTAGGAATAGTGATTCCTCAAGACCCAGCTATACCACTGCTAGGTATATACCCAAACTTTGCTCCAGTACACAAAGGGATATTTGCTCAACCATGTTTATAGCAGCTTTATTTGTAATAGCCAGAACCTGGAAACAGCCCAGATGTCCATCAACGGAGGAATGGATACAGAAAGTGTGGTATTTTTACACAATGGAATACTACTCAGCAATCAAAAAGGAGGAAATCATGAAAAATGGTGGGACCTAGAAAAGATCATTCTGAGTGAAATATCCCAGGAGGAGAAAGACAAACACGGTATATACTCACTTATATAAACCTATAAGATATGATAAACATAAATGAAATCTATACACCTAAAAAAGATAATCAAGAGAGCAGACATGGGGTAAGATGATCAATCCTCGTTTAGAAAGACAGATGGGATGTGCATTGAACGTATGACAGGAGTGTACTGAGCGCATCTGAAAGACTCTAACTAGCAGTGTTTTCAAAGCAAAGACTCATGACCAAAGCTTTGGCAGAGTACAGGGAATCATAAGAAAGAAGGGGAGTTAGTCTGATGGGGAAAGGATAGGAGCTCCACAAGGACCAAATATATCTGGGCACAGGGTCTTTTCTGAGACTGACATTCAACCAAGGACCATGTATGGATATAACCTAGAACCTCTGTTCAGATGTAGCCTGTGGTAGCTCAGTAACTAATTGGTTTCCCAAAGTGAGGGGAACAAGGGCTATTTCTAACAGGAACTCAATGACTGGCTCTTTGGCCTCCCCATCCCCCAAGGGAGGAGTAGTCCTGTTAGGCCACAGAGGAGGGCTTTGCAGCCAGTCCTGAAGATAACTGATAAAACAGGATCAGATGAATGGGGAGGAGGTCCCCCCCTATCAGTGGACTTGGAAAGGGGCACGGTGGAGATGAGGGAGGGAGGGAGGGACTGAGAAGGAATGAGAGAGCGGGACACGGCTGGGATACAGAGTTAATAAAATGTAACTGATAAGAATAAAAGAAAATTAAAAAAAAATAACAACTCTAAAAAAGAAAAAAAGAATGTTACAGACAAGCTCAAGGTGGAAGGTACCACATGGGGAAAGGTTTATGGTTGGGAGTCAGGGCACATAATGATATGTACCTCCTCCAAGTAAATTGGAGGAACCCATTATACTATGACACAGAAAAACACTTTGAAAGTTGTGAGTGGGTATGTCTTTGTTAGTTCAGGCAGTTCTAACAGACTATCACAGACTAGGTGGCTTAATAAGAGAAACTCAATACTAATTGTTTTGTAGGTTGGGTTTCCAGGATCATGGCCATTTTATTGAAAGCTCTCAAGTCTTTTTTTTTTTTTTTTTTTGACTTCTTGCTGTGTTCTTACAGGGAAGGGAGGGACACACACACACACACACACACACACACACACACACACACACACACCATTCCTTTCTTTTTATATAAGAGTATTAATCCATGTCTAAGGCTTCACATTCATTACCTTATCAATTCTTTAAGGCCCATCTCCTGATCCCATCATACCCAGAACTGGGTTTCAACATTCTGGTATAACTGTGTATGTATGAGAGATGGGCATGCTGAAGGTAGAACAATTGAGAAAATTGGAAAATCAGAGACAGAATGGATGTTAGAGCTAAAAAGACTTCTTTGCAGTCAAAGAAACAGATGCTGGGTACAGCAGGACTGCACACTGCTCCTCTTAATGAGTAGCAAAAAATGTATGGGAAAGTTGTAGAGCTGGATCTGAAGGCCCTGACTCTGTCCTAAGCACTTGGAGATTTTAGAACCTTCCAGTCCAGGAGATCAATTAACATCGTTTAGCCTATGCATAGAAGCTAGGTTCCCATAGGATTGCCACATTTGACAAAGGAATGACAGTATTACCAAATTTCCTCTTAAACATCTGCATATCTGAAGAAATGAGACAGAATTAAGTAGACAGTATTAAGGGAAGATGTCACATGGTTCATATTGTTAATAAGGGCACGATGACTGCTTTCATATTCATGTATTTTTTTTTCAGAAATATGTCTCTAGTGCCTGCTGTATGCACAGCACTTGGGCTTGATGCTAAGTATGTGAGGGGACCATCTGTCTGCCAAGGGTTGACATTGTGATAGTGAAGATAGGACAGAATTAGCAACTGTGTCAGGCAGCTTAGGATGATGTCCTTAAATTAATAGTTTAGAAAGGATGTGAATTTATAGGAATTCAAAAATTTTGCTTGGTCATGTCAACCAATGCTGTGAGAAAAAGACCCCAGGGAACAGGTGTCACTTAACTTGAGGATCTAAAAAACGTGGTAGAATTTAGATGAGAAATGGGGAAGAATAGGGAGTCTATTCTAGGTCAGAGAGAACACAGGGGAAGGAGGTGATGAGGGTCAAGGCCATCACCCACATAGAAAAGGGAAGGGTTGAATCTAGGGAGTGCTGGAATGTGTGTGCTGAGTGAGAACTTAGCACATCTAAGTGGTAATTTGGAGTTGCCCACAGATTGGGCCCTGGTTCACTAACAAACAACCATTTGCATTCCCTTGAGGAAGAAGCTCAACTTATCTGAAGTTCAGAAATAGCTTCCAATAACATTCATGATGGAGGTGATGATATGGGTAATGTTCATGATGGAGGTGGCTGTGTGGAAATGTTCATGATGGAGGTGATGATGTAGATAATGTTTGTGATGGAGGTGGGATAAAGGTGGTTGTGTGGATAATGTTCATGATGGAGGTGCAATGTAGGGTGGTGACATGGGCAATATTCATTAATGGAGGAGGGATGAAGGTAGTGATGTAGATAGTGTTCATGATGGAGGAGGGATGAAGGTAGTGGTGGTGTATATAGTATTCATGATGGAGGTGGTGATGTGGGTAACATTTATGATGGAGGAGGGATTGAGGTATGGTGTGGCAAACTGCAGCAGCATCTTAAAAGTTTTGTTCTGGGGCTCAGGAAATAATTATGTGAACCTGGACAAATAACCCAGGATTCCTGAGTCTTCAAAGGAGGCTGTTGCTAACATGTTATATGTGGCAATAGTTTTGCCTACAAATTGGAAAGAGGTAACTCAAGTAGTTTGAGAAAGAAATCTGGCTGTACCTGGATTTCTAAGTGGGCCATGAGGCCAAAGTTGCAGGCTTGCAGGCCAATGTGAGGTCTTCCCTGCTCTACAGGCCTGTGCTGCTGCATCTTGCCCTGCTGGAGAAGTTCTGGGTATCCCCTTGTTGGATGTGGCTATCCCCAATGACACTCAACAGTGGTTTCATGAGAGGCTGAATGGTTTGAGTCACCAGATTCTTACAAAAGATTTTTGAGTGCATTTGATTGGCCAAGAATGAGTGAGGAAAATCATGTTCTAGTATTCCCCCTTAGAAGGGAAAGATGGCTCTGAAGAAAGGAAAGGTCAGAAGGGCAAACAGGATAGAGCCCTCCACAGAGGGCCTCTGAAAGGCTCTACTGATCAGGGTATTGAAGCAGATCCTGAGACTCACAGCCAAACTTTGTACAGCATGCAGGGAATCTTATGGAAGAAAGGGGAGATAGAAAAGACCTGGAGGGGACAGGAGCTCCACAAGGAGAGCAACAGAACCAAAAAATCTGGGCCCAGGGCTCCTGCAGAGACTGATGAATCAACCAAGGACCATGCATGGAGAGGACCTAGACCCCCTGCTCAGATGTAGCCCATGTCAGCTCAGTCTTCATATGGGTTTCCTTGAAAGAGGAGCAGGAATAGTCACTAGCATAAACTCAGTTGCCTGCTCTTTGATAACCTCCCTTTGGCAAGGTGGCCTTAGTAGGCCACAGAGAAATAGAATCCAGATAGTCCTGATGAGACCTGATAGGCTAGGGTCAGATAGTAGAGGACGAGGACCTTTCCAATCAGTGTACTAGGGGAGGGACAAAGGTGGGGGGAAAGGGAAGGCAGATGGGACTGGGAGGAGATGAGGCAGGGGGATACAGCTGGGATATGAAGTGGATAAACTGTAATAAATAATAATAATACTAATAAAGAAAAAAGAGCAAAAAGATGTCACGTGTTGAGAATATATGTAAGAGGTTCTTGGGAGGACTGGATAAGATAATGTATGTCAAGCACTAAGCTGATGCTGTTATCAATATTAATAACTAATGTGGCAATTCCAAGGAGAAGCATGGTCGTATGAGTAGAGTTAGAGGCTGACAGTTGACACAGGAGCTTCTTCTTCTTTTTTTTTTTTTCTCAATGCAGTTTATTCAGGAACCTTGAACGATCATCTGACCCTGGGGAAAGCCAGCCCACAGCTTAAATAGCCTCTGGGTAGCCAACCCCAGGGTGCCACGTGGGCAATGCAGATAGGTCCACATACATGGAAGCAAGCCAGATCCTCAGCCTTAGCCAAATGTGGAGTTGTTTGTGACAGAGAGCACTCACCATCAGGAAGGTGGAAGGCAGAAACCAGCTCTATCTTTCAGGTGCGGCATTACGCAGCTCTCTACAGTTCCCCCTTTTTGTTTTAGACGCATCAGGCAAGAGTAGAGGTCTGATCTTACCGATGTTCATTTAGGTGTCATCCACACAAAGAGCATCAGACCCGTCCAATACCTTTTTCTCAGAGGCGGGACCTGGGGCATCAACCCGCATGCAATCAGACATGCTCTTCTCTGGGTCCAAAGCGGCTGACCCTGAGTGCAGTGCTTAGCCTCGCATCCTGAGCGTAGCATTTTAGCTTTTTATGGTATCCAACCATGCTTGGGGAGACTGTCCTGCTTCAATGGCTGTAAAGGCCTGAATGATCATGGCTGCATTACGCGACACAGGAGCTTCTTGGTGAGAAGAATCCACACAGCCATGGCTTCTCTCTTGGCATCATCGTTTCTGAGTGCTGACTCAACTGAACCTGGATGTGGAACCTGGATTTCCTTTCCCATTTAGAAATGTTAATGTATTAAACGACAATGAAATGTGCACCCACCTAGACCTATACATCCCAAGAATTATCCCTATGGGAAAGAACTCAGAAGCCATTTGAGCTCACAGATCGCTTGGTCAGAAGCTATCTGAAGCTCAGAAATTCCAGGATTGAGTCAGGTGATTGAAGGTTATATCTCATTGTTGACAAAGCAAGGGATTCAGAGACATTCTGGGGTTGAACAGGACTGGTGCTGGACTGTCCAAGCCCCCAGACCTCTGTGCCAGTGTGCTTCGTATTTGTAGCCTCTGTAAAGTTCTGTTGGTGCAAATATTCCCACCATGTCTGCTCTCAAGCTCTAAGTCTCCATGTGATGTCAATCACTCAGAGAAAGAAGAGTTGGGACACACTCAGGATGTTCCTGTGAGTGGTCTACATTTGCTCTAGCACATCGTTTTCTGGAACTGATTTATCATGGTCTTTGAAAATTTTCACTGAAAAACAAAACAAAACAAAACAACACAAAACAAAACAAAACAAACCACCCCTGCCCAGTGCAAAAGGCTTGCTATAGCATATTGAAATAAAAAGTGGGGTTTAAAAACAAGCAAAAAATAAAGAAAACCAAAAGTCAACAGAACAAATTATACCATTTTTTGGTATTTTTTCTGTTTGTAATAACTATTTTTCTTTCTTGACTTGTATCATAGGAGATATCTAACATTCAACCATCTCGACCTATTAAAAAAGCAATTTTCTATATTATTCAACATAATGCAATTCACATTATATATGAAGTTTTATGGCCTACTCTGCATATACTGCAAAGTCATAAACATTTTCCCATGCCATTAAATTTCTTTTGAAGGTATGGTTTTTAATGGCTGTCTTCTAGTAAGTTGGATGTGTGGCTATAATTCACTTAGCCATTTCTTTGTAGCGTATTTAAAATTTTCTCCCTCCTCTCTCCATTTATTCTTTTGATTTCTATCTTTTTCATATTATAAATAAGGCTGAAGCAAACATTCTTATAATATTAATATTTTGTGTTTATTTCTGATTATTTTCCTAGGGCACAGACTTAAAAGATGAATTATACCGATTTAGATAGTGAAAGAATTTGAACAATTTAAAAAATCTTGATGTATTATTGCCAACATGCTTTCCCCAAACTATATTAATTTACCTTCTAAATAGCAATTTATGAAAGTACAGATTTCTTCTAAAGCTGTCACCTTTAAATACTGCCTTTGTTCTATTTTGTTGTTGTTGTTTTTCTCCCCAAGTGCATTGGCAAAAAGTGGTCACTTCTGAGTGAGTTGGTTTTGCGATGGAAAGAGCCACACCGTGAACCCAGAGGCAAAAGGCAGGGGTGGGGGTCTACTCTGAACCTTTCTTATGACCTTGCTTCAGCTTGCAGGCTCATCTCCAAAAGATGAGACAGACAAAACGCCGTAGACCCATGGCCTATAGCCACTTGGTGCCATCCCTCTACCCATAGCCTCTCATTTACCCACCTACCTTCTGTGACCTTTTATGCCAGAAGGAAGTCAATGGGTGTCCCTAATAGGTGAGTAAGCCTGTGGCCAGATGGCTGCACAATTTTGATTTTTGACATGATTGAGCTGAATTACTATCATTTGGGCTAGGTGACTCAGCTATGCAATCACGGCACATTGTTGGGAACTGGTGTGGGTGGCTTGTCAGGCCTTGGGCATAGGGCCCTGTTATGTTGCTGCAGCTTGCTCATTTCAATTTATTTCTAGCTTCAATATATGACTTTCAGCATTGCCAAACCTGGCTTTTAATTTCCACCTGTGTGTTGGGGGGAGTGGGGGAAGGAGGGAAGGCAGGCAGAACAAGAGGAACAGGACAGCAATATCATTATGGGTTGGCAGGAACAGAGTGAGAATATGATTGAAGGTGGGGGGGAAGGAATGTGCAATGAGATAAAAATGCCTCCAGTTGGGTTCCAACTGTCAAAGTCCCAAACTCAAATGTGTGGGAGAATGGTGTTGTCTTTGTTCTACCACCAATGAAGAACACCAATAGCTGATTGAGCATTCAAGCCAAAATTGGGTAGGACTGCGGGCTGTTAGAGAAGAAAGTGGTCATTCCAACCAAATTTCTCAACCCTGCTTGGACCAGGAGAGAAATGCTTCTCTCTTGGTGATGGCCACGATAGCTTATCATCTCTACCCTTCTCTTCTGCAGTCTCTTGTAGCATAGTGAGTGCTTGCTGTTTTATGCCATGCTCTAGACTGGCACAGCCTGGTGAGGCATTGCTTTCATGAAGCATGTGCAGGCTGACAGAGTTGGTCATTTCCAGGTGACACCAGAGAATATAGATAAGTAAATGTTCCCATAAGCTGAGCAAGACAGTTATCTTCTATAGCCTCTGTGAGAACTAATGTGCTTCTTTGCCACAAAGAACTGATAAATAACTGAGGTGGTAGATACATGAAATGCCCTGACTTGATTATTGGAAAATGTATAATTATCACATATAAGCTAAATGAAATGTAAAAAGAAAACAAATAAAAACTTTTTTTTTGAAATCAGATCTATGATATCCGTAATGCAAAATTGACTACTATAACTACTTTTTTAGGTGGGTTTGTATGTGTGTGTACATGTATGTATATATTGCCTTTGTATTATTTTTTTATTGTTGTTTTTTTTTTCTCCCCAAGTGCATTGGCAAAAAGTGGTCCCTTCTGAGTGAGTTGGTTTTGCAATGGAAAGAGCCACACTGTGAGCACAGAGACAAAAAGTGGGGGTCTACTCTGAACCTTTCTTAGGACCTTGCTTCAGTGTCCATGCTTATCTCCAAAAGATGAGATAGACACAACCTCAGATATCATTTCTCTGACGTCATCTACCTTTGAGATCTATCTTTGAGACAGGGTCTCCCGCTGGCCTAGGACTTGTAAAATGAGCTCTGCTTTCTGGCCAGTGAGCCTCAGTGATCTGTTCATTTCCACTATCCTAGAGCTGAGCTAGTATCACAAACATGCACTACCACTCTTATCTTTTTTTTTTTTCACCTTCAGTTTTGAGAGATCAAACTCAGGTCCTTATGTTTATGTGGCAAACTCTATGCTGATTGAACTATGTATGATTTCAGTCTCAAGATAACTATTTTTAAAGCACACAGCTCTATAACATTAAGCAATTTGTGCTGTAGTCAGTCGTTACAGGATCCATCCATAGAGCTTTCTAATTTTCACAACTGAAACTTCTTCCCCACTAAATAGAAAAACATAGCCCTTGTAACCTCTAGTCTACTTTTTTTTGGTCTGTATTAACTTCCCTATTCTAGGTACTTCATGTAAGTGAACTCATATATGCAATATTAGATACTTAATCATTTTCATATTTTGACTTTTGTTGATAATGCTGGCATGAGCTTGGCTATGCAGATACTTTGTATTGCCATTTTTATCTGTGTGTTCACAGATAAAACCTGGCAGAAGCAACTTCAGAAAGAAGAGACTTATTTTGGCTCACAGTTGAAGGGGTGCACAGTTTTATAGGAATGAAGGACAGCTGGGACCAGCTTGGCATGGGGCAGTAAAACCTTTTATTATCTTCGTGGGTCAGAAAACAGAGAAAGTTGTGACAGAAGTTGAGCTGAGCTATAACCTTCAAGACTCAACCTTTAATGATCTGCTTCCTTCATCTAGGGCCCATCTTTCACTGATTCTATAACCTCCCCAAACAGTGCCACCAGCTGAGGAATATAGGAGCCTATGGCGTACATTTATATCCAAGCTATAACATACCTCCTTTCAATTGCCTTGAATAGTTACACAAAGATGGAAGTATAGTATTTAGAAATATATATTTTAAAAATGGGTGTTTCAGTGGGAGTATTCTGTATGGGACTGTCATTGTGATGGTGAACACATGCAATCAAACGTTTGTCAAAAACCCATTGAAATATGGCGTGTGTAGTAAAACTGGATGTAAACCACAGACCTTAGGCAATAATAACATCTTAAAATTTATTCATCAGCTATAACAAATGTGTCACATCAAACAAGACGTTAACAATAGAGGGGGGAAATGCATACTTTAGGCTCAACGTTTCTATAAACCAAAGTAATAATAACATACCGGGGAAGATAGCTCAGTCAGTGATTTCCAGATAAGCATAAAAACCTAAGTTTTCATTCTCAGCACCCATGTAAAATCCAGATGCCATAGTGCACATCTGTAATTGTAGCTCTGGGGAGGGCGAGACTAGCTGATCTCTAGAGCTCACTGGCCTGCAAGCCTCACTGAATTGGTGAGCTCCAGGTTCATGATAGACCTGTGTCAGAGAATAAGGTAGAGAGTTGAGAACACCAATTTCTGGCCTCTACAGGTATGGTCACACATGTACATGCCTAAATACATATACATGTATACATATGGACACACATGCACAAATATGACCAGGGCATGATAGCACATTCCTGTAATCTAAGAACTTGGAAGGCTGAGACAGGCAGATTGTTTTGATTTCAAGGCCACCCTAGGCTACTAGTGAATTAAAGGGGCTATAGATTGAGACTCAATCTCTCTCTACCAAAAATAAATACATACAACAACAACAACAAACAGAAAAGTGTCTTACGTAATATGGAAAAAGACATTCCTTCATGAAGAGCTCTCCGGAGTCACTCTCTCCCATCCACTTTTCCTTTGCAATTCTTCACCCTGGCAATCAGTGGATGCCGTGGTGTACACAAGGCAGTGTTCATATTCATTCATTATCCTTGTATCCTTCCCCCAGTCTTTGCACATCGTTCTTCTTGTCCAGTCCTCCTTCTGTTTCCTGAGGCGTCTGTGACCTTCTTTGCTCTTGCTCCTATCCCATGGCAGAGGCTGCTGTCCATCAAGCAGAATAAAGAATCCTCTGAAGAATCAGCACAGAGGCTCAGGCCTCTGGTGCCTTCAAAGCAATATCAAAAGATGCCTGACTCAGCGGCATCAGGTAGACACTGGTATGTAGCAGGCACTTCTAAGTCCAAAGTATTGTCAGTGAAGAAAGTTGCTGTGGAACCTCACAGGACCCCCCCGCTGTTTTAAAAGGAGACAATAATAAAAAAAAATTACTACTATTTCTGCCTGGGTTATCTAGCAACATGATGACAGTTTGTTCACAACAAGGTACAGATATTCTGTCAAATAAGAAAAGCCCCTCAGGATGGGGATTGAGCGTTTTAGTCAGGGTCCTTCCTCTTGATTAGTTTCTTTAGGTGTACAGATGTTAGTAGGTTTATCCTATGTTATATGTCTATATGAGTGAATATATATCGTGTGTGTCTTTCTGATTCTGGGACAGCTCACTCAGGATGATCCTTTCCAGGTCCCACCATTTACCTGCAAATTTCATGATTTCCTTGTGGACGGACATCAGAAGAAGAAGAAAACAGGAAACAAACTAGAAACCTGCCACACAGGGCCTCTGAAAGCCTCTGCCCTGCAGACTATCAAAGCAGACGCTGAGACTCATGGCCAGCTGTTGGGCAGAGTGCATAGAATTTTATGTAAGAAGTGGGAAATAGTAAGATCTGGAGAGGATAGGAACTCCACAAGGAGAGCAACAGAACCAGAAAATTTGAACACAGGGAACTTCCCAGAGACTCATACTCCAACCAGGTACCAGGCATGGAGATAACCTAGAACCCCTCCACAGATGTAGCCCATGGCAGTGTAGTGTCCAAGTGGGTTCCATAGTAATGGGAAGAGGGACTGCCTCTGACATAATCTGATTGGCCTGTTCTTTGATCACCTCCCCCTGAGGGGGGAGCAGCCTTACCAGGCCACAGAAGAAGACAATGCATCCACTCCTGATGAGACCTGATTAACTTAGATCAGAATGAAGGAGGGGCATGTGTGAAGAAGGGGGAGGGAGAGTGGGACTGGGAGGGGAGGAGGGAGGGGCTTATGGGGGGATACAAAGTGAATAAAGTGTAATTAATAAAATGAAATTAAAAAAAAATCTTAAAAAAATAAGAAAAGCCCCTATACTTCAAATAAAGAAAAGGGAAGGTACCATAAACATCTAGGGGGTAGATTGAGAATCATAAAAAGATTTTACTACTGACCACTGGCTGGAGATTCAGACTGAGAGAGATTGGGACTTAATCCCTAGTCATCCAAAGTCTGGGAAGAATAGAGAAGGAAGGGGTAGGAGTATCTCATTCCTCATAAAAACTGGAGCCCCTTGGCCTGGCAGGATTTCTCTCCCTGTTAGCATTGAAGTTAGTTGTTAAGGGAAAATGAAAACTTTAGAGCTAGCTCCAAACTAGGTGTGGGGTCCAAATTTATGAAAATCTAGGGATTAATATTAAAATGGTTCTAGACATTGTATCTCTCGGGTCCTACAAAAGCAATGTCCAGGGCGCTGCATGAAGATATTCTAGGCGCTCGAAGCATATCATAGTGCTACAGAGTACCGAGACTTGCTGTAGATGAACTAGCAATAGTCATGATGAAGATGATAATGATGATGCTAAGAGATAAGCCACACAGAATAGCAGCCATGTATTCCAAAGAGAACATATATTCAAACAACAAGCATAGATGAGCTCATCCCCCAAAATGAAAATTGTAAAATCAGGTGAAAAAGTCCCTCCTCCATAGAATAAATTTGGAATAAAAGAAGGAAAAGGATTAACATAGGGAAGATAATTTTTTAAAAAATGAGAAGTTTACATTTATTTACCTTATAATATTGTAAACTCTTTGAGACAGGGATTCTGTGACCCCAGAACTCAGATCCCATAAAGACTCAATAGATGTTTGCTGAATGAGTGATGTCTCCTCATCATTGAATTTAGAGGATGGTTGTGTACATCTGATATACATCCAGTTCCTGTCTTTCCTGTTCTGCATTTGTCAAGGTAGGAGGACTGAGTGGTTTGGAGAAGGATGTAGAGAGGGAGAGGGAAGGAGGAGCAGAGAGAGAGAGACACACATACAGAGAGTGAAATAGGTAGGCATACATAAAGACAGTGATAAACTCACAGAAGATAGAGGGAGAGAGAGACAAAGACAGACAGATAGACAATGGAATCCTAAGATTAATCCCAAGTGCTGTCTGTTTTCATGTTTGAGACAAGGTCTCACAGTCACCTGGAGTTTGCCAACTTGGCTAGGCTGTCTGGCCAGTAAGGCCTGGGAATCCACCTGTCTCTCCCTCCTCAGTGTTGGGATGATAAGAGTACATCACAATGCCTGGCTTTTTATCATGTGTTCTTGGGATTAAGTTTAGGTCCAATTGCTTGCTCAGCAGGCACTTTAGCAACTAGGCTATCTCCCCAGCTTTGTGCAAGGCAAGAAAAAAAATTTGGGGTCTCCGACAAGTAAATATTTTTATTTCCTCAGATGGGGAAAATGAGATAAGACTTATCCATGCTTTACTAATACATGGCTTGTGCTGAACCCAGAGCATTTCTATCTAAATATCTCTAGGCCTTGCCTTCATATAATCTAATCTTCTGCAAGCCTGGACCTTGAAGGCTTCAGTTGCTAGCCTCTGTCTGCTAACCTAGGCCTAGAATGTTTTCTGGCTCCAAGACTTACTGCTGAATAAGCTCACCCTGTCTAGCTCTTTCTAAACCCTGGCTGACTGGTTCAACTCAGCTGTTCTGGTTTATATGCTTCTCCAAGCTGACTGATTCAAAATGGCTTCTCTTGGCTTCTGACTGAATTGCTCTGCTTGGAAAAACTGCCTCCTAACTCCATGAACCCAACTGCACTCAATTGAACTGCATCAAACTGCTGAACTGAACTGAACTCTACCTACTGCCTCCACAAACTCTCTGCATTCCTGTACTGTACTCTCCTCCTCTACTCAACAAACTCTAAACTTTCTCTGCATTGCTCTTAAGTAAGTTTTCTTTCCTGTCTGTTCTTGTGAGAGTTGGGTATTTCTTATCTCTGAATCATTCTGTCAAATCTTTCTCAGGTTCATAACTTTGTCTGTCCCTCAATTAGACATTATTGTTTGGGATCAAAAGTGTGTACTAAAGGTATGTCTGTATTTCAGCCAGAGGGATTTAAGTTGTGTACTAAGGGCATGTTTATATTCCAGCTGGATCACACAGGCCTAGTCTTTGGTTGTGATCCCTTATCAGAGCAGCCATATTGCTGGATTAAATTTCTCTATGTCTACCTAGATACCTTTATTATTATCATAATAATATTCTGAATGTATTATTATGTAAATCCAAGAATCTGACATATGTTCATTATGTAATTTTGCAGAAATTAAAATAAGTAGAGTAAAGGTAACTTTTATACTCAAAATGACCATTAATACAGACTATGACAAAATACTATGTACAACTCCATGTCTCTGGGCCTATAGAACTCCCAGCTGTACACACAGACTCACTGCTGCTACTTGGTGAAAAAGTAAAACAATACCCTTGTACTGAAAGACTTGGGGTAGTGACATCCCAGATATCAGGGATCTGATCCTTGTATGACTCTCTGAATTTTACCCTTTATTTTCTATCATAGCTTGACTGGGTAGACTGGTGGAAGGTCGAATCTCAGAATGAGCATGTGTTATAAAAGTTGTAGGACAAAATAGGGAGGCAGATCGCTGATTTAGAACAAAATGCTGTGCCACAGTTTTTAGGTTGTCTCTTCAGAAGAGAAAACATACAAGGTACAAATGTAATAATGACCAATACTAGCCAACAATATAGGAAAGGTACAGAAAGACCTTCCTGGTAGAGAAACAGCAGGCCTAAATGTCTAGAGAAGAAAACACAGGGCACTTAGGAAAGACCAGCATGACTGAATCATGTTCTCAGCTTTCTTAATTGAGTCCCACAAGGATGTTCCCTTTATCTTTCTAGGTCTTTCCACATGAACTGGTGATGGGTGAGAGCTCCTTTCCAGTGGTCTGCTCCAAAACACTACATTCTCTTCACTCAGACTGTCTCTGTAACTTCACTTAAAGTGATTCAAATATCACCCTTTTCATTATATCTTGACATTTCCAGATCCAGGGCTATGCTTCTTTTCCCTCAGCCCAGCCTCTCCACCACCAGATGCTGACATCTGCTCTATTTCTAGCTTTGTGTATGATCATCATCCCTACTCAGTCTTCTCCCCAGCTGCCATTTTATTTTAAATGTGGGTGAGCTGATATTCAAGGTTAATTTCATAGCCAATCAGCATAGTTCATGTGACACACATCTGTGAAAACATGCATCTTAGGAAAGCTAAATAAAGCTCAGAGAAGGACTTTCTAGTATCCGATTTAGAAGCATGGATTTAGAAGGAGACAGATAATGAAGCAAAAAAGGACAAAAAAAATGGTCTTGAACTGTCTGTTCGTCATGTTTTCTTATGCATAAGACATAATATTGGAGGTGGAGGGAAACTCTAAAATATTGAAGATGTGGTCTTTGCCAGAAAGATATTAGAGTCTATTTTAGCAATAAAAGGAAATCTATCTATATACACTCGATGAACTGTGTAATTTATATATATATATATATATATATATATATATATATGTATATATATATAAAGATATGTTTAAAAATATATATGACACTTCATTGAGTCTTTTCTCATGTGCTGGATTTTAAAATAGATTGTTTTCTTCAACCTCAGTGCTGCACCTTGTTCAGGACACAGGAATGGGCAGTGTCATGGTCTGTATTTAGAAGGCATGTTCACCGTTGCTGATGTGTATGGTGCTCAGAGCATCTTATTCTGAAAGAAGGGGCCTGAGTTTGCTGACAATGGAGGAGCCTGCTCTTTGGAGTTTGTGGATAGGTTCTAACCATCATCAGTGAGAAGATACATCGATAGAAACATGGAACACCATGATTCTACAAGCCTCTGCTCTAGCCCCCAGAGTTAAATACAAACCCCATAGGTTAACATCACAATCACACAAGACTTCCATTTCTTCAGAGGCTATTTACAAGTTCCAGGGGCCAGACTACTGGTACTTAAACATCAACAGCTGTAAATTGGGCAGGTACATGTGGATGTGTGGCCTGCATATGTGTGTGTGTGTAATCCTGCAATTTCCTTTTCAGATTTGGTAATTAGAATAACTAACAACCCAAGAGCACACTTTACTTATTATTAATGGCTTATTAGAATGGATACAATTCAAGAGCATGCAGATGAGAAAGATGAATAGGGCAAGGTATTGTAGGAGTTTTGCTGAAATGATGGGCAAACCAAAATAAAGTAACATTAAAGGTTCTGTTTACAGTAGACTTGGATGCTACAGAGGGCCAGGACCATGCACATCTCAAGGTGTGGCTCAGGCACGTGGACTTTGGCCACCTTTGCCTTCTGTCCCATTGCATTTGAAGCAGCCAGGATTACAGAGCAATTATGGTGTTCCCAAAGGCTCTTGACATATACGAAGAGACTTTGCTATCCCTCTTACTGTGAACATTTTTATTAAGTAAATTCTTTATCTTCTATGATGTAGCTTCTTCCGTCCTCAAGATTCAATGGTATACAAAAGCTCCCACTTCCCTATCTTTCTTAGAACATTTATTCCTCAGATGACAAATAACAGCTCTTTTCACTTTTGACACATTCAACACTTGAATTCATCAATGACACAGAGCATTCTATGTGCTCTTTTATTGTACTGTTCTTGCAAAGCTTAGGTATGTTCTCCATCCCAGAAGCTCCCTGAATCTCATCATTCAAGAGTTTTATAGAGCACTATTTACGTGTTGATCCCAGGACTCTGTGCATGCTAAACAAGCTCTATTGCTGAGCACTACTGCAGCCCTTGAATTTTATAGAACTCTTTTTTTCCTTTTAATGATTGCATATTTATTTATTTATTAACTTATTTTTTCAATATGAATTTTTAAACAAAATTTATTCACTTTATACCCCAATTGTAGCCCCTCCCTCATCTCCTCTCAGTCCCACACTCCCTTTCTCTTCCCCCCATCCTCCTCCCTTAGTCCACAGAAAGGGGGAGCCCTCCTTCCCTACCCTCTGACCCTAGCTCTATCTGGAAGTTTGGTTCAAAGTCTCAGCATCTGCTTTGATCCCCTGCTTGGTGGAGTCTTTCAGAGGACATCTTGGGTAGGCTTCTCCACATCCTCTACAGCATGTGTTGTCACTTGATTTTTTTTTTTGTCACTTGATTTTTGATCTTAGCCATTCTGATGGGTGTGAGATGGAATCTCAGAGTCATTTTGATTTTCATTTCCCTGATGATTAAGAATGTTGAGCATTTAAGTGTTTCTCTGCCATTTGATATTTTTCTGTTGAGAATGATCTGTTTAGCTCTGTACCCCATTTTAAAAATGGATTATTTGGTTTGTTGGTGTTTAATTTCTTGGGTTATATATATGTTCTGGATATTAACCCTCTGTCAGATATAGAACAATTCTCAATTTCATATAGAAAAACAAAAAACTCAGAATTTCAGAGACAGTCCCTGATCTCTTGGAACCCACTTGGAGACTGAACTGTCCTGGGCTACATCTGTGCAGGGGTTCTAGGTTATCTCCATGCATGCTACTTGGTTGGAGTATCAGTCTCAGGGAAGACCCCTGTGCTCAGATTTTTTGGTTCTGTTGCTCTCCTTGTGGAGCTGCTGTCCTCTCCAGATCTTACTATTTCCTACTTTTTTCATAAGATTCCCTGCATTCTGCCCAAAGTTTGGCCATAAGTCTCAATATCTGTTTTGATAGTCTGCAGAGCAGAGCCTTTCAGAGGCCCTCTGTGGCAGGCTCCTAACTTTGATCACCTCACTCTGAGGGGGGAGCAGCCTTACCAGGCCACAGAGGAAGACAATGCAGCCAGTCCTGATGAAACCTAACAGACTAGGATCAGAAGGAAGGAAAAGAAAGCCTTCCCTACCAGTGGACTTGGGGAGGGGCATGCATGGAGAAGGGGGAAGAAGGGAGGAATTGGGAGGGGAAGAAGGCGGGAACTAGAGGGGGGATACAAAGTAAATAATGTGTAATTAAAAAAAAATAAAAAAAAAACAAACTTAAAAAAAAAAACAGAACACAGAATAGCTAAAACAATCCTGTACAATAAAAGATCTTCTGGAGGTATCTTCATCCCTGATCTCAAGCTGTAGTATAGATCAACAGTAATAAAAATGGCATGGTATTGGCATAGAAACAGACTGGTGAATCAATGGAATAAAATAGAATACCTTGAAATAAACCCACATTCCTACAGACAAAGAAGCTAAAACCATACAATGGAAAAAAGGAAGCATCTTCAACAAATGGTGCTGGTCTAACTGGATGTCTACATGTTGAAAAATGCAAATAAATCCATAGTTATTAACCTGGCACAAATTAAAGTCCAAGTGGATCAAAGACCTTAACATAAAACCAGACACACTAAATATGTTAGAAGAAAAAGTGGGAAGGAGCCTTGATCTCATTGACACAGGAGACAACTTCCTGAACAAGATACTGTCAGCACAGGCTCTATGACCAACAATCAATAACTGGGACCTCATGAAACTGAAAAGCTTCTGTAAAGCAAAGGACACTGTCAGCAGAACAAAACGACTGCCTACAGACTGGGAAGAGGGAATCTTAGTTGAGGAAATGACAATGTAATATTGGATTATAGGCAAGTATGTTGGGTATTGTTTTGATTTATGATTGATAGCGAAGTGTCCAGCTCACTGTGGTTGGTGCCATCCCTGAGTAGGTGGTCCTGAGTAGTCTAGTAAAATAGGCTGGTGCAAGCCATGAGAAGCAAGTCAGTAACCATCATTCCTCTATGGCTTCTACTTCATTGCCTGCCTCCAGGTTCCTGCCCTGCTTGAGTTCCTATCCTGACTTCCCTCAGTAATAGAATGTGATATGGAAGTACAGGCTGGAAACAAGCCTTTTCTCCACAAGTTATGGTGTTTTATCATAGCAATAGGAACCCTGAGATGTTTATTCTTTTTATTTTATTTTATTTTATTTTCTATTTAACTTTTATTAATTACACTTTATTTATTTTGTATCCCCCCATAAGCCCCTCCCTCCTCCCCTACTGGTCCCACTCCCCCCCTTTCTGCATGCATGCCCCTCCCCAAGTCCACTGATAGGGGAGGTCCTCCTCTCCTTCTTTCTGATCTTAGTCTATCAGTTCTCATCAGAAGTGGCAGCATTGTCAGGGTTCTAGGTTATCTCCATGAATAGTCCTTGGTTGGAGTATGAGTCTCTGGGAAGTTCCCTGTGTTCAAATTTTCTTGTTCTGTTGCTCTCCTTGTGGAGTTCCTGTCTTCTCCACAGAAAAGCACCAGTAAGCTCCTCTTAAGGTATATGACCCATATAGCCATAGGGTTTTAGCCCAATAATGATACCAAGTATGGTTTTATCCTGTGGAGAGAGACTTAAGTCTAATCATAAAGTGGTTGTTTACTCTTATCATGTTTGTGCCACTATTACACCAGTGGGCATTCCAGGCCAGTAATTATTATAGATTGCAGGGTTCATAACTGGCTATGATTGATGATTATTTTTCTCTTCTGGTAATGTGCCTATCAACTTCAAACATTATAAAAACTATCTAGTAGAGATTAAGCTTCCAAGTCTGCACCAGCTTAATTTTTTCATATTCTATATCTCAAGAACATGGCATCTTCAAGTCATAGCATCTTTCTATCAAGTTCTGGGTGGTAACCAAGAACAATGGCAATAGCCTCTAATGTTTGGGGGTGGGGAAGAGGTCTATGTGACCTCACAGGACAACGACTCCAAAAGAGGAAGCTCATACTCAGCAGTGAGCTGTAGAATATAGTGGGGACATTGCTGTCCTGTTATAGGGTAACTCCATTTCAACTGTTTGTGTGTCTGTGTGTGCATACACATACACACACATATGTATGTATATTTTAGGAAGCTTCTACTGTATCTATATGTTTAATTTCCAGACATCTTCTCCTTTCAGGAGGCAGGGGCTGAAAGTTCTCTCTTATACTTGGTCTAACTGGTAATCATCCCCATTCTGAAGTTATCTAGAGGTCAAGCCTAACTTAATTGTAATCCAAAGAAATTAACTGTGAATAACACAACACCCTTATAAATCAGAACTTCCCAGAGTTTGAACAACTTTGTACCAGGAGTCAGAGACAGAGGCCACATAATTTCCTGTTGTGCCATAGAGTTCATAAGGGGCTTGAGGAACGTGGAGCTCATGTAGTTGAAATATCCTATGGTAGTCCTACCCAGAGACTGTCCAATTTTGATCCCATTTTGTCCTATTTCTCAGCTTTAGCCTCTTATTGTGTTGTTTGAATACATTGGCAATTTATCCACAAAGGAATGAAAACAGATTACGTTTATTCATGTATGCTGATAAAACTCTGTGGACAGATAACTTCTTTTTTATCAATGGTGTCTTTAAAAAAATTAATCTGAGACTTTATCTTTTGTTTGGTGTAGGCCACATGTTTATCCCTGATTTATTCATGTGGACAGAGGATGGAGCCCTCTGTTTGGCTACATTTAAATCCTGCATTAATCCCTGGATTACAAATTGAAAAGATCCAGAAGGAGGAAGTGAGAAAGTCCTCAAAGGAGAGTGAGATTATCTCTTAAAGGAAGGGGAATGGTAGCTGTCAGTACTTTTTTTTTTTTCCTTATTTTAAGTTAGAGGTGACTCACAAGTTTTCTTCAGTTCATCATTCACCACGAGCAGGACCTTCAGCACGTATTGATGGCGTGTGTGCTCTGAGTCTTCGTTAAACTATTTGTGACAGGACCACAAACAATGGGCTATAAAACCAGACTTTCACAATTTCCCTTTGGGTGACGTTCCCTAATCTTTCTTGGGCTTATACTTATGTTACCCATCCTGGATATACCCTGGGACTTTACAAAGTACAATACTCCAATCCGGCCCGTGTCATCTCACTACTTGACGTGTTTTCCATTTGAGCCCGTATTTCATTTGAAAATGTCAAAACACTGCCCACACATGGCTAGAACCCAGTGGAAAGATACAGTCATTTTATGAGACCTGCCAAATGGGTTCAATGCTTATCTTGTTGTGAATCATGACAGCGTTTTAGGACAGATGGTGTAATCATATCCAAGAATCAAATGCCCTTTCAAGAGTGATGCTAATTGGATCACATGGTATCAGAGTTTCACATCTGTCACATGGCAGAGACTGAGTTTCCTTAAACTGTAGTTTGTTTCCATTTCCAGGAGTGGTTAGAGCTGAGTTTAGTGTGTTCAGTAAACACATGCAGGGTGCTAAGTGTGTGGATTCATTCATTCACTCAGCCAGTACATATGTTCTCAGCTCCTTCCACATGCCAGACACTGTTCTGCATGCTTTTACTTCCATGAAACTTTCTTTTAATTTGGAGAAAGGTGATCAAAAAAATAAGCGAGCCAATAAATAAATGAGTACAGATAATAATAAACATACTATATAGGCAACTGATAGGTGAGGGGTAGAGGAAGAATCCAGTGTAATATAGATGATAATTCTACTTGTGACTGAATGAGGACAGGAAGATAGCCATTTGTACCGAATAGTGTCTGAAAGAGAAACAGCAAAGAAAGAAGTTTTAAATGCATGTGGTCTTAGTTCACCTGAAGATCAACGGACCAGTTTAACTATTTCTTACTGAGTGAGGGTCAAGGTGGGTCAGAATCAAGTCCTAAATACAGACAGGGACATGGTAAAGAAAATGGGTCTTAGTTTAGTAAAAACACAGTGTCAGTGACTGCTTCTTAGAGTAACTGATTCAGTCCTCCCTCAGGTGGTACAGGATAGTGTTGTTTGAGTAGACCATAAAGGCTCATGTGTTAAAGAACTGGCACTATCTGGAGGTGGTAGAACATTTAAGAGGTGGGGGCTGGTGAGAAGTCTTTCTTGAGTATTTGGGGAGTACTGTTGAAGGTGACATTGGGAATATAGCTCCTTCTGAACTTTTCCTTTGCCTGTCTGTGCAGCAGGCCGGTTGTCTCACTCCAAGCCCATGCTGTAGTATGTGAGTTGTGTAACCACAGGCCAAAGCGATAGAGACATGGGCAGGAACACCTGAAATCAATGGGTCAAAATGGGTCCTTTATGCTTCCAAGTTAATGTAGCTCAGATATTTGCTATATCAATGGAAAGCTTTTACAGATTTTTATAATTATCAATTGTTTTACAGCATAGGACCCTGAAGCAGAGGGTTCTTGAGACTGGATGTCAGTGCTGCCCCTAGGAATTGGTTCGAGGATTGTGCTTTTAGGTACTGTGGATAAAATGTAATCCCTTGAGGATTTTAAAACGGGGCTGAGATGATCTACCTTCCATATTCCTAAGGAACCTCTGGCTAAGATGGAAGATAGAAGAGCTAAGGTAGAATCAGGTGATATATGCAGTCCAGGTGAGAGCTGACGTCGGTGTGCACATTGGACCTGGGGAAACAGAAGGACTTGGAAAGTTGTTTTGGTGTCATCAGTCTGATGGGGTTGACATTTTGGTGAAGTCAGAAGGAATGAGGCATATGTTGGATTTGAGCAGAGATGGGTTCTTGTGCTGTGACAGACTTCACACAGAGCAGACAGATGCATACTTTTTATTTGTGTATTTGTACATGGTTATGAGTAGGTTGTGTGTGTGTGTGTGTGTGTGTGTGTGTGTGTACATGAGTAGGTATGTGTGTATGTGCACGTGTGTGTTGGCTGCACGTAAACCTCAGATTTCATTCCTCAGGCATCGTCTATCTTATTTTTAGACAGGTTCTCTCATTGAGCTTGGGGTTCACTGACTAGGATGGACTCTGGCTAGTAAGTTCCATGAGCATATCTGTTTTTATCTCCTCAGTGCTAGGATTACATACTATACACTTTTTTTTTGTTTTGTTTTTTTTCTACATGAGTTCTGAGGATCAAACTCAGGTTCAGATGCATGCAATGCAAGCAAGCATTTTATAAATTGAGCTGTCAACTCATCCCCCTCATTATTCATTTATTGTGAGGGACCAGTTTTCTGGGGCTCCTCGTTTATTTGTCCATATCATAGTCACGAGAATGGCTTTGTGCATAGAGAGAAGGTTACATCCTCACCAGCGAGCCTTGGTGTAGAAATACATTTGTTTTATTTACTCTTCTGCGCTTTAGGTTCTGAATCTCCAAATGTATAGGAAGCCAGACTGTATTTTGTTTTCTTCCAGACTCCCAAGGTAAATCCCTGGGGCTTCCTATAGTCTCCACTGAGAGAATCTAAGTGTAGCTTTATTCTCCAGAAGTTCTGAGCCACACAAATCCCTCGGTTTCTAAATTATTAGGCTCTTAAGCTCTCTTATCTGTCTGCCTCTTTACCAAAGTGCTGTCTCTCTTTTCATCTACCCTCCTTGTCACCGTTTCGACTTCATCTCAGTACCTGAGCCCTCTGAAAAGCCTTCCTTGTCTTTCCCTAGGTGATCAGCCCTACCCTCAACCATGCTCTCAACTTGACTTTCATGTCATGACCTATTAAGGATTATTTTTATGAATTCTGACAGTCTCGTAGACCACAGACTCCTCGGCAGAAGAACATGTGTGTGACTGTGTGAACACATGCCTACAGTTGAGAACTTGTATATGCGCATGTGATTGTGTTTATGTTTACTTGAAAGTATTTGTGTGTTTATTTTGTCTGTGTATATATTTAGCCCTCTATCACTGTGAATTCTGCATGTGCAGATTCAATGAACGCCAGATTGAAAATCTTTTTCTATTTTTCTCCCATATGTTATATCCCAACCACAGTTTTCCCCTCCTTCCCTTCCCTCTAGACTCCCCTTTCTTTCCTCCTCTCAGAGAAAAGCAGGCCTCCCAAAGATATCAACCAAACGTGGCATAGCAGGCCAACATAAGACCAGGAACGTACCATAACATTAAGGCTGGACAAGGCAACCCAGAAAAAAAGAGTTCCACATGTAGGCAAAGGAGTAAGGGGCAGCCCCACTCCTTTGTTAGGATTTCCAAAAGTACAGCAAGCTACTCAGCCATAATATACATGCGGATGACCTAGGTCAGATCCCTCCAGGCCACCTGATCTTTGCAAGTTCCCATGGGTCCTAGTCAGTTGATTCTGTGGGCTGTGCTTTCCTGGTGTGCCCCTGACCCCTCTGGTTCCTCAAGTCCTTTCTCTCCCTCTTCTATAGGACCCCTCTCCCCATGAGCTCTGCCTAATGTTTGGCTTTGGGGCTCTGCATCTGTTCCCACCAGTTGCTGGATGAAGTCTCTTTGGTGATGATTCTGCTAGCCTCCTATACCAGCACACTCTGCGGGCAGAACAAACTGTAGGTCAAAGGTTTTACAGGTGGGTTGGTGTCCCAGTCCCTTCACTTGGGGCTTTGCCTGGTTACAGAAGATGGCCAGTTCAGGCCCTGTGTCTCTCATTACCAGGAAGGAGTCTTTGCTAGGGTTACTCTTGTAGATTCCCTGGAGTTTCCATTGCACTAGGTTTCCACCTGGCCCCTGAAATGCCACCTACTTCCAGCATTTTCTCCCAGCATTTTTCCCTTCCTTCTCCGCATCTGGTTCCAATCCCACCTGCTCCCAATCCACCTGTGAAATCAAGTCTCTTTCCCATTCCCAGGGAGATCTTGTGTCCCACCTTGATCTTCCTTGTTACATAGCCTCTCTGGGTCTGTGCAGCATGATTATCGATTACTTTACAGCTAGTATCCACTTGTAGGTGAGTATATGCCATGCCTGTATTTCTGGGTCTGGGTTACTTCACTCGGGATGATTTTTTTTTCTAGTTCCATCCATTTGCCTGAAAAATTTTATGATATTGAATTTAATAGCTGAATAGTATTCCATTGCATATACATACCACACATTCTTTATCTGTTCTTCAGTTGAGGGACATCTAGGTTGTTTCCAGTTTCTGACTATTATGACTAAAGCTTCTATGAACAATAGTTGAACAAGTGTCCTTGTGATTGGATGGAGCATCCTTTTGGTATATGCCCAGGTATAGCTGGATCTTGAGGTGGATCAATTTCCAATTCTCTGAGAAACAGCCATATTGATTTTCAAAGTGGCTGTACAAGTTTTTGAAGCACGGACTAATGATTCTTTGGATTTTCTTGGTCTCTCTTGTTACGTCCCCCTTTTCATTTCTGATTTTGTTAATTTGGATATTCTCTCTCTGCTTTTAGTTACTTTGGATAAGGTTTTGTGTAGCTTGTTGCCTTTCTCAAACAACCAACTCATTGAGTCTTTGTATATTGTTCTTTTTGCTGTTATTGATTTCAACCCTGAGTTTGATTATTTCCTGCCATCTACTCCTGTTGCGTGTGTTTGCTTCTTTTGTTCTAGAGCTTTCAGGTGTGCTGGGAAGTCGCCTCTATGAGATTTCACTAATTTCTTTATGAAAGCGCTTAATGCTATGAACTTTTTCTCTTAGCACTGCTTTCATGGTGTCCCATAATGGGTATGTTGTGCATTTGTTTTCATTGAATTCCAGGAAGCTTTTAATTTCTTTATTTTTTTTTCTGTGACACAGTGGTCATTGAGTAGAGAGTTGTTCAGTTTCTATGAGTTTTAGGCTTTCTGTTGTTTCTGTTTTTTAATTCCAGCTTTAATCCATGGTGTCCTAATAAGACACTGGGGAGTTATTTCAATTTTCTTGTATCTGTTGAGACTTGCTTTGTGACCAAGTATATTGGCAATTTTGGAAAAGGTTCTGTGTGGCACTGAGAAGAAGGTATATTCTTTTGTGTTTGGGTGAAATGTTCTGTATATATGTAATAGGTTCATTTGATTCATACCAAGACTGAAAAATCTTAAGAGGAGGCCTATCTATATTATACTCTATCTGTATTTTTTAGCATTCTTTTTTATTACTCCCTGAATAATAAATAATCTATAGCAACTGTTTACATAGCATTTGCAATATACTAGGGACTATGAATAATCTAGAGATTACTTGAAAGTATATGAGAGGGAGCTGTGGAAACTCTAGGTACATAGTCATTTTATGTAAGGCCCTTGAACATCTGCGGTAATTCAGGGAAAAAAAATACTTTGTAGACGCTGAGGGATGATTGTGTTTCATCTCAATATCCCCAGTGTCTAGCAGAATGCCTGTTATACAGGAAGAATGACTACAGAAAGAGCTTTTAGCTTTTGAAACAAAGTCATGGAAGAGCAGTAAAGGAATGGAAGGAGAAAGATACGTAAAGATCTTCTACTGGGTCTCAGATGGCTTCCTTGTGGCCA
The DNA here is from genome assembly GCF_030254825.1 of Meriones unguiculatus. Taxonomy (NCBI): domain Eukaryota; kingdom Metazoa; phylum Chordata; class Mammalia; order Rodentia; family Muridae; genus Meriones; species Meriones unguiculatus. The sequence goes on from NC_083361.1 coordinate 64,382,626, forward strand.
TTGTTCTCTCAAGTGTGTGGAAAATCAAAGTGAAGACATTAAGCCTGATGAATCTAGCTCTATCTCAGGGTGAAATTCTGACCCTGCTGGCTAGTCAGCTCATGCCTTCCTTCCACAGTAACTCAGGGGGAACAGGCTTTTCCAGAGAAACGTTCATTCATTTCTCTTCCATTATTTTTCTTCCCCTGGGCAAATTTACCTTCATACAATAATTACCTTATTCATATTTCCCCAAAATGTCATTGCATTTGATAGCTCCTCAGATTGGATTTGCATTTCTTTTTATGGGTATCACCAAGCTCTTTCACCTGGGCAAACTCAGGGACTATGACAACATTTACCTTCCGTTATGAGTAGGTAGAGCAGAGCAAAAGATGGGAACAGAAAAAAATTAGAGGAAAAAAAAAAACCAAAAAAACCAGCAGCTTTGAAGGATGGACATTAGATGCACATTTTTTTTTTCTTTCTGATAGCTTTCCAGTTTTTAGCCTGGGTTCATTTGTTCATTCATTTGTCTCACTAGATGTTTATCATGCATTGCTGATAGGAAAAACAAACGAACAAACAAACAAACAAAAAAGAGGTTCAGAATTCCAAATTAAGAAAGCCTTTGTAGAAAACACAGGGATTTTGCATACAAGTTAACAACTTTATATGCTAAAATGCCAGGCTTCCTTTTATATATTAGTAAAAATCTAAGACTCCCTTCCAAGATTTTCCTGGAAATTTACCCAGGAAGAGGAGGCCATGGCTCTCAGGTAGAGAAGATGGGTTGTGAAGAGGCTAATTAGGGGAGAAGGATAATTCAGAGCCAAACTCCATAAAGGTAATTCAAAAGAGGCAACAATATTTGTACTAAAATAAAAAATATATTTATTTTACTTTATGATAGTTTTACCTTCTTGTGTGTCTGAGGATCAGGCAGTTCATAAGAGGTTGGTGGATCCCCTGGAGCTGGAGATATAGGTAGTTGTAAGCGCTGGGAACTGAGCCTGGGTCTCCTAATCATTGAGCCATCTCTCTAGCCCTTATTCTGTATTATTATTATTATTATTATTATTGGTATCACAATAGCTGGCAGTATTTGTGTCAGAGAACACAGAGAAATGAGTAAGAAGGAGTTTTAGTGATCATCCAGAGGACTCCAGATAGGATTTTCAGGGTCTATTTGATGGGTGAGATTAAAATATATCTTTTAATAATCATATACAACAGGGCTTATTTCTGTATCACATGATCTAGGTAGCATGGTGTGCTGAAGATGATTTCATAACACGCGACCACAAAATCAGTGGCTTTGTTGTGATCTTACCCTTCTGGACACAGAAGTCAGATCAAAGTATTGGCAGTTGGCTTCCATTTGAAGGCCGTGGGAGAGAGTCTTTTCTATGTCTTACCCCTTAGCCAGCATCTGGGAGCCTTCTGGCTTGTAGACATACCACGTTCACCTCTGGCTGTACCCTCACATGGTGTGCACCCTGTATATGAGGGTTTTCAAATTTCCTCTTTTGTAAGGACACCAGTCACTTTGTATTAGGGAACACTATGTCCTCATCTTAACGTTCTAAACTGTATCTGTAACCATCCTATATACCAGTAAGGTCATGCTCTATGGTTTTAGGGTTAGGATATCAAAACATGACCATTTGGGATATCTTTTAACTCACAAAACTTTCTCAACATAGACAGTCTAGAGAGGGAGAGAGAACGAGGAAGGTGGGAGAACAATGTTGAATATTGCATTTAATCATCTAGCTACACACGGGAAATTTCAAAGATACCCCATGACAAACTCTGAGCTCCATTCAAACCTCTCCTGTAGGTCCATGGCTGCATGTTTCTCTGAAGGCTTACTGGTTGCCTTTGAACTTGCTGTGATATTATCTTCAATGGACTAAAGGAGTTCTTGAGAAAAGGGGTAAAGTAGGTGCTTCTTTTGACTCTTGCAAGTAGACTATTTAGTTAGACAATGCTCTGGTTTTTCCTTCTACTGTATTGATAACTGATCTGTGGTTATAGACTTCCACCTGTGGGACAATAGGCAAGGCTTTCAGTTAGACAAGCCAGCAAGATGGGCTTTTGGAGACAGATATCACATTAAAGTGACTGTGTATGTGTCTTGAAGTCTGAGTGACTTCTAGGAAGGATGGAAAAATATTCAAACATGGTATCCCACATGTTTCAACTATCTGAGGACTCTAAATTTGTAAAGCTCATGTGTAACCCTCATAACCAGGACAGAGAATTGCACGAAAGACTAGGGTCTTGAGGGTCAGCACAGCCTCTCATGAGGAGCTGATCCTGACTTCTGACTCAATCCCTGGATCTGTGAAATGCCACAGGTCGAAGAGTAGACTTCAGACCTCACGTTTCTAGCTTGTCTCAATATGAGAGTGCAGCCAAGTGGTTGGTCAGGGCTGATGTGAGCTGATTGTGGTTGCTGTGGCGTCCGGACTTCAGACACCGTAACAATGATTTTCCAGAGGCTCAAGGTCAAGTTCCTGAATCAGGGGTGACTGGTGGCTTGAATTCTTGGGGCACAAGGGGTGGCATCTCTAAGGTCGAGTTTTTGCTGTGTTATTGGAGGCAGTGTTCAGTGTAAGCTAGCATCTCTCATCAAAACAGCTGAAATCTGATTTTAAAGAATTTTCAGTTTTGGATTTTTAGATTAAGAATGTTAAGCTCGTACAGATCTTGTAAACATCCAAAGCCTAAGAAATGAATTTGCCTGAAGTGCTTCTGGTCCCAGGCATTTCAAGTAATTGTATTCAACCTCTAGCTGTAGAGACATCAGGCCACACTTTTCAGAGAACTAACTGATATCTTTTAAATAATATTATTTTCTGCTTAAACTAAACAAAATCAACTTTGCTGCTTGCAGGTAAAAAAAAAACATTATTCCACATTGCATTAAAATGCTTAAAAATGCATTAAAAATATGGGAGAGAAAATGGGGTGGGAGCTGGGGGAGAGCATGCTGAAGTGTGGTTTGGAATTTGGAAGCCTGGTGGTCTTAGAACTGGTTGGAAAGGCAAGTTAGTTTCCATCCCTGATCCCTGGAGAATTTATAGTATGACGAGCGGCTTTTTAAGTTCCCAGGTGGCTTCCACTTCTCTTGAAACAATGAGGTAATTTAATATCTATATGATATTTACCTCCTTGACATTTTGGTTTTGCCATCAGAAAAGTAGAATGATAACTTAGATGGGACCACGGTTGCTGGTTTACAAAAACAATTACAAATATGCTGGTTCACAAAACACAGCCTTTCTTCTTGCTTTACAAAGTCGGAGTCAGCAACCTTCTACTTCCCTCTCTTGTCTGGATGAGGCTTAGGGTGTGAGCCTGGCAGCAAGCAGAGCTGCAGCAAGAGTTCACACAGCGCCTCCACCCCCATATCCGCAAGGCTTCTCCTTGGCTGGCGCGCTTTGCACCAAGGAGCAGCACATTCCTACCTTTCATTGTGTGATGTAGTAAAAAAAAAAAAAAAATGAAAGTATAAAGGAGCCATTTATCAAAATCCTCAGCATTAAATCGCTGTGCCTCAGCACATTTGTTCTTCTTAAGCATTGAAATGTCAGAAACTGGTGATTGTCACTGTATCAGCCCTGGAGACCTAGCTCCAGTATGAGGGAAATATCTTTAAGTTTCCTTGACGGAGACCTGCCTCAGCTCGGTAGAGTGTGGCATGTGTCAAGCCTGTTGGCTATCATTTGGTTCCAACTCTTCGGGTTATGGCACCGTCTTCTAGGTGGTCGATTTCATACTGTTGATTTAGGCAAGGAGGAGACCCTAGAGACTGGAGCTTTGATCCCACACAAGAGCGGTGTTGCTTCTTTCAAACGTGCCTCAGGTAAGTCTCTACGAAAAAGGAGGGCTACAGATGGGAATGCAGCTGTGATGTTTCACGGAATGTCAAGTTTTATTTCAAAGAGTAGACTTCTAACGAAGCAGATTGCCCTCTGTGATACGTGAGTGGGTCTCGTTCAATTAGTAGATGGCCTAAAGACTAAAACGGGGAAGGTGTCTGTAAGAATGAGTCTTTAGACTGGATTTGGGAGAACTGCCTGAGTTTTGAGATTCTGATTTGTGGACCTCAGACACAAGGCTGAAACATCATCTCCTACCTGAATTTCTAGGCAGTCCCAGAGAGTTTGGATCACTGGCTCCTACAGTCATATGAGTAAAATTCTTAAAAATAAACATGACTGTTCTCTGTGTTTCATCTGTTCATCTCCCTGTCTCTTTCTATGGGTCTACATCTACATCCATTTATTCTTTTGGATGAAGAAAAAGAAGAAATCTCTGCACAGCCCTAGTATGCCTGTCCTCTCCCCACCTTACCTCTGACAACTTTTTGTTGTCAAGAGTTTTTCTGTCTGCAAAGTGACGACAGAATAACATCCTTATTAAATACATTAAGAGCTTGATGGTGTGGGTACTGGAGAGGTGGCTCAGTGGACAAGAACATTTTGTGTTCTTGGAGCATGGAGGTTCAGTTCCAAGCACCTACATAGTGGTTCGCAATCATTTCTAACTTTAGTTCCAAGGGACCTGGTATCCTCTCTGATCTCTGAAGGCATCAGACATGCACATGGCACACATACATACATGTAGGAAAACCCCCAAATGCATTAAACACATACATGTGTACATGCATATATACATTCATAAATAAAATAAAAGAATAGTTTGGAATCATGCTCCTATCATTTCCTGAGTTAGATCTTTTCCCAGAAATCATCTGGAAGCAGTTCTGCCAACATCCAGCACTACTGCTCCCTGGGCTACAGGTGAGATCCTGGCTGAGAAGACTCATGGCATTTAAAGACAATGGGCATGTTCTTTAGAACAGTCTTTTAAATATACATCTGTTAAGCCTGAAGTAAAAAAGTTGAGCAGCATATGCTTTGGAATAGTATTCATCTCCCCTTGCAGCTAAACAGTACCATGGCCATGACCTGGCATTGCCCACATCCTACCGCAGTCCTGACACGTTGAACCTCCATAGCTTTCTGCTTTGCGAATGAGTGAAATCCACAATAAGCACATTCTCCTCCCCAACTTAACAACCTCCCACTAAACCTTCAAGATCTAGGAGAAAGCTAATGCTTTCCCAAATCTCTACGGGCCCTATATGTATTCCATGCCTTTAACTATTTTCTCTTTCCCTACCTTCTTTCCTTTCCTATTTCTTGTGCTGGGGATGAAGTATGGAATCTAAGATCTTGTACACGCTAGATCAGCACTGTAACACTGAGCTATAGCCATAGCCCTCTCTCTAACATCTCTGTTATATTGATGATCATATCTAATTACCACTTAACCACATCCCTGGGGATGCAAGCTTTTTAAAGTTGGGATCACATCTTTGTTTCCTCATTGCTTAGCACAGTGCCTGACACCGGACGCTCGGTACATTTTTTTCCCCCTGAAATTAAATTACTGAGCAAGCTCCTCTTACACTGATTCCACTCTCACCAAGCAACCTTTTGATGATTTGACTTCCCCAGGAGCTGCTGCTGATGGAGTGAATGCACGTTCTATCAGACAGATGCGAATGTCTGGGCCATGTGGCAGTACATTTATTTCTAGCTGTAAATTAATAAATTGGAGTCCTGGTTTACACACACACAGTTTGTGGAATAAATGACTTGCCTATGGTCATAGCTCAATTATCCAAATACATGTGCTCCTCCCAGCCTATTATTTGAAGACTGGTTTTAATTTATTACCATGAATTTGTTCTCCATATTGGCCCTACTAAGTCTTTCCCTCCTCTTGTGAATAATTGAAAGCTGGCATCAAGTGTGTTCCGATCAAAGAGGCAATCCTACAGAGCATGGTGCTGCATTGTTAATGTCTCTGATGCTTTGGCCACACATCTAGACCAGAGGCTGGTATACTGCAGACTTTCCACGTCTGATAAACCATAGCTTGTTGCAAACAGATCTAGTTCAAGACTGTTCTGTGAGTTCTGTCTGAAAGCCATGGGACCTGGTTTCTTGGCTGCAAGGTAGGGAGAGAGAGAATTAGCTTGTAGGAGCCCTGATGTAATCAGACAGAGGGGGGCCTAAACGAAGCCCCAACAACAGGAGCATAAGTGTAAACTCTGACTACTCCATCTGGGCCATGGTGGGGCCTGTTCAGCATGAGTGAGTGTGGGTACTCGTGCTAGACAGTCCAGGAGTGGGGAGCCGTCTGACAATGTATTAGTGAACACACCAGTCTACCCCATATAGTAGAGGTGGCTTCTCTAATCCTACATTAGGTCCTTGGGTCCCAGCCATGGGCCACATCATCCAGGAAACTTTCTTCACTTTTTCCTGGCCCTCTTAGTCTCACTGGAAGAGAAACAGCCATGAGAAGCAGAGGATCAGGGATTTTTACCTGGGGAGCTTTCTAAACTATAGGTGTCTTGCCTCATCCCTGATCTAAGAAGTTGTCATCTTCAACAGAAGGACCCAGAAATATGTCTGTTTTAAAACTTGTCTAAATAACTCATATACTCTCTTGTGTTAGTCTATTTTCTGTTGCTCTGACTATCACTGGTTTGGGAAGTTAATGAAGAAGAGAAATGTATTTGGCTCATGGGTTCTAGAAGCCCAAGAGCATGATGGCCTTATAGCAGTGGTTCTCATCCTGTGGGTTATGACCCTTTGGGAAGGGGGTCAATGGATCCTTTCACAGGGCTCACCTATGAACATTGGGAAACACAGATATTTACATTATGATTCATAACTCTAGCAATATTACAGTTATGAAGTAGCAATGAAAAATAATTTTATGCCTTGGGGTTATGACAACATGATTAAAGGGTCGCAGCATTAGGAAGGTTGAGAACCATTGCATTACAGGGTCAGCCTCTGCAGAGGATGTTTGCTGGTTCATATTGGTCAGAGGTCCAACAATACAAGCATATTAACTCATGGCCCTCTTCCCCTTCTGATAAAGCTGCCAAGGCCATCAGGGAGGCCTTGCCTTCTTGACCTCATCTAATCCTAATTACATCCAGTACCATCAATGTATAAACTTGAGGACTGAGCTTGTAGCACAGGAACAATTCAAACTGTAGCAATGTCCAAAATGCCTTAAGAAGAACTAGAACCTGCAGCACTTATGGGTTCCTGGATGTCTGTGGAATCAGATTTTTCTCTGATACCATTTCTCTCTATCCTGTATTCTCACGCACAGTATTAGTCATCTATTTGCTTTCTCTGTCCTCTCACTGTTACCTCGGCAAAGCAAGGCTCTGTCTTTTATTTACTTTTTGGTTTCTTACCATATCTTTTTTTGTTATACAGTACTATAGGAATTTCAGGAATTCTGTAAATAATTAAAGAACAAGGCTGGGGAAATGCTATTATATGTGCACACAATAACACACCACACACACACACACACACACACACACACACTTTATACAATGTAAGAGTTTTCTAAGAAAGTAATACAAAGTGAGAGACTGGGCATCATGGAGCACACCAACCAGCAAAGGTTATATGAAAAGAATGTGTCTTAAAGGATGGGAGCACAGGGAGGGAGGGAGGAAAGGGGAGAGGGAGAGAGGGAGGGTTGTATTACTATGTATGTTGTATTACTGTATTGTGTGTGGAGGACAGAGGTTAACATTGCATCTCCTTTAATCACACTACACCTTACTTTGGGGGACAGGCTCTCTCATTGGACCTGGAGCTCACTGATTCAGCTGAACTGGCTGGTCAGCAATTGCCATGTACCCTCTTTTCTTTGCTTCACCAGGCATATGCAACCTGAGCTTGGATGCTGGGAACTTAAATTTCACTTGCTAAGACATCTTCTCAACCTCCAAATTAGAAAATTTTGATTCCTACTCCTGGTATTTAACACACATTCAACAGACATTCTCAAACATTACTCTTATATCAGTACACACTAGGAAAATATGCCATTAAAATAATCCTGTACAGATGTAGCCCATGGCAGCTCAGTGTCCAAGTGGGTTCCCTACTAATGAGAACTGGGACTGTCTCTAACATAAACTGGTTGGCCTGCTCTTTGATCACCTCTCCCTCAGGGAGGTACAGCCTTACCAGGCCACAGAGGAAGACAATGCAGCCACTCCTGATGAGACCTGATAGACTAGGATGAGATGGAAGGGGAGGAGGACCTCCCCTATCAGTGGACTGGGGGAGGGACATGGGTAGAGATGAGGAAGGGAGGGTAGGATTGGGAGGGGAAGAGGTAGGGAGCTACAGGGATACAAAGTGAATAAACTGTAATAAAAATATTAAATATAAAGGTTATATGGGCTTATTGTTTTGTGTTGTTTTTCTACTGAGTTCTCCTTGAGAAGTCTCCCTTATAGGATGCTGTTATCATGTGTTCTCCTGTTGCTGAGATAAAAACCATGACCAAAAGCTACATGGAAGGCAAAGGGGTTATTATATTTTATAACTTAGAGTATGTTATTGAGGGAAGTCAAAGCAGGAGCCTGGAAGCAGGAATCATGGAAGAAGGTTGCTTACTGCCTTGCTCCCCTGGCTTGCTCAGCCTTCTTTCTAATACTATTCAGGACCACCTCCCCAGGAGGTGGCACCACTCACAGTGGGATGGACTCTCCTGCATCAATCAGTCAAGAAAATAGTCCACGCACTTGTCTATCAGCAAATCTGACAGAGGTATTGTCTCTTGTCCTTTTTGGTTGTGAACCTAATCATGGATAGCTGAGCTATCTCTGCCCTTAGAGCTATTTTCTCCGGTGAAATTTCCCCTTTGAAGGGAGAAGCAGCATAGCACACTGCAAGGTGATATCATCTAGGGACAAGAATTACTACAGGTCATTTTGCAAAGCAACATTCCTTTCTATTATGGTTTTGTAGTCTACTGTGCCGTCATCCTTTTCCCATTCTTCAGTTTTGATATTTGATAATTTCTTTTGATATATTATAAAGTTGGTGATATACAACAAGAATTTCTGTGCATTCACTGTTTATTTTCACTGCTTTGTCACTTTCTAGCTGTGTGTTCATGATGTGCGTGTGTGTGTATGTGTGTGTGTGTGCATGTGGCTTAACATTTTTGTCTGTTCAGATGCAAAGCAGAGACAAAATATGGCTCACAGGAATTACTGTGAACATCAAGTAGATACAAAATATAAAATTCTTAATTACCGTTGGTCATTAAGATAAATTCCTAGTAGTGAAATAATCAGATCAAGGGTTGTAGAGATAGTATTTTTGCTATGAATTAATAATTTGAAGGGAACATTCCACTGCCTTTGTGGTACTAGGGATTGCTGTGGATGTAAACATGTCTACATGTTTACATGACATGTTTTGATGGGACTGATGGGACTGATTCTGACTGTCCACAGCAGCAGACTATTTGTCTGGTGCACACTTCTGGAGGGGCCCTTTGCCACCTGCAGATAGTTTAAATCTGAGAGGGAACAAAGGCCAGAGCCCAGGGAGTGCTGGGGGATTCCAAGGAAGAAGGACACTGATGCTACACCTCCCCCACCCCTGCTGCTCCTGATTGCTGTGGAGAAGAAGTTGGAGATATCCTGAAACGAAGATTGGACTTTCCACAAAGAACCGATGACCCTAACCAGCAGGAAGTAACTAAAGAGAACTGAGCCCCTTGACTCCACTAACCTTCTTTCTCTCCTACCTGGTATTGGGGTGTTGGAAGGGATTGGAGTAGGGAAAAAGAGCCCTAAGGAATGAAAATAAAATAGTTAAAAAATAGCCCCTACTATGGGATTTTACCCAAGATCTTGAGCATGCTAGGTATGTGATTTAACTCTGAGCTATATTCTCAGGTTGTGTGTGTGTGTGTGTGTGTGTGTGTGTGTGTGTGTGTGACCTTGAACTCACTCTGTTGTCTGGGTAGGCCTTGAACTGTTGATCCATCCTTTTGTCCTCCCCCACCCCCAAGTATCTGGATTGTAAAGGCTTGTGTCACCAGGTGTGGTTGGGCCCATCTAGTACAGTTTAGTGGCCTAGACTACATACCAGAACTTTAGAAAGGCATGGCCTGCAGCCTGTTTTTGTGGGTAAGGTTTTACTGGAATGCTTCTGTGGTAGTGACCAAATAGCCCCAAGCCACAACCTTTATTATCTGATCCTGTTTGAAACTTTGCTTATCTTTGGGTTAGGTCTAGGTCTGCACTAAAATTCATGTCCTGACAAGTGTCCTCTCCAAGAGTGATAGAACTGCTGGTGAACAGGGTGCACTTGATGCTCTGACTCAGCTCTCCTACCGAGGATAAGGAAGGCAAGAAAAATGGTTACTTCTATGTCAAGTGGAAGGGCCCTGAAGAAGTAGTAGCTACTAAATCATCAGGTACTATGGGTGCTTCAATAAAATGTGTGTGTGTCTGTGGAGAGAGAGAGAGAGAGAGAGAGAGAGAGAGAGAGAGAGAGAGAGATTGAGAACCAGAATATGTTAGGTAAAATATAGTGGGTAGATGCATTGTCTGTTAAAGAGAAGAACAGAAGAAACAGAGTGGATGGGTTTAGGATGCTCTTGCTGCAGGTTACTGCTCTGGAAGAACTCAGAAAATTGTAAGGGTCTTAAAAATTATTTATTACAATTTATTCACTTTGCATCCCAGCTGTGGCCGCCTCCCTCGTTTCCTCCCAATCCCTCTTCTCCTCCTTTGCCCCTTCCCTAGTCCCTGATAGGGGAGGTCTTCCTCCCCTTCCCTCTGACCCTAGCCTATTAGGTCTCCATCAGGACTGGCTACATTGTCTTCCTCTGTTACCTGGTAAGGCTGCTACCCCCTCAGGGAGAGATGATCAAAGAGCCAGCCACCGAGTTCATGTCAGAGACAGTCTCTGTTCCCATTACTAGGGAACTCACTTGGAGACTGAGTCTGTGGGCTACATCTGATAGGGGTTTTAATGATTTTTTTTTAATTTTATGTGCATTGATGTTTGCCTGCATGTCTGTCTGTATGAGAGTGTTGGATCCCGGGAACTGAAGTTACAGACAGTTGTGAGCTGCCCTGTGGGTGCTAGGAATTGATCCATTGCCCTCTGGAAGAGCAAAGAGTGCACTCAACCACTGAGCCAATTCTCCAGTCCCCAGATGTGAGTTTTTAAGTATAGGCTTTAGGGATGAGTCTATCTTGGACCCAAGAAAAGGCTTATGCAGATCCATCATTGTCTCATCACTGTTTTGTTCTGGCTTGAGTAGGAGATGTTTCTCAGAGGCTCATGTTTTGAATACCCTTTCCCCAGATGGAAAGTATTATATAGCTAGAGAAAGTAGGTTGTTGGAGGTAGGTGGGTCTTTGGGAAATATTATCCCTAGTCACTTCCTGTCATGCTCCCTGCTTCCTGATTAACCATGAAGTGAATAGCTCTTCATCACTATGCTCGTGCTGCCGTGATGTGTCCTTGTGCGTGATCATGACTAAACTCTCTGAAGCCATGGCCCAAATAAATCTTTTATCCCTCATTTCTGTCAAGTATCTGATCATAGTTTAAGAGAAAGCTCACTGACATAGGTACTTAGGGTTAACTGGCCTCTTTGCCTCTTCTGTGTTTGCCAATCGTGGAGTTAGTTAAGAGGTTAGGGCTAGATTATGGTCATGTCTCTCTACCCAGCGTGTGCCAGCACAATCACATAAGGGAAGAATTAGTATGCTGCATCAGTCTTTAAGAGGCCTGAGAATCAAGTGATCATGAGCCCAGAGAGATGAAAAATGTTCCTGGTTTATCTGAGGACAGCAGTTCCTTACCCTAGCACCTGTTATCTGAGGCCTCCAGATAGTACTTTCTGATGTAAATGAGAGTTAATGGGGGTGTTTCTCATGGAAGCATGGCCAAGCCATGTATATCCACAGACCCAGCCTAGAGTGTGGACCATAGAAGAGCTTGGGAAAGCCTGTTGAGCAAAGGAAGGAAAGAATGTGTGAACATAGGCAGAATGTCTCCATCATCAATTGATGACCTCACAGCCACAAGGCTTTCAGACATCTTATTTTCAAAACTCCGTGCATGAGTGTTCAAGCTGGAATTAGATGAGATTAAAGAACATTCAGCTGGGCCCTGGATTGTATAATTTAATTGGGCCTGGGAAGGAACTTGGCAATGGTGCTTTCTAAAATGTTCCCCTGGCGGTTCTGATATGCTCTTGTGGCTCAGAATCATTTGTATGCCGTCTAGCTTGGATTCTCTCAATTTACAGGTGAGAAGAATGAGGCCCGAAGACCTAGAGCCCTGCTATGAAGTGAAAGGCAAAAATAACCCCAAATTCTGCCTGGCACCTTCTGGGAGATCCAGTCTTTTTCCATCTACACACGTGGGGCATAATGAAACTGAAGTTCAGTTTACTGCCATGACCAGACACCCCTACTGTACTTTCTAGCTTTCATTTTGTGGGCCCTCTACAATCTTGTGGCCCACTTTCTTTTTCATTTGTTTGTTTGTTTCCCAAGTGACTTGGGTTCAGTTTTTGTTTAAAATGTGCCTTTTGGAATGTCACGTCTATTTTCTTGTTCTTTCTCCTGGAAGTAAACGGAAGAGATTTATAGCTCCTTGTAAAATCCTAGCCTTGTTTAGAAATTGCTTGTGATTGATTAAGTAATAAAAATGCTTTTAAGACAGGGAGGTAAATCTCCCTGCTAATTGCTCTGTGCTTTACATTAGAACCTTGTTACACTGCCTGATGCTCTCTAGGGCTGGACATCTTTGTAATTTCTATCACCTTGGCAGTCACATTGGGAATCATTGTCTGAAGTTTCTTCTGGTACTGAGACTGTTAAAAGATACAAAAAGATAATGAATGGGATACTAAACACTACCAGCAAGGCATTTGAAACAGGATGGCAAATCCTATCTTCTCCCTGAGTATGAGTTCTGGTGCTCTCTGGGTATGTGGGTAGGAGCCGAGTCTTGGTGGAAAGGTTGTCCAGATGGGATATGGAGGGAGCTGATCAGCCTCCAGTGACTCTATTCCTCTTTCTAGCACACTGGTCTGAGTACTCTATAAGATGATAGATTATAAGTGGGATTCAGTGGTTTGGAGTTGGAAGGGAATATGATAGGGGAGGTCCTTCTCCCTTTCCATCTGACCCTAGCCTATCAGGTCTCATCAGGACCAGCTGCATTGTCTTCCTCTGTGGCCTGGTAAGGCTGCTCCCCACCTCAGGGGGAGGTGATCAAAGAGACAGCCACTGAGTTCATGTCAGAGACAGTCCTGTTCCCCTTACTAGGGAAGCCACTTGGAGGGTCATGGGAGAAGAAGGAGGGAGGGCAGGAATGGGAGGGGATGGGGGAGGTGGCTACAGCTTGGATACAAAGTGAATCAATTGTAATAAATAAAAAAGAATACTTATGCCATAAAAAAAAAGAAGGGAATGTGATGTGTATCCCAATGGTAAGGGTATATGTCTGTGTATAGGAGTATCAGAGGAACAGGTGGGAAGAACACAGACTGTGTCTGGTACCTAATCTAGGACCCTGCATTAGAATGTTCGGCTGACTATCTGTGCTCAAAGCAGACATCAGCTTCAGTCTCCATCAACAGTCATTGTGCTTGTATATAACCCGTTCTGAATCTTTGAGTCAATGGCCACACCCTAGTTAAACACTGTCCTTCTGTTCCCGATAGAGCGATTGGCTCCCACAGATAGGGAAGTTTCTAAGCAGTCTGTGAGGCCAGGGAAATGTCCCATGGGAAAAGTGAAAAGGCAGGACATAGGCCTGAGAGGCACTTCAGGTTCTAGGACTAAACAAGCCAAGCATTCCTTAGTTTAGGAGAAGCTCAGCGTCTCAGCTAGAAGGAGTCAACTGACTGCTGCTTCCACTCCTGTACAGCAGCTGTTGGGGGATATTGGCCTTGAAGAAAATCTGATTATCCAAAATATTCTGCCCAATATAAATGTTGGTTATAGGAAAAGTAATATAAGAAGGGTACAAGAATAAACAAAAATTTATAGTCAAATTTCAGATGATCTCAGGAAGTTCTGTGTTTCTTCCTTATAGGTACTTGTAAGCATTTTCCTGATAAGGGTCTACTTTCTTCATAAAATTGTAAGGGATTCATTTATAATCAATGGTGATTTAAATATATGTATATGTATATATATATATATATATATATATATATATATATATACACATATAGCATTAAAACCGTTAAGAGGGTGGCAGGAGAACTAATTTTGATAAAGGAGGGCCCCTATGGAGGAAATGACATTCAGACTTGGACTTGAAGGGAGACATCTCTACAGGGAAGGATTTTAGGTTTACTATGGTCAGCTGGGAACTTTTAAGCTTGTCTGAAAGGTCCCGCACAGGGAAAGTGGCAGGAGCATGTCATTGGTATAAAGATCTCATTAAGTTTTTGTTACAGCATTATTTATTCCATTCACAATGCTTCATTTTAATTTGGTTTCTGTGTCTGTAATAAACACCACAACAAAAACTAAAACAACAAAAACCTTGAGGCAGGAGAGGGTTTGGGGGTTACAGGTACAGTCCATCATTGAAGGCAGCCAGGGCAGGAATACTCAAGGTAGAAACAGGAGCAAAGATCATGGAGGGGAGCTGTTCCCAGCTTGTGGCACCTGCTCACTCAGCTACCACTCAGAGTTGGCTCTGGGCCCTTCCCTTATCAATCAGCAGTCAAGAAAAGGCCCACAGACAGACCTGTCTGAGCAGAGCAGTGTGGTGGGGGGCAATTCCTGAGGTTCTGTATTGCCAGGTGACTCACCCACATAGTACCCGAACTGTGAATAATAGAGAAAGGTTTTTCACTTGAGAAAGGGATTCCATCCTTAGCACCCTGAGAAATTACATCTCTTCTACTGCTCAGTATGATGAAAGGATAACAGTGACAAGGCTTCTTTAGTACAGGGTTCAGGTCATCCTGTGGAGAAACTGCAAAGATTTAGTTCGGGGATAAGAGCAAAAGACCCACATTTTAGGTGACAGTTGCTATGAGGCAGGGAGCTCTGCCTCTTTTTGCCGGCCTGTTATCCTGTCTTAGTTTTCCTGAGTCTTAGTGAATATCAGTTCTTTCTGAAAAGTGAAAAGTGAATCAGACACCCTATGTCCACCAGAAGGAGGTAAAAATTGACACAGAAAGTCCAGACTCACCACAACCTGACTCCCATTGCAGACTCCAGCAGCAGTACCTCCAGTCTTAAAAAGAAGCAATGAATTAAGCGTGGATCAGGAAACAGGCACCGTGGTAAATGTTGGGACTGTTGTCTGAATTTTCATATTTAATCCCCCTAATAGCCTTATAGATCAGGTACTATAATGTCTCCAACTTACTAGTGAAAGAAATTGAAGGTTTTAGAGTCAGAGATTAAATATAGTCCATAATGGTTGACGGATTCATGGTTCAAACCCATTGATTTTTCATTGGTAGAGGGTGGGGAAATTCTTAACTAACTATGGGGCTTGCTCCTGCGATAGCCCTTTGCAAGCTGGCTTTGGCCCTTTGGGCTTTTATGCATTGAGTAGGGTGTTGTAAAAAGACATCGAAATGTAAGTAAATATGGAATAGGTGCACCTAAAAGTTCTAAGTTGATGCAGAGGATGCTGCAAATGTTCCATAACTCATGGAGGGATGATCTTGGCGGGGACCAGGTGGGCTTTCATGATCCTCTCTTCAAGTGGTTTGGAGCATTAGGGATCCTGTCAAGTTATTTCTAGATACTGCTCCCTAGTAGGATGTATGCATTGGAGGCATTCATTTTAGAGACTTGGAAGAGATAGGAAAGTCTTGATTTTCCTGAGGTGGGCAAAATGCAGAGTGAAACGGATTGATAAGTGGGGCTGGATCCAATAAAGCCTGGTTTTATTGAGGTTGTGGTTATCTGAAAGTAGACTACTGTCATCCCTGATGCCAAATCGAGCCAGCACTCACACAGACATATAATAGTAACTGTCACTACTGTCATCATAGCAAAGAACCTATTAAGAAGGAACTTTCACTTGTTGGTCTGAGCGGTCTTGCCTCTTTCTCTGCTGAAATATAATTTGGCAATTAGATGAGTGTAGCTCACTGGGGTATAATGAATAGCAGAGGCCTACAAGCCCAAATGTCCTTTAGGCTTACCTGGCACAAAATACTTTCACAAAGTGGCACAAGCGGTTAGCCTGCCCTAAGGCCCTGAGGCCTTTTAGGAGGAACTTCACACCTCTTCCTTCCAAATTATGCCCTTTGTCATCAAATTGTTTATAAGGTGTGGCAGATGCATTTCTCAAGAGCATTGGCTTGTACGAATTTAAAGTAAGTGATATTAATCTTACAGGACAGGGAAATGTATGCGATACTTTATTATTCCTCCTTTCTGAAGAATAGAAAGATTAGTCCCTGGAACTATATACATATATGGAATAATTTTTCTTTCCCTTTCTTATTAAAATTTTATTTATTTATAATTTATAATTTCTTGACTCTGTATCCCAGCTGTAGTCCCCTCCCTCATCTTCTCCCAGTCCCACCCTCCCTCTCTTTCCCCTGTACTTCTCCCCTAGTCCACTGATAGGGGGGTTACTCCTCCCCTTCTATCTGACCTTAGTTTATCACATCTCATCAGGCTTGGCTCCATCCTCTTCCTCTGTGTCCTGGCAAGGCTGAAACCCCCAAGGGGAGGTGGTCAAAGAGCCAGCCACTGAGTCCATGTCAGAGACAACCCCTGCACTCCTTACTAGGGAACCGACTTGAAAACTGAGGTGCCTATGGGCTTCATCTGAGCAGGGCTAGGTCCTCTCCATGCACCATTCTTGGTTGAAGTATTGGTCTCTGCAGAACCCTCTAAGCCCAGGTTTTTTGGCTTTGTTGGTCTCCTTGTGGAGCTCCTGTCCCCTCCAGATCTTTTTATCTCCCCCTTCTTCCATAAGATTCCCTACACTCTGTTCAAAGTTTGTCTATAAGTCTCAGGATCTGCTTTGATACCCTGATAGTCCTAAAGAAGCTAAACAACAAGGAGGACCCTAGGGAAGATGCTTATATTGAATAATTTAAAGCAAATATTTTTAACATTTCCCTTGGGAAATATTGCCGCATTAAAGTTGCTTAAACAAGAAACAATGATTTGACTTGTGAATGCTCATTCAACAACCAAACACTGTAATTAGGGCTCATTGCTTGATTGATTGTGATGTCCTTGAAGATGAGCAATGGAGCCTCTGCACCCCTGGCCCTAGGAAGGAAATGCCAGACACCTACTCAAGTGAATGGATGGATGTGAAGGAAAGTAGTAGGACACACAGGTAAGAATGGAATGGGGGTTGGTATTTGCAAGCTGGAAGCTGGAAAATGACTGGAGTCAGGAAAAGAGGATAGAAGAGTTCATACCTAAGGCCAGAAAAAAAAAAGAGCTGGTGTAGCACAATCAATATGTGTGATCAAAAAAAAAAAAAAAAAAAAAACAAAAACAAAAAACAAAAACAAAACAAAAAAATATGTGTGATCATTTCTAGTTCGAGAAGAAGCCTATGATCTATAGTAACATAGTTGAATATAATTGTGTGCAAAGATGGAAATGGTCTATTTTTTCACTGTCCAATACAGGAGAGGACAGGCATGTGTGTCTCTTGATACAGTAGCCTGCAGACATGTATGTCTCTTAATATAGTAGACTGCAGATATATGTTTCTTGACACAGCAGACTGAAGACATGCATGTCTCTTGAGCATTTGAAACATGGATGTCTCACCTGAGGAATTAGATTTTTTTAATTTTTATTTTTTGTGTTAATTATAATTTATTCATTTTTTTATCCCAGCTGTAGCCCTCTCCTTCATTTCCTCCTAATCCTACCCCCTCTTCCTCATCTCCTCCCATACCCCTCTCCAAGTCCACTAATAGGGAAGGGCCTCCTCCTCTTCCATCTCCCCTAGCCTATCAGGTCTCATCAGGACTGGCTGCATTGTCTTCCTCTGTGGCCTGGCAAGGCTGCTCCTCCTCAGGGGGAGGTGATGAAAGAGCTAGCCACTCAACTATATCACCCCTAGGTATATATTCAAAATATGCTCAAGTACTCAACAAGGACATTTGCTCAACCATGTTCATAGCAGCTTTATTTGTAATAGCCAGAACCTGAAAAACAACCCAGATGACCCTCAGTTGAGGAATGGATACAAAAATTGTGGAATTACACAGCAATTAAAAACAAGGAAATCATGAAATTTGCAGGCAAATGGTGGGATCTAGAAAAGATCATCCTGAGTGAGGTATCCCAGAAGCAGAAAGACACACACAGTATATACTCCCTTATAAGTGGATAGTAAACATATAATATAGGATAAACATACTAAAATCTGTACACATAAAGAAGCTAAGTAAAAAGGAGGATCCTGGATAAGATGATCAATCCTCAGTCAGAAAAACTAATGGTATGAACATTGGAAGAAGGAGAAAACAGGCCTACCACAGAGGGCCTCTGAAAGACTCTACCCAGCAGTGTATCAAAGCAGATGCTGAGACTCATAACCAAACTTCAGGCAAAGTGCAGGAAATCTTAGAAAAGAAGGGGGTGATAGTAAGGCCTGAGGAAGACAGGAGCTCCACAAGGAGAACAACAGAACCAAAAAATCTGGCCACAGGGGTCTTTTCTGAGACTGATACTCCAACCAAGGACCATTTTTGCATATAACCGAGAACCACTGCTCAGATGTAGCCCATGGCAGCTCAGTATCCAAGAGGGCTTCCTAGCAAGGGGAACAGGGTCTGTCTCTGACAGGAACTAGATTTTTAACACATTTTTTAAAATTTTTATTAATTACACTTTATTCACTTTGTATCCCCCCATAAGCCCCTCCCTCCTCCCCTGCCAACCCCACCCTCCCTCCCTCCCCCCCTTCATGCATGCCCCTCCCCAAGTCCACTGATGGGGAGGTCCTCCTCTCCTTCCCTCTGATCCCAGTCCACCAGATCTCATCAAGAGTGGCTGCACTGTCATCCTCTGTGGCCTGGTTAAGGCTGCTCCCCCCTCAGGGGGAGGTGATCAAAGAGCAGGCCAATCATTTCATGTCAGAGGCAGTCCCTCTTCCCATTACTATGTAACCCACTTGGACACTAAACTGCCATGGGCTACCTCTGTGCAGGGGTTCTAGGTTATCTCCACGCATGGTGTTTGCTTGGAGTATGAGTCTCTGGGAAGACCCCTGTGTTCAAATTTCTGGTTCTGTTGCTCTCCCTGTGTATTAAATTTAAAGAGCCACTTATGCCTGTGGCTACCATATTGAACAGTGCCAAATATTCGTTTATCTCTCTTTCTCTTAAAAAAAAACCCACAATAACAACAAAGCTGGGTATCCTTCAAATTCAATATCCTTCACCTTCAGCTTCTTGAGAACAGGCATGTACTAAAGAACTTGGATCAACATTTAGGTCTTTCAGGAAAGGTTTCATGTGTCCCGGAACAGGGTGGGGAAGAGACTGGAAGGCAGCATATCTGACAGGACAAATGGTGGTTATGAAGACCATCTGCGATAGTAAGGGATTCCCAGATGTAGGCTGTTCACGGAGATGAAAAAATGAAGTAGAAATACAATTCTAGTATGTAACATGCTGTCTCTCATGCTCCTGACATATTAGCTGACATGGAGCTGAAGTCATTTGTTCATTAGTTTTTATGGTCAAAACCGAAATAAAGAATCACAAAGTCTCTTCATTTCCTTGGCATTCACCGTGTTCCAGGTGAAGCCGTTCTGTTTCCCCTTCCGATCATTCTTGCTGGGTGTGTGTGGGTGAGGGATGCCACTGGGGAAGCATAATCCAGGCCAGCCAAATTGTGCTTGGTTTTCTATATCTCTTATAGTGAACAAACCCAAATTTGCTCTTGGGGTTTATGGGAGAGATTTTTTTTCTGGCTTAGCGTACTTACAGTAAAAGTGCCCCCTTTAATAAAAATCAATGACAACTTAAAACATACAATAAACGTTGCAACGTTCATAAAACATGCTATGCATTAAATCTGAGTTGATTATGTAATGCACACTATTTACAGCTTGCATTTCAGCCCAGATCATGCTTCCAATGATGAGTGAAATGGCCTAAAACATCTGTCAGATGGTGTGAAGCGAATATAGACGTGGGGTAAATCAAACGCAAATGAACCCTGAGTGTTCTCTCTCAGCGCTGAGACCATCCTGTGTGCCTGAGGATGGGTGGATTCCTGGCAGCCATGGGTACAATATCACTTCCCCCCACCTGCTTTTCTCAATCTCCCCATTTTTCTTCTTTCCTTCTTCCATGGGCACATAAAGATGCAACAGACTCTCTGGCTTCCTAGGTGCTTACAGAATCATTATGGAGATTAAAAGCTCAGTGGTGTATATGATGCAGCTCTTCATTGGTCCCCTGATGTTTGAAAGACATGTATTTTTGGTCCACTGCATGTGCTATTTTTCTCTACCTGAGTTGCCCTTCCTGTCCTTCACCATGTAGAGAACTCCTATTCATCATTCAGAGTCCAAATCGGATGCTGTCTCCTCTTTGAACACTGTTTTGAGAGCTAGGCAGAGTCCATGAATACATTTTTTTTATATAAAATTCTCATTCTATTTTTCCTTTCTCCATTTATAGTGATCATGACACATACTCTGTACTGATGCTCCTTGTCTGCAAGAGAGTCTTGGAAACAAAGTTTACTCTGCTGTGTGCTCAGAGGGAAGAAGTTTAGTGCTCACATATGCAGTTTGGAGAGCTTGGCAGGACCTCAAATTCTTGTCCATACATTCTCTTATTATGATGCCAACACACAGCTGCTTTCTTATGCCAAACAGCTTTTTGCTCTGTTCGGAGAAGCATCCTTGTTCTATCTTAAGTGAGGCATACCATTCTTCATGCAACTAATTACTTATCACCCAGTATCCTTTGTTTTCTTGTAGCACCCGATGTTTCAATGTAGCTATATCGGCTCTTTGACTAGGCGGTAACTTCTGTCAGGACACACCCTGACCTTCTTATCAGCATGTGGCACATACCTAGCAAAGAATGTTCTATATACATATTTCTTGAGTGAATGAGTCAGAGCTGGAGGTAAAATTTTGGGCCCTTGATAGGCTTTTGGGCTTCTTTGTAGCAAACCAGTGGTCTAGCTGCATCCTGAACTTCAGCTCTTGGGGCTCCCACTGCTCAGGAGACAGCCTGACAATACCGTGCTCTTTGAATCAGTGAATTCTATATTAGTTATCTTGGTTTTGTTGCGGTGACCAGACAGCCGACATGAAGCAACTCAGCAGAAGAAGTTTACCTTGGTTTACTTTGGCTTATAGTTTGAGGAGATGCAGCCTGCCATAACAGGGGAGTCGTGGCCATAGGAGAAGGAAGGGGCAAGTCACATAGGGTCTGCAGTCAGGAAGCAGAGTACAGCACCTGGGGTTGAATTAATCAAACCTTAAGGGTCTCCCTTCCTCCCCTCATGAGCCACTTCCTCAGTGAGGCTCCATCTTCTAAAGGTTCAGTAATTGTCTAATATAGCACTATTATCTGGGAACCAAGTACTCAGAAATATGAGCCTATAGGTGGTGGGGGGCATTTTACATTTAAAACACCACAGATCCCCAAGACAATCCTTCCATCGTATTCCAGTTTTAAAGAACAATAAGGGTAGGGTGGGGAAAGGCAGTTGAGCTGTCTGAGAATTAGCCTCATCTGTATAGAAGAATGGCACTTTAAGTTCTTGAAAACTTTCTTTAAAAATCTCTGACTCAGATGCTGAGACTCAGAGCCAAACTTTGGGCAGAGTGCAGGGAATCTTATGAAAGAAGTGGGAGATAGTAAGACCTGGAGAGGACAGGAGCTCCACAAGGAGAGCAACAGATCCAAAAAGTCTAGGCAGAAGGGTCTTTGCTGAAACTGATACTCCAGCCAAGGACCACTCATGGAGATGGCCTGAAACCCCTGCACAGAGGTAGCCTATGGCAGTTCAGTATCCAAGTGGGCTCCATAGTAATGGGGACAGGGACTGTCTCTGACATGAACTAATTGGCCTTCTCTTTGATCACCTCTCCCTGAGTGGGGAGCAGCCTTACCAGGCCACAGAGGAAGACAATGAAGCCAGTCCTGATGAGATCTGATAGACTAGGATCAGAGGGAAAGGGAGGAGGACCTTCCTCATCAGTGGACTGGGAGAGGGACATAGGTGGGGAAGAGAGATCATGGGATTGGGAGGGGAGGAAGGAGGGAGGTACAGGGGGGATACAAAATGAATAAACTCTAATTAATAAAAACAAAAATAATTAAATAAAAATAAATAAATAAAAATAATCTCTGCCTCTGGATGGCCCTAGTTGAGAATTAAATAGACAATGGAGCTCAGTTGTTTCCTTCCTCGTTTGTGTGGCGGGATAACCTCCTCAGGTCTCGCTGCTCTAATATAGCTGTAATAATAGAGATGGCGTGGTGGTTTGAATGAGAATGTGCCCCACAGGCTCAAATGTTTGACTGCTCGGTCCTCAGCTAGTTGTTTAGAAGGTATGGCCTGACTGGAGGAACTGTATCTTGGGTGGGGTTTCAAAGCCACGTGACATTCTTTTTCTTTTCTTTTTTTTTTATCCCCCTTCCTCTCCTGTAAAACCTTCCTTCCCAATGAGCCCCTTTCCCTGTCTCCTTTTTGTATGTCCCACTGTGAGCACATTCGTTAATACATTTAGTCAAGATCTTAAGCTAATCTTAACCAATTGCTTTCTACACTTTAAAGTAGTAGCATTTATTTTTTTAATATAAGATAATACTTCGGTATTTTTGTTTGTTTTGGCTTGGAGCCAACGTCTCCCGTGTAGTCTTGGCCGTCTGGGAACTCACTTTGTAGATCAGGCAGACCTCAAACTCACAGCAGTCTTCCTGCCTCTGTCTTCTTCTTCTTCTTTTATTTTTTATTTTATTATTAGTTACATTTTATTGACTCTGTATCCCAGCTGTACCCCACTCCCTCATTCCTTCCTAATCCCACCCTCCCTGCCTCATCTCCTCCCTGCCCCTTTCCAAGTCCACTGCCTGGGGAGGACCTCCTCCCTTTTCATCTGACCCTGTTTTATCAGGTGTCATCAGGACTGGCTGCAGAGTCCTCCTCTGTGGCCTTGCAGGACTACTCCTCCCTTGGGGGGCTGGGGAGGTCAAAGAGTCTGCCATTGAGTTCCTGGCCACATGACATTCTTTGTCACCTACTTCTGCTTTTTGTGTGCAGTGAATGTGAGCCCTCAGTTTCTGCTCCTCTTGCCGAATCTCCCGCCAGTTGCCTCTAGCTCTGCCATCATGGACGTCAAATCCTCTGGAACTATAAACCCAAAGAAAACCTTTCTCATATGAGTTGCTTCTGTCATGTTCCTTTTTTTTTTCACATCCATAGGAAAGGAACTTATACAGATGGTTATCAAATATCTAGAGCAACAAGACATATGACAGACAACCAATATATGCTTTTTCTCTCCCTCCTTTTTGCTTTCTCCCATTTTCTTTCACTTCCTCCCACTTTTCTTTCTTTCTCTTTTTTTTCTTTTCCATGTTTTCTTATATTTTGGCTTTTGCATAGATGCATGAAAAACTGCTTTTATTTGCTTTGCCTCTAACATCCACCAGCCTATACAGACTTTTTGCTACTTGCAGGACTCATAATATGATCCCAGTTTTGCTTTTTCACTTCTTGCCTCCACTGTACCCCAACTTACCTGATGACTATGTGATAGCAAACTTGTAGTATATGTGGTTAATAGGTTAACAGACTTCAGGGGATCCAACTTGGCCCATATTTAGAATGCAATAATGAATTGTGCTTTAATTGCTTTTTTATCATTTTAGAGCTATGAGAACATAATTTCCTCAAATTCTCAGTGGGATCTGTGGTTGGAGTAATCACTGACTTTTGCTGCAGCAAAAGTTTGCTCCAGAACAAACATAGAAGGTCCTTCTAGCATCAAGCAAATGACTGTTTTTACTTTTTTTTTTCCCCTCACATGTGAAAGGGAGATAGGGTGGAGAATGTAGTTCAGTTAGTAGAATGCACATCTAGCATGAACGAAGCTTCAGGATCACCCCCAGTACTACATAAAACTGGATTTTGTGGTGCATACCTGCAACTCCAGCACTTGGCAAGTGAAGGAAAAAGAATCAGAATTCCAAGGCCATCATTGGTAACGTAGTGAGTTCAAGGACAGCCTGGGCTACTTGGGACCATTTCTTGGGGTGGAGAAAGTGAGGTGCTTTCTACGGGTCTACTAAAGTGTTGAATGTAGCCTCAGAAGGGATTCTTGCAACTGAATAGCTAACCGAATTTGCCACATTAGTTAGACTCCCTGGACCAGGTGTTACTTTAAAAAAATCCATTAATTGTATAATACAGTGGGCTTCATAAGTGTGTTTTTGTACATAAAGAAGATACATTGTACATATTCTCCTCCCACTATCCACACTTATATCCCCTGTCACAAACGGCTTTTTCAATGCTGTATTGACTGCAAGATCAAAATACAAAAATTTTCAATGTATTTCACTTGGTTTTTATGAATAATAATAAGATGGTAATATATAGCTCTCTGAGGGGAATGTGTACATGAAAGATGTGATGCAAAGTTCCATTGAATGAGTAAAAAGGACATAAGCATTAAGTATCAGTTCTTGCCTGAGCACCGTGGGAGCCTGGCTGGTATCACTTTTCAGTCTTTACATCCCATGGATCATTATCTACTTGGTTCTTGATTGATATTTGTTGAAATAAAGTTTAAAAATTCCCAGGGCTTATTGATGTGAGTATGACTTGGGTGATATGATTTCTCTATGCTTCAGCGTGGTTTATGTTCCCATCTCTTCTTTGTCTTGTGCTCATTATCCTTAGGTTTGTTTGTTTGAGAGAAATGAACAAAGAGAAAGGGAAAGGGTGAAAGGGCTCCTGTTTGTTTATGGGCACTTTCCTAAATACAGCTTTTATTATTTTTCATTTACAGATGCAAATAATTAAGCAATTAAGAAACAGTTCTGAGATCATACCGTTGTGAGCCAGCATTGAAACTGTTTTCTTTTTAAAGCTTTAAAAATAAAATCATGGATCTGTGCTATGTTAAGGTAAGGATGGCAGGGATTGAGAGATAAGTGATGAGAGATAAGTGGGGTGCCTCCTACACAGATCATGCATGTCAGCTGGCCTGAAGATTTTTGGAAACCCCTTAGGGGCTGTCTTAAAATAAACTGTTATCTTTTCACTCTTTGCCATCCTTTGTCAGAGGATGACTCATGTGTAAGTTATCTTGGAGATATCTAGGTGGACTTTTAGTTCTGCCAATCTCTTAAGAGACGTTGCTAATTCTGGGTCTGTGGATCTGCTGCTCAAGAAACCCAAGTCTTAGGGCTTCAATGCATTCTTCATACAGGGGTGAATGTAACTCTCCTTGATGAGCAGGGTGAGGGATTTAAAGTCCTCTCTTCTGAGATGATTGTCCAAGGGTGGTGATGATGATAAATGAAAGACAAATCCTAGTTGCTTGCAGTTTCCCTGTAGCTGCTTTTCTAGGGTGTCTTGAGGGTGCTATTTTGTCCCCCCCCCGAGTTCCTTCAAACCTCTAGGCCAGTGGTCCTGACAGTTCAGACTGCAGTAGCTCATGTAACCTGCAGCAACTTTCCTTCTTACATCTCTGTCTTCCTTTCTTTCCTTCTTTTCTTCCTTGTTAGAGTCTCATGTAGTCCAGGGTGCCTCGTCCTCACCGGGGCTGGGACTGTTGTAATCTGGTGTGTTCATTTATCATATCACCCTAATTGTCTTAGAACCCCCTGGCAACATTAGGCTGTACTTTACAGAGCCTCTGCTTTTAGGTCTGGAATTTAGTCATCTTAGAAGAGGCAGTGTGGCTGTCAGGAGAGCAGAAGGACTTTGGTATCAGATGGTTCTGAGTCTGAATGCAATGTGGATCATGATTTAGCATTACCTGAGATTTGTGAGCCTGGATCCCTCACCTGGGAAACAAGAGCATGAAGTCCTGCAAAGCAAATGGTGATCTCAGGGATCATCTGTGCAGAGCCCATCACGACATGGTAGGATTTAGACAAACAGGAGCATTTTTTAAAGGCTGTTCTTTCAAGCGTTGGGTTCTAATGCAACTTCTTAAAATTCCAAACCTGTTTTTGAGCTGAAATAAATGTACAATAATGTTTTAGCTAGGCTTCAAAATTTCCTATTTCAAATTTAGAGAGGAGAACTATATTATAAGGCCAGTATGAAGATGCAATGAAATCATGAATGAGGGATTAGCAGAACACTTGTTTCATAGGAGGCAGCCAGGAAATGCTGATACATCATATTATCAATCACTGTCATTATTTCTATTATAAGTATTGGTGAGGTCATGTAGCCTCCAACAATGATGCGGTGTCACACTGCCCAGACTCTTATTCAGGAAGGATGAGCTCAGTCCCCAGCTGCCAGGAATATCAGCTCCCATGGTTCATAGCTGAGTCCTGCGGCTCAGATACCCAAGGTTACACTTTTCTCAGAGGCAGCTGAATCCAGTGCCTTGTCCATGTGCACACATAAGATTCTAGCATCCTTGTCTTAGTTGAGACAATTTTCCAGGTCTTCCTAGATTCAGGGCTTTCTATGCACAGGCTGAGGCCTCTCTTGCAACTGCAGCAACCCAACAGTTGTTGCTGCTCAACTTTTTACTGTGCCCACCTGGATCCCTCATTGTTTCCAGATGCTGTTCTTCAGGGTACACTCTAAAGATCTTGACCAAATTTCACAAGCTCAGGCCCCTCAAGCCAGGAAACCCAATGCTTTATCCCATTCCGTATTTAAACAGTCATCACAGTAGAGAAACAAACCCTCCGTCCTGTGTAATAACTTAACTCTTTAAAAAAAAAAAACAAACTGTTTCTCAATTATAAAGATTGGTTTATAAAAATTATAAAAATTATAAAAATGGTATATAGAAGGTATATATCTCATTGTTAAATACAGTCTTTCCCTATATCTTGCCTTTACTGACAAGCTCTGCAGAAACTTGCCAAAGCAAACCATATCAATATCCCAGAGTCACAGAACAACTTTGGGAAAAACAAAGAAATTAAATACCTTGATTGAGATTAATTTAAGGGATTTGCCTTTAGAGCCTCATGAGCCAAACTGGCCCAACAGTGAGTGTTTCGGCTAATATGTGTTTTATTTTAATTAATTGAAATAATAAGTTAATATGTTTGCATTACTATAACGTGATACTGGAGATTGAGCCATTTACAAAGAACAGACATTTGATTCTCACAGTTCTGGATGCCACAATGACAAAGGTCAAAGTGCCTACACCTGTTCTGTCCTCATAGAATAGAAGAGATAAACACATTCCCATTCCGAGAACTCCTTTCAACAAGGGCATTAATCCATTTGTGAGGGCTCTGCACTCAGGACCTAAACACCTCTCATTGGGCCCTACCCAATGCTGTTACCATGGTGATTAAATTTCACTATGAGTTTGGGAGGGAATAGACATTGGAACCATAAGAGATAACGTCAGTCTACTCCATCATATCAGTGCTACTCCCCATTTCTTACCTCCATTGTGTGTGTGTGTCATGAACATGTGTGAAGATGTGCAAACCCATGTATTGCATTTGGAGGCCAGAGAAGGACATCTGGTATTCTTTGTCATTCTCCGCCACACACCACACTCCCTTGAGACAGGGTCTTTCGCTGAACCTGATGCTCCCCGGCGAGGCGTGGCTGAGTGGCCAGTGAAATCTCAGGATCCTCCTATCTCTGTATCCCAATGCTGGGCTTACATGCAAGCTAACCAGACCTGATTACTACATGGGCATTGGGATTCAAACTCAGGTCTTCATGCTAGGTCAGCAAGTGGTCTTCCTGGCCGAGATATCTCCTCAGACCCTCCTCACTGTAACAGAAGATTTAAAACATTTGTGTTTCCCACCTGGTCTTGGGATTCAAACTGAATTCAAACCCTTGTATTAATAGACAATGGAAACAGAATGCGACCTTATTATACCTCAGGAACCCTCTCTTTGGGGCTTAAAGGTATTTTAGTAGAGTGTGCCATCTGGGTCTTTCTTCCTGTGTATGTCCAGTTTGTCAGTAACCTTAGAAAAGCACAAAAACATATTTTTGTGTGACAACCTTTAAAATATATTAAAGAATTTTAATTCAAGTTTTTCTATTTAAATATGTATATACGTGTGTGGTAGCCTGACTGAGAATGGTCCCTATAGGACTGTATATTTGAATGCTTAGTCACCAGCTGGTTAGAGGTGTGGCCTTGTTAGAAGGGGTGTGTCTCTGGTGGCAGGCATCAAGGCTGGAAAAACTCTTGCCATTACCAGTTGGCTCTCTGTTTGGGTCTGGATGTGAACTCTCAGCTACTATCCTGGCACCATGTCAGCCTGCCAGCTTCTCTACTCTCCACCAAGGTAATCATAAACTCTAACCCCTTGGAATCGTGAGCCCCAATAAATTCTTTCTTGTAAGTTACCTTAGTCATGGTATCTCTTCACAGCACTAGGAAAGTAACTAGGGCAAAGTCTATAGCTGAATATGGGTTTGTGCATGTGAGTGGAGGGACAGGGGAGGCCAGAAAGGAGCGTCGCATAGTCTGAATCTGAAGTTACGTGCTGTTGCTAGCTGGTGAGCATAGGCGCTAGGGGTTGATTAGAAGTCCTCTGTAGGAGGCACAAGTATCCTCACCTGCTGTGCCATATTTTCAGCCCTGGCAACTTTTTAATATAGCTTTCAAGTTTTTTTTTTTTAAATTAAGACTTAAAAATTATATATATATATATATATATATATATATATATATATATAATATGTATTTTGGTTTCATGTATGTCTGAGCAACGTGTGTGAGTGGTGCCTTCAGAGGCCAGAAGACAGTTTGGAACTTCTGGAGCTGGAGTTACAAACGGTTGTTGTTAGACTTCATGTAGATGCTAAGGCGCAAATTGGCTATCCTCTGGAGGAGCAGTCAGTGCTTCTAACTACTGAGCCATCTCTCTGTCCCAAATCCCATCTCTTGATCCATTTTTCTTACATCAAGCTCTTGGTCTCTCTCTCACCTATCATGAGCTAGAGCGATATGCCGCATAACACACTGATTCCATTTACTCAGTTGAACTCTAGTTTTTTCCTCTTTCTTCCCACCGGTTAGCACAGAACTTGTGTAGACCAGACTGGCCTCAAACTCACAGATATCAGCCTGCTTCTGCCTCTAAGAGCTGGTATTAAAGGTGTATACCACTGTAGACTGGTAATGACATTTTTAATAACAGCCCTAGAACTTGGGGTAGACTTTGAGACAGTCCACGGATGATTGGATCAGTGCAGAGGAGCACACCTGGAGCCTAGTGACCTCTAAATCACCATGATACAGGTTTTCTTTCAAGTCACATAACTTCATGGATTTCTCAAGTGTTTAAGTATTCCATTCCACTAGGAGAAATGAGGCTTATGTGAGAATGTGCCTCTTTTTTTATTATCTCCCTTGAAGTTTATGTGTTCAAATATGGTTTGGTTATGAGTTAACAATACAAGAACAATCAATACCAGACTCTGAAACGCAGAACTCACAACATGTCTATAAAAGTGAAATTAGTATCATAAAACAATTATAGATTCCAATTTTTCTTCTCTTTTTTTGGGGGGGGGAGGGGGGAGCTTTGGCAAGAGGTTGGTTACCTCTGTGCTTCTAAATTAGAATTTGAATACTCTCAACAATCTATGTGACTTTTTAGAGATAAATGAACAGAATTCCACTACATTTTTTGGTTCCAGAAGCACTGTTTCAGTTGACACCATTTGCGAGAAGATAAAATCAGGAGCTATGAAGTGTGCAGTGCTAGCAACTGTGCAAAGCATGTCACAGATATTTTCTTATTCCTTCCTCATAACCTTGGGGAGGAAGGCAGAGTGTTGGATGAGTTTTCCTGGGTAGTCATGAGCAAATAAATGTCTATTTACTCCAGATAGGGCGCTGCTGACAGACCAAAGAAACAATTCCACAAACGTCTACACACGAGCAAGCAGTTTTATTGGGGTTCCTTAGAGTATAGGTGAAGTGTGACTTACGATAACATGAAGTTCTCAAAGACATCCGCATCACTGAAAAGTCTACCCAGTCCAAGCAATGACTCCATCTTTCACAAATGGCAATGTCTGTATCATTTTTTTTTTCCATATCCTGAGTATGTTACCTAGAGAAGATAATGACTGATTTTGAAAGGTGCCTTAGATGATGTGGTATACTTAGTTAAGTGCAGTGTGTGTCTTTGTGACGTCTACTCTAGGCACTTAAGAAATAAACTCCCTCCAGTGGCTTCAAGGGGGCTTGTCAAACATAAATTCTTATGGTGACATGGCCATGGGATGTGCCTTTTCACCGTGTTGTCATCCTAATGCAGAGCAATTTTGAGGGCGTCTTTTCCACAGAGATGTTAGGTTCAAAGTCTCCACAGCACTTCCTTGGCCTCTTGTGTACTTCTTTGGGCCAAGTTACTCTCAGAGTGGTTAGAGAGCTTTCCTATTGGTGACTTCCTTTGTAAATTATGAGCAGGGGGAGGGATGGTTGCCACACCCAGGCCAGAACAACTTTAACTTTATTGCAATCTTGTTCCTTATGGGGTTTGGTGTTCCTTGTAGGGAAGCAGAATATGTCCTTGTTTCCCAAGGAGATTTGGAATGAGAGGTGATGGAGGGAAATGGAAGCGTGTTCCCAAAATACTGATTGGGTCTCATTATCACTCTGCAGGAAAAGCATGACATCCTGTTTCTCTACCGAGATGCTGATTTCTCCCTTGACATCTGCTGCTGATTTCTATAGCGAAAATAATTGAGAACAAATAGCCTATGGATCTCCCTCCAGCCGTGTGGATATGAGGGAAGTGCTTGATTGCCTGCCCTCAAATTGGTGCAGAGAGCACATACTTGGATTCTGGATCTTGGTGGTTTGGATTTTAATTCTGCTTCTTCTTCAGCATTGTGGGAAGGGTGACCTCTATGCTGTGATTTCTGATTTCAATGTGAGAATTAATAATGATAGTATGAATTCTAGAAATCCCTGAATAGGATGGGTGTGGTAGATACACAGTTGTAACCTCTTGTGAAGCCGAATCAGAAGGCCTGAGAATTTGAGGACTATCTGAGCTACGTGGCAAGTAGCAGCTAGCCTGAGCTACATAGTGAGGACTTGTCACCAAACCAAACCAAACCAAACCAGTCCAAACAAAACTACAAACAACTTATAAAGAAGTAAAGTCCTCAGCAACACAGAATTTAGATTCTGTCCTTGCTAGTTGCTAGCTTTCTATTCTTAAACATTATTTTATCTGTAACATAGTAATAATAATAATGCTTGTTTCATAGGGCCTGATAAAGATAATTCATGACTGTTTTTGGAAGAGTGTCTGATATATCAGATAAAACTGAACACATTCAGGGTGGTGTGGTTAGAGACCTGACATATCAATACTGGTTATTAATATCATTGTAAATTTTTACTTTGTTTCTTTAACTCTAAAATCATGTGAGTGGCATCCAACATTGATACAAAGAGGTGACTATGACACCCCAGGAGCCTAGTAAAGGGAGCCTGTCCTTAGCCAAAGTCAAATCTAAGAGCTCTTAAAGGCCAGGATGGAGAAACAGGGACAATTTCAAGAGCAGGAAGAGGAAGAGCATTTGCTGTGGAGCCCAGCCATCTCTGCTGGATAATGCCCAACACCTAACTGAGAATGAGTTGCCATGGATGTCACTCAACAGTTGGCTTCTTATGACTTCTACCATTAGGCTTTATGTTGGAATGAAGGCATGTTGCTGAACAGGGGATGCCCATTAAGTCCCACATGTGCCGATGGTGGCTAGTTTTATGTCAACTTTACACAAGCTAAAGTTATCTGAAAGGAAGGAATCTTAATTGAGAAAATACCTCTATAATGTTGGGCTATAGGGCATCATCTTAATTAGTCATTGGTGGGGAGGGCCCAGCTCATTGTGGGTGGTACCATCCTTGGGCTGGTGGTCCTGCATTCTATTAAAAAGCAGGCTGAGCGAGCCATGAAAAACAGACCAGTATGCAGTACCTCTTCATGGCTTCTACATCAGCTTCTGCTTTCTGGTCCCATCCTGTTTGAGTTCCTGCTTTACTTCCCTCAATGATGTGCTATTTCCTGGAAGTGTAATCCAAAATAAAACCCTTTCCTCCTCAAGTTGCTTTGGTCATGGAGTTTCATCACAGCAATAGAAACCCTAACTCAGTGTTTTTGGCCAAAGTTGAGTGAGGACCCTGAGTCCTCTTTTGAACTAGCCCATCTTTTTGAGCTTAGTCCATTTTTAGCAAGAATCTTGTTTAGTCAGTGTAGTGGTTGCCTAAACAACCTGCTTAAACTTTTCACCC
Organism: Meriones unguiculatus; assembly: GCF_030254825.1. NCBI lineage: Eukaryota > Metazoa > Chordata > Mammalia > Rodentia > Muridae > Meriones > Meriones unguiculatus. Next base: position 64,414,962 of record NC_083361.1, read on the forward strand.
TCACCTTCCATACCCCATCATCCTCGCCTAACTTTACTAGAATGCTGTTCGTTTGGGCTACTGAAACTCCTACTAGCCTTGATGTTTCCTCTTCGTAGTTTCTCATCCACTGGCCTCCACTTTGCTTATTGGAATTCACTTCCCGCATGACCTGGATTTAGGGGTGAGCCCAATCTGTTTTCCCTACTGCAAAGCTCGAACTGCAGCGTGCTTCAGTGTTCTATTGCTGAGACACCGTGACTAAGGCATTTAACCCAAGACTTGCTTAAAGCCTCAGAGGCTTAGTCCATGATCACTGTGATGGAGAACACAGTGGCACGCAGGCCAACATGGTGCTAAAGTAGTAGCTGAGAGCTACATGCTGATTCACAAGCAGCAAGCAGAGAGACCCTGGGACTGGCTTGGCCTTATGAAATGTCAAAGCCGACCCCAGTGACATACTTCCTCCAACAATGCTATATCTCCTAATCCTTCCAAGCAGTTCACCAACTGGGGACTAAGCAGACAATGTGCCTGTGGGGACCATTCTCGCTCAAACCACCACAAAGTGGTTCTGCTTAAATAAACCGTATCTCCCTGTTGTAACGGTTCTAGCAGGAGTGAAGATATTCTGAGAGACACTTGAACCCTCCATTGGGCTATCAGAGTATTGAAACACTGGTTCCCAAGAAACTGGGATGTCCCCAGGAATTTCATGCTGGTAGAAGGAACAGGCTGAAGCCTGGTATCAGCCAAAGGAGGAATTAGTCTCCCAGGAAGATATTTCACACAGTTCTGACAACTGTCAGATTGCACTGCAGGAGAGATCGGAGCCCAGACATTGACAGGCTAGTGATGGGCAGGACCACATCTTGATCGGGACCTCTTAGTTATGCATACCCCTTATCTTCTGTTTAACTCTAACTCTCATGTCAGGAGCTCCTAAGACAGATTTGAAGGTCACTGGATCTCCTTGTTTCTCTGTCCAGTGTGACCATGCCACACAAATCTCCTTTCTCTGCTTTTCATTATGACTTGTCTCTAATTAACCAATTGACCAAACTTGCTCGTTAGAGGTGTCAGGGCCCAGGCTCTGACCCTTTCCTCTGAGTGATATTGATAGTCCATCTTGGGCAGGAATGTTGTAAGTTTAGTGAAAGTCTTTCTGGCTATTCCCACTAAGTAATTTTTCATGCACTGACTTCACCCTGCTCACTGAGTATAAATTTCTACTTTCTTGTACGGAGCCAGCCCTCTCCTGCTGTTGGCAAAACTTTAACTGTAGTGATGTCTACCTATACCTACTGGGATGGTCTGAGTAAGGTCTTTGTTATCGTGTTTTAGCAAGTTTAGCTTAGTGGTGGAGTACTTTCCCAGCACATGTAGGGCATGAATTCTAGAACTGTGATTAAAAAAAAAATCAAGTGTAACTGAATAATTTTTGCTTTAAGAAGGCCTAGAGTTAACACATACTGGACTCCTTCTTATGTAATGATTGGTAAAAAGATGTTTTTTTTTGGGGGGGGTGGTGTTTGTGTGTGTGTCTGTCTGTCTCTGTGGATATCTGTGTATATGTGTGTCTGTGTGTATCATACTCACACAATTGGATACTGAGTTGTCTCATGTCTATAATATGTCATTGTCTGTCTTTTCAAGAGGGATAGATTAATAATCTACATAAGGCATTATGTAGATAATTAAGCCTGTGCCATCACTTCATTAATGCCTCCTCAGAGTTTACATCACTATTCTCTATCTAGCACAGAAGTGATGTGCCAGAGGGGGCTTGCTTGCCTGCGGTGGCAAGTGCAGAGGGTGGTATGGAAAGAGGACGGTGCAGGCGAGGGAGCCTTGACAGCATTGATGCAGAGCATCACCTCCTAGTTCCTGTGTTCTTGCTGTGTTCAGTACTCAGGCAGGAAGGCATATATCCTGCAGGGAAGCAAGCACCCAAGGGTGTGGCTGCCTCCTAAGGCCTCCATCCCCCCCCCCTGAGTTAGTTCTTTCTCTTAGAGATCAAAAGAGAGTGTGGTGCTCACAGCACAACAGTCCCCAGCCTCCATTTCCTTTCAAGTGTAAGCACAGATAGCAGAAGGGAACACAGAAACCTAGAAGAAAGGCCATGAATTATTCATCCCCTACTCTGGGCTTCAGGCTCACAGTGCCTCCTCCTTTCCATCCCAAAAGGCAGCCAATGAGAAAGGCCTCTTCTTCACTGGGTGAATTACTGCTTGTGAATGGCTAGAGGATCCATTTCAAAGCTGCACTTTAGAATTAGCCTATTAAAAACAGCAGCCCAATTTGTTTCAGGGGCTGCAGTGGAAATGAATGAGGGTTCTCCCCTCTCTACTAGCTATTAAAAAAGCTTCGCTTTTCACACAGCAGCTATTTTAATTAAATCAATAATTATGTTTTATTGAATTGAATGCTCTTCAGAAAAAAAAATCAGCACAGAGCCTTTCAAAAACTTAATTTAGGCCAACGGTGGGGGTGGGGAGGACCCAGAGGGAGATGGGGAGGAAAAGCAGAATGATGTGGCTATTTAATAACACCAGTTATAATGTCTGCAGCTTCATCACTGTAGAGTGAAGCTGCATTTGGAATCCAGTGTCAGTTTCCTGGAAAGCACAGAGGATTTGGTTTCTGAGGTGTGGTGGTGGGGACACTGTTCAAACTCAGCCTTTACAGAGGTGATTTTCTCCCCCCTGTACCACTGTGTCTTTTTGCCTCAAGGCAACTGTCAGGCGTGTCTGTATATTGGTCCTTGCTGACTGCCTCTGTGCAGTGTTTTCAGTTGTTCCCTGGGTGAAGAATAGCAGGCATAGCCTTTCCTCTCTATTTTTGTAAATCACATGCCTGTGCTGGGCTAGGGATTATGGCGGTGACCTTCCCACTGGTGCTCTGGTTCCGTTCTATGCTCCTGTTCAAGTCCAAACTTTCAGATCGAGGCAGAATAGATAGGCATGGGGAAAAAAGCCCGAAAGAGACAAACTGAATGACGGCTGATGTAACCAGACAGTTGTTTCATGGTAGGACATTCATACAAATGCTCAAACATAACTCCATTCCAAGCAAGCAGGAACCAACATGGCTGATCCGAATGACTGCTAAATACCCTTTGTTTCATTTTAATTTCATTTGCATATGATTAGCCTTGCAAATCTGCCTGCTTCCATCATGTATCAGATGCCATATCATACCTATAAAACTGCAGGAGGACAGCAAAGGGGAGTAAAACCTGAGTAAAGCTGATTGTGAAAGAAATCCAGACCTGTTCCCAGACTCCTTTCCCTCATAAATAATGCTTCCTCATAAGGGAGAAAAAAAAAAAAGCAGAATTTTCCCACAAGAATTGCTATCCAGCCAGGTGCAGTTTTGGACATCTGTAATCCCCTCTCTCTAGAGGCTGAAGCAGGGGGTTGCCATGAATTTGAGTCTACCCTGAGACACGTAGTGATGAACAGACCAACCAGAGATATTTAAGAAGATCCTGCTGAATCAAAACAAAGAACAGACAAACCTTCCAAACCTCAAATCAAAGCAAGCAATGACAAAAATGCCTCAGACAGAACAAAACAACTACCACAACCACAGTCTAGCAATGAGAGCACCCAGGTCCCAGGGGACGCAGCTCTCTCTTGAGGCTCTCTCCTTCCTGAGTTCCTTTGCTCTGCAATAAATGAGCTCCCAATTTTCTCTTTTGCCTTCTCTCGGTTTTTTTTCCCCCTTTGATAGTAACAAGAACCTGGAAACAGTGGGCAGATGTCTCAATTTGGTCTCCCTGTTTTTGAGACCTCCTCAGCCTCTGCCACTGGCAACAAAACTGTAAAACAGAGCCGATCCAGCGGCCTTTGTCCTTCATCTCCTCAGTGACTGCAGATTGCTGCAGGAGCAGAGGCTCATGTAATCTTAAAAACATAGACGAGTGGGTTGGCAAAGCGGGGCCAGGGGCAAGCTAGGAAGAACATGCTTTAATTTCGAAGGCATGGCTGAAGGCCAAGGCCACCGACTGTTGTCATACAGAAAACAGAACACCAAGGTGCCAACGTACATTTTCTTTTCTTTTTCAAGAAATCCCAGAAAGCCTTGCTTTCTACAAGTATTGGGTTATAAAATATTGAGTGCTCTGTATATAAAGTAATTTGTTTCAAATATTTATTCTTTCTTCTTACTGTCCCTCAGGTGGTAGAGGGTCTCTATTACCCAGCCCATTGGCGTGGCCACACATGGCATGCCCTAGTCATGAAGTACCAATAGCATTGACGGGTACCATTTCCCTCTCTTGCAAATAGGCATTAAATGGAAATACTTTCTCTTATTTATATTTGGAACTGAAATGTTCAGAGGAAGGACAAATTTACTGAGACAAAACTGCCAGAAACAAAGACACAGTTGATTTGTACAGGTACACAGGAGGGCCCGCTCGTGGAAGACCTTGAAGAATAGTGCCATGTAGGGGCTGGTGTGAAAGTTAATGACAAGGAGGACGTTAGTGCTGTAATGGGTGTGGGAGAGTCTACTGGGCTCTTGATCATCGCGTGTTAACTGTAGGAAGCATGGTAGGCAGCAGTAAATACTATACCTGTGGCAATTTGACTTCCATTCCTTGGGGGATGTGTGCAGATGCTGAATATATGTGATGGATTTCTCTTAACTTCTTTATGAACAGCCACACTGCTTTCAACAGTAGCCGGACTAATTTGCATTCCCACCAGCATTATGGAAGGGTTTGTTTGTTTTCTTCCCGTATCCTCTCCATTATTTGTTTTTTTGATGATAGTCATCCTGCCTCGGGTGAATCTCAATGCAGTTTTGATTTGTAAAGATATTGAGCATTTTCTTCATTTATTTATAGACCAATTGTACTTCTTTGAGAACAGGGTGTTCGGCTCATTTTCCCAATGATTGGATTGGATTATTGATTGGATTATTGATTGGATTATTTACTTTTTTATTTTATCAGTTTCTGAGTTTTTCACATAGTCTGGAAATTAATACCCTGTTGAATTGATAGCTGGCACAGTCTCCCCTCCCCCCACCCCACTCCCAGCCTGTGGGCCGTGTCTTTACCTAGTTGATAGTTTCTTTCACTGTACAGAAAGCTTTTTAATTTAGGGCAATCCTTTGGGCCTTTTGATGCTAGTCTGTTCTTTTTCTTGGCTGGAAGTTTTTCTGTAGGGGGAGTTGATGGCAGCTAAATTCATACTCATCGGTGCTCAGGGACAGCCTTGTTCAACTAGGAAAATCTCTGAGATGATTCAATGACAACTGAAATGTTGGAAGGCTCTTAAGTCTGGGTGATGGTTCTGCCTAAGTGGGCTGGCATTGCCAGTTAAAAACTTAGTTTTTAAATATAGTGGAAAAAAACCAATAAATAAATAAAAATATAGTGGAGATTAACACTGTACAACACATGAGTTACCAGTTGTCTATCAAGTGTTTTACAGGATAAGTCCAACGGTCTTTAGGATCTTCAAGTCCTCTCCTGGGCACTTAGGCTGAAATGTACTGGCTATATTATACTCCTTGTAGATCATTCCATACAATGGACATTTTTGGATGACTGTCTACATTGTAGCCTCTGCCTGGATTGCACTAGAGAGGTGTTTGGAGGGCAAGCTCCTATACTTCTGCAGGTAAAGCTGTTGCCCTTCTAAAAGACAGTTACATCTTCAAAGTTGTCTTTTCTTTATTTCAGACAATGTCCTTGAGAGAACAGTACAAAGAATTTGTCAAAATCCCCTCTCACTTTGATTCATTCCTTTTAGATGAACAAGAGTACATGCTGCTTATCATGATTCTGAATGTACCCCACCCCCCAGGTCTCCCTCTCTACTATTCTTTTGAGCAGATGGTTGTGACATCAAACTGAGCATGCTCAGGAGTGTGTTCATCTGTACCTGTGAAGATGAGTCATGCATGAATATCTACAAATGTCCTCAGCAAAGCCTTTATACACACCTTAGGAGGACGAACGATGAAACTGAGTTGTTTAATTTAAATAGGAGCATAGGTAGTACATGAAGACTTGGAATTAGATGGATTAATATGATAGGGTCTTATGACGGTAGAAGTTTACACAATGATTTTTAAAGGTAAAAATAAGTTAAAATTATGTGTACATATTTGTTTATGCCTAGGTTTGTACACTCTAGTGCAGGTGCCCATAGAAATCAGAAAAGGGCATTAGATTTCCTGAAGTGCAGTTCTAAGCAGGCGTGGGCTGTTCAACGGAGGTTTTAGGAACAAGATTTGGGTCTTTTTCAAGAGCAGCACATGCTCTTAACCACTGAGCCATCTCTTCAGCACCACACAAGTGATTTTTTTTTTTTTGGAGGAATATCCCAAGCCCACAAAAATGTATTACTTTCAGAAGAGAAATAAAAGTAATTAATGGCCAATGAGGCAGAATTAAAAATAATTTAGACTGAAGAAGCAGATATGCTCCCCAAAACAATTTAAACCACGTCTCTAATTTGGTGTCTCTTTTTGGCTTTCAATCTGAATACTTAAGTAGCCTTGTAAGACTGGCACATGAGACCAGCTCATAGTCTGGTAAAGAGTTTTTTTTTTTTTTTTCTGTTAATACTTTTTGTTTTTTTTTGCTATTTTTTTTTAAATTTACAACCATGTAAATAATATAGAAAACTACTTTTTTTTTTCTGTCATTTAAAAAACATGATCAATTAGGAAAGCAGTTTTGAAATAGCTATTTGTAAAAACAGACACCAAGGTTTAGACCTACTGAGTGCTGTACTAAACCTTCAAAGGGTCAAAGGGAACATAAATAGAAAACATTTGTAATATAAATATATGGCAGAGACATTTACTTTTGGCACCACCTAAAAAATACCTGGTAGCAATTTATTACTTCTCAGTTCCTTGGAAATTATAAAAAAATTCTGTTAGTACTTTCAATAGGCAGCTGGTCCTGGTAGAGGAGGCCCAGATATGTAGATCTCTTGAGCCCTAGAATCTCTTGAATGTGTCAAACTAACCTTAATGTTACTGTGACAATGGCTAAGAACATACCTTCTGATACAAAACCAATTTTCAACGTGGAACTCATCAGAAGCCATAGCCTGGGGGTGGGGGTTGGGGAGAATCACCATCCTAATAGACACATATAGTACAGTGGCAACCAACTATAATGGTGGCTGCTGCTTTGGGAGGTGTCACTTGCAAAGCTACCTCCCCTGCCCTTGTCAGGAACCCCAGCTCATAGAGAGAAACACACCTAAGTGATTAAGATGTTATGGGCTCAACTATTCTTTTTTAGATTTATAGAACATCTGTTGACTTTAATTGCCTCAGAGTGCGTAAGGCCTTTCCTTGTTCTTTGCTCTTGTGCATATACTAACATAAAGCACGCAAACAGTTCTGAGAGGTTTAGCTTGTAGAAATGTCACGTGTTTGTTTAAAGCGGTGGTTCTCAACCTGTGGACTTGACCCCCGAGGTGGCGGGGGTGTGCTGGCACGGGTGTCAACATAGCCATTGCAGGGGTAGCATATCAGACATCCTGCATATCAAATATCTGTATTACTATTTATCACAGTTGTAAAATTACAATTACGATGTAGCAATGAAAATAATTTAATGGTTGGAGGTCACTACGGCGTGATGAACTGTACTGAAGGGTTGCAGCATCGCGACGTTTGAGACCCACTGCCTTAGAGAAGCACTACAAGTAGCCCCAGGGGGTCAAAGTCAATGGTATTGTCTATGTGGGGCAGAGGGACATGCTCTCTAGGTGAACATCCCAGCCAGCATGTGGTCCTCAGTGCCATAGTCTTCCTTACCTTGCTTTCTCAACAAGAGCCTTTTGTGAATCTGAATCTTAGTTTCCTAAGTTTTTGTTTTTGTTTGTTTGTTTAGCTATCTGCGGAAGAGGACAATAGCTCTCCCTCATTTTCCCCAGAAGACAGCCTTTGAGTAAACAAACCAGTCTTACTCCTATTGAGACAGTAGTCTTAAGGTTGGGGCTCATGGTGAATCATCAGCCAGTCATGTGTCACATGTGACCAACCCTTGACTGGATGGAAAACTAATGGTCCCCCTCCCTGTTGGGCAGAGGGAACATCCATAGAGACTGTATATACACCTCATGGGTTTGGCTCTGATGTGCTCAAAAACAACCAATCCCGATGAAGAGTACCTTAGACTACTGTCTCTGTATTTAAGGTACTTGAGATAAAATCCCACCATATTTTTAAAACCACAATTCTTGTTATTTCTATTTAACAGCTTAGAAAGCAAGTTTTTTGAAAGTTAATCAACTGGTCTGAGTTCATGGCAATCATAACATTTTGTACCAGAGTTCAAAACTAGGAAGACTGGAGTTAAAGATTAGATGAAGCGCTCATTAGGAGAGTAGAAGTAGGCACATCTGTCCTGGGGGCTCACAGGGGTCACACAGGCTGCATTAGGCATGAAATATAACTAAATAATTTGTTGAAATCAAACCCGATCCAACAAACAAATCTGTGCTGACCATCTACTCTATTTACTCCTGTAATTACTGAATGAATCCAAGAGGCTCAGGGGACAAGGCCCACTCTTCCTTAAGGAGCCTTTGGTGTCTCCGCCTCCTTTCAGACTGAGATTGGCAGGAGACTGCCTTTTTAATGGAAACAGCTCTGAGAAACAGAAAAAAGCAATCTTTGTGGAAGCCTACTGTGTAGGAAAACAAATGAAAACCCCTGATGCTGATAAGCACCTGTGTGAAAGGCAAGCAGCACCTGACAGGCCAAGGCCAAGAAGCACCCCCAGCCCCCCCAGAAGGGGGGGGTACTCAGCAAGGAATGCTTAAAAGCTTGTTTCATTAAGGTGTTTTCAAACTATGACCACTGGCGAGAGCTCTCCGGCAGCTCACACACTTCCCTGGATGCTAAGTGGGCACTCTGGCAGATCACTCTGATTTGCCCTCTCCCTGCAGAGTACTGTGTATGCATGTGTGTGAGAGGGAGGGGGAGGAGAGGATGAATGCACAAGAGTGCGTTCTGGCCAGCTGGCCGGCGTTCTGACATTTGGGGAAATGGGGGTCAGCTTCACAGAATATCGCCCCACTGGGGAAGAAGCTTCCATAGGAAGAACAGGAATGAGAAAAACTATTTTCTGTGAGAGATTGGAAAGTGAATGTTTTAGGCTATGTGCTGGCTAGATTTATGTCAACTTGACACAAACTATGGCCATCGGAGAGAAGGAAATGCCTCCATAAGACTGGGTTGTGGAAAGGTAAGTCCAATAAACCCTTTCCTTCCCTACTTGCTGTTTTGGTCATCGTGTTTTGTCACAGCAAAACAAACAAACAAACAAACAAACAAACAAACAATAAAAAAAACCCTAACTAAGAAAGTTTATGAATACATATGACTAGAGTGCTGATTTTCACCAAATGCTCTCTCTCTCTCTCTCTCTCTTTTCTTTCCAGACCTGAGGACTGAATCCAGGGCCTTGTGCTTGCTAGGCAAGCACTCTACCACTGAGCTAAATCCTCAACCCAAAAAGAGGAGTACAGACAGAAATCAACCACCAATTGCTGCTGATTTAATCAACCATGTTTAGATAATTAAATTGTTGTTTAAAAAAGATTTATTTATTATTTATACAGTACTCTCCCTGCATGTATGCCTACACACCAGAAGAGGGCACCAGATCTCATTATAGATGGTTGTAAACCACCATGTGGTGTTGCTGGGAATTGATCTCAGAACCTTTGGAAGAACAGCCAGGGCTCTTAACCTCTGAGCCATTTCTCCAGCCCAGGGGTAATTAAATTTCAACACAAACTTTTGGGCAAAATCCAGAGCCTTTCCAGTGCTGGGTGGGGAGGGAAGAGAAGTTCTGTGTTCCCCACTTTCCACCCCAGTACCCTCTTTCCTGCCTTATGCAGCTTTCTATTTGGCTGTCCCAATACGTACACTTTGGAATAAACCGAGCTCCCAGACAAGACTTTTCCTGAATTCTGGAAATCACTTTAGTGAATGAATTATCCAACCTGAGGAGGGACTATAGAGCCCCTGAGCAATTGTGTGAGGGTGGCATGGACTTCCCCATTGTGGCTGGAATCCAGAGCCAGGCCAGCTATTCCTTTGGTGTTTCTGAATGTTGTGCCCCCACCAACGAGTAGCTCTGTCATCACAGTGGGAAGCCTCCATGTTCCCTGTGGAGGAAAGAGGAAAGGTGGGAATTACAGAGATGCCTTTTCCTGCCTAAGTCTGGAGGATTACATGTCACTTGTCATCTCTTCCTGATCACAATTAGCCCCGCTGCCTTGCCTCATAGCAAGGACTGGAGTATGAGCGCTGTGCACCGAGAACTTATTAGTGACTCTCGCCTCTGACTTCTTCCTGCCAGGCCGTGCTGCCATGGCTACGAGGCTGAGAGCCTCCCCAGATATGGAGGAAGCTTAAGAAGTAGGAAATGTTAGGTACCAGTGACAGAATTTTACATAAAATAAGACTTCGGGTGCGCCCCTGAGCCCTCAAGTTTACATGGGTCCCGCTGTGTAACAGAATCCTTTAATTCCAGATCCCACCGATGAATCTCCAAGAGTTTGTCCTGGTCATTGTCCACACTCTGCCTTAGGAGGCAAGTTTACAGTAGAAACCTCTACTTGACTTATTCCAGTGAGAAAGCTCATGATGGGGATGGGCTAAGCAGGTTCACATGGTGAAGACAGAGCCCAAGAGTAATTCTGATCTCATCTGCATCCCTCTGACACTCTGAAGGAAGGTCAAGCACATCGTCTATAGCAATTCCAGGGGCAGCTTCCCACCAATGTGTGTGTGTGTGTGTGTGTGTGTAGTTTCTAAATGCTGTATGGATAGTAGTTTACTTGAGCTAAATGCTGTGTGGTATATCATGCTTGAGAGAATCTCTTTTTTGAGATGCTCTTAGTCCCTGGAGGCATTCAAGGTTTATACTGAAGAACTCTCCATCCTCTTCCCTGTCTCCTCTGTTTGAAGTTTTGACACTCCGTCCACCAGCCCATTCCCTGAGTACCACTGCCTGGGAGGCAATCCCAGCTTTCATGTACTCTCACTCTCTCCAGTTCTTAGTTGATTGGATAGCTTTGATGTTTCTAAAAAGGACATATCTTCCTGTGTCTGCCTGGGAGCTCTATGTGTATGTGTGTGTTCACATGTATGTATGCCACACAGTAAATGTGTGGAGATCAGGAAATGATACTGGGTGCTAGTTCTACCTTCTGTTTTGTTTGAGAGAGTCTCTTGTTCATTGCTGGATATGCCAGGCCAGCTAGTGACCTGGTTTGTGACTTGCTTCTCAGTAAAAAGTAGAGGAAGCCAGGCTGGTGTGTGTGTGTGTGCGTGTGTGTGTGTGTGTGTGTGTGTGTGTGCCAAATGCCTTATGGATTGGTTTGAGATTGGTTTGCACAGAATATCATTATCACCTCGAAAGGCCCCCAACCTGTTTTTAACTTGAAGAAATTTGGAATTCTGCCAGCCCTCACCTGAACTCAGGCCTCAACTTGCTACTCAAATGATTGCCTACCCACAGAGGCTATAAACACATTCTCAAGAGACTACCACTATGGAAACGGAGCCTAGAGAAATGCCACATGGGTGTGTAGGGGGGACGTGGCATGGTTAGGTCCATTAGGGGAAGTTTATGTTAGGTGTAATGAAATGGTCTTTCTGCAGCACCTCCTAGAACAGGTAACAGTGGAGAAATGCCAAGAATTCATGCAGAGAACAATGATGGGGATGGGACTGAGAGGTAGTATTTGCCTAGCGTGTGTGATACACACATGTGAGTGCACACGCGAGCGAGTGCACACACATACACACACAACAAGTTTTAAAATTTACCTAACTGCTTATGGCATTTTTTTTTTTTTTTTTTTTTTTTTGTGCAGCATCACAGAGAATGGTTCCTACTTTGGAAAAAGCTATTCTGGTAAGTACTAAGCAGCAAAACAATTGTTTAAAAAAAGTACTCGATTGTATTTGAACAGGATTTAGCAAAAGGTTTTGCTTATCTATTGGTTACTTCTCTTGTTGTTGTGTCTAAACACAGGACGAGAAGCACCTTAAGGAGGAAGGCCTTATCTGGCTTGTAATTCGAAGAGAGTCGGTTCATCGTGGCGAGGAACACACGGCCATACTGCACCTAGACAGAAAGCAAGGAGCAGAGGGAAGTGGAGCCATCGTGTAAAACTGGAAGGCCCAGCCGTAGTGAGCCACTTCCTGTAGCAAGCTTACCTGCAAAAAAGTTCCACAACTTCCCCAAAACGGCGTTACCAACTCCAGGCCAAGTGTTCAAACATTTAAGCTTATGGTGATTATTCACATCCAAACCACAACATCCTAAAAAGTAATTCATAATGGCTGTATAGGAGTTTGTGCCAAGCTTTCCCAAACTCATCAGCCAAATAAATGATCAGCTCATATCAAATTTTGTGTTTGAACTGGTACTGCATCTTCCTGGTTGAAAATTAAAAAGGGGTTGGCAAGATAGCTCAGTTTTGGTAAAACGCTTACCTTGCAAGACTGAGGGCCTGAGTCTCATGTTAAATAAAAGAAAATCTATACGTGACGGTGCACGTTTACAATCGCAGCGCTGGGGAGGCAGAGACAGGCAACGCTTGGGAATGCTGGCCAGCCGGCCTAATTGACTCAGCAAACTCCAGGTAGGAGTGAGACACAGTGTCTCACAGAACAAGCTGCGCAGTGCCTGAGACGCCTGAAGCTAATGGCATTCACATATAGCTACATACCTACCCACATGCACACACACTCACACACACACACTCTCTCTCTGTCACTCTCTCACACACACACCATACACATATGTACATACATAGACTTAAAGAAGAAAAAAACGTAGGTATTGAGTAAAATGTTTCTCTCATCTCTTTGCCCTGCGTGTACTTAGATTCCAGTTTCTTCTACATCCCTGCAGCTACTGTTACAATGCTCAGTTTCCATGTAGACCCTATTGACATATTTGCAAGAAATTCAATGTATCATCTCAATCTCTAATTTCTTTTAACTGAAAATAAATATCTTACAGTGTTTTGTTTTTTTAAAATGAGCCTGATTGAGGTTTAATTTACACAAAATAAAATATATCCTTTGCTAGAGTGCAACGCGGTGAATTTTAACAGCTAATCATGGCCATATCCATTAAGCAGTTCCTTGCTCACCCTGTGGATAGGCAAACCTCTCTATGCACTCCCAGTACCTTGAAAGTGTGGGTTTGTTTCCCTACTTCTTCCTTTTCTGTACCCACATACACTGAATTCAAAATGAGTCTATTCAGCCTTGCTTCTTTGACTTACCATAATGTTTTTAAAATGTGTGCGTAAGAAGTTCATTTATTTTTCTTGCCTCCTATTTTGCTTGTATGGAGGAAAAGCCTTTTCTTCTACCCACTTAAGTCCATTTGGTCAAGGATGTGTGCATTAATTTAAAACAGATTATCAGAAGAAAAGATTTACAATCCTTTCATGAGAGAGCACTTTATAAGAAATGGCTTTCTCAGTAGCTGCACATACGGCTTGGTGTTGGCTTAATAAGGTGGAGTAGTAGGACTCTCAAGCTAGGAGATGGAAGGTTCTGATTAGTTTTTTTTTTATGTAATTTATTAAGATATCCCAATGGAAAAAGGCAGTCTTCTTCCTCAAAGCTTCTGCTTTGGGTGGTGTAGCATGTAGACAATAGAAATGTATCTCTTAATATGTTAGGCCCGGGAGAGGCCAAGATCAAGGTGTTGGCACATTTGATAGCTGGCTGAAGGTCACTTCTGGTTCTGTACCCTCTTCTTATGTTGTCACATGACAGGAGGGGCGTCTATCTAGGCTTCTTATAAAAGGGCTGTGAGCTGGGGAGAGGAGGGTGAAATGCTTGCCTCGAGAGATCAGAGACCCGAGTTCAAGCTATGTTAAAAGTTGGGCATGGTGGCATTTGCCTATATTCCGAGGGCTGGGCAGGAAAAATTAGGCAGATCTTTGGCTCTGCCTAGTATAGGTAAAGCAGGTTGTTCCCTAGCTAGCCAGGCTAGCCTACTTGGTGAGATCTGGGTTAGAGAGAGACCAAGTCCTAAACAGGCAAGGTGGACAGTACTCCCGGGGAATAACAGCCTAGTCTGACATCATGTGTTCATTAACCCTTTGCACAGGGATGCACACACATACATACAAACAATACACACAGGTATACGCAAGGGCACTAATTCAATTATGAGATATCTGCGCTTGTGACCTAATCACTCTCAAAAGTCCGACCAACCAATATTATCGACTTGGAGGTCAGGCTTTCAACATAGGCTTTGTGTGTGTGTGTGTGTGTGTGTGTGTGTGTGTGTGTGTGTGTAGGCTGATTCTGGCACCCTAGTAACTCAGATGTAACAGTATACAGAGGTAGGACCTACTAAGGTGTGGTTTGTATAACATAAGATGGGCAGGTCTTATCTGATGTGTCTGGTATCCTTTCAAGAAGAGAGTAAGACACAGATGGCCAGGGCAGGTGGGTGTCAGTGTGGGGATACCATTTCCAAGTCAAGGAGAAAGGCAGTAGAAAAGATTTAACCTGCTGACACCCTGCTCTTGGACTTTTGGCCTCTATAAATGAAGAAATAAATGTCTGTTGGCCAAGCTACCCATGCTCATGGCATTTATTTATGCCAGAGCTCAAAGCTAACACATATAAGGAGTTGTATCTCACTGTTTCCCATTTTAAGCAATGTGTTTTGAATAAGATTCCAAAGTACATAAAGTTCTTTCTTGGTATTTTTTTTTTAAGCTATGAAGGATTCCGGTATGCGATTTTGATTCTTACAACACGTCTCTAAGGAAAGCAATCATAATTATCCCTAGACTGAAGCTGAATGACTCACAGAGGTAAGTGATTTGTCCTATCTTCTAAGTAGAAGACATGATAATTGCTCCCAGGTTTGTTCCAACTCTGTATTAGTCACTGGTCTCATGGCTGAGACAAAGTGTTGACAAAAGCAACATCAGGGAAATAGAGCTTATCTCAGGCCACAGCCCGAGTGCGTCCATTATGGCAGGGAAGATGTGATGGTGGGCGAGAGAGGCCGCTGATCACATTGTGCTAGGATACAGAGAATGTTGCTCCTCTTCCCAAGTGTTCAGCCTGTGGGTGAAGGCAGAGGTTCAGGCTGAGGGGGTGAGAGGCACAGAGTCACCACACCTGGAATTGGGTAAAAGCAAACAGAGGGTGAGCAGCTGCAGACTCATTTATTCCGGAAGAGACAGCAGGTTATTTAGCTTTGAGTCACCAATCAGGTTCCTCCACGCTGAGATGGCCAATGGATTTTTATCTCTGGGCCGACTCTCCAAAGTGAGGAGAGTCTGCTTGACTGCTTCCACAGTCACATCTGTGGAAGCTGGCCTAGGCTGTGAGCCCTAATGGCCTTTTCCCAGTAATGCCTCCAAGAAATGATGCTCATTGTCTTCTTTTAACCCAGTCCAGAACCTCAGCCCATGGAATGGCATTGCCCATGTTCAAGGTGGGTCTTTCTTATCCTCAGATAAACCTTTCTAAGAATACCTTGACACACCAGAGTTATGTCTCCTAGGCATATTCTAACCAGTTGGCAATGGAGATCAGCCATCACAAACTCCCAGTGTTATGTTACCTATAGTCAAACCAATATCTTTATCTTGGCTTTCAGCTTTCTTGCTTTAGTCCCTGCCTTATAGCAGGCCCTCCAACAAATCAACTACTCCCTTTACTTCACATTACTTTGCCTCGTTATTGGAATGGCTTATTTGAAATAATTCTGTATGGATGTCCATACCCTGCAAACCTTGCTGGATGAGGACTTTCAGACTTGAAAGCAATGAGTTTTAGTGTCTCATAGGGGAGCAGGTAACCCCTAGAACAATGAGAAACTTGTTCAGCTTTGATTGTCACATTAGATCTTGTTCTATTAAGAACAGAGAAAAATGCTCTCCTGGCAGTGTTAATAAGCCAGGGCCAGCCACGGCTGCAGGGAGTTAAATCTAATGGGGATCCTAGCCAGCTGTGGAAAGGTGGTCAATGAATTTTCCAGTGAATAGTATTGGGGGAAA
The DNA here is from genome assembly GCF_030254825.1 of Meriones unguiculatus. NCBI lineage: Eukaryota > Metazoa > Chordata > Mammalia > Rodentia > Muridae > Meriones > Meriones unguiculatus. The sequence goes on from NC_083361.1 coordinate 64,431,002, forward strand.
GAAAGAAAGAGTAGAAACCAGGAGGCTTTGAACTAAAGTTTGTACTGCCACAGTGCTGTGTGTGTTTGTGTCACCCCAGTGGGAGATGTGTTTGTATAGGAAGGAGGGTTCTAAGAATAGGATATTTGCTGTACTTCCTGTTTAGGTGTCTGGCTGTACAGGGCATCCCTCTCATGTTCTCCTGCTCAACCCTGTAAAATAGACTTTCCAGCTTAGTGCAGCTTAAGTTTTCCCCTAGGTTCGTTATGTGCTACTGATGGACCCTAGCAATTGCCACAAGTATCTTGAGGAATGTTTCAAAAATCAGTTGCATTGGTGGTACCTATTGTAGCTCTTTAAGAGATCCCATTATGGCAAAAGGCCAACGAAGCTTCCTTGGAGAATGCTGAGTCCAAGGTCATGTGGAGAAAGAGAAAAGACTCAGGGGTTTGGGCAAGTATGGAGGGCACTACTAGAATTCAGTTCTTGCTCAAAACTTGTTAGCAAGTGCATGCAGACTGAGAAGAAAATTGGAGCACGGATTTATAAAATAAACTGCATTTTCTTTACCTATCTGAGTTTTCTACATGACAAGTCAACATGTAAGAAAAGAGTCAAAGACTAAGGGTGCAGCTCAGTGGCAGAACACATGGTTATGGTACACCAAAGGCCTGTGTTCAATTCCTGGCACTCCCCTCCAACAATAACAACCAACAAAGGAGAGTCAATATTTGAAAAATGCTCACCATTGAACAGGACAATGTTTCTTGCCTTGGTTGAAGGGCCATTTCAGCTTTTGCCTCACTAATGTATAACATGGTTGTATGAGTTTCTTTCCATTTATATCCACTGATAATTTGACACTTGAGAGTTACCCACTCAGATAACAGTCTGTGTCTAGGAACCCTTAACTAGTCTCTTCCCTTTTGATAGCACTGAGGAAGACATACTTCCTGCCCCTGCCCCATGATTAACTATCCTGGAAAGTAGCTTTCTAAGGCTGAGATGACTGTACTACATTTCCCAGAGCCTCTTGCACCCACAGCAGAACCAAGAGGCAGAAGTGATGTTTGACTGCTCTCATTTTGGAAGCTGTTTTCTCTTTTCTCATCTGTGGAAGGTATCTATGCCCTGGAAACTGGAACAACCTAGACTTCAAAATCATCACATCAAGGACAGTGCATTGGGTTATGACCCAAACAGAGTGAGAAATGGACTTCCTCTAGGGAAGGCTCTCTTACTGATAGTAGCTGTCAGCAATCTCTTAGTGAATTCTTCCTGCAAAAGACTAGAGAAGTTGACATGCAGAAGAGTGCAGCTGGTGTGGAATGGTGCTTGGGGGAAGCTGGTGGTGATAAAAATACACTTAGGACAACTTATGAATCTCCTACAGTGCTCAGAAAATTGCATTAGGTACCAAAAAATAGAAACAGAAGAAGGTAGCAAGCAACCCTGTTGGCTGCCTTCTATTGTTTGAAAATGATCCTTCTCAGTGTTCTCATCTGACCTTGAACCAAAGTCAGAGTGACTCATCTTCAAAGATGGGGCAACTGGGAGTCAATTAAGGAGTTGTAACAAAATGATATATTACTGGGAGCTTTTATTTGACTTAAGTATATGTGCTATACCACATTTTTAATATAGCCTTTTATGTGAGCATGTGCCCTGGCCAAAGTTATACTTTGTTTGTGAGTGAGTGAGTGTGTGTAATGTTCATATGTGTATGCCTGAAATGTGAGATGTTCACATATTTATGCCTGTATGTATACACATGTGTGTAAGGAACAGAGGTTAACATCAGGAGTCTATCTCTCTACATCATCATCATCATCATTTATTATTATTTCTTTTGAGACAGGGTCCCCCCTTAAGCTGGAACTCACCAATTTGGCTAGACTGGCTGGCCATGAGCTCCAGAGGTCCTCCTGCCTCTGCCTTCTCAGAGATGACATTATGGCCATATGCCACTTTTTTTTTTTTTTTACCTGAGTTCTGGGAATCCAAATTTAAGTCTTCATGTCTATATGGTTGGCATTTTACTGATGGGTCAATTTCCCCAGCTCCAAATTTTTCCTTTTATCAACTTCATACATCATATATTGTCTATAACTTCTAGACTTAGTTTCTCTGAAATGAAATGAAATTCTAAGAGATTTCCAAAGCTTTTAATAGTTCAGAATCCATCTAGGTAGTTTAATTCTTACAATTCTTTTTAAATTTTAATTTATTCAGTGTGTTTGAGTATGTGTGAGTGAGTGTGTGTCTGTGTGTGTGCATGTGTGTGTGTGTGTGTGTGTGTGTGTAGGTCAGAGCACAACTTGCCAGGTTAAGTTCTTTCCTTCCACTGGTTGGGCACTGGGGATAGAACTCAGGTTGTCAGGCTTGGTTGCAAGCTCCTTTACCTACTGAGCCATCTCATCTACCCTCATTTAAGTTCTTTTACCATGGTTACTTAGAAAGCAAAGTGATCTTTAAGATTTATTGTCTGCGTCCTGATTTCCCTAGGTGTTCAGCTTAGTTTCCACAAAAATGAAATCTCTTTGCACTTGTATTTCATTAGTTTAGATGTTACTTAATAAGATTACATAATTTCAATAATTGGCAAACCAGATTTGTGAACAAATGAAGGTGCTATTAGATGAAAGAAAAAGTGTAGATGTGTCACCTGTCCTGTTCAGTGGCATAGCCTTGGTGTTAATATAGTAGACAATGACTCTAAGTTGGTTAGTCCCTGGCAAGTAGCCCATGAGACCCTTTCCCTGGGCAGTACTGGTTTTTCATATGTCTTATTCTTGATGGATAGGATTTAAGCATGATTTCAACCCTCATATTGTCTCTAAGTCCAAATTCCCATGCAGAACCTGGTGAAGCTAGGCATTCTTAAATAGTGGTATGATCTCTTGTATTGGTAAAATTTAAACATGGTACCAAGACAGAAACATCGAAGGACTAGCCCAAATGGCCATGCTGCCAAATGGAAGAAGCAAGACTGAAACGCTGACCATCCAACTGCCCCACCAGGTGTTTAATTAGTACTCACTGTTACCTTCCCTCTGTCCTTCAGCAGGATTGAGTGCATAAGATATGTCTGGTGTTTGTCATAGGACAAGCACTTCTCCACCTTGACCCTGGATGTTCTCAAAGTTAATCTGGTCTATTTCTTTGCAGGGCCAGGTTCCTCTCCCTGAATCCTTTTCCTTAAGGCATGAGAAAAGCTCACCCTTGCCTCCTTAAGAACTTTTGCAGCATTACATTCTGGGCATTTAAAACATCACAGTTTACATTCCCACCAGCAGTGGAGGAGGGTTCCCCTTTCTCCACATCCTCTCCAGCATGTGTTGTCACTTGAGTTTTTGATCTTAGCCATTCTGATGGGTGTAAGGTGAAATCTCAAGGTCGTTTTGATTTGTGTTTCCCTGATGACTAAGTATGTTGAGCATTTCTTTTTTATTATTATTATTTTTACTAATTAGACTTTATTCACTTTGAATCCCTCATAAGCCCCTCCCTCCTCCCCTCCCAGTCCCACCCTCCCACCCCCTTCTTCACGTATGCCCCTCCCCAAGTCCACTGATAGGGGAGGTCCTCCTCTCCTTCCTTCTGATCTTAGTCTATCAGATCTCATCAGGAGTGGTTGCATTGTCATCTTCTGTGGCTGGTAAGGCTTCTCCCCCCTCAGGGGGAGGTGATCAAAGAACAGGCCAATCAGATTATGTCAGGGGCAGTCCCTCTTCCCATTACTATGTAACCCACTTGGATACTAAACTGCCATGGGCTACATCTGTGCAGGGGTTCTAGGTTATCTCCATGCTTGGTACTTGAGTATGAGTCTCTGGGAAGACCCCTGTGTTCAAATTTCTGGTTCTGTTGCTCTCCTTGTGGAGTTCCTGTCCTCTCCAGGTCTTACTATTTCCCACTTCTTACATAAGATTCCATGCATACTGCCCAACAGTTGGCCATAAGTCTCAGCATCTGCTTTGATAGTCTGCAGGGCAGAGCCTTTCAGAGGCTCTCCGTGGCAGGTTTCTAGCTTGTTTCCTGTTTTCTTTTTCTTCTGATGTCCTTCCTCTTTGCCTTTCCGGATGGGGATTGAATATTTTAGTCAGGGTCCTCTCTCTTGATTAGTTTCTTTAGATGTACAGATTTTAGTAGGTTTATCCTATATTACATGTCTATATGAGTGAGTATATACCGTTTGTGTCTTTCTGCTTCTGGGACAGCTCACTCAGGATGATCCTTTCCGGGTCCCACCATTTACCTGCAAATTTCATGATTTCCTTATTTTTCATTGCTGAGTAATATTCCATTGTGTAGATGTACCACAATTTCTGCATCCATTCTTCAGTTGAGGGGTATCTGGGCTGTTTCCAGCTTCTGGCTATTACAAATAAAGCTGCTAAAAACATGGTTGAGCAAATGTCCTTATTGTGTACTTGAGCCTCTTTTGGATATATGCCTAGGAGTGGTATGGCTGGATCTTGAGGAAGCACTATTCCTAGTTGTCTGAGAAAGCACCAGATTGATTTCCAAAGTGGTTGTACAAGTTTACATTCCTACCAGCAATTGAGGAGGGTTGCCTTTTCTCCACAACTTCTCCAGCATGTGTTGTCACTTGAGTTTTTGATCGTAGCCATTCTGATAGGTGTAAGGTGAAATCTCAGGGTCATTTTGATTTGCATCTCTCTGATGGCTAAGGACGTTGAGCATTTCTTTAAGTGTTTCTCTGCCATTCGATATTCCTCTATTAAGAATTCTCTGTTTAGCTCTGTACCCCATGTTTTAATTGGATTACTTGATTTGTTGCTCTTTAACTTCTTGAGTTCTTTATATAGTCTGGATATTAGCCCTCTGTCAGATATAGGGTTGATGAAGATCCTATCCCAATCTGTAGGCTGTCATTTTGTTCTGACCACAGTGTTCTTTGCTTTACAGAAGCTTTTAAGTTTCATGAAGTCCCATTTATTGATTTCTGCTCTTAGAGCCTGTACTGTTGTTGTTCTGTTCATGAAATTGTCTCCTGTGCCAATCAGTTCAAGACTCTTCCCCACTTTTTCTTCTAACAAGTTTAGTGTGTCTGGTTTTATATTGAGGTCTTTGATCCTCTTGGACTTTAGTTTTGTGCAGGGTGATAAGTATGGATCTATTTGTATTTTTCTACATGTAGACATCCAGTTAGACCAGCACCAACCACAGAGGGCCTCTGAAAGGCTCTACGCTGCAGGGTATCAAGGCAGATGCTGAGACTCATATCCAAACTTTGGACAGAGTGCGGGAATCTTATGAAAGAAGTGGGAGATAGTAAGACCTGGAGAGGACAGGAGCTCCACAAGGAGAGCAACATATCCAAAAAGTATGGGCACAGGGGTCTTTTCTGAAACTCATGGTCCGGCCAAAGACCACTCATGGAGATGGCCTGAAACCCCTGCACAGATGTAGCCCATGGCACTTCAATGTCCACGTGGGTTCCATAGTAATGGGGACAGGGACTGTCTCTGTCATGAACTGATTGGCTTGCTCTTTGATCACCTCACCCTGATGGGTGAGCAGCCTTACCAGGCCACAGAGGAAGACAATGCAGATACTCCTGATGAGACCTGATAGACTAGGATCAGAGGGAAGGGGAGAGGACCTCCCCTATCAGTGGACTGAGGAAGGGGCAGGAGTGGGAAAGAGGAAGAAAGGGTGGGACTGGGAGGGGAGGACAGAGGGAGCTACAGGGGGAATACAAAGTGAATAAACTGTAATAAAAAATCACAGTTGGGCTCAGAATCACTATTCTGCTAATTCTCATTCCTCCCTCCGATTCCTTCTCTTTCTTTTGGTCTCATTCTCTTCTAACAGAGCGTATATCTGACTCATGTCATTTACTCTCCGTTTCTTTTGCTACAATAGCACTTTGAGTTGGCAGAGACTTTTACCCACATAGCTCATGGCTTCATAGGGACACATTAACCCTTTAATAAATGTTTGTTGAGTGAGGAAGTACATGGGACTCTCTCTTCTTGTAGTTGGTGCTTGTGAGATACTTGAGGGTTTTCATGACAAATTCCCTTTAACTCAATTAGAGGGGGCTTACTTAGGGCAAGGTCCATGTACCTGAAGACCTCTTTTTCTTTGTGGTACCCATGCTACTTTGTATCTACGAGGGATCCTCTTGTTCTCTGCATCAGTGTTATTTTGTCCCATGCCTGCTTCCTGACAAGACTGGAAACACACCAGCCTGAGGAGTAGAATTTATTTACATGCCTACCACAGTGCATAAGTCATTAACATGAACAGCAGTCATTTGTAGAATGAAATGATTTTAAGCTAAATTAATTTTCCTCTCATTATAAAGGTGAGACAAATTGTAAGAGGAAAATTCACTTGTGTCTTAGGAAAGCTTTGCTTTGCAGATGAGAAATCTAATTTACTCTTAAAGGCAACTGCCTCAGAGGATGAATGTTTAGCTATGAGTGGCATATTTAACTGAAACTGGGCCAAAAAAAAAAAAAGGATTTAAAAAGGCATTTTCATGTACATGTTAGGAACCATTCGAAAGACTTTAAGTATATGAAGTCATTGAATTTTTATACCAACCTTTAAGTGTGGACATGATCATACCCATTCTGCACACAAGGAAACCAAGTAGCATGAAGGAAACCAAGAGACACAACTTAATTGATTTTATGAGGCTGGTAGAGGTGAAGCCAGGATAGAGCTCAGGCAGTCTGGCTCCATGACACATACACCTATTAGCTGGACACTAATAGGTGGGGGAAACACTTCATTAAAATGGCAAAATGAGCGGGGATGAGCAATGGGGATAGCTTCCTTTCTGTTGTTTCCCTTTACCTAAACATCAAAGAATCAGATTGTTTTAAGCACAGCTTGTCACCAGAAGTGGCAGTGGACAGACAGGTTGGGCTATGACTCAAAGCCAATCCTTGAACTAGTTTTTAACAGATGGAGCATCAGTTACTTTTCATTGGTTGGTTCTGCGCCCAACTTGCTTCTCCATCACCTTCCATGCATCATTTCCTGAACAGCGACTGGCTTATTCTTTCTTAGTCCTATGTTGCCGTACCCTGAGCATGGCTTGAGTTGTGTGGACATTAGAGTATGTCCAGTCTTCATGGGGTCCAGTCTGGCATCTCTCCTGGCTCGATTCTGAAGTGGCTAGCTTGACTCATCTTCCACAAGCCTTACTATTCTATCCTTCAAGAGGGTGATCCCATTATGACAAAGGTGGATCCTACCTGACTACCACAAGCACCAGCATTCTCAGATATCTTCCAGGTACCTTCTGTCTCCTTATGCTTCTATGAACCTCCACGGGGAAGAGACAAGAAGCACTGGCCTTGGTTGCTGCCTTTAAACACCTACATATTTATTAGAGAAAATGAGACTGTCTTTGGGAAACAGTTGCTGCAAAAGATAACCGTGTGTAAAGAATGACCAAATTGCACAGCAATGTTGTGAAGTATGGGAGGACAGAAATTTGTACAAATCAGTGTCCTGGAGAAAATCACAAAATGTCACAGTGAAGGGATTCAACCGTCACCCTGGTATAGAGAACATAAGCCATGCTGGAGATAATAAGGATAGAGGATGGGCAAGGGGAAGTTACGGGAGAAGGGGTACCAAGAGGAAGAGAGTAACAGGGACAAAGACAGTGAGAAAACAGACAGAAACTGTGTCCAGTAGAAGGACACAAGCCAAACAACATATTCTGCATGAAGGAGGGGAGAGGGGTTCATTGGGAGTGAATTCTGCTTGCAGTTCAAGTACTGTCATTAGCTAAGTATGTACCTGATCTTCTCAGAGTGTCTGCTTTGCCATCTCAAAAATGCTGATAGAAAGCAGTCCTCAGCAGAGGACGGAAACATGCCCATGGGCACAAAGGTTACTGAGGTGTGAAGACTTGTGCATTGGAGCCGTCGGATGAACGGTTTTTCTGGGAAAGCAATGCAAAGTCCTGCTGCTGGCCTCACTGACTTACTGTTTCTATATGGGTGGGTTTTGATGGCTCAACAGAACTTTCTAAAGAGCTTCTGCTGCCCCCAGGTGCTGACCTCTTTCAAGGAATGGGAGGAGCCCGATGGCCTCTATATTTCCTGGTTCCACCTATGAACTTGCAGCTGCTCTGGAAGACAAACAGTGGTAACTTTTTCTCCCTGGAAGCATGTTACACTGTTTCTTAATGTGCTGATTTCATAGGATGACATTACACTTGGTTACAGCTCTTGGGAGAGGCTGAGGCTAATGCTGGAAGTTGGGAGAAATGAGTGTCTGGCTCTGCCATGCATCAGCCCTACCTGAAGCAAGCAGCTTAATCTCTCTGGGCCTCAGACAGTTCAGGTGAGATTATTGCTGAGGTCCCTTTTGATCCATATGTTTTATGAGCTTAAGAAGACAACTTGTAAGAGATAACACTACAAGGTTTAATCAGATGGGCCAGAGGTTAGAATTTCCAGCTTCAAGCCTCAGTTTTCAAACATACATACACACACATAATATAATATAATATAATATAATATAATATAATATAATATAATATAATATAATATAATATAATATATCATAAGAAAACAAACATAATATAGTAATGTAATATAATATATAATATATATAATTTATTTCCATATATGTATATGGAAATAAAAGTACTTGTAATGAAATAAAGTGATTGAGAACATGCCAGATATAACACATTTGCTGCACACTGGTTCCTTTATTTTTCCCTTTATGCCTGCTGACCAAGAAAACCGACTGACCCTACTAAATAAGTCTTTTCTCCTTCCCCCCTCTTCTATCTACTGCCATTTTCTAAGTATCTCTGGAAATTAAGGCCCAGAGTTTGGCGCTGGGGTTGTTTGGGTGAACATAGTTTATCAGGGACATGTTTGGTTTCAGAAGCCTCTAGGATGCTTTGTGAAGGAGTTATGTGGGCTAAGGCACCTCTCTCTCTTTCTCTCTCTCTCTCTCTTTCTCCCTGTGTGTGATAGATAGATAAACAGATAGATAGGACATCATTGGGTATCATCCTTAGAAACACTATTTACTTCCATTGGGACAAAGTCACTATCTTGGAGCTCACCAATTCAGCTAGGTTGTCTGGCCAGTAAGCCCCAAGGATGCCTCTGTCTCTGCTAGAAGGACAGACGGTCCAGGTTGCCTCCAGAGAAAAGCAAACACTACTGTCCCCTCAGTGTTCTTCTACCCCCTGTGCTCTGCCCAAAGTTTGGCTGTGAGTCTCAGCATCTTCTTTGATCCCCTGTTGGGTGGTGGACACTCTATAATAGAGACCAACAAAGCTAAAAATCTTGAGCCCAGAAGGTCCTGCAGAGACTGATACACCAACCAAGGACCATGCATGGAGAGGACCTAGTCCTCTTGCTCATAATATGTAGCTGATGGGCCTCTCAGTCTCTATGTGGGTTCCTGAGTAAGGGGAGCATGGGCTGCCTCGGTCATGAACTCAGTTGCCTGCCCTTTGATCACCTCCCTCTAGTGATATGGCTTTGCCTGGCCACAGAGGAAGAGGATCCAGGCAGTCCTTATGGGACTTGATAAGCCAGGGGCAGATGGCAGGGAAAGAGAACCCTTTCACTGGAGTAGGGGAAGGGGATGGGCGGAAGAGGGAGGGATAGTGGGACCAGAACGAGTTGAGGCAGGGGGCTATAATTGGGATATAAAATGAATAAATTGTAAAAAAAAATTTAAAAAAGAAAAAGAAAAGCAAATGCTGTGCTAGGATCCCTCCTTAGTACTGACAGTATAGGTGTGAGCCACACACCTGGACTTTTCACATGGATGCTAGGGAGCAAACTCAGATCCTGTGCTGGCACACTATGCACTTCACCCACTGAACTATCCCTTTGCTCCAATACATAATGGTCATAATACCCAACTAACCTGTGTGTGACCTCCAAGGGCTTTGGAGGCTGCAGTATCAGTGCGATCTTCCCAGTCTGGTGACTCTGGGAGCTACCCAGCTAAAAGAGACAATGGCATCTACGGAACTCTATCTCATTTGGACAACATCCATTGTTCCCAGAAGTATAATTCAGGGCTTCACAGAACTCCCCTCTTGGCTTCACAGCTCTGCCTCTGTCTGACCCTGCCTACCAGGTATAGCCTTGAACTCTTGGAAAGGTGAACTGATGGGTGTTTGTCCCTACCAGAGGTTGACAGGCATCACAACAAACCTGTAATCCTACCCGAGCTGAGCCACAGAACCCGAGCCACGGGCTGAGCCAGCCATTTCACTTGGGTATGACATCTGAGCCACTGGCAGCCACCAGTTCACCTCTGAGGAGCAGTGACCTATGGAGCCACCTGGACCAAGCTGGGGAGTGTTTGCTTTCCTCTGGAGGCAGTCTGGACCATCTGCCCTTCGCTTGAGTGCTGGGAACAATTCCTTTTCCCAGCTTAACTTCAGAGAAGAGCATTAAGCATAGGGGTTACAGGTTTTGTTTTCCGACTAAAAATAGTTTACTACCTTCTTTGATGCAAAAGAGTTGCACGAGGGGGTCAGGCAATCTTGCTGAATGAAGCCACTGATCTGCCTTTATTTATTTATTCATTCATTTACTGTATGCACATGTGTGCATGCGAGCATGTGCCCTCTGATGCGCGTGAATGTGTGCATGCATGCGTGTTCATTGAGGGCAGAGGTCAGTGTCAAGTGTCTTCCTTTATTGCTCTCTGACTTGTATTTTGAGACGGGTATCTCCATGAAACCGGAGTGTACTGATTTTGCTAACCTGACAGATCAGCAAGCTCCAGGTATCCCCCAGTCTCTTCCTTCCCAGCTCTAGGCTTTCAGGTGCATGCCATTGGGCCTGGCTTTGATGTAGGTACTGAGCATCAAACTTGGCTCCTCATGCTTTTACAGTGAGCACTTTATTTACTGAGCCATCTCCCTAGCACTGTTGTCTTAAACAGGAAAATCTAGGTTATAGGAGTTTTCTTTCTTTTTCTCTTTCTGGCATTATTCCTTTTCTTTCTCCTCCTTCCCTCTTTTCCTTCTTCCTTGTGATCCAAGCTTTACCTCTGGGATGGGGTGCATTTACCTTGCTTGACTTTAGATGTGAAGGTGCTTATCTTCTTGTGTTGAAGAGCAGAAGAAGATGGGTGGGGGCAAAGAGGAGGCCAGCTCAGCAGACAATACCCCTGGAGCTGGAAAGCCCTCAACCAGCTGCAAAGTTCCCATTTCGGCATGGAAGCCATTAGCTGCAAAGGCCTCATTTGAGCATGGAGATTTGCACCATGAGAAGGACAGTTGCTCTCTCCCAGGGCAATAGTTCTTGTTTTCCTGTGAAAATTCATGCTGCCAAAATTGATAGTTTCCTCACAGCTTGCCTGACAGGTACAATTGTCGCCTGGAACAGAATAAAGAGACAATGCAAAGTAGCTACTCTAAGCTGCCTTTAATTGGCTCTTCAAGTCACTTTTCTGGGATGGATTAATCACACTGAGACACAGTATGTCAACGCAGCTCATAAAACCTGCTTTCCGGGATCCTTTTCCAGGGCCCAGAGATATGTGGTGTCACTTTCGGTCCTTATGTAAAGTCCTGTTAGAAGATTTTACAGAGACTGTTTGATGGGCCACACCCACCCAGGTCTTGGCACTCTAAGGCCAGTGGACAGGTGTGAATGAATCCCAGGGGAAGGTTTAAGTGCACATGAAAAGTGTGAAAAGGCAGCAGGACCCCCCCTCTCCCCAAACCACCATTCTGCTGGCAGGAGGTTGTATTATGCAAACTCTTGCCTGGAGCTCTGAAGAGATTCCTATTAAAATTCTATTTCCTATTTAAGGACACTTCTGTGTGAGTATTGATCACTGGACCAGGGCCATTTCAGTGCTGAAGAGCCTTCCAAGTGCACCCGGCTGTCCTTCCCCAAAGCGAATATGCACATTTGAAGAAAGTCATTGGCTGTGGCAGTTTTAATTTTTGGTGTAAAGCTCGGTTACTTGGAAGGAGAAAACCACAGAGGCTCAGCATCCATGAAGAATTTAAGGCCAAAATCAAATCAAATCAAATCAAATGTGCACAAGTTAATCTTAAACACTGATGGTATGCAAATTTGCACCCCTGCTCATGTAAATCACTATAATGAGAATTGGTTTCAAACAGCCAGATGAGAGCAGCTTTTCTCCATTTACTTCCTAGTTTGAGAGTGTGAGAGATGTACAGATACTTGGATGACTTTCACTGGACTTCTTCAGCTCATCCAGGATGGTTGGATGGCTGTAGGGTGGGGTGAGAGGAAGGAAAGGGTGGAGGACGGAAAGGAGGGCCATCTAGGCTTGATGGTCTGCTTATGGCTGTGGCTTTTCTGCACAGCTTCCCTTTACTCATTCTCTGGCTGAGACATCATGGCGAGGGACCTGTGGTAGGGAGGCAGGCCGAGGCTGCATGTTGGAGGGTGGCAGCTCTGCTGGCTGTCCTTCACTGATCACCTGTAGCTTCTTGATGAATGGATCTTTCAACTTGGCTGCTTCCTTTTAGACAGTGGGAAAAGTCTCTACAGTGATGCTGAGAACAAGGTAGAACCTAATACAGGTAATGTAGTAACTCACTGACATTTTTGTTAGCTAGAGGCAGGTGTTTTCCACACTCAAGAAGTCACCTCGGCAGCATAACCTAAGGTTACTGAGCCCTGATCTTTTTTTACCTTTTAAGTCTTCCCACTTGTTTTCAAGCTATTTTGCTCCCTTCCGAATGAAGTGATGCCTTTGTTAAGCTATATCGATAGAAGACAGGATTTTCATTTTAAATGCTTCTCTGTTGTTATTTTTAATCAAATTTAGTTTTATGGATGGGACATCATTGTTCAGAGCACATACTGGAAAGTGTTATATTTGCTGAGAAAGAACATGGGGGCATAGAGAACAGATAAAATCCCCCTTGAATTAGCTGTGTGACACAGACTAAGGAGGGGGTAAAGAGCTATGTTTATTTCTAAGATCTTGGCCTTGGAAAGAAATCAGGTTATGAGCTAGTTGTGGGGGTTTTGATTCTTAACAACTCTGAGAAAGCATTAGTTGTCATACCATAGAAGGGAAATGCAGAGCACTAGATATGGTTTTCAAGTTATAGGCTTCTCAAGACAGCTCTAACAGAAGTTTTAACTGATGTTTAAACAGTTCAGCACCAAAATCACCGAGGGTGAGAACTGAAAATTTCTCCTTGACTGTGAGAAGCCAATGCTTGAGGATGGTAACTACTAACATCCATTGGGCACTGTCTGTGCTTGACCCGGGGATACACAGTTTTAATGCACTGCCCATTTACATCCTTAAAACCCCCTTTCAATTATTTTTGCCTCAGTGCTGAGAAACTGAGGCATATAGAATTTATGCAACTTGTTGTGTTATGCAACTAAAATTGGAAATGCCTGGAAGTGTGAACTGAAGTTGTGACGCTGGAGATACTATTCTTGGCTTCTTCGCTACAGAACCACGCATACTTCCTGCTATAGAACAGTGGTTAATACATGTCTGCAGGGCAAATGACTGAATGGGCCTGTCACAAGCCGAGAGTGGCCTTTGCCTCATAGCACTTTCCCAGTGAATCCATGCTCCTGTCCAGGCTGGTGTTGGGTTCCTGTTATCCTGGCTAGCAATCTCTCAGCCTTTGCTGAGGAAGGAGGAAGCATCTGGACGAATGCTCTGGACGGATGGCCCTGATGGCTGATATCTCTATTCCTCCTCCATTTCACTCTGGACAGCCTGGCCTGAGAAGCCCTTGTTTCCAACTTGTTTGTGATATGATACTTGGGGGCTCAGAAGCTGTGAGCCCCTGAGTTGGCTAAGCTGCAAGATCTGATGGACATTCCACAGCTGTCAGCACCGTAGGCCTGGATCTTGGTGAGACTGGCTTGGAGAGAGTTTTTCTTGGCTTTCCTTGAAGAAGTCTGTCAAGTGTCCATGAGGTCCTGAGTAGATGCTGAGTAGAGCTGACTCTGCTTCACAAGGCCAAGGGTATGGTGACCTTTGAGCTGATTCTTGCTGACAAGGCTGTGAACATTGGCATATATACTAACCTAGCCCAGAGGTGGGACTTTCCACTTTTTATTGGTGGCCACTGGAACCCAATCTATGTGTCTAGTGCTACACTGCTAAGGTATTAGGAACACAGAGGATGCCAATAGCCTTTAAAAGACTTAGTATCTAATGAGAGGGTACACACACTAAAGTATTATAAACGTATGATTACTATACTTTGTTATTTGTATGTACTCTGGAGACATATGAAAAGGAGCATTTAATTCTTCCACTTGATACAGTGACATTAGGGCAAGATGCCAAAGAAAGAAGGCATGGCTTAGTGAGGGATAAAGTTAGTTCAACTCCTGCATGGTAGCATCAAAAAGTGGCCTAAAAATAGCAGTGGGCATGTTGTAGGTGTTCAGTGATCCGGTTGTGTTGTAGATGGTAATGTTGCCTCTGTTTCCTTGCTGTTAAATTCCAAGTTGTTTTCTTCCCAGAAGGCAAAGTCCTCAGGTCGGTTGTCTCTTAACCCCTGAAGGTGGGTTTCCCTTCAGCCCCTCACTCTGGCCCTGTAAGACCACCCAAAAATGGCCGAACACATTTGCTTTGTTTGGAATCTGCAACTATGCACAAGCCTCGTTTTTGGTCACAGGTCATCTCAGAGATGTGCACAAGTTACCAGAGCACCAAATAGTTCTCCCTGTTGGGCAGGATAAGGGATATTGTGTCATGTCCTCCACACAGTACCCTCTGAATGATGAGGAGTCCTAGAACATACACTTCAGAAATTTTCTACCCACTCATCCATCACCTTCCACGGATCGGTTCTGCGTGCGACATTGAGTCTGTGTCCCAGCATTCTGCATTTGTGCATCCAACCAAACAGAGGCTGAAAAACTTTCAAAAATTCTATCTGTGTTGAGCATATATGGACTTTCCATGTCATCTCCCTCTAAGCAACACACGGCAAGAACTGTTTCCCTTGTGTTAGTAGACACAAGTAACCTAGATATGATTTAACGTCTGTGTGACGATGTTCACAGGGCACACTGTGCGCCATGCCAGTGATGAAGGTCTTGAGCATCACTGGCTTGGAACCTGCAGAGCATCCTGGAAAAAATTCCTCTGCCTTCCACTCTCAATCCTCTCATCAGTTATTTGAGGTAGGTTTTATTGACTCCAACCAGCAGCAGCGGTAACATTAGCAACACCCACATTTATCAAGCACTGTGCTGAGAACATAGATGGTGTTCCTACCATTCATATCCCCAGAGCCTTGTGAGCTGGGCCCTATCAACCCCTTTCATTTTAAAATGTGAGAAAATTGGGTCCCAGAGAACTTGGTATCTTTCTCAAAGTTATACAGCTGGTAGACAAGGGAGCAAGAGTTTGAACACAGACATTCTGTATTTAGAGAAGAGAGGCCAGCCCAGAAAGAACTCTGCTTTCACCCTCCCCTTCCACAGAAGGGACCTACATCTGTGAGCATCGGAGTCACTGAACTCTCTGAGGAGTCTGCACTCCTGTCCTCACTGTGAGCATATTCTCCTATGCTGCCCTCTTGTCCCAGCAAAGCAAACCCTGTGTGCCATTTGAGAGCTTAAATCCACTGAGAATTTTCCTGCTTTTCTGTTCAGTGAAAAGCTGGAAACAACTTTGGGAGGATGTCTACCTCAGAAGGCTTGTGCAAGGACTAAATTAGATAGCATGCACAGATAACACCCTTACAAACAGAGTTCCCTTTAAAAGTCTCCTCCACTCTTGGTATAATTGGGATCTTGACTGTCCTTCTTTCCCCAAGCTCATGTGTTGTAGGCTTGATCCCCAAAGTAACCATGTTCATAGGTGAGGACTTTGAGAGGTTCGTATCTTGAAGATTCTGACATCAAGAATTTATTAGTCCAGTTTTAGGGACTATTAGGAGGTGGTGGGAATAAATATTAGGAGGTGGAGCCTAGTTATAAGTAGGTCACTGATGTGTTTTGTTTTTCTTTCATTAATTTTTAAAATTTTATGTGTATTAATATTTTGTCTGGATGTTTGTCTCTACACTGCATGCATGCAGTGCCTGAGAAGGATGGAAGAAAGCTCCAGATGGAAGTAACTAGAATTTTGGATAGCTATGCATCTCCATGTGGATGCTATTAATTGAACCCTGGTCCTATGGAAAACCAGCCAGTGCTTTTAAACACTAAGCCATCTCTCCAGGCCTGATGACAACCCTTCAAAAGGAGTATTTTGTCCCAAGCCTTCTCCCTACCATGAGAAGTGAGACTTTGTTTAACTACGACTCCCTGCTACAATGTAATGTTCTACTTTGCCACAGGCTCATAGAGGTAGGGTTAAGAGATTGCACCAAAAGAAACCTGTTTTTTTTCTTTTTTTATAGTAGATTATTTTAGGGACTTTGTTGCTGTGATGCAAAGCTGAACAATACCTCTGCCTAACAACCAGGACCGTCACCCAGAAAGAAAAGGTGGAGGAAGGCTTTTGAGGGGCAAGAGGGACATCTGATACACATGATGACTGATGGAAAGTCAGGGAGCATGTCTATATCAGTACCCATGTAAGATACACCTGAGCAAGAGAGATGTTCGGTATCATTTGAGTGAGATTTAGTCTCACTGTTAAACTAGGGGGAAAATGGTATGTGTGAAGTACTGGGGAACCCAGGGTAATGTGAGCTTTTCATAAATGCAGCTGTTAACCACCTTCCCTGGGGTCTTTGACTGTGAACGGGTGCCATGTAGATCACTGTTTGCTTAATCCTTAATTTTTTATCACATCGTGTGAGTGTGTGTTAGATCAGAGGACAGTTTTCAGGCCTCTGTTCTCTACTTTCCAACATGAGTCTTAAGGATCAAATTCAGGTTGTAAGGCTTGGTGACAAGTGCCATTATTCACTGAGCTATTTCATCAGCCCTCATTTCTAATCTTTACCATCCAACATAGGATTATTATCTCAGAAAACATAAGTTTGTTGCAAAAATTACAGGTAGGTTGAAAGAATACCTATCTAAATTTCAAGAATTCGTTGAATTTGCACCAAAAGTTCCTCGATGGCAAAGGTGCTTTGAGAGAACAGACAGGAATGGATACCTCATTCCATCTGTCACTTCTTGGCTGGGTGGCCTGGGGTGAGTGAGCACCGTTTTTCCTCCTCACCCCACTAAAGTTCTGAACATGGAGCCTGTCTTTGGTCACCCAGTCTTGTGGAGGTCAGTGTAGTTCTTCCCTTGTGTCTCTAGCTTTACCCACTGGCCTTGCGTCCAGCCTTCAGGACCCACCCTTCCTTCACAAGCCTTTGCTGTATTTTCGTGAGTATTGATCTGCCACAGTTGAGAACAGTGATTCTCAACCCTTTGGGGGTTGAATGACCCTTTCCCAGGAGTCGTCTAAGGCCACAGGGAACACAGACATTTACATTACGACTCATAACATTAGTAAAATTTGGGGTGGGTAGGTCAGCACAACCTGAGGAACTGTAGGAAAGTGTCCCAGCATTAGGAAGATTGAGGACCACCGCACTAGCAGCCGGGCATGTTTGAGCAACCTGGGATGCCCCTCTGTCAGGGTTAGGATGGCTCTTTTGCTGATGTCCAGAATGCTAACACCCAGTTTTCCTGACACACCTCCTCAGTGCTGGGCACCACACTGATCCTCTTCTCAGATGAGATCTCCAGTTTTACTTCCTCTCGGTATCAGATACAACATTTATCTGCCTTTCAAATGTGATGGTTTTGGATTGCAATAAAATGTTAGATGTGCTGACAACCGGTCTAACCTCTGGCTAACCCCTAAGGCTTCTCCACATTCAATAACAGTTCACTGAGTTATCCAGGTTCAGTTTTGCGGGTGTTGAGGACCCAGGGGAGGAGCTTCTACTCAGTTCTGCTCTGTCTCATCCTGAAAGACCTGGTTCATCACTCACGGCTGATGACATCCAACTATGTATCTGATGTATTTCTACCTTTCCCAACTGGTGTCATCAGAAAACTGATAAGTATATAACATTTGTGTTCATTCAAGTCATTGATAAAAATGATGAATAGAAAAACCGATGGGATTCAAGATGCTGTTAGAATACACACTCTTCTCCAGTGAAATTTATTAATTACCACTATTTGTGCATTAGCATTCTGCCAACTATTGAACTATACAGGCCTATACTCATTTCTCCATTTTAATAGGAAGATACAAGAATCTCAAGCCTGATATTATGGGATAAGAAAGCATATGTTCAGTAAAGGATTTATTTTGTCCAAATAAAACTTTGATCATTATTTTCAACTCCTAGAGGATACACTTTGCACCCAGGGAATGTTCTATCTATAAGAGGGTCTGGTTACCTCAGACCTTGGGCCAGGCCAGACTGTTTATGCAAACAGCGAGATTTCTGTCAGGGTCTTGGCCGGCAAAGTATCAACTATTTTGGAGCTGTTGAAGGCTAAGTGTCTTTGTTAGGGTTTCTATTGCTTTGAAGAGACACTATGACCACGGCAATTCTTATAAAAGAAAACATTTAATTGGAGCTGGCTTACAGTTTCAGAGGTTTAGTTCATTGTCATCATGGCAGGAAGCTTGGTGGTGTGAAGGCAGACATGGTGCTGGAGAAGTTGCTGAGAGATCTACGGCTGGATTGGCAGGCACCAGGAGGTGAATGATACACACTTCCTCCAACAAGGCCACATCTGATAGTGCTATTCCCTGAGCCTATGGGGGCCACTTTCATTCAATCTACTACACTAAGTCAGTTATAGCTATGTGATCAATGCCAAGAAAAGCGCTCGTCCCTGAGACGTGGACAAGCTTCCTTGCCTAGCTAGACTCTGTGCATGCATGCGTGCGTGCGTGCGTGCGTTTTTGTGTGTGTGTGTGTGTGTGTGTGTGTGTGTTGCATGTGTTGCTGTGGGAGACATACTGACTGCATGTCTCCACCAATAGGCATTGCCAGCTCAAACCTGCTTGTGCCTTAATTTTCACTATGATCAACCATCCCTACAAGTCTTTCCTCCCATTCCTTGAGTCAGCCGTGATCTCAGGGACTGTAGAACTGCAGCAAGAATCTCTGGACAGCATTGTGTCTTTCTTTGGGTCCAGAGTGTAGTTCTTTCTGGGCTTTTAGAATCTTCTGTCCATCTTCCTAACCTTTTTGAGAATGCAGGGAAGCAGGCAGCCTCCTCAGAGGCCCACCCAAGGGAGGGAGGACCTTTCTCTTCACAGCTGCCCCATGTGTTTTTTTGTTTGTTTGTTTTTTGTTTTAGATTAAATAATGACTTATTGAATTAAAAATTTTAGATGAGACAGGTAGCAAACTGCTACAATACACTAGATTTTGGAAAGGATTGCTGAATTAGATCATCAGATAATGGTCTTTTTAAAATTTAATTTAATTAATTTATTATTATTAGTTACATTTTATTAACTCTGTATCCCAGCTGTATCCGGTGCCCCATGTGTTTTAATGGTACTCATTTCAATCTACTTCCAGGTTTCCAAGTGTGAGATTACCTCCTGCCTTTAGGAAAATCCTTACTCAGATGCAAAATGCATACTACCCCCCCTGCTAGGCTTTTATGCTTCAGCCTAAACTGATGGGTGGTTCACAAAGTCACTAAGTAGGCTCTTTTCCTCCCCTCCCCTCCCCTCCCCTCCCCTCCCCTCCCCTCCCCTCCCCTCCCCTCCCCTCCCCTCCCCTCCCCTCCCCTCCCCTCCCCTCCCCTCCCCTCCCCTTCCCTCCCCTTCCCTTCCCTTCCTTCCCACCCTCTCTTTCCCACAAACAAGTCTGACCTTGATTTCACAACGTAGCTTAGGCTGGCCTTGAACTTATGATCCTCTTCCTTCCTTAGCTGAGAGTGTTATAGTGCACCAGGATACTTGGCAATTGTCATGGAAATTTCTTAAGGGCAAGAACCTCAAGAATTCACCCTTGAATTTAGACTTTGGCCACACCTGACCTCTGACTCAGAGTTGACACTCAGGCCAAGCAGTACCTGCAAACTTAAACTCTCCCTCCACAGTTGTGCTACAGGTCACTTTTGCAGCCACAAGCTAGATGGGGTGCTCTTGAGAGCTCCCAGCTCCACAGGACATGCCACCTGGAAGGTGGGTCCCTCCCCTGGTCCTCTCACCTCCCACCCCGCCTCGGCACAGCCCTTTCCTGCTCGGTTACTTTGAAGAATGGGCTTGATGCAGGAGGCTGCTTTGGTGGATGAGCTTTCCTAAGGCCTGGCTGTTTGTGGCCAGACATAAGCTCCTAAGCTCTATGCTCCTGACACTTCATATCTCTTTCCCCCGGTTTCCTCTTCAGTAAAATAAAGGTAGTGATAAGAAAACTTACCTCTCTATAGTTACAGTGAAAATGAAAGGATTCTACAAAGGACTTGGTCCATAAAAAATGTCCAAGGTAGTCCTTTCCTTTCTCAGCTGGAGCTTCTGTCCCTAAGCCTGGGACCTCAGGCTTCTGTGCCCTGAACAGCCACAGTTGTGCAAGCACTCTTAGGTCTCCTGTTACAACCAGGAACCGGCAACAGACCAAAATAAGTGTATGCGTGGGGTGGGGGTGGGGCAGGCGGGCGAACCTCTGCAGGGAGTCTGACCAGGTCAGCTGGGAATGCTTGTCAACCATCCAGGGTGGCTTTTCCTCTAGGCTCCTGTATGGGTCTGGAGGTGGGTGAGTGACTCACGAGGGTGCATTCAAATGCTCAGCCCTTCCCAGAGCCAGGGCTCACCTAATCCCCACAGTGGGAGTCAGGGGGCATCCACGCCTGTGCAGAAGGCTAAGGTTGCACAGTGGTAACATCACACTCTGCAGCGTGTGTAGCTGAGGCCTCTCTGCACTGCAGTCTCCTGCAAGGCGGGCAGCGAGGTCAGCTTGGCAGGCATCACCTCTGCAGCCAGGATCCAGCCTCAGGCAGTGGTGCCCCAGGACCTGAGCAGAGATGGCTGAACAAGAAGGCAGTGGCCTGCAGGTGCTGCTGCACACGCTTCAGGTAGGAAGTGAACAACCCAGTGGGCTTTGCCTTTGCCCTGCTGGCCTGCGCTGGCGCGGGAACACTCAGTCCCCCTGGCAGCCAGTGGCCTGGTTTGCTAACCATGCAGCATCATAGGCACCAGCTCTCACCTTGAAGCTTCCCTAAGTGATGCTATGGTGTTTAAATATTAAACACAACAATGCTGATGATTGTTCTGCTTAAATTATTGAACCTGGTGGGATCAAAGGCTCTGGCTAAAAGATACAGATTTGCTAGATATGGGAAACAGAAAGAAAAAAAAAAGAGCGAGAAAAGCCTCTCTGGCAAATGATGGATGTGTAGTAAAGCTATTGAACGAGGCTAAAAACCTCGATGGGGGCTTGGAGAAGTGTGCAGGAGGAATGGATAGCTAGGGAGAAGGCTTCACTGGTAGCTCTTGTTAAATGGTTCCTTCACTAAGCTTCCAAATTGCATTCCGCATCAGACTGGCCCAGGATGCTAACTGTATATTCTCAGGCTAAATGTGGCCAGAAGGCATTGGAACCAATCAGGGGCTGGAGCCTCAAAATCAGCTTTCTCCTGGGTGATGTTATTCACTGGTAATTTTGAGAATCTTTTTTTTTTTTTTTTTTTTTTTTTCTGGGGCAGTGTTTTGCAAAAGTGTTTGCACTGTGGAGTCACCTAGAGAATGCTGAAAATACTGCTGTCTGAGATGCCAGCCCCAAACAAAGACCTGATTTCATTGTTCTAGGCATAAACCCTCAATGAAAGTTTGGAAACTCCTGATCTCATCATACAGCTCAGGCTGAGATTGCTCAGAAAGATGCTTATATTTTGTGGGATTCAGAGAATGTCAGTGCTCAAGGAGGCCTGAGGGTTTTCTACCCAGGGAGCCTGGAACCCAAATGCTATGAAAAGAAAGAAGTCAGGAGACAACAGTCTTGGGGAAGGGGACTAAGTTCTGTCAGCATTCTGTATATGCTCCTTTCTTCCTGCTGTGAGAGGTTTGCTCATTTTTATATTTTTTCTGCAACTCGAAGGAAAATGGTATCACTGAAACGTTTAAAAAAACCCCACTTTTCGGGTATACAGAGGGGAATAAGTCCTAGAGTGAATAGACTGAGTTTTCAATATCATGTGACTCCTGAAAAGGAGAACCTGGGCCAGCATCATTGAAGAACTTCAAAACTCATTTGCGTGGATATGTTTATATTCCCCCTCTGTATGTTTGCATGTGTTTACGCCCATGGGAGCATGCCTATGTGATGTCAGAGACAACTTTGGGTAGCTACCATTCTTCAGCTTGCTCTTTGAGGAAGGGTCTCTCACGGACCTGGAGCTTGCCGGTTTGGCAAGGCTGGCCGGCCACCGATCCCAACAACCTGCCTGCCTCCATCTCCCAGAGTATTCTAAGCACATGCTTATGTGGTATTAGAAGCACATGCTGCGTCGCCTAGCTTTTGTATTCTGAAGATCACACTCCGGCGACAAGCACCGTACTGACAGAGCCGTCTCCCCAGACCCCAAACCCGGTTATTTAGTGTCTCATTGTATGTGATGTATGCGAGGCAATGACATATCTGGGTCAGGGTGTAGAAGGTGGTGGTGAGCCTCCAAACAAACCGGTGAAGTCTATCTAAGAGCTTTCACAAGGCTAGATGTGTTGATAGTCAGGTATTACATGTTAAAGTTTTGTAATTTCTGAAGTCATGTAGAACTCTTGCTTAACTGTTGCTCATAGGAGCAAACGCTTTGGCTGATTAGAATTTTCTTGCTCCCGCTTTCTGGGAAAAGAAAGACGCTGGCAGAGTGGTATCAAGCACTCAGTGAAAATGAATGTCCTACAGTTGGCTGGAAGTCACTGCAGGTTCAGTTTAATCTTCTGTCTTCCTACCAGAGGGGACTTATAATTGATATTTAGAATGAGCACTCTGGGGCACTGCAAGATTCTCAATTATCAAAGAAAGATTTAATTATTTTCACTAGGCCCTACTTAGTTTCCAATTAACTAGAACATTAAAATAACACCAGTGTGTTTCGTGCTGGTTAGGTTGGTTGTGGCGTACTTGACTTGAACCAGTTTGACCCCCACCAAATGCTTTCAAGACTTCTGTGTTTATCTCCATTTTAGAAGTTAGAACTGTAAAGTCCTTTAAAAAAGTGAACCCAGGGAGAGCCTGGAGTAATCTCGGATGATGAATTTGATGTCCTCTCCCAGTGCCTATTTTCTGTTGGCTTAATCTAGAGCAGTGGTTCTCAAGTATCCTAATGCTGAGACCCTTTAATACAATTCCTCATGTTGGGGTGACCTCAACCATAAAATAATTTCCGTGCTACTTCATGACTGTACTATACTACTGTTATGCATTGTAATGTAGATATTTGATACGTAGGATATCTGTTATATGACTCCCAAAGGGGCCACAACCCACAGGTTGAGAAACACTGATCTATAGATTCCCAAAGGCTTCTAAAATGGGTTAAGCAGAAATACTCCTAATTAAGAATTTTCAAGATCTGGCCAATCCAAACCAACCCTTTCTCATGATGTACAAAAGTGACAAACAGAAGGCTTTATCTGGCCTTCCAAACCTCTGGAGAAGATGAACAGAGGGGAACTTAGGTTCTGAGTTTTCTTGTTTTTGAATAGTGGCCCAGAACCTTACGAGGGAAGGACAAAAGAGAATAGGGATATAAAGAGCACACTCAATGTGACAGATGTCCCCATTATCTTAGAAGCCTTTCTCCTTGAGAACACCACCTCCTTGGAATCATAACATACACCCAACCACCAGGAAATATTCTTTTTTCCTGTTATGCTTTAGATAGAACACTAGATAGACTGATGGGGATCTTCAGGTTGTGAAGGGGAGACCTCTACAGCACAGCTGTAAAAAGCAGAAGGGACTGTGGTCTAGCCCCAGCTCTAGAACTTACCAGATGTTTATCCTTATCCAAGTCCCTTGGCCTCCCTAGTCTTCCCTCTATGGATATATGCTGGGGAGGCAATAAAAACAGGGTCCTAAGCACTTAGAAGAGGCTTAAGAGAACATATTTGAGAAAGTACCTGCAAAGTACGTGTGGCTGTTCAGTGCCTGTGGTTTTGGTGATTTCCCTAGAGGAATATGCAATCCTGAGATGCTGAGAACACATCTCTATATCCTTCATAAACCTGCCCTTTCCTGGGTGGACTCCAACACACTTGGGGAAAAAGGCAGGTGCCTCCTTCTGCCCTGCTCTTGTCTCTTTATGAGGTTTGAGTTAATGGGGAAGATGGTAAGCTGCCAGGGTCGCAGGACGTGGACTGTGTGCCAGCCCTGATGTCACAAGCCCTCATCCAGCAGTGTTCCATGAAATGCCAGTTAAGAACCTTATTGAATCATGAAAAATGTATAGTGATTAGGTCAGCTCTGGCACACGCTGTGCTGCGATGTGGGCACATGGCTGCTGTTTGCATCCACACTTTATTATTTAATGTTATAGCTGTTCAAACTGAAAGCCCAGGTCTGCAGCCTTGCGGAAACGTGTAGCACTGACTGCTTTTCTGAAATGAGGTTCCAAGAACATCATTTATTATGGATTGTGAATGAATGAGGTTTCAGGATGTGGGGTTTCCTATCTTGAGTAAACATTGACCTTCGCTAATAGGAAACCTGGTCTGGGGCATCCGGTCAATTTTTTTCTTTGAAGTTGATCCTCCAAGGATTATTTTCAAGACAACAGGTGACTCGGTGCCTGGGGAACAATGACGGGATGTGTGGCAAGATAATGACTGACTGACATGTTTCATTTATAGAACTTAGTATTTTTTTTTTTTTTTTTTTTTTTGCTTCTATGTGTGCTTGATAATTTCCCTTGTAGACTTCTCCCTGGAGAATGAGGTGCGGTCATTAACCATCCATTAACTATCCATCTACTTTATCTATTGAACCAGGTTGGACAAAACCAGAGCTTTTCCCCCTGGACAGAAAGGCTTGGACCAATCTAGCCAAGCATTTCTCTCTTAGAGAACATTGTGAACTGACTTCCCAGAACTTGCTAGGACTGTACTCTTGGGATGTTTGAGACTTTCTGAGTTTGTTGGAGACTTTTTACCTTAATCATGACATACACATGGATGCAGAATGAAGTGTCTTAATTTTGATCACCAACAGAAAAAAAAAAAGGAAAAAAATCACTCCAATGTCATGCACAACGGAAAGAACATAAAAATGTCAAGAAAGAAGATCAGCCAGTCCACAAGGGACAACCATGCTAATCAAACTGGATCATGAAGGGAAAGATGGTGGCATGAAGGTGTTCTGAGTGTTCAAAGTAAAACGAAACCTTCACTTGGTGTTTTTCTTCAAGACACTATTGATTTCATAGATTTTTAAAGCCTTTTAAGATCACAGAAAAATGGACAAGTGCTTTTTTTTGTGCCAAGCTGGTACTGTCCTCATATCCCATCTCTCTGCCACCAGCAAAGGATACATTTTTATCCTTCCTTTGAGGTGAGACCATTGCTGGCCAAATGAAGTTGAGGTTACTCAAGGCTCCGTAACATAAATTTTGTAATCACTCGGAAGGGTGATGTGAAGTAGATCTTGCCACTACAAACTTAGTCTGGCTTTTTCTTAGGTGATGCTGGGAGCACCTATTTATTCTTCCCTTTGAATTACTTCAATTCCCTGATGGAATTGAGGGCTAAAGGAATGTGAATTTCCCATAACAGAGGGAGGCTTATTATATATCTTAACTCAGAGGGGTGGGAAATAACTCCTCTTAAAGGAAGGTATTGTTTTTGATATGGGACAATTGAATATTCTTGATACTATCCACCTGCCACCCATGGTCTGGTCCATTTTTCCATATGTTTCTATCAGTTTTTCTGTGATACAAGATATTTAGATGACCATTGTGTGGGTGGTATGTGAGAAAGAATACACAACCCTTTGTTTAAAACTCGTGTGTCTTTGGAGAAAAAAACCGAGGCACCCTTATTTGCAATTTTTCATCTTCAAAATAAGATTTAGAATACCCACTGAAAGGCTATCCATAAATTAAGAAAAAAAATTCATGCAAAGGCATAAACACAGTGGCTTGTGTTTAATAATGGCAATCATTGTAGTTAAATGCAGTTACTGTCTTCATGAAAACCTGGTGCAGAGTGAAAAGATGGGAAACAGATATTTGAAAAATAAATTTACATGTGATGAAAGCTGTGGTAAAAGTGAATACCCAGAGAAAATTCATGGAATTTGGAATGGAACTATCTCCTGGATAGGTCTTGGAAGATGACCCCAGTTTCATCTGTGCTGAGCAGGGTGAACAGAGGACATGAGATCATCCTTACCTAGCAAAAATATACAGGGAATTTGGGATTTGGTATGATATCCAATTTGATTAAAATAAAACGCTTAAGGGAAAAGACAGATGGAAACAGATGTTTGCTAAGATTATCAAGGATCTTGAATGATAAACTTCAAGCCCAATACACTGTGGAAATAGCTGTTAATTCCTGAAGATGGCCTCAACCAAGGTGACATCCATAGAACTGTTTGAACTGGTGGATACTTGATTTGATGCAACACTGCTTCATGGTGTTACCAAGTTGTATATCTTTGCCCTATTTTTCTTTTCCTTTTAACCTTAATTATTTTTATTACTGTGTCTTTATCTGGTATATGTAAGTTTTCATGTGGGTGTGTGCCTGTGTGCTATGAACATACATAGATGTGTTTATGTATGGATGTGTTTATGTGTGGAGGAGAGATTAATGTTGTGTGTTTGTGTGTATGTGGAGAGAGAGAGAGAGATAGGATTGTTTGCATGAGCAAGTCTAGTCACCTGATTTGCGTAGGTGGCCAGTGACAAGACTACTGAGGAAATGACCCTGTGTTTCTGTTTCTGTTTTCCTGTTTGGGTTTTTGAGACAGGGTTTCTTTGTGTAGCCTTGGCTGTTGCAGAAAACAAAGGCTATCGGGCTAATAATAAACATAATTATTACAGTGGTATGTCTAACCCACTATCACAATCGATAAAAGATACAGACATAGATTTTAGAATAGCCTTATCTTACCTGGACAAGGCAGATACTAACCCTCTAAACTGCCTTTACCTCCCAGCCTCCATCCCAGGCCAATTGTACCAATAATCTCTATTTGGGATACCTCCCATCCATAATTCCATAAATATTTGCTTATCCTCTGATCTGGGCTGTTTTACTCCATCCAAGTGCTTCTTTCTCTACCTAACCCATGGTGGACTCTCACCTTCTTCCTTCTTTTTCTGGTACCTTCTCCTTCTACCCAAGATCCTTCTGTCTCCAAAGCCCTCAAACTTTAGCCATGCCTACCTCCTTCTGCCCTGCCCAGGCATAGGCCTTTTAATCAGCCAATGAGGGATAATTGGGGAACATTCTGCTCATCACATGGGTACAGGAGATGGTTCAACATTAATAACAATGTCCATGACAGGGTGGTAACCAGATCTCAAGGCATTGACATCAGCATTTGAATACATTAACACTAGATCAACCACCAGCACTTGGCTGTTTTGGACTCACTTTGTCCAGGCTGGCCTTGAACTCATAGTGCCTGTCTCTGCCTCCCTGAGTGCTGGGAATAAAGGTAGGCACCACCACACCTGGCTTCACCCTCTGTTCTTGAATTAACTAATATCCCCAGTCAAGTTCCCATCTCTGCTTTGATTGGTCATAGCCTGGAACAATTCTTCACTTCCCTTCAATTTTGTAACCTGCCTATGTTTGTGCCTCTTCTCTTCTTTAACCCCACCTCACAGCGAAGGGTTAGATTAAGTCTAGGCATATACCAAAACAGGAGACGTAGTGTTTTACTTTTATTTTGTTTTTTATTTTTTGGTTGTCACTTTAATTTGGAAGAAGCAAAGTTATTTTAGGGGTAGTATTCAGTTGTTATGATATCAAGGCTTTTCTGGCCGCATGGCTAGATTAAATAAACCAAAGCTAACACAAAAACTCCTATTCCTGTTTTAGAACCAGGAACTGTTAACATTTTTACCTTTAGAGTCTTGCTTCTGGCTGTGTCCCAGCATATCCACCTCTACACAGCACTGGGGAAACATGGAGGTCAGCATGGCTTTGAGGTATTACTGGAAATTGGCGAGAGGTTGAGGCAAATGGCCAACAGAGGGACGCATGCCCACAACATGCTTTAAATTTTGGCAACATTTGCTTTAAATTTACCCGGTTTCTAAAGGTGGAATGGGTCTTAAGAAAGCCAAACACAGTTTCAGTCTGAACCCTAGGTAAGCGGGAAGCTTGCTTACCAGAGGAGATGTTGGTTACTTGTTACTCTACCTATAATCATTGGGCAGGCAGCAATGAATCAAATGGACTGAGTACCTCTTCATATTTCAGAAATAGGTGAATGGAAATGCATCCTCTTGGGTGTGATCTTTGTATCCCTTTGCCAAACCTGGAGTGAAGGAAGTAGAGGGATTATTGGATCTGTGCCTTTTTGCTGCATGGTTTCCTCAAAAGAGATCTGTAAACTGGTTCCTCATCAGTGTAAAGCAGGTATAAGACAAGGGAGGTCAAGAGGGGTGATGCTGAAGGAAGGAGGGACTAAGAGATGAACGGAATGGGGGAATGGCCCCAAGTGTGTCCCCTTCTTTCTCCTTTCTCCCTTCTTTCCTCTTTTTAGTTTTCTTTTCATGTGCCTTTATTTAAAAATTGTATAGTAAAGGCATGATGGCACATTCCTGTAATCCTAGCTCTCGGGGTCCTGAGGCAGGAGGATTATCAATGAGGTCAGACTGGGTTATGTAATGATATTTTGTCTCATTAAAAAAAATGAAGTAAAATACACATAACACATAATGTATCATTTAACCCAGTTTTAAGTATTCAGTTCATTAGTGTGAATACGTTCTCATTGTTCGTGCAGTCCTCAAGTCATTTGATCTTACAACAGCTTCCCCATTGGCCCCTGCAACCAATTCTACTTCTGTCTGTCTGTATGAAGCTGACTCTGTTAGGTACCTTGTTTAAGCTGAACCATACATTTGCTATTCTGACACTGGTTTATTTTCCTTAATGTTCTCAGGCTCATTCTTTTTGGTTTAAGTGAATAAGTGTGTGTTTTTATATTTTATTGGGAATTTCATACATGCATATAAAACATTTTGTTCAAATCCATTCCCTCCCCTCCTGTCCTCTCCTGTCCTACCCACCACCTTCCCCCAAGTCTGAGTCTGCCTGTATCACAGCGCTTGTGGAAGACCTAATGCTATCGCTTTATTACTATTACTCTGCTAAATGGACGCAGTAATAAACTGCCTCTTAAGTTCTTATCTTTATATCCATAGATTAGCACATCTCTCATTCCTCATTGGAGAAGCTCCTTCTTGCAGGAGGGGGTGATTGTTACAGAAAGCAACACTGTTCGATGAACAGAGAGTAAGAGATCATGGAATAGTCAAGGCTCATTCTCCTTGTATGTGTCAGAATTTCTTTTCCCTTTTAAAGATTGAATAAACGTCCCGGTATATTCAAATGATGCACATCCCATTCCATTCATCAGTGCTTGCCTTTACCCTTGGAGGTATGTTGAACATGGGTGTGCAATGCTTGTTCAGCTATCAATTCTTTTGAGGTCTTGCTCATATGTCTGCATATTGGTATCTTTAAGTCCTCCTGTACTAAAAACCACCAATTACAAATACCATAGCTATGAACACGGATGAGCACATGTCTTTGGAGTAGGAAGTAGATTCCTTTAGGTACACACCCAGGAGCAGTATCACTGAATTATGTGTACATCTAATTCTATTTTTTTTTTTTGACAAACTGTCACACTGATGTCCATAGTGGAACCACCCGTTTGCACTTCTACCAACAGCACCCAAAGGTTCCCTGCTCCCTATATTATTGCCAACATTCATCATCTCTTATTTTACTTCTTAAAAACAGTTTCTTTTATTTATTGAGATTATAATGTAATTACACCATTTCCTGTTTCTGCTCCTCTCTCCAAGTCTTCCCATATCCTCCCTTCCTTTGCTCTCTTTCAGATTCATGGCCTCTTCTTTTCAATAATTGTATACCTATGTATTCCTTAATGCATAAATACAACATGATTCATCTGTATAATGTTACCTGTATGTATGTTTTCAGGGCTGACCATTTGGAATTGGATAACCAATTAACATTCTTTCAATCTGAGCCATTCTGATTGGAGTAAGCTGAGATGGAAAAGTGGTTTTCATTTGCATTTTTTCCTTAGCATTTAGCTAAGGATAGTGAACACTTTATTTTTTAAATTTTTTTATTTATTTCTTATATTAATCACAGGTTATTTGCTCTGTATCCCAGTCATAGCCCCCTCCCTCACCCCTTCCCAATCGCACCCTCCCTCCCTCATCTTCTCCTTGCCCCTTTCCAAGTCCACTAATAGGGGAGGTCCTCCTCCCCTTCCATCTGTCCCTAGCTTATCAGGTCTCTTCAGGACTGGCTGCAATGTCCTCTTCTGTGGCCTAGCAAGGCTGCTCCTCCCTCGGCGGGGGGTGGGGGTGGGGGTGGGGGTCAAAGAGCTCGCCATTGAATTCATGTCAGAAATAGTCCCTATTCCCCTAATTAGAGAACCCCTTTGGATATTGAGCTACCATGGGCTATATCTGAATACTTTTAAGAATACTTCTGAGTCATTTGTATTTTTTCCTGAGCACTCTGTTCAGTTTCATAGTGCACATTTTAACTCTCTCATTTGCTTTCTTGTTATGTAGTTTTTGAGTTCATTGTGTACTCTAGGCACTAATCCTCAGTTGCATATATAGCTGCCATTTTGTTCCCATTCTGTAGGCTGCCTCTTCAGTCAGTTAACAGTTTTCTTTGCAGTACAGAAACATTTTAATTTCCTTTGCAGTACAGATGGTTGGTTTTGGGTGGCTGGAGTCCTATTCAAAAAGTCTTTACCTGAACCTACAAAAAGAATTAATAAAAATTGAATCTTTGAAAAAAAAAAAACTAAAAAAAGTCAATTTCAAAGAAAAAAGCAAACCCTAAAATTAAAATAAAAGCTGAATTGAATACAAACAAGCCAACTAAACTATTCTAACCATACAGAGAATCATAAGCATTCATGTAATGAACACCTAGATGAAGCAACAGTGAATCCCCAGTGCCCCAGAGGGTCTGTGTCATGCCAACTGCTCCCCAGATTCACCTCTGCTCTGATGTCTAACATCACAGGTTGATTCTAAAGATCTTACATTTCATATAATTAGGATTCTACAGCATGTCTTCTCTTGTGTCTGGCTCTTTTTACTTAATACTGTGCGATCCCTCCAAGTTTTGCATATAGTTGAAAATGCTGATTCTCTCTCTCTCTCTCTTTTATTCATATGATGGTGATCTCTTGACTAAGAGAATACTATTGTGTGATTATGCTACGATTTCTTTCTACATTGTGAAGTTGGTGATGATTTCCAGTTTCGGGTCAGAACAAAATAGTGCTGTTAAGAACATTCTAGTATGGCAGAGAAACACTTAAAGAAATGCTCAACATCCTTAGTCATCAGGGAAATGCAAATCAAAACAACTCTGAGATTCCATCTTACGCACATCAGAATGGCTAAGATAAAAAACCCAAGTGACAACACATGCTGGAGAGGATGTGGAGAAAGGGGAACCCTTCTCCATTGCTGGTGGGAGTGCAAACTGGTACAACAACTTTGGAAATCAATCTGGTGGTTTCTCAGAAAACTGGGAATAGCACTACCTCAAGATCCAGCTATACCACTCCTGGGCATATACACAAAAGATGCCCCTCCATTCAATAAGGACATTTGCTCAACTATGTTCATAGCAGCTTTATTTGTAATAGCCAGAATCTGGAAACAACCTAGATGTCCATCAAAGTAGGAATGGATACAGGCACATTCCTTAGACATTCTTACCAAAGAAATTTACAAATATTTTGACCTTAAAGTGTATTATTTCCTAAGTAAACTCTTCTGAGAACGTTATTGGCTACACTATCACTGTATGACCCTTCTCACTATCCACATATTCCCTGACATTTTCTTTGGTTTTCTCTCTCCTCTTCCACCAAGATTAGGATCTCTTCTCTTTTGTTCATTTGTAATGTTGCCATTACATAAAACACTGTCCGGTAGCACAACAGATGTTCTGTGATGAACTTATAATATATGCATCATGTATTGATAGATCGGATATACAATTTAAAAATATTTCCAGGTCATCTTGGGAATTGGGTTAACTTTGAATTGCAAAATCTTACAGTTGTTAAAAGTAATATGTTAACACATTCAGAGAACAATGGCTTTTAGACCAATGCTGTATTTCATCTCTGCTGGTTGGTGGGGTTGACTTTATTTTGGTGTGGAAACTGATCTCAGACTGTTGAAAAGATTCTGGTGGGAGTGGCTTGCAAGCCAGGTCTACTGGAAGCCTGGTGTCATTTCTCTGCTTGGTGAGTTTCACCGGCAGAAAAACTAGAAGCTTCAGAGTTGGAGCTGATAAAGATGCTTCTTGGAGGCTCAGGAGTGACATTCTGATATGATCAGGAAGCCATAGAGATTCCAGAGGCTCAGCCTAGGGTTTCAGATCAAAAGGGTCATGTTTCAGAGTCAGGCTATCTGATGAGGCCCTTCCTAAGGGACTTGGAGAAAAGCAGCCTTGTCAATAAAGGGTCAGTAATGAATTCTCTCTCAGTATTCTCTATCCCCACCACATGCAACCTGTGCCAAAATCTGATCTCCCAGTGCCTTGAAGCCATGTAAGCCCAGTGTCCCACACTCCCTATCTTGGAGCACCTTTATCCCAGCCCTTTAGAGACACAGGTAATCCATGCAATGTATATATCTTTTACTTTTCATAATAGCTAGATAGAAGCTATAAGCAAATTTCATTTTCTCCTTGATATTCATTATTGAATCATAAAATATATATGATATGTCCTGAAGGAAAAAAAATGTTCCAAATGCCAGCTAAAATTCTAGAGAGAAGAGGGTAAGATGATAATATTTGAAGGAAGATGGCTTTTAAAATTAAGGGCTATTAAAATTTGCTGAGCACTTACAGTATGTTAAGAAATAGTCCAGACATCTTCCATGTTCCTGTCTTGTGTAGCTACTGCTCTAAGGCCCATTTTACACACGAGAAATACAGATCTCTTGATTAAAGTCATGAGGCCCATTAAGTGGCAGAATGAAGATCTGAACCCTGCTGGACTCTTGAGTCCAAATTTTACTGCGTTCTACTCATCAGGCCATAACATCTCCTTCTCAGTTACCCATTTCTTCTCTAGTACAAATATAAAAGCAATATAGGAGCACTATTTTAAAAATTCCGTCAATATATACTTAAAATTGAAGGAAGTAAAAGTGCCCCATATCAAATCCTATTCCCTAAAACAATCGCGTAAGTGTCTACTGAATATTTTTAGATGTTTGCACATATATTTCTATGATTGTATACTTAAATTCCTGTCATTTTCAAACATCATTTTTCTACATATCAATATAATTGAACACTTTTCAACCTAGAGCTATAGAAGACTTGGTTCACTCTTTTATGTTACACTCCATATTTTTAAATACACGATATACAATAATTTAAATAAATACAATATTTTGGTACTTAATTTAAGTCTGACTTCAGGGTCATTATTTTTGATGATATACGGTACATTTAATAGTCAGGTTCATCAAACATTTCTTTTAGAATTCGTTTTTGGCTGTAAGGCTTTCTCCCTATATTCTAACTCCTGTACTTAATGACACTTGTACACTCTGTTTTCTTGCCTTTTTGCTCCTGTTATACTCCATGTTATACTTTATTTGTGCCAATGGCGATGAATTTTCATACATGTATTTCTCTTACTGGAAGGCTTGCCCCTGCATCGTGAGAGTTCTGCCTGTTAGCATATGGAAGGTCCACATTTTATCTAAAATGAGCATATGCAGGTTTCCTGGCTGAGTTTCAGGTTGATTTTGGACACTGTCATTGTCTTTCTGCTTGGCTTGAATTTCTGGTTCTGTATTCTCCATGTCATGATCGCTTCCAGACTGGAGTGCTGGATTTGCCCAGCAATGATAGTAGGTGTTACCCACTTCCTCCATATTTTATAAATCTCTCATTTTTTTTATTCCTTCATAGATTGAGTGGATAACTGGGCCAGATGCTAGTAAGCCAGAGAGTAGATAGTGTATGGTAAGGTTCTCAGAATGTTATCAGCTGCACACATTTAGGATGCAACTCTCTCATGTCAGGATGGGAGGAAATATGACAGAAGACAGAGCTTGAGAATGTGGGAATCACTCCTGATGCCTTTACTTCACAGGCCGCTGTGTACAATGGGACCCAGCTGAAAACATGATGACGCTGTAATTCCTGGTGTAGGGGGAAGAGCTGTACCCATGCCAATTAATATAGCTCTTCAAAATTTCTTTCAAAGTTAAAGACATTTTCCTCAGCTACAAACTGCCCCCCACCCCACAATGCGAAAATTTTGCTTGGTTTCTCCAAGTCTTTATATGGGTTTTTCTAATGGAGGTCCTTAAAGACTGAAATAGTAGAGCTGTTTCCAATCAAATAAGAGCTAGCTTAACTTTTGATCCAGTCATGATAAATCTCTCATGTTTCTAGACTTGACACAATGTTCCTTTTAAACGATACTTTTCTCTACTCTTGAGAATTGTAGACATGTATATAATAAAATATGATCCTATGTACAACCCTCTAATAACCCCCACTTCCTCCTAGAATATATTCCTCCAAATGTCTTGTCTTGTATTCTTCTTTTGACAGCTCTCCTAGTCCAATTAGTCATTCCCGTATATGCCTGGGTAGGGGGCCATGCACTGAGCATGGGAAACCTACCAATGGCTACGCTCTCCAAAAAAGGATATTTATCTCTTCCCCAGCAACCATTAATGGCTCCTTAGTAAGGAGTGGGACAGACCTGAGGATTATCAGCCCAGCTGTGCCAGCTAGAGTATTGGCTGACATAGTCTGACACAGGTAACCCAGCTGCCGTGAATTCATGATTGCCACAGCTATGCCATCCAGAAGTCAGCATATAACAGATCTCCCCCATTTGCTTTCTCTTATATTCTCTAATAGTCTTATCTCTGCATTCTAATTTAGACTTGAACATCTTTCCTACTCTGTTTATCCTTATGAAGATCAAAACTGCCTTTGATTCTTTTATTTGTGGAGCCTATTTTAAATAGATGCATCAAAAATCATGAATTACATAACATAAAAATAAAAGTGAATACTGTACAGGAGACTATAAGGGACTAACAGCAGAGGGTAGGGGGAGAAGAGGCAGGAGAGGACAGAATGGGGAAATATGCTCTGTGCGTTTTATTTACTTATATGAAAATGTCCTTGTGAAACCAAGTACTACACGCAATGAATACAGACTAATAAAAATAAAAAGTAAGCATAAAATAAGCAATTTTATTGCATACTTTTTTCAAAAAAGAAAAAAAAAAACCCAACCAGCCTCCTCTAATAACCCAGCTATGCAGTATTCCCTGTTCTTCAATTAGCACTCAAGCATTTGTACCTCTGATCTCACCTATGCTTTGCGTGGTTACAAATATAGTCATTCATGATTTATTCAAACCTTCCTCCATGAGAACCTCAAAATAAAAATGACACTGCCTTTGCCTTTTCAGAGATGTAGGGCCGTATTTGAAAACAAACAAACAAACCAAACAAACCCCTCAGATTGTCTCCTTACCTAAGCACATATGTTCATTGACAGCATTAAGGTCTCAAAAGATTTACCTATAGTTTGAAGCTTTGCCTTGGGAATGCTTATGATGATACATAACTGCATATTCCCTTATCATAAATGAAGAGGGAATAGCAAACTCAGGTTCCTTTTGGATGAAAAGGACCTTAATCAACCTTCAACCTTGTGTGAACCTCTGCTTCTGAGTAATGGTAAATTAGGTAATTCAGTCCAACTTTTGCAAGGAGATAATTAAAAAATATGGATAAAATATAAGTACCCTTTCTGAAAAGCACTGATGTTCTAATGAGATAATGATCTTACAATGGGTTGAGGTCAGGAGAGGGGACAGACCCAGAGAAAAGAGCAAAACTTTGGTGTTTTTCTCTTTGTGTCTGGTTGTTATTGCAGCTATAGCAGAATATCAAGGTCTGAGTGTTTTATAATGAGCAGAAATTGATTGGCTCATAGTACTGGAAAGTGGGCAGTACAAGATTGAGGGGCTAGCATCTGGTATGATTTTTTTTTTTTTTTTTTTTTTTTTTTTTTTGCTATGCCATACCATGGCAGAAGGCCTCATTTGGTAGACAGGTAAGGATTGAAAGAAAAAGGTTATTTCTTCCTTTCAGGTAGAAAAGAGAAGGGAGGAAGGAAAGGGAAAGGAGGGAGAGAAGAGGAGAAGGGAGAAATGGAGAGAAAGAGAGAGACAGAGATATTAGGGACTCATTTCTGTGATGAAGGAATTCATCCTTGGTGGTGTAAACACTCTTGGGGAGTCTATCTCTTGACACCGTTACATTGGAGAATTTACTTCCAACACATGCCTTTTGGGGGACACATCCAGACCATAGTAGCTATGGAGAAGTTTACAGTTGGAGGAGGAGGGCTGGAAAGGGTGATGGCACATTTGATAGTCTTGCATATCTATGAAAACAAGGGTTAGAATAAAGGCTTGCTAAGAGTGGGACCCTGCTCACCACACCAAGCTGAAGCTGACACTCTCTTCTTAGATGTTAAGGTGAGCTGTACACAAGCTAGTCTTCACAGAGAGCCATTCTTCAACTCACCTGAGTGGTCTGGAAATCTTTAAGACTAGAAAATTGGTCTCAATTTCCCAATTCTCTGTTACTTCAAATTTAAATCTTTGTAGATTATAAAGATATCCACCCACTTGGAGGCTCCTTGAACACTATTATCTATCTATCTATCTATCTATCTATCTATCTATCTATCTATCTATCTATCTATCTATCTATCTATCTCTATCTATCATCTATCTATCTACCTATCATCCATCTACCTATCATCTATCTATCTACCTATCATCTATGGCTATTGGTGATGAACTAAATCCTCTATCCTTTTCCTCTTTCCAGGAATTAGAAGATGGGTCTGAAAATGTCAACTCTTTAATCCCACCTTAGCATTTCTGGTAACCAGCACCTATTTTGAATATATTTATGGAATTCTACTCACCAGTTATCCCATAGATATACACTGAAACACTCAGAATATCCCAGGGGCTTAGAAAGTTCTCATGTCACGAACCAAGGAATATAATCAAACATCATAAAAGGTGTTGTTTAAAAGAAGGAAAATAAAAACCGTTTTATTTTACCAATAAAGACTCAGGAGCCAGATGCTGGCCTGCTAGCTCAGAGAGGTAGAGAAAGCAATCAGCTAATCTTCCTTCTAAGCTCAGGTCTGGATGGCTCACTAGCTCAGCTGACAGCCTAGGATCAAAAGGGCAAAAAACAAAGCAAAACACCCCCCCCCCCCCAAAATAACCAAGGCCAAAGGCTTGCTACTTCAATGCCCAAAATGCCAGGTAGCTGTAGAGCTGATGCCTAAGCTAAAGCCAGAGCTTGAGATAATAGCAATTTTTTCTTCTCCATGTTGTCTGTTTTTTTTTTTAATTTTTATTATTAGTTACATTTTATTAACTCTGTATCCCAGCTGTATCCCACTTCCTCATGCCCTCCCAATCCCACTCTCCCTCCCTTATCTCCTCCATGCCCCTTTCCAAGTCCACTGATTGGGGAGGACCTCCTTCCCTTTCATCTGACCCCGTTTTATCAGGTATCTTCAGAACTGGCTGCAAAGTCCTCCTCTGTGGCCTAGCAGGATTGCTCCTCCCTTGGAGGGTGGGGAAGTCAAAGAGTCAGCCATTGAGTTCCTGTCAGAAATAGTCCCTGTTCCCTTTATTAGGGAAAAACCAATTGATTACTGATCTACCACGGGCTGTATCCGAGCAGAGGTTCTGGGTTATATCCATACATGGTCCATGCTGGCTTAAATAATTCCTCAATTCAAAGTCCCCCCTATTCTTTAATCCCTGTCAGCTGGTTTCTTGTCCTGCCTCTTGACCTAGGGTTAACTTTATTAAATCCTGTGTACAGAAACCTCTTGGATTAAAGGTATGTTCTAGGGTTGGGTGAACCATATATGATCTCCAGTTTACAATAAACAGAAAGTTCTTGGGTTTAAGGTGTGTGAAAGGGCTCAACCACACCAAAGAAACAGGGTTCTATAGTTCACAGTTTTAGGGTTCACAATGAGATAAAATATCCTGCAACAAAAGAGTTTTCCATTGCTCTGATCTCTCAGGAGATTATGAAGGTTTTAGGCACTATGTACCAAGATCTTGAATGATAAGCAAATATACCTTTTTATTATATCACAAAATCATATGACATTGGAGACAATATAAAGAGAGACACTGTCTTACCTCTGGCTGGAAGCCCTTGGAAGCCCACTAAAGCATACACTACATGTTTTTTGGTAAGTGTGGGTATCCTGTGACCTCCGTTTAAATCCTGAATTTGCTACTAATTGACTTTGCATAAACCATACAACCCTTTGGATCAAGATTTATCTATAGAATAAGTTATGGATACAAAATCAGTTTTTCCTAAATATTGTTCATTTGCATGCTATGATCATAGTTTTTCATACTTTAGTTCCATGATGATACTGTTTATTTTTTCTAGTAAGTTTATAATTGTAACTTATTTAAGGTGAAAGTTTATATACAGCCACAAGCATGACTGTAGTGCTTCACACAAATAGGAAGTAGTCACAAAAATAACTGTAATACAAACAACATAATGTTATTAAAGTTCAACAGGATAATGTTTCTCTGGAGTTTATGAGCCTTGGGCCTGCTATTTGTTTTCTAAAAAGAATAACCAATATTAGAGAGGTATTGAAAATGCACTAATAACCAGGACTTGAATGATATTTCCCAAAAGAAGAATAAACACTTTACAAAGAATAAACATTTTTTCTCCATGTGATTCCATGATATTTAATGCCATGTCTCCAGTGGCTTCTAAATTCAAGTCATATGCTCTCTGTAGGAGTTTTGTGACCTTTCAAGAACATACTGGATTAGGGAATCTTTAGGGTAAAATTATATTATGCCATGATTCTCTCCTTGTAAGAGAGGAGTATGAGTATGGGGAAAAAGTATGGGTCACATTATTTTTGAGTTCATACATCTATTAGATTGAGTACTTTTTGGCCAGAAGCTTGAAGAAATAAACTGATTGGATGGGGCTCCATATCTGAAATGTAACCATGGCAACCAGCTGAGAGAAGTCAGTACTTCAGTTCTCTTAGCTTTCCTGTAAGAAGGAGCCTTTCATAGCAGACACACTTGGTCCTTGAGATTTGCACTGTGGCCCTTTTCTTTGCCTGGCTTCCTCTCCACTGAGTGGCTGGTTTGAACTAGCATGTTCTGATTTCTCTCATGGCAAGATCACCAGTTTATATCACTTAAACTTACTTTCCATGCTGACCAGAGGCTAGCCAATGAACCCTGAGGCATCTAGGATATCAGACAATTCTCCTTTCCTGTTATCTTTCTGGAAGATGTAAGATTCTAAAATGAGCTGCTTAAACTTGCTGGCTGGCTTCCAGAATTCTGTAATTTCTGTATAGGTGGGTCACAATCAGGACTAGAATTTTTTTGTTTGCCGTTACAATCTTTTATTATTAGAAAATCAAGGCTAACGTTGTACAACAAGATACTTTGAAACATGGGAATACTGTACAATGTTTAACTCTAGCTAATTCACAGATGCAGCACCTCATCTAGTAATTTTTGTGTATGTGTGACAAGAAGATCCACTCTCCATATTTTTTAAGAATATAATATTATTATAAATAGATACCTTGCTGTACAGTAGATCTCTGGAAATGTATTGCTTATAATTATAATTATGTATTCTCTGGCCAGTTTCTCTCCTTCCTTCACTTATGCCAATCTTTGGTAGCCATCATTATACTCTATGCTTCTTTGAGATCTACTCTTTAAACATTTTTAATCTATCTATTTATCTATGTATCTATCTATCATCTTCCATCTATCTATCTATCATCTATCATCATCTATCCATCTATCCCTCTATCATCTATCTATCTATCTATCTGTCTGTCTATCATCTACTTATTTGTTATTTATTTATTCTTTATGTGTGCCATAATATATGAGTCAGAGAACAGCTTCGTTTTCCTCTTTCACCATGTGGATTCTGGGTATTGAAATCAGGTCCTCAGGCTTGGCAGCAAGTGCATTTACCTGCTGAGCTATCTCAACAGCACGGATATTTTATTTTTGAGAAATGTCTGTTTAGTTTTTTTGCCCATTAAAAAAAATTGGGTTACTTGGTTCTTTTTCATTGACTTTTTTAAAGATAATATTCTAATTATTCTTTGAAACTTATGTATATGTGTGCAATGCATCTTGACTCGACCTACTTCCCACTCTTCAAGTGCTTTGTGCATTTTGGATATTAGTGCCTTGCCAAATGTACATGGCCCAGAGTTCTGAGCTTAGAATTTAACCTCCATTTTAAGATTTACTAGAGTTACTGTTCCCAGTATTTGCTTTTGTTTTGTTGTCTTCCAAGACAGGCATCTTAGACTGGTCTCCATTCACTATGTGTGTTAGCCTGCCCTTGAACTTGTGGTTTTACTTTCATAGTCTCCCTAGTCATAGGATTGTAGATTTGTACCTATAATATGTTGTATATCCTTTACTTGGTGGTAACAACAGTTGCTTTTTCTCAGAGTTGGCATCTTTAAAGCTCCCACTGTTAGGACTCTTGGCCTCTCTTGCTGAATTCACCAAAGTTCAACTCAGTTCATCTAAGCTAGATAAGTGGAGGCTGTCAGTAAGGAGTTGTTCTCGTAAGAAAACTAGGAGCACTTGTGGTAAAAGTGTACGAGAGGACGACCTCTAACAGTCTATAACTTGAATATTTCTGG
Source organism: Meriones unguiculatus (assembly GCF_030254825.1). Classification (NCBI taxonomy): domain Eukaryota; kingdom Metazoa; phylum Chordata; class Mammalia; order Rodentia; family Muridae; genus Meriones; species Meriones unguiculatus. The sequence goes on from NC_083361.1 coordinate 64,471,941, forward strand.
GGTACTGAGATTATGGAGCATAAAACTAACTTATAAATGGAGGGATAATGATAGTCTTCAGCCTACTAACAGAGAAGGGAGACAGTGAGCAGAAAGAAGAGGAGTGAGTAAAGGAAGGCAATAGGAAAAGGGGACTTGAATGAGCATTTACCACATTCTAGGTTCTGTGCAGCTTTTCATGGGAGACAGGGCCAACAGTCTTTAAGTGAATCCTTTCTGTGCTATCGCCATTCTCCAGTTTTAAAGGTCCCCGTCGACGGAATCAGATTCTTGTGTTTTCTTTCAGAACAGTTCAGTCTCAGCTCTTTTTAATGGTGCATTGCATCTTTTCAATGTGTGTGTGAGATTTGAGACCAATTTAATAAGGTCTGGGTAAAGTGAGTCAGTGTTATGTTTAGTTTTATTTGGTGTGCCTTACAGGAACACAGGCTAGCTGAAGTTACACTAGTATTTATAGAGTGACCTGCTTTCTCATCAAACTTCATTTGGAAATCACTTTTGTTCTTGTATCCAAATGTCCTGCTCTCCACGTTGTTATTCAGTTCTCTGTGGCACAGGGACAGATGTTACGTGAGCAATAACGTGCAAACAAACGTGTTAGGCATGATGTGTGGCTAGCTTTTCTGGTTCGTTATAACCTGGTCTTCTATTGTGTTTGTTAGCAGCTTAGTACAGAGAACAGGGTAGTTCAACAACTGGTGGATGTGTTGCTTATGTTAAGTGCTGGGTCTTTGTAAGAACTGACTCACAAAACTGTTTAAGAAAAGCTAAATTCCCCATTATTCAGAACACAAACACATTTGTATGTCCCCAGGTACCCAAGGTTCATGCAGTTTTCATGTATGATTTGCTGAGGGCCCATGGAGAGTGACAGACATAGTACAGAAGATGTTTGAAGCGAGCTTGAAGATTCCAATGGTTTTCAACCTGAGGAAACATTTCCCTGTGGGGACATCTGGCAGTGTCTAGAGATAATTCAGATTATCATAGCTGTGGGAGCTATCTGCTAAACATCCCAATTGCTTACCACAAGAGTACTGCTGCATGGACTACAATTCACAGCCTTCTCCCCAGTAACGAGCACTCTATTCCAAAGCATCAAAAGTGCCAAGACTGAGAATCCTGGTGCTATTGTTTAGGTATCATTTATCCCTGAAAATTTATGTGCCAGAAGTTTGTTCCTTGAAAGGATGGACGGAAAGGTGCATAGACCTTTAAGAGGTGGGGCCTGGCAGAAGGTGGATAGCATGAGCACCCACCCATGCTCGTTCTACACTTTTGTATTTCTAGAACTGTGAGCTTAATAAGCATCTTTTTTTAAACCTTAGCCTCAGGTATTTTGTTATGGTAACACAAAACTAATTAAGCCACTTGCTCTATTCAATCAACCTTTTACTTATTTTATTAACCTAGACTGAAACTTTTAATGGTAGAATATGTGATAGCAGAGCATAATTTGTCCAAACAATATTTTCTGAGAGAGAACGAGAGAGACAGTGACAGAGACAGAGACACAGAGAGACACAGAGAGAGAGACAGGGAGGGAGAGAAGTAGAGGAACTATAATTGCTAATTTGGGCTGCTGCTCATGGAAGGATCAGACTAGTGGCTCTCAGGACAGCATTTTCTCACCAGAGCCTCCTCCTTCGGCTGGTGGTGTGCTTCTGAGTCCCGAGAGCCAATTGGCAGTGATCAATGTGATTTGCTTTGATGCATTCCTGAGGCTAGAGGTATTTTGAACTACGTGAGTGACACATGCCCGGAGGCAAGGGATATTATAATTCACAAAGGGGAGAAGGAAACCAATTAGAGTTGATTAAAAACCAAACACACGGTGGGATGCATTTAGGCCCCAAATCATTCAGCAAGCTGATGCAGGCACACCAAGATCCAGGCATGCTAAAAATAAAGATGGATATGACTCCCCATGGTTTACAAGTACACAGGAGAACACAGGGCAAGGTGAACTAGGAGAGTTTTACAGACAACCCTGCTCCCCTATGATTTCTATCCTCCTCTTGCTTTTTTTTCCTCTGCAACATAGTTGAAGACAGTGGAACTTAATTTTCATCTGTAGTGGTTAGACATTGCTTTAGCTCCAGAGAGAGCTCAATTCTAATCCTACTTGTACAACACACAAGTTATGTGCTCTTCTCTAAGCTCTCTAGCTTCTTTCAATTTCAGGCTCTTCATATATAAAAGGGAGAAAATGATACCCACCTATTGTGGAGCAGGAGGTATGATTCTGAATATGTTAGTATAGTCACAGCACATATTAGATGCTTGGTGAATATTCATTCATTCACCCTGTTATCATCTGTAGCTGAGGCATAGCTCCTCACCAGACTTGAGTTACTTTTCTATTGCAGTGAAGGGACACCAGGGCCAAGACAATTGGTAAAAGAAAACATTTGATTTGGGGATCATGGTTTCAGAGGGTTACCTTCCTTGGCCATCATGGTGGGAAGCATGGCAGCAGGCTGGCAGGGAACTAGAATAGTAACTGAGGGATTACATCTGATCTACAAGCATCAAGCAGATCCAGATGGTAATGAGAGAGAGAAAGAGTTAGAGATAGAAACACAGAGAGAGAGACAGAGCCAAAGCCACAGAGAGACACATACAAACAGAAATGGAGAGACAGAAAGACAGAAACAGACACACAGAGGGAGAGACAGAGATGGGAACAGTGTGAGCTTTTGTAACTTCAAAGCCCACCCACTCCAAGAAGAAAATACGTGCCAATATTTCTCAAAGAGTTCCACAAACTGGGAGTCAGCATTCAAATATATTAGCTCACAAGGATCATTCTCATTTAATCCATTACACCATCCTACCAACATAGTGGGACTCTTGGAAGAGTTCTCTTGCAAACATTTAGAGAGATCACCAGAGTGCAAGAAATCTAGAATCCCACAGCAAGGATAGGAGAATAAATCATTCATGATTCCACTACCCACAATTAATGGTATTGTCTTCTTTCTTCATGGTAGGGGGCAGAGATGGAGAGGAAGAGAGACTGACAAACCCTGGATCCAAGTCTTCTTGTAAAACAGGAATATCTGAGATCAGATGTGCTCTTTTGTACATTTTCACTCTCTGCTTCTCTTTCTCTGCTTCCCAACACCTTGTGTCCATATGGGTTCTAATCCCAGGGTCACACAGAATGGTACCTCACTTTTTAGTAACTCAGTTCTCCGGGAGCATTAGCTCTCTTAAAAAGAGAATCAGGAACCAAGAAAATGACCAAGTGATGTATGGAAGTGACGGTGTGATATAAATCTCCATCAGCGTGAGGACAGCCCTATGCTACCACCCCATAACCTGTCTCATCTTTATTGCAGTACAGTTAAACAAGCCCTTGGGTCTAATTTGCAAGCCAGTTATCTCCTGAGACCAGCGGATTAAAACAGAAGGCATTAAAGATAACACCTTTTGCAGAAACAGAGTGGCTGAGTAGAGACTGAAGTTTACACATGAAACAATAATACATTGAACACAATTTTAATTTTCACATCAGTAATCATTCATTCTTACCACAAAAAGTAAAATGCCTTTGAGCTTCCTCTGTTTAAAGGGGGTGAAGAATTTCTAATATACATTTAGATGTTAAGTCACCAAATATCCTCCTATCTGAGGAATGACATTGTTCCAGGGTATAGAAGATTAGAACAGATCCTGTATATACTCCCTGCCGTTCTAGATTGTGGATATATTCTTAATATAGAAAATTAGGGGCTCTGATGCTCATGTTTAATTTGCTTTATGAGGAATCATCCATGAGCTTCAGTTTACTTTTTGGCTTGGAAATACATGGGAGCTAAAAAAGATGGTCACAAACCGATTTGAGATCCTTCCCTAACAAGGACCAGAGCATACTGAAGTGAGAATGCTATAGAAGAGATCCTCCTTTTGCATGCATATATGTGTATTATGTGTGTGTGCATGTTCATGTGTGTGTGTGTGCGTGTGTGTGGAGGCTAGAAGTTGACAATGGGTGACTTTCTTGATCACTTTTTACATTCTAGACTGAGGCAAGAGCTCTCATTTGAATCCTTAGTTAGCTAGTGAGTTTGCCCTGGAGGTCCTCTGTGTGTGTTCTAGAATTCTATAGCAGGATGAGGTGGATTTTGGGGCTTCCCAGGGGATACCCGCTAAGTGCTGAGATTACACAGGTGGCCTGCTATACCCATCTAGTATTTGCCTGGGTGCTGGGGATCCAAACTTAGCTGCTCATACTGGCATGGCAAGCACTTTACCCACGGAGACAGTGCCCTCTTATTTCTTTTGAGTAAAGACCTTTTAGCTGTAAAATGGGCATTTGTTTCCCAAGAGAAGAGCATAAAAGAAGAAAGCTGAGTTTACACATTGCAGTCTATGGGTGTCCTTAGGATGTGCACAGAAAATATTATCAAAATGTAATCAGATTTTGTAGAGATTGAAGCTTATATAATGGTGGCTTCTTCTTTAAGGAAAAGGAATATGAACAAAACAAATATGAAATTAGGCATGAATGAGGATGTTTATCTAGGCTAAGAAGCCTTAAGAAAGCAATGGTTTCTTAAAAGCCGACAAATGCCACAAGCTTGACAAAAATCAGAAAAATAACATTTTTAAATTGACTTCTTGGCATTTCTTTATAATACCTTTTCATATCTTTTTTTTGGCTGAATATACTTTGATTGCCTTATTCATGTGACATTTTATAATACCATTTTCTATAGAGAATATAAAGATAACTCAAACCTCTTCTCCAGTGTGGTTGATCACAATTTATTTTTTACTATTGATAATTAAAGACAATTTTCTTTTGGGGTCACAGCTTGTTTTCAGGCAGTGTCAGGCAAACATCTAGGATTATTTTCAAATTTGAGGGAAAAAGATCTCTTAAGTTTCTTTCATAAGAAGTTTGAAAAACATCACCATATTGCTTTTTTGTTGTTGTTGCTGTGATCAAATCCTTGATAGTAAGCAACTTAAACTTATCTAACTCACAGTTTGAGAAGGGTGAGGCCCATCATGGATGAATAAGCATGGCAAGGCAACAGGACCATGAGGCAGCTGGTCACATTTGTGTATTCAGGCAGCAGAGAGATAGAGAGTGCAGTCAAGTTATGCAACCTCAAGTCTACTTCCTCCCCCATGGCTCCACTTCCTAAAGGTTTCACAGCTTGCAAAACTGCATCACTGGCTGGGGACACATGAGCCCACTGGGGGGGAGGCGGCATGTTTCATACACAGGCCTCAGTTACTTCTACCAGCTTCTGTCTCTTTTCATTGTGTGTTTCATTTCTTCTCTTCTACTAACATCCCACGCTGGGCACCGGAGACAACTCGTTCATCCGACAGGGCATCCCTGCTGAATCCTGTGGTTCTGTGCATGCCGATACACTCCTGGGAGCCACCATCATAACAGACTTAATTGTATCAACTATTGATGCAAATTATAGGGATAAATCCAGATATACTCAGGGTTTAAGTAGATCCTCAACTCAAGGTGAATGCCACTTGGAGATGGATTTTACTTGTGCTTAAAGTAACTTCTTCATGTAAGTTATATAAAAACCAACCAAACAGACAAACAACAACAACAACAAAACCACAGGCCCATGTAAACACACAGCCAAGACCTTCAGGGAGCCTGACCTGAAGCTGTGTAAGATTTGTGGTAAATCTGCCTCTGATGATGACAGAGGACACCAAGGTGAGAATTTGGAAGTGTCTACCACATTTGTCTTGGTAACCTAAAGTTCGTCATTTTGTCTCTGTGGAGCTAGATTTTTCACCTCCTTCAAAGAGCAGCTTGTGCTTAGGGGTGTGCTAGGTTCCTGATGCCCACAGCAGTGTACAGTTCTGAGACCTGGTTCTGAGCCAGCCCAGCAGGGTCAGTGATGATGGGGAAGAGTGAGAAGACATGATTACTCTATTTAGGACTATCCTCCTACCTTTCTCCTCTAGCAGAGATTCACTTAGTAAACTGGCTCCAAAGCTTCCCAACAGAACCAGGCCAGGTAACTACAATACTGCATATTGTTACAATTACCTGTTATCGCAGCTCCCCTCCCACCACCAGTAAAGAAACAAGGAGAGTGACTGGGAAGTTGGGATTGACTTATTCAGATATTGCTCTTGAAAGCCATCAGCCCATATGAAGAATGGCCTTAAAAGCATCAGGGGCTCAGGCAAATTCTGGATTGGTCTTATGTTGCTCTGCTTTTTTTTTTTTTTTTTTTAGGATTTGGAAATCAAATGAGCCTACATGTTTAGGGGAGGGGATTCTATTAACTTTTCTAGTAATCTCTTGGTTTTTAATTCTCTTCTTTTGATGGGTAGACTGCTAAAGGTGCATAATGGCAAGGCCCAATATATTCTTGAATGCTGTGTGCTGTGGGCACATGAATACAAACGTATCAAGAACAAACTCATCTTCTCAGGACACTCTCCAGAGAAGACTTTCTTTTTTTTTTAATATCTGTATCTATTTTAGAAAGGTGGGTGTCGAGGTAGTGATGTGAAAATTATCTATCTGTCTATCGCTCTGTCTGTCTGTCTGTCTGTTTGTCTGTCTTTCCAAGCTCAGGGGTTAAGTATGAAGATTCATGGCTGTCCTTGACCTGCTAATAATTGAGCCTTTTATGTGGGAGAGTTAGAAATCTTCAGGGAAGAAGGGATATGTGAGTTATATTTTGAAGACCTACCTGGTAGAGGTTTGCTGTGGGATCAGATATGCAGAGGTATATGTGGAACAGACAAATTACACAGTGAACTGTTTCTATGAAGCTGCAAGCACACAGACACTGTTTACTGATGAAGAAGTTGACAGTGGTGATGGATGTCTATAATGTTCAGATCCCGTTTTTTATGCTTATTCACACACACACACACACACACACACACACATATATATATGTATACACACACACACATATATAAACATTTAACAAGCATATACAAACAGATACCAGGAAACATTGCAAACATCTTTTATACACTCAATAACACAAAATCATTCACATTAATAAAAATGTCTCAGAACAGCATCATCTTTAATGATTATCATTTCATTGTACTCTAGCAATTTATTTAATGTTGGACATTTAGAGTGTTTTCAATTTCTTGGGATTAGCACCAAGATGAAGTGATGAAGATCCTTGCAAATAGATATTTGTCTCCATCTCTTGGAAATAATTGCAGTGGAACCGTTGGGTCAGAGGGTCTGTACATTTTAAAGGCTTTTGATTAAGTATTTCTTAATTGCCCATCCAAAAAAGTTGCAGCAATTTACGCTGTCTTCAGCAATGTGGGAGAGTGCCTGGTTCTTTTCACCCTCACCAGGGCTGCATTTTATCATGTTTTTAAATTGTTGCCCATCTGAGAGGGGGAAAGATGATAATTCATTTTAATTTGCATTTCTTTGATTACTAATGTGATTGAACATTTTTTATAAGCACGTTATCGCTTGCATTTTGTTTTTGTAAATTGCCTGCTTTTTTTTTTCTTTTGGGCAAGGGAATCTTTTACCTTAGGAAAATTTCTCCTAAGACACCAGGATCAGATTTAAAAACAAAAATCATTTTTCTCAAATTTTAAAAACATGGAAAAACGAAAGCTACGGTCTAAAAGGAAGAATTGTGGTTCCTGGTAGCAAGTACTGAATCTGCAGCAATGAGGTCAGGGATAGATTTTGGGACTATTGACTCTTTTCCTAAATCAGACCTCAGATTGCCCTTTGGGCTCCTCGAATTCTATTACTGGCTCTCAGGACTTTACCGGCACTCTCTTAGAGGGCTTGCCAACAGCTGCCTCTTGAACAGTTCGTCTCATTCTAGGCTTTAAGCTCCTGAGAAGCAAAGGCGGTATCTTCTTTACCTTTTAATGCTGCCTGTAATGGGTTCTCACTAACGTGAGCGACACACTGTACCATTTTGTTGTTAACATTTTTTTTTTTTGCTCTTCTTCAGACTTGCTGAATAGTTTTAGGTAAACAACCTGCCTTGTCATTCTCTAAACCCCAAAAGAAATCAGGTATTTGTTTATAAGGTGTGCAGCGCTGACTAGTTCTTTGAGGTATTGAGAATTATTCCAGAGTCAAACAAACAGGTAACAGCAACAGCAAACAGACCAAACAAAACAAACAACTAGGAGCATACTACACACAACTCATTAACTTCATTTGAAATAAAACGTGAGTTACCATTGACATTTCAAGGGCCACGTTTCCTGGTACCCCAGCCTTAACAAATTGTAATGATTTACATACTTGGCTGCAATGGGAATCCAATAACTATTTCTAGCCTTGCTCAAACAATCCAATTAAGAAACTTTTTATATATAACACATATGCCATCTTTCCCTTTGAAATACTAAGATGATGTTATGTTTTGAACATACAACTGGTTATTGGGTTGTAATTCAGTGTGTTTAGCCTTGGCCTCTCTGGGGAAAGCACCTGTGTATTCTGTGTGGTCAAAGTTCTGGAAGGAAGAGCTAGAAGACCTCATGCCCATGAAATTTGTGGGAACTATTTAAGTTTCTTACTGTGTACCCACCTGCAGGAGATGTTTTCTAGGGAGCCTCACATTTGTGAAGAGCAGATGGAACTTAGATCAACCTGACCCAAATGTTGACTCCACCCCAATATGCTTGGGCATCTTACCTTATGTGGATATTCTGTCCAAAGAATTTCATCTCTAAAACAAAGAGAGGCGTGGCAGAATCTAGGAAAGATCATTTCACTGATGCCACAGTCAGTGTTGTGCATCTAAGGCTTGCTGGGCTTCTAGCCCTTGTTTTGCTGGCTTACGGATTCTTCATACTCCAGTGTGGCTAAGCGAAGCGACTATGTGCACACTGAGCTTGGTGCAAGTGGCAGTTCACACCATGGTTAGTCTCCTCAGAATATTTCCAGTGTATGGTGATTGGTATTCAGTCACCAATGCGTAACCATGCCGAAGGTCCTGGTGTGAGTCTGTTCAAGTGAATTCCATTGGAACCTAGTTCTTCTGGAAGCCAAATTCAGAGTAGACCAAGCTTTGGGTCTTTTCTGGGATGTCTGTATTGGATTTTGGTCTTTTCAGGGATGTCTTTATTGAGCACCATGTTACATTTTAAGGTAAAAGGGCAGGGAAATTGTGACTGTTTCAGAGTAACTGTTCATCACTGAGTAACAGATAAGCACCTGCCTGGCATATCAGATAATAAAGACTCCAGGCTATATCTTAAGAAAAAAAAAAGAAAGAAAGAAAAGAAAAAGCAACTGCTAGTGCAAAATGACACAGTATGACACTGAGAATCCTAAAAATATCCTTCTTGGAGGAATGTTTACACCATTCTCTTGGTGGTGTTGTGACATCCATCATGCTGTTAATCCCATGATCCAGATGAATGCCGTGAAGTCAAAGTGGAGGACTGAAACTGCTCAGATATAATCTTAACAGTGGAGTTTTCTTCATCCCTGTCTAGACCTGTCTGTTGAGTGCAGGGCCACTAGGTTGTGCTGGAGTATAAACACAGTACACACGCTTTCCTGATAAATCTTCTCATTATGGACTATTTCTTTCATTCTTTCCTATTTAGAAAACATTAATTTCTCCTGTTGCCTGTAGCGTGGAAGAATATACCGGAAACATGCTTATGAACACTGTTCTCTGATATGAAAGACTGTTGAGTGACACTGATTTTGTAAAATGTTTGGGGAAGTGATCTATCGAGAATCATCTACAGTTCCATTTAGATAGACAATACTTAGTCATTGTCTTATGTGATACTTAAGCAGATATCTCCCAATATATGTTGTCCTGGTGTGAGAACCAAACCACAGTTTTTCCTTAGTTGGCTTATCCTTTGCTTGACTTATAGGCTCTGGAAAGCTAGAAGCTGTATCTTGGGTTTTTTTTTTTGGGGGGGGTCCTCTCCTTTTACTATTCTTGCCTTTCCTTTCCTCCCCTTCTCTCATTTTTTCTCCTCCCCTCCTTTTTCTTCTTCCCATCTCTTCCCATGTTTCTCTCCTGCTCGTCTATCTTCCCCACACTTCTCTCCTGCCCTTTACTTTTTTTCCTCTGCCCTTCTTTCTTCTCCCCATTTCTCCCTTCCTAAGGCATCATTCTCTATCCCATAGTTTTACATGTCACAGGACAATAGTACCTGAATTATACTTTGTTGCTACCTTTTCAAAAAATAAAAATAAAAACAAAACCTCCAGAATCATGAATTCACAATGACCAAACTGTCCATCTTTCTGGAGAAGTTCTGATTTACAGCTATTGTCCTATTAGTACATAACATTCCATTTCTCTCCATTAAGGTTCCAGCCTTGCCACTATATGCATATATGCCTCTGACAGCTTGGCATCTTCACTTGAATAGTTTATAGCCACCACAATTCTTATGTTGAAAACTAAGCACCCCACCCCGAAATTTATTTTTATTTAAAACATTATTTTCTTTTTTAACTATTTTTTTATTTATTACAATTTATTCACTTTGTTTCCCAGCTGTAGCCCCCACTCTTATCCTCTCCCAATATCTTGCCCTCTCTCTGTCCCTCATCTCCTCCCATGTCCCTTCCCCAGTCCACTGATAAGGGAGGACCTCCTCCCCTTCCATCTGACCCTAACCTATCAGGTCTCATCAGGACTGGCTGCCTTGTCTTCCTCTGTGGCCTGGTAAAGCTGTTCCCCCCCCCCCCCACACACACACTCAGGGAGAGGGGATCAAAGAGCCAGCCACTATGCTATGTTAGAGACAGCTCCTGTTGCCCTTACTAGGCAGACCATTTGGAGACTGTGCTGCCATGGGCTACATCTGTGCAGGTGTTCTAGGTTATCTCCACGAATGGTCCTTGGTTAGAGCATCAGTCTCAAAATAGATCCCTGGGCACAGGTTTTTTGGTTCTGTTGTTCTCCTTGTGGAGCTCCAGACCCTTCTAGGTCTTTCTAGTTCCCCCTTCTTTCATAAGACTCCCTGCACTTTGCCCAGAGTTTGGCTATGAGTCTCAGCATCTGCTTTAATACCCTGCTGGGTAGAGTCATTCAGAGGCTCTCTGTGGTAGGTTCATGTCTTGTTCCTTGTTTTTACCATCTTCCAATGTCTATCTCATTTGCTTTACAGAAACTTTTCAGTTTCATGAGGTCCCATTTATTCATGATCTTAGAGCCTGTGCTGTTGGTGTTCTGTTCAGGAAGTTGTCTCCTGTGCCAATGAATTCAAGGCTCTTCCCCACTTTTTCTTCTAACAGGGTTAGTGTGTCTGGCTTTATTTGAGGTCTTTGATCCACTTGGACTTTAGTTTTGTGCAGGGAGATAAGTATGGATCTACTTGCATTTTTCTACCTGTAGATATCCAGCTAGACCAGCACCATTGTTGAAGATGCTATCTTTTTTCCATTGTATGGTTTTGGCATCTTTGTAAAAAATCATATGTCCATAAGTGTGTAGGTTTATTTCTGGGTCTTCTATTAAATTCCATTGATCCTCCAGCCTGTTTCTATGCCAGTACCATGCAGTTTTTATTACTGATGCTCTATAGTACAACTTGAGATTGGGGATGGAGATAACTCCAGAAGATATTTTATTGTAGAGGATTGTTAAAACATTATTTTCATACAACATATTCTGGTCATGGTTTTCCCTTCCTCATTTCCTCCCAGATCTTCCCCCATTTCCTTACCCATCCAACTTAATGCCTTCTTTTTTTCTCTCTTCTGAAAGCAAATGGGAAGTTAAAAATATAAACTAGAATTTAAAAAGGAAAAAGCACAACACACATACCATAAAAACACAAAATTACAAATAATAATATACAAGCAAAAGACCAGTAAGGTAAAATCAATGCCCAAATAGAGAAAAAATATCTTTAAAATACAGTTGAATTCATTTTGTTTTGGCCATCTACTGCAAAGCACGGGGCCTGCCCTTAAGTATACCCATTGAGACTTCACTGGAGAAAACTAATTCTGCCTTTGCAAGCAGTTGCCAATTGGTGATAGCTTATTGTTTAGGGGTGGGGTTTGTGTCCCCTTCCCCCTCTTAGCACTGGGACTGCAACTGGCTTGGATTTGTGCAGAACTTATGCCTACTGCCGCAGTCTCTGTGAGTTCATATGTGTATCAGTCCCCTTGTGTCTGGAAGACACTGTTTCCTTGGTGCCATATATCCCTTCTCGTCCTTCACTCTTTCCTGAGCCTCAGATTTTATACCTAGTAACTTTTTATTTTCTTCTCAGTTCATAGAGTGAGCATGTACAGAGTGCACATGCTAGCTTATCTAAGACATTCCTAAGACATTATCTAAGCCCATCTTTGCCAGTCAGTTATTGGTGTGATGGTTAATATGTGGCAACTTAACCTGGGTAAAGGATCTGCAGCCAGTTGGGAAAGCGTGATTCCTGAATGTGGCTGCTGGAGTTTGAATTAGTAGCCTGACTAAAAGATCCACCAACATGTATGGGTAACCTTCCTAAGGCCTGGATTCAACAAGAAAGGGCTGAAGAATAGTGAATCCACTCTTCATGAGACGGGCACTGAGCTCTGTGTTCTTTGACTTATAGACTTTAGAGTTTGCATTTGAGTAGCAACCCCATACTCTAAGCTCTGAGGCCTTCAGATACAACTGGGAGTTAGAACATCCATTGCCCTGCTTCTCAAGCTTTTGTATTCGCATGAAATTAGGCTACTGATGTCATTTAGCTAAACAGCTAAAAGAAGTCATGAGACATCCAGGCTTCATAGCCTCATAGCAAATTCCTATACCACATCTTCCATACGTCTCTCTCCTTTTCTCTCTGAGTCTCCTTTTCCCCGTTCCCATCTTTCTATCTCATTGGTTCCTTGCTTTCTATTCTCAAGAATATAGTCAGCAACTAGTCATTTTTTCTTCATTTGGCACCAAGAATCCTTTTTTATAGGTTTCTGTGTTACTCGGACCATTTGCTTATCAATTGTCATCCTGATGGTCTTGTTTAAGATTTCCTCTTTTTGATTAGGATTAGCAGCGGCTATGGATAATGGAGAATGAAATGTCAGTGTTTCATGTTTCTCGCATATGGAAATACAGAGGTAAGCCATCCCAGGGACCTGTGCTCATGATTCTACACTCCTCCCTCCATACTAATGTTGTGATATATTGTGGCCTATTCATTGTGCATTTTACATACAAAGGTGGCTTTTAGAAATTGGTACTAAAGTTGACTTTTCACTAGGAAAGGAGAGAGAAAAAAAATCTCTTGCTGTTACAGTAGCTGCTTTTGCCCCACCCTGCTTTTTTTCCCCATTAAGTAAGAGTTTATTTGCAAGAAAGAGTCTGGTTATGGAAAGAATAAATAATAGAATGAGATCGATGTGACATCAAAGTAACCTGGCTCTAATTTCTCTCTCTCTCTCTCTCTCTCTCTTTGGCTGTGTGTGTGTGTGTACGTGTGTGTGGGTGTGGGTGTTTTCCTTGGTAATGTGCTTGATTTTTTTACACAGTGATTGCATTTAATTCTTTCTGAACTCCATGATGCCAACTGTTGTTGGCATACTTTTTAAAACTATTTTATTTTAGTTTCTTATGCCTCTTCCTGCCTTCTCTACCCCAATCCCTTTCAACACCCCAACTCTGGGTAGGAGAGAAAAAAGGGTGTAGGTCACTTTGGTTACTTCCAACTCTTTAGGGTTGTTGGGTTTGTCGGGGCAAGTCCAATCTTTGTTTTAGGATATCTCCAACTTCTTTTCAAACTGGACTAACAGTAACCAAGAGCAGGAGGATGGAAAACCAGCAATTTTCTTTTTTCTCAGAACCCTCCCACACTCTCTGGGCTCTGGCATTTCTTTCCTCTTACAGTCCTCAGAATTAAACTATCTGCAGCTGGGAAAGAGCCCCCTCTCAGAACCCACACAAGGCAAATAGTTTGCTGTTGTGGGCAATCTGAATCAGCCCAATATCCCACACCTGGGATTAAAACAAAAACATGTTTACATAACATAACTGAGTTTTTAAAGACACCAAAACTTTCCATTACAGTCTGTCTTTTACAGATGGGCTAACCCAAGCTCAGAATGTTTAGGGTATGTTGTACATGGTTCACACTTCACATGGCCCACAAGAGTTCTCCAAAACTCATTTACTTATCTTAAATGGAAACTTTCCTTTCTGACTATCACATAGGACTCATTTTCCCCCCCTCTATCAAGATTTTGACAGAAAAGACAAACTCAATAGTATTGGTGGTGACAGGAGAGTGTCATAGGACTTTAAAGAGCCAAACACAAAATCCAAATCTCTCCTACATACAGGAAGTAGAAAGACATGGGAATTTGTAGTTTAAAAAGTTGATGTGTATCACCGTAGACAAGCTTTTGGCGTAGGAAATAGAGTTTTTCAGAAACACCCTGTGGGTCTTAATTTGTTGTCATCTTAGATTGAGAAGTCTATGTTTATTTCAATGTTTTTGCTTGACTGCATCTCTGAATTTATTATCACACTGACGTCATCGCCATTCTCCTATGGAGTGTCAACACAGCCCTTCTTTTCAAGAAGTCTCCTGAATGCACCTTCTCACAGGCAGATCTCACCTCTTCCCAGATGATCTTGGTTGCATTTTTTTAATTTTCTTTTTTTTAAATTTATTCTTTAATAAATTACAGTTTATTCACTTTGTGTCCCAGCTGTAGCAGTTGGAGAGATGGCTCAGAAGTTAAGAACACTGACTGTTCCTTCTCAAAGGTCTTGAGTTCAATTCCTAGCAACAACATGGTGGTTCAAAACCATCTATAGATCTGGTGCCTTCTTCTGGCATTCAGGCAGAACACTGTTTAAATAATAAAAAAAGAAAAGAAAATCTTGGTTGCCTTTTTGAGGTTGTCGGTTGGGGTCTGTTGAAGTCCTGTCCTCTGAGGCACTGAGCTTGCTCACCTTCCTCTTTCTTCTATGTAGGGCAGAGACTGGCAGGGGATAGAGTAGAGAAGTAGAAAGCGACCCAACCAGCAGGTTGGATTTCAGAACACAAAAATAATATTCAAAGCATAACTCCCCTGTTTATACTCATAAAAGGCTGTCTCTGCAAGAATGCTACAGTTCCCGGTATGCTGTTGGCCCTCTGCAAATCAGCACCAACAACAACATTATAATTATGCTTCAAAAACAAAGGCAGCCAGAAGTTGCATCTTAAGAATTTGTTATTTGGTTGTTCTAGGAGCACGTGTATATGCTCAGCAGACATAATTAAGCACGTACTCCTTAAACATCTGGAACTTGGAGCCTAGCTTTGTG
The DNA here is from genome assembly GCF_030254825.1 of Meriones unguiculatus. NCBI lineage: Eukaryota > Metazoa > Chordata > Mammalia > Rodentia > Muridae > Meriones > Meriones unguiculatus. The sequence continues at coordinate 64,487,189 of NC_083361.1, forward strand.
TCATGTCTATCATAAGTAATAATGTTCTCACGGAGGCTCAAGCATTTTGGGGGAGCTGGGTAAAAGGTCAGAAAACACTAGCTCTCTGCTTGGCTTCTGTTTACAATACAGTTAAGCAAAGTAAGCCAAGTTTACCAAAAGCCTTTGGGAAGGGGGTATCAAGAAGGTAGGGCCAGGACACTAGAATTTAGTCTTACACTAGTGACTGTGAGCATCTCAATTTCTCAGGTCTTCAGTATTAATCAACCCTGTTAAAAAAAAAAAAAGGTCTCTTTGCATAGGCATGATAATGATACCCTTTATTCAATGAGGGTACCAGGAACTTGTAGTCATGATGGCTAGTTCCTATAATGAGATCTGAGATTGTGTGGTGAGGTTGTAACGATGCTCTGTGTCTGAGGATATACATAAGTTGGGCAGCTAGATGGTGGTACAAGTGAGATTCATACCTATGTGCTCTGGAGCCCTTGATGCCCATCTTCAAGAACCTGTGTGTGATACTGAATGATAACCTGTGTGTCCTTTCCTGGAAACATGTTAAAAAATGCCAAAACACTGTTGTAAACATGTAAATCCTTGCTGGTTTTGGTTACAGACAGGTCCTCTTAGATTTGGTACCATTGAATGGAGAAGAAGCTAACTGGTTTCGGTGTCCACGAACTACCTCCTCTCTGGTTTAGTCTACTTACATGTCTGTTACCATGCTTTAAGTTCAAAGTATGTCCCACCAGTGCTATATAACTAGCACCTAGCAGAGTTCTTGGCACATTTTGTTGTTGTTGTTGTCGTCAATAAAAGTATGTTGAATTGATACAAAAATGTTTAAAATATATTGTAAGAATATTAATTGCTATAGGTTTCTCTTTGATATGTATATCTCTAGATCAAGAATATTAGAAACTTTTGGCTTCATGCATCTCCTACTACCTACTTCCCTCTCTCTCTTTGCTTTTATTTGCTTCTCAGTTTCTTCCTTTAAAGACCTTACATCCTGAATAGACAAAACAAACAACAAACCCAAATAAGCAACACTCTGCATTGCTTCCCCCGCCCCCTAGATAAAACCTCGTTATTTGCATATTGTTAGAACCATCTATACATCAGATGATAGGCTATAGAACTAATGTCTGAGATTCTACTTGGAGATAAGGATTCTGGAGGATTCTGAGGAGAATGGGTGTTCCTAGAAGTGTAAGCTGTGGTGAGAGCCATATTCTGTGCAGCCCTGTCTCAGCCAGCAGAAAGCTCAAAGGCAGCTCTCTGAGATTAGTCTTTGAACAGTCTCTTAGGCTTACTTACATCTTTGAGGTTGACAGATGAGTTTTTCTACCACGATGTGCTACAGTGCAACAATGCCTAATGTAGTCATTGTGAAATTAGCATTAAATTAGGTATAGGATAAAATGAAACAAATTTGGCTTTTGAAAATGGGGACTTTTGTACAAGGCCAAACTTGAGTGAAAGAAAGCCAGAGAACATTTCAACTCAAAAAAGCAATTTGCTTTGCAAAAGGAAGTGGGGAAAATTACAGCCCATCATACCTAATTAGTGCACACATTTGCGTTCAAATGTATGCTCTTCCTCCAAGGAACCTTCTCTAAGTTCCTTCCCCCTTCACCTCTCAGCAGCCAGAATTCACTGTTGATGCTGACAGTGAAACAAGCATCAGAGCAGCATGATATTGGCCATTTCCTGACAGGGTTGCAGGAGGTACCGACAGATTGAGCGTTCTGTTCAAGCAGTGTTAACAGTCATGCGATTATGAAGGATTGTATGGAAATTCCCACAAAAACTCAATGTGCTCAATGTATTTCACCCTTACATTTGAAGGATTTATAAAAGACTTTACCTAAACGTCTACAAAATGGGGGCTGAGTTGATCTCTGTGTGATGGGGCTGAATTCTACCCTATCTCTCCAATAGTAGGCTAGCTTTTGTGAGTCGAAGGTTAAACAATTGGCACAGAAAGGGAAAAAAGAGTAATCTTGTAGTGTGGAAACAGGACTAAAAGTCACTTTACCCAAGAGGTTAACTGAGTGATGGCATCATCAGTGATGCCGTGTGGCTATCACATGATATGGGATGGGTGGAAACTTTCACCACTGAAAACCAGTATACTGGTGTGGTACGAGAAAAAGTCAGAAAAGGCCAGATCGTGGATCATTCTGTGGGGTATCTTCTGCATCTCTCAATATTGCCAAGGTCATGGAAAGAAAGGAATGATCGAGAAGCAGTCCCACACCAGAGGACACTGGGGAGACTTGGCCCTTAAATGAGTTGGATGAGACAATGGAACAGAGCGAGAACAAGTCTGGAAAAGCTCATAAATTCTGGGAAGTCTGGAGTTCACTTAAAAATAATGTGTGAATATTGGTTTCTCTTCCCTAACTGCCTTTCTCCTTCTCCATCTTCTACCTTTTCTCTCTGGTGCTGAGGATGGAACACAGGACCTCATATGCACACTAGGGGGCCTTCTGTACTGTCTTTGAAATTTTTATGTCAATCTAAATTATTATTTTTTATTTTTAAAATTTATTTTTTTATTAATTATAATTTAATCACTTTGTATCCCAGCTGTAGTTCTCTCCTTCATCCTATCCCAAATCCATGCTCCCTCCCTTTTCTCCTCCCATGTCCATCCCCCAGTTCACTGATAAGGGAGTTCCTCCTCCCCTCCCATCTGACCCTAGCCTATCAGGTCTCATCAGGACTGGCTGCATTGTCTTCCTTTGTGGCCTGGTAAGGCTGCTTTTCCCTCAGGGGAAGGTGATCAAAGAGCCAGCCACTGAGTTCATGTCAGAGACAGTCCCTGTTCCCCTTACTAGGGTACCCACTTAGAGACTGAGCTGCCATGGGCTATATCTGTGCAGGGGTTCTAGGTTATCTCAATGCATGGTCCTTGGTTGGAATATCAATCTCAGAAAAGAACCTGGACCAAGATTTTTTGATTTGGTTGTTCTTGTAGAGCCCCTGTCCCCTCCAGGTCTTTCTATCATCCCCTTTCATAAGGTTCCCTGCACTCTGCCCAAAGTTTGGCTGTGAGTCTCAGCATCTGCTTTGATACACTGCTGGGTAGAGTCATTCAGAGGCCCTCTGTGGTAGACTCCTGTCCTGTTCACTGTTTTATCCCTCTTCCAATGTCCATCCTGTTTGTTTTTCTGAATGAGGATAGATCATCTTACCCAGGGTCCTCCTTTTTGCTTAGCTTCTTTAGTTGTACAGATTTTAGTATGTTTATCATTGCTGGTGGGAGTATAAACTTGTACAGCCACTTTGGAAATCAATCTGGTACTTTCTCAGAAAATTAGGAATAGTAGTTTCTTAAGATCCAGCTATACCACTCCTAGGCAGATATCCAAAATATTCTCAAGTATATAACAAGGACATTAGCAGCTTTATTCATAATAGCCAAAATCTGGAAACAACCCAGATATCCCTCAATTGAGGAATGGATACAGAAAGTGTGGTACTTTTACACAATGGACTACTACTCAGCAATTAAAAACAAGGAAATAATGAAATTTGCAGGCAAATGGTAGGAAATAGAAAAGATCATCCTGAGTGATATACCCCAGAAGCAGAAAGACATACATGGTATATACTTACTTATAAGTGGATATTAGACACATAATATAGGATAAACAATCTAAATTATTAAAAAGGGGCACGGTGGAGATGAGGGAGGGAGGGAGGGAGGGAGGGACTGGGAGGGAATGAGGGATCGGGACACGGCTGGGATACAGAGTTAATAAAATGTAACTGATAAAAAAAAATAAAATAAAAAAAAAATATAAGAATGCAGGCTTTTGTTTTCCATACAATTGGCTCTCTATCTCTTTCTATTCTACTTCTTTCTCTCTCATCTTTAGTGTATGTTGGATTTGAGCTTCCTATGTAGCCGAGTATGATCTTGAACTTCCAATATCCCGAGTGCTGTAATTACAGGCATGCACTACCACAATGGTATGAATGGTGCTAGGCCCAAACCCAAAGCTTTGTGCATGCCAGGCAAGCACTCTAGCAATTGAAACATGACCCTAGCTTATTCCCATTTTCCTTGTGGACTTTTCCATGCCTCTAATATTGACCTTCCATGTGGTTTTACAGAATTCAGCCTGCTCTTTACCGAGTGTCTGTGCTTCTAATATTGTGGCTAAGACAAAAAGCCTCAGCATGTTATTCTCTAAAAGGAAACGGTTCCAGTGGCAATTCATCATCAAATTCTTGACAACTGACCATGGAGACTGAAAATTAGAAGAAGGTCAAAATGTTTAACCTGATTATGGACAGAGTAACTCACAAGAATCCATAATGGCAAGCTGGCATCATAATTACAAATGGTTCCCAAACCAGTGGATGTTAAAACAGCAGACTTGATTTTGTGGAGGAATGAATAAAAGGGGCTTGGGAAGTAGTTTTATTAAACATCCCTCAAAGTGAGTCTGAGTCTCTGTAGTGCCCCTGACAGGCTGAAAGCTCTCTGCTCTTGTTTATCTGGCTGACTCCTTTTGTCCTGCTGGGAGAGAGGAACTTTGGTTTTCAATCTTGCCCAATCTCTGCTTGGTTCACAGTCAGTTTCCTTTAAGACAAGGAGTACTCAGCTTTGGCTTTCTAGGCCTGGGTTACCTTACTTTGTGTAGTATAGTGGTTTTCAACCTTCCTAATGCTGCGACCCTTTAATATAGCTCCTCATGTTGAAGAAACCCCAACCATAAGATTATTTTCACTGCTCCGTCATAACTGTAATTTTGCTACTGTTGTTGACTGTAATGCAGAATCTGTGTTTTCTGACAGTCTTAGGCCCTCTGTGAATATGCATTAGCTTCTCAGTTTCAGTTTAGGCATGAGCATAATAACTTGCAGAATTTTGACTCTTTTGAGGGCCTGTTTTGTATCTGTATCGAGACTTGCCAGACTGATCATGTCCTTGATGTCAACTTCTATTCTGGATCAATCAATGTATTAGGGAATATCCAATAGTTTCAAGTAAATAATTGATTGGCTGGGTCGATGGAAAGACAGGTAAATGGGCATTTTGTCATAAAGTCATGACTCCATAATGGACTTAGCCACTCTCTCATCTTGTCCTTCTTCTGGTTAGACAAAAAGATGCTTCTGGTTCCTAATTGCTTCCATCCCAGCTGTGTTTTCAGATTCCTTCAAAGGATAGACAAAGGCAATTTCTGTTCATGACATTTATTCAGTAATGCAACACAAAAAAAGAATTAGGGGCTGGAGAAATGAAACAAATAGACTCATAGTGAGACTATTGAACGTAGGCCCTACTGAGCATCTACTTAGTTCTTGGAGTTCTGTTATAATAACTAGATGAAAGAGCTTCTTGGAGTCTCCTATGCCTTTTGTGATCCTACATAACTGCACATACTTTTCTAGATTATTAAAATTGTGACTTTATTGGCTGATTGCCTATATGCAGGCCCTTTTCCCCACTGTCTTGTGACAATCTTTGACCTTGAAGCCTTGATCCACAGTGGAAGCATAATGCTGCCTCCACTTTTTAATGTTCTCTTCTCCATCATAATTCTTCTTTATTGTAACTGTGCATTTTTATTAGTTTTATATCCCACTGCGTTGAGACTGATTTTGTGGAATCCTCTGATTTTCTTGGGTGTGCTTTATAAAGAGGGCAAAAAAAGCACACCTCTTGGGAAACTGTAAATGGGATATGTATTTAGCATTATCATATAAAAAGCATTTGTTCTCATCCAAGCCCTCATGAAATATTGCTAGGATGCTTGAGGGCTTATATGAGATTATCCACAATCAAGAGTGTCCAAGCAGAGTTCTAATGTGGAATCTGTGAGTTCTTCTAGCTTTAGGATGGAATGTTTACAAGTTCTAAGAGACATTTAACATATTTTTAAATCGATGGCAAGATTCAGGTGAACTTTTCAGTTATAGATGAGCCTTCTCTAGAAGACTTTTTTTTTTTTAAACAAAACTCAACCATATGTTCACGTAGTCATGATTAACTCTGACCATCTTATTCAGTAAAAGAGTCCACAGGACACATAATAGATAAACAGATGAAATCCATGCTAACTAATTCCTTGTTCTTGGTATGATCTGGAAATGAAGTTTTAGGCATTTGGAAAGAAAGATTAATATGTTGCTTAATTTATTTTCCAAACTGTTTTCTATTTAGCTGCTTCATTACCACAACAAATTTTGCAATAAACTTTCATTGTATCAACCACGAAGCCATCCTGGACATGCCAGTTAAGGAAAAATTTGCTTTGAAGAGGAACATTGTTTGGATGAAAATCACAGTTGATATCCTTCAGAGGCACTGGAATAAGCCAGTCACTTCCAGAAGTTCATGATCTGGTTTAAAAAGATGAACTGATAAGGTAGGGAAGTTATGCTAGCCAGGCAGGCTGTGTAATCTCTTTCTCATGGAAACTTCAAGAAGTTAAGTATCAGCAAGTATTTTTCTTCTTGAGATACTCCCCTGCAATCTGGCTTTCAAAGAAGGAATTATTCATGTCTGGCCTTCCACATTTAAACTTTGCTATTGTGAGCTCATTTATTCAGAAATTTGTGGGTTTTGTTTTCAAGTTTGACTATTGTTGGTGTCATTGATAACCCTTTATTAGTGTTGGAAGATCTGTCATATGTGATTTTTTTTTTCTTTGTCATTGATGCTGAGGATTTTCCTTTCCTAAAAGCTGTGATCAATACCAAAGTTAATCTTTGATGGATGAGGTGCTTCATCACATAGGAAATAACTTGGAAAATTACCTTACATGGTAGGATGGAAAGCCCAGTGTCTGCTGACCTTGCTTATGTCGACCTCAGCTTGTGGTATAGACCTAGAAGGGGATCCAGGATGAAAAGGGATCAATGTAATCCTCATAGAGAGGGAGTCAAGGCTGAGTGGGAAACCATAAGTGGAAACTTTATTATGGCAGAGCTCATAGTCTACAAAAAGTGTTTCAGCAGGGCATCTGGGATGCCTATCCTGTGTTCTGATAGGTATGGATGAACCTGCGACAATATTAATCAAAGAAATGAAGTCAGAAATATTGGCCACTTCTAGGCCCAATGCACAAATCCCCTTGAGAGAACCTTGCAATTTCTGTTTGTTTGTTTTTTTTTTACTCGATACAGCTGAGCATATTGGCCACTTGTATCACATGGACAAAGGACAGCCACAGGAGCCATAGGAACGTGAAATCTGGGTTCCTGAATCGGCCCTTGTGGAAGGTATAACAATTAGTCATCATCAGTTAAAAAGGAAATCTCTTTTGGACTTTTGTGAATGAGAAAGAAACCCCTCTGTTTGCAGCTGGGCCACTTAGGCATTTGAGGGCTATTTATTATAATGATCACATTATTTTAACTAGCCCATATACCAAATAGACTTGATCCTTTGCTTGCTAAGTAATTTCTTATAATGTCAAAAGCATAAAATCTGGAGCTGTTTGTAGCACTGATGTTCTAGCCCTGCAGGCTACTAACTAAGGGGCTCAGAAGATGCCCTTTGAACAGAGAGTCAGTTTCTGAACACTAGCTGTCCTCTCCCCTGTGATGTATCCCATCCCTTCACCCTAACTCAATCTCGGTGTTCTGCCGTTATCAATGGAGACAGGAAGGACTAATGTAAGTTATGCTGATTCACCCACATTCTTTATCTTCTCTTTTCCTTGCTGAAAAAGATCTCATTTGCTAGACCCAAAGAAACAATTTATCCACAATACAAGGAAAAACTTAAACATTTACATCACTTGATAGCAGTAGCAGATTTTGTTACTGATCGAGAATTTCATATCATGTGTTTTGATCAAGTCCACCCCCATTCCTTTCCCTCCAGTTATTTCCATTTACCATCAATTTCTTCTCCCAACTTCGTGTTCCGTGTTATTCAACCTACTGAGCCCACCTAGGGCTGCCGGCATGTGTGTGGGTAACTTCTAATGGGTGTGGTTCCTTTTTCTCCACACTCACACCAGTATTTATCAACCCGTTTTATTTTTAAAAACTTTGTCATGCTTACAGGGATCAGATGAAATCTGGTGAGTAGTTTTCATTTGCATTTCCTTGGTGGCTTAGGTTATCTCTTAGTTATTTGAATTTCCTCAACTCCCTCATTTTTTCTTCTTTAGAAAAAGCACACGATTTATCTTATTTTATGTGTAATGGTGTTTCGCCTGCATGTTTGTATACCAGGAGAGGTCCAGAGAAGAGACTGTGTTCCCTGGAACTATAGTGAGTTTTCACATGGATGCTGAGAATTGAACCCACGATCTCTGGAAGAGCATTCAGTGCTCTTAGCCACTGGCCTTCCTCCAGCCCCCGTATCTGCTTTGTTTCCATTTTTCAGAACTCTGTGCTTAGTTCTGTGCTGCAGTTTTTAATTAGGTTGATTGTTTTCTTGATGTTTAGCTTTGAGTGTCTTCGTGCATTCTTGACACTAGCCCTCGGTCAGATGTATAGCAATTAAACATTTTTTCCCATTCTGGAGACTGCCTCTTCACTTGAGTGATGTTGTCCTAAGAGATATAGAAACTTTTTAGTTTCATATGGTACCATTTGTCAATTATTTGTCTTAATACTGTGCTAAAAGGGTCCTTCTCAGAAGGTGTTTTCCTGTGTCTGCAATGTTCAAGCATCTTCCATACTGAGGTTAGAATGGTCTCTGTCTCATGAGGCCTCTGTCTGGTCTAGAAGCTGGGGGGTATTTTAGTAGTACTTCACACTGCCTAAACAGGTACCTGTCCTCTGAGATCCTTGACATACTCCCAGCCTATGGAAACCTTACCACTCTCTCTCTCTGACTTCTCATTTTCAGAGTCTGACAATAAAAGGTGACTGCTAGTTCCCAATACCAAAACAACAGGTCTTTTTAGCATCAAGACCTATGAACACAGTCTGACATCATAGAATGCTGCTACTGCAGGCCATGTTGATATCTGTGGTCTGTGCTGCCACCCTAAGAACATGTTGATGTCTGTGATTCTGGAGGCCATGTTGCTGTCCACCATCAGGACCACTGCAGGAGACCATGTTGATGTCAGTGATCATCAAGAAGCCATTTTGAGAACTGTGGTCCATCTTGCCACTGGGGACCACACTGAGGCCCATGTTCCATGCTGCTGCTGGAAGTTGTGTGGATGGATGTCTGTGATCTGTACTGCCACCAGAAACCATGTAGAAGTCCATGATCTATGCTGCCACCAGCTGTTATGGGCAAGGAAGCTTCTTTTACAGTGTTATCAATGACTGAAGATAATTAGGAATGAGAAACATTAAGACTTCTGTGATATGCCCTCCAACCCCCCACAAAGAAAAAGTCTGAACAGGAAGACGGGAGGCATGGGAAGCTACTGTAATCGGGTGCATTGAATGAATGAATGAATGATAACAATAATAATAAGAACAACAAGGAGGGAGTAGGAAGGAAGGAAAGAAAAAAGAAAGGAAGGAAGGAAGGAAAAAAAGGAAGGAAGGAAGAAAAAAAGTGAAAAAAAAAAAACCAAAAAACATAAAACAAAAGGAACTTGGGGTATATCCCCAGTTCCTTTGGGGTGAAGGTTCCTGAGTAGTGTTTGATTCAATGGCTTCTCAGGAGTATGGTTGAGTCTCCTGTCTCGGATGCTTTCAGCATGTATTTTACAGGTAGTGGAGCCAGGGAGCATCAAAGCAATAAATGGCAGCTTCTGGCTAAAGCGAGGTGATGATTCCCTTTCTCAGTGTTGAGGCCTGGGCAGTAGGCACCAGGAGGCATTATTTACTTACTGTGTTTAGAATCCATCAGAAAGAGCTGAAAATTTTTTGGCACTATTTTTTAGTCATCTCGAATTCTGACCTGCACATTTCGTGCTGAAATTCGTCAACTGTGTCTTGGAGAGACATCACAGCCTACCCAGAATAGAGACAGAGCTGGCTTTCCAATGAATGCCATTTAAAAGAAATCAGAGAACCTTTCAGGGATATGATGCTTTTGATTACTGTTATGATTAGCAATAGGACTGGGAGACTTCACCATCCACCGAGCAGCAACAAGTGAGCTGCGCGTTGTTGACAAAGCTCAGGATTTCAGATTGTTTTTGCCAGAGGAGGCGACCTCACTCTCTCCAGGTCCACCTTTATTTCCCCTCTGCTCTCCTTATGAGTATTTTGCTAAGCCGGGAACATCATGACCCAGATGGAAAACTGACTCAGGAGGCTGTATCCCTAATAACCCTCCAACCTATTTTTAGATTATTCACCTTTTCTCCACCATGTGTGCCCAAACATGTGGTTATTTACTTATGTTTTATTGAGTATTCATTGCAACCAGGCTCCTTTACATCTGATATGCTGTATCTAACTCAGTAACAACTATGAGTTAGGATAATCACTAGGGAAATATTGGAAATGTAGAATTGAGTTTTACAGAGGTAATGGAAGAAATGAACCTGTATTATAATTATGTCTTGGGGATGGGGTTGTAACTCAGTGGTAGAATACTCTTTCTTCTAGTATGTTCAATGCTGTATACGTTGTATATTTCTGTAATAATGCTCATGCTGCCACATACAAGGGCAGCAAGGCCATGGCAGATTTTATATTATGTGTCTAATCAGTACTATGTTGTCCCGTCATATCCATGTCATTCTATCTCTCTCTAACCCCTCCAATTCCACCTCATACCACCCCATCCATTTTTATATCTGCTCATTTCATTCAGTCCTATTTCTACTATCTCATCCCATCCCATAGCTACCCAAATGTATCTCTATGCAAGACCCCATAGCAGATTCTATGGATGATTCAAAAGGAATGGTTCATAATACTTAGTCTAGAGGAGTTCACTGCCCAGGTGAAGTGTGGACAATTGAAAGTGGCTGGAAAATGTTTCACTTTTTTTTTTTTTTTTTTTTTTGCTTAAGGAGTCATCTAGGACCATCCCCTTGAATATGGGACAGCATCATAGCTCAATTAACTGCCAAAATGTAGTGAGTATGACACATTTGATTTCTGAGACAATGCCAAAAGAAACCTTGAGTCTTCAAGCTAATTCCCCTTGAATGCTATCCCTGGGGGAAATCAGATGACATGTCAGGCATTCAAGATGCTTAAGGCTGCTGCTAAAAAGAACAGCTGTGGTCAATAGTCCCAAGTGAGCCCAGATCTCTAGCTCTCATTGCCACAGTTTAAGATATCTGACCAGCATATTTGCCAGCCTGGTGCCTCTTTCTGACCACAGTTACCACCATGGAAAGCATAAGAAACTCCCAACCAAGTCCTGTCCCAGTTTCCCAACCCTCAAGTTAAAAGATCTGACAAAAGACTGTTGTCTGAAGCCATTGAGTTTTAGAGTAGTTTATCACCCTATCATATATAGCCAGGCAAAAAGTAAGAAAATTATGAGGTTTCAGTAAGCATTCTAAGGAAGGGTATGTATGCAATGTTGTTGAAGAGCAAATGCACAGAAAATAAGTTTGTTTCTTGCGAGCCAAGCACTGCCCCACTTAAGTGGGCACCAATTGTACCATAATCTTTGTGAACAGCATCTTCTGTTCTTGCGTTGTACCCAGTGTGTTCAGACATTTGGCAGTGGTTGATAACGGGTGCTGAGAGGGTGAGATAGCTGAGGACATTACATGTAAAGGGGAACTGGAGCTGGAAACTGAAATGTGATTGGAAGAGGGAGAATAAATGATGCTCAATCAGTGGCATCAGGATGAACAAATCCCTGAAGGTAAAGTTCCCATCATATTCTTGGGCACACTCATGGGCTCTGTGTAGTTGTCATGTTCTGTCCTGAGGTCTGTGAGAGGAGTGGAAATGTACCTCCATGGCAGTGACAGGAAGGGTCTCATTTTCATACCATAATTCTGAGGCCAGAGAAAGAAGGTAAGAGAGAGACACAGATAATTTGAAGGCAGGGAAGTGACAAATTCAAAACAGTCTATGAGAAAATTGCAATTCAAAACTGCAGTCTCTGAAAGACACTGTTCTTTCAACTGTTTGTCTCTCCCTGAAAGCTTGGCACATCCATTTTTTTTTTATTGGAAAATCTTAACAGACAGGGATTACTCAGTGATTCATTTAAAACAAATCATTGAAGGAAAATCGAGGCACATCACATCCTGCCTTTTTTAATTGCTCATTTATTATTACTGTGGGTGAGATAAGGGCCTCGTGCTATTCTTCTAAACAGTGTAAAATATTTATTGGTAAATATAGCAATGCATAAATGCCGGTTGAGATTTTGTGGGGCATTTTTTCCTCCACGGAGAGCCATAATTTTTAAAGAAAAACAACACTGATGTATTCTGGCTGAGAATTGAGTGAGAAAGTTGTGAGCTCAACATCTGCAGGAAGGAAGTCTTCTTTGTTTCTTTGTCATAGCAGGATTCTCTGGGTAGACCTATACCGTGTCTGTAAAATCAATTTCTTTTCTATTAAGACTACTGTGCTTGGGAATAGGGCAAATAGAGGTGTAAAATTTTTTCTTTAGGGGTCACAGCTGAATTCAGTAGCAAACTCTCCAACTTTAAAAGACTTTTATAAGTGACGGTATTTGTTGTATTTCTTATCTGAAAGTCCACAGGTAAGCGGTTCTGTAGAGTTGATTTGGTGGTTTAACAATGTCACCTAGGATTCAAGATAATGTCTTCATACAACAACATCCAAAAATAAGGAGTTTTTTTTTCTTTTTTCTTTTTTTTTTTTCTGCAGAGAATGATTTTTAGAATCTTCGAGCAGACTTCCACTCAGATTTCTTTTCCCAGACTCAGGACTGATATCCACTTCTAAGCTAATCATGCTAACTCCAGAAAGGCTTAGAAGAGTTGGCCAGAGTTCCATCTCTGGACTGGAAAAGAGGGACACATCCTCCATCAGTGTGAGATTACTCCTTTGAAGCATTTTTTAAAATGATTTATTTACTTTATACTCTGATTGTTGCTCCCTCCCTCACCTCCTCCCAGTTCCACATTCCTCCCTCTTCCCCTATCCCCTTTCCCTAGTCCACTGAAAGGGGGAGTCCTCCTCCCCTACAATCTGTCCATCAGGTCTCATTAGGACCACTTGGTTCCCCTTCCACTGTGGCCTTGCAAGTCCACACTGCTAGGCAGAAGTGATCAAAGAGCAAGAAACTGAGTTTATGTCAGAGATAGCACCTGCTCCCCTTACTAGGAACCGACATGGAGACTGAGCTACATCTGAGTAGGGGGTCTAGGTCCTCTCAAGGATCAAAGCAGATGCTGAGGCTCACAGCCAAACTTTGGGCAGAGGGCCAGGAGTCTTATGGAAAAAGTGGGGATGGGGAGAGAAGGAACCAGAGGGGACAGGCACTCCCCAAGGAGACCAACATAGCAAAAAATCTGGGCAAAGGGTGGCCTGCAGAGACCGATGCACCAACCATGAACTGAAGCGAGGTTTGCATGTATGTGCTCTACATGCATAAACCATCCATGGTGACCAGAAGAGGGCATTGGATCCCCTGGGACTGGAATTATAGATGGTTGTGAACCACTGTGTGGGTGCTGGGAATCAAACTTGGTCCTCTGAATGATCGTCCAGTACTCTCAATCACCCCACAGCATCTCTCTAGTCCCATAAACAGGCTTTTCATGAAGGGAACTACAGAGGGATGGCTGATTTGTGTGTAGCCTGTACTGTTGGCCACAGATCAAGGTAACTTGGGGCTAGTGATTTAATATATAACATATGACCAGTTATATCCCTGCTGGAAAATACAATAGAAACGTACAATACAAGGATGTTCTCAGGGAGTATTAGTGGGCCCTGTAACAAAGCAAAATTTAGCTGGAAAAATTAATTCAATAAAACACACAGATTGCCCATTACAACTCAGGGGATGGGAACACAGAGACAAATAAGACCTAGCTTTTGCCCACAAGGAATTAAAAATTCTCTGCACCATCTGTTCTATTCAATTGGTCACACAGAACGCAGATTCAAATACCAATGTTGCCATGTTGCCATACTTCCCTCTGGGAACAAGAGGCTACAGCATGGCTGGGATGTCCCACTGTCACTGCTTTCCTTTGTTTCTTTGACTTTAAAGTCATGGACATGACTGGGTTAACTATCCCTTCGCTTGATCCTCCTAGCACCCGTGTTTACCTTTGCCACAGGCCTTTGCCTCTCCAGGTCCGACTGTCTGCCAGCTGTTATCTTAGCCAGACCCAGGGCCTGTGATGGCAGATTGTGTTCTGATCAATATGTATCCTCACTGCCTAGTTGGTGATTAGATGATAGATGACAGCCAATGAATATCTGTGGCGTCAATGTTTAAATAATTGAACAGAAGGAAATGAAAGTCGGACCCTTTATTTCCCTTCCTTCAGTTTCTACCTTACTAGGGTTTCTCTTTTCCCTCACCTCTTCATTTCGCCTTTTATTTTCCCTTCCCTTGTAATCAAATAATGAGCTTGGCATTTTAAGTTATACAGAATTTGCACAGTCTCAGAAAAAGCTTACACCTTCTCTCTTCACAGAAAGATTGAAGTTGACCCATAAATGTCAATATTAACCAGGGAAAGGATCCAGTGAATATCTTTTGTTCTTTTGCAAACAATCTTTGGGTCTAGTTGCAAAGGTCTGGAGTTTTGCAAACCCTCAAATGATAGATCTATACCAGAAGAGATCATTGCTTCTTGTTTCTAGAGTTGAATAGAGAAGGCACTGACATTGTGTGAATACATACCTGACAGTTGCCAGAGGGTGATATGGACTTGAAATTTGGGGTGGTAATACATTCTATTAATACGATGACAGACACATGAAGATACTTCTTTTAGGTTAAAGCTTCCAGAGAAAAAAATCTCAGAGTACACCTAGTGTTCTTCCTGATTGATCTATATATGAAGTACCAGAGATCCCGGAGGCTTCATCCACCTGGAAAATGAGTTAGTAAACTCCATTTTTTTTTAACTTTTTTTTTCCTCATTAGTTACATTTTGTTAATTCTGTATCCCCGCTGTATCCCTCATTCCCTCCCCAATCCTACCCTCCCTCCCTCATCTCCTCCCTGCCCCTTTCCAAGTCCACTGATAGGGGAGGACCTCCTCCCCTTTCATATGACTCTGTTTTGTCAGGTATTTTCAGGACTGGCTGCAAAGTCCTCCTCTGTGGCCTAACAGTACTGCTTCTCCCTTGGGAGGTGGGGAGGTCAAAGAGCCAGTCATTGAGTTCCTGTTAGAAATAGTCCTTGTTCCCCTTACTATGGGAAACCAATTGATTACTGAGCTATCACGGGTCACATCCGAGCAGAGGTTCTAGGTTTTATCCTCTCATGGTCTTTGGTTGAGTGTCCATCTCAGAAAAGACCCTGTGCCCAGATATGTTTGGTCCTTGTGGAGCTCCTATCCTTTCCACATGAAACTCCCCTTCTTTCATATGATTCCCTGCACTCTGCCAAAGGTTTGGTTATGAGTCTTAGTATCTACTTTGGAAAACTGCTAGGTAGAGTCTTTCAGATGCTTTCTGCAGTAGATTCCTGTCATACATTCAATGCATATCCCATTTGTCTTTCTAAACGAGGATTGATCCTCATACCCCATGTCTGCTTTCTTGATTATCTTCTTTAGGTGTATAGGTTTCATTATGTTTATCATATCTTTTAGGTCTATATAAGCGAGTATATTCCATGTTTGTCTTTCTCCTTTTGGGATACTTCACTCAGAATGATCTTTTCTAGATCCCACCATTTGCCTGCAAATTTCATGATTTCCTCTTTTTTGATTGCTGAGTAGTATTCCATTGTGTAAAAATACCACATTTTCTGTACCCATTCCTCCGTTGATGGACATCTGGGTTGTTTCCAGGTTCTGGCTATTACAAATAAAGCTGCTACAAACATGGTTGAGCAAATGTCCTTATTGTGTACTTGAGCAAATTTTGGGTATATGCCTAGCAGTGGAATAGCTGGGTCTTGAGGAAGCACTATTCCTAATTGTCTGAGAAAGCGCCAGATTGACTTCCAAAGTGGTTGTACCAGTTTACATTCCCACCAGCAATGGAGGAGGGTTCCCCTTTCTCCACAACCTCTCCAGCATGTGTTGTCACTTGAGTTTTTCATCTTGGCCATTCTGATGGGTGTAAGGTGAAATCTCAGGGTCGTTTTGATTTGCATTTCCCTAATGGCCAATGAGGTTGAACATTTCTTTAAGTGTTTCTCTGCCATTCTATATTCCTCTACAGAGAATTCTCTGTTTAGCTCTGTTCCCCATTTTTTAAGTGGATTACTTGGTTTGTTGCTTTTCAGCTTCTTTAGTTCTTTATATATACTGGATATTAGCTCTCTGTCAGATAAAGGGTTGGTGAAGATTTTTTCCCAATCTGTAGGCAGTCGTTTTGTTTTGATGACAGTGTCCTTTGCTTTACAGAAGCTTTTCAGTTTCATGAGGTCCCATTTATTGATTGTTGTTCTTAAAGCCTGTGCTGTTGGAGTTCTGTTCAGGAAGTTGTCTCCTGTGCCAATGAGTTCTAGGCTGTTCCCCACTTTTTCTTCTAACAAATTTAGCGTATCTGGTTTTATGTTGAGGTCTTTGATCCATTTGGACTTTAGTTTTGTGCAGGGTGATAAATGTGGATCTATTTTCATTTCTCTGCATGTAGACATCCAATTAGACCAGCACCACCTGTTGAAGATGCTATCTTTTTTCCATTGAATGGGTTTTGGCTGCTTTGTCAAAAATCGAGTATTCATAGGTACATGGGTTTATTTCTGGGTCTTCTATTCGGTTCCATTGATCCTTCTTTCTATTTCTATGCCAATACCATGCAGTTTTTATTACTATTGCTCTGTAGTACAGCTTGATATCGGGGATGGAGATACCTCCAGATGATCTGTTGTTGTACAAGGTTGTTTTGGAGATTCTGGGTTTTTTGTTTCTCCATATTGACCTGAGAATCTTTTTTTCAAGGTCTGAAAAGAAATGAGTTGGTATTTTGATGGGAATTGCGTTGAATCTGTAGATTGCTTTTGACAGGATGGCCATTTTCACAATGTTAATCCTACCAATGCATGAGCACAGGAGATCTTTCCATCTTCTGAGATCTTCTTCAATTTCTTTCTTCAGAGACTTGAAGTTTTTCTCAAACAGGTCTTTCACTTTTTTGGTTAATGTCACCCCAAGGTACTTTATGTTATTAGTGGCTATTGTGAAGGGTGTTGTTTCCCTAATTTCTTTCTCAGCCCTTTTGTCTTTTGTGTACAGGAGGGCTTCTGATTTTTTTGAGTTGATTTTGTATCCTGCCACTTTGCTGAAGGTGTTTATCAGCTGAAGGAGTTCTCTGGTTGAATTTTTGGGGTCACTCATGTATACTATCATATCATCTGTGAAAAGTGACACTTTGACCTCTTCCTTTCCAATTTGTATCCCTTGATCTCCTTTAGTTGTCTTATTGCTCTGGCTAGGACTTAAAGTACTATGTTGAAGAGACATGGAGAGAGTAGGCAGCCTTGTCTTGTCCCTGATTTCAGTGGGATTGAAGTAAACTCCATTTTGATAGTTTGTCCACCTTCATTTTTTGCATTAGCTTATTTATAAAAATATAGTATAAAGATATCTACCTCAATGTTTTTTAATGGCCTCTGGAATTTTATGCTGGAGTAAATGGACCTGTTAGGAGTTTTGAAATATGACTTTCTGGGGGTATTGGGTGGTAGTGGAATTTTTGGATCTCCTGGAGTTCTTTTGGATTCTACTAAAAAAGATTTATTTTTATTTTTCTCTGGAGAAACCCCTCTGCTGGGTGCTGTTTGTGGAGGTGGGATGAGAAGCAAGCATGCACATTGGTGTCAGAGTGAGTGCTCTGTCAAGAACTGAGAGTTGAGTGATGGAGAGGTGGAAGGCATTCCAGACTTGGCTTGTGAGAGGGGTGGTGGAGGTATCATAGGACCCACCATGCACTGGAAGAATGAGCCAGCACTGACCACCTGAAAGTCAGGGAAAGATGTTCCAGAGAAGGGAACAGTATGGTCAAACTTGCAAACCAATCTGTAAATTCCTTGGGCAGGAATCCAGTTCCATACCATGTGGAAATACCGATTTTGAACAAGAATCTTGAAATTAATAATGAACTTGGAAATATCAACAGAAGAAGATCCTGAAGAATTTTGGTTTCCTGCTTTTGTCCTATGTACAATGGACAGTTATTGAGGTATTTGAAGCTGATAAGGAGCACAGGTCTTACTCATGGAAGTATAAAGACTGTCATAATTGACGCACTGACCCAAAAACACAGACAAGAGTGGCCACCCTAATCTTACAGTGAAAAGACAAAGGGCTGACTTTTAGGAACTTAGACTGAGTTGTATTTCTGGAATTATAATATCGGTTACTTCATGGCATTCTTCATGTTTTCCTACCTTCTGAACGAAAGCTTCTTTTCTGAAGAACAAGTGACAATGTCAAGATTTACAAGGATTTCTGAGATCATCCCACAATCAGATCTGCTACTGCTCTGCACTTCTCTTGAGAAAAATCAAAGCTTGTCTTTGTCTGACAAGACAGTATCTGCACTAGAACATTTTGATGACTTCTTTTTTTTTTTCTTCCTCTTGCGATTGCCATTAAAAACAATCCGAGGCTAGTTAAATATGACCAAGGTCCACAAAGCCACTTTAGTTTGTTGTCTCTGGGTCAGTCATCAATACCTGTGTTTGTGTGCACCTTAGTAATGCTTTGTTAAGCTGGTCCCAAAGAGGGCTCTTGGCTACTGTTGAGGCACAGCCTCTAAAGCCCCTCTCTCAGTGAGCTCGCTCACTGCTGCTTAAAGAGAACTTCTTTGTTCATTCTTTCACTTCGTGGAGTCTTTCTCAGTGTAGCAGAGCTTAACCCTGCCTATTCTTTGCATCTTTAACCAGGCTACTTCTTTCCTCTTGCATTCATTGTCAAGATGCCTGTCTGTGTTATCATTGCAGAACTCCTCGGATAAAGCATCTATCCTGGCCATCCTCCAGATCATCAGCGATCTGCTTTCCGTTGGTGAGTGGATTATGCTCACATCAAATCATATTGTGGATTGGGGAGAGGGCTGGCTGCTGGCTGTCCCAGGAAACTGTGTAGCTGGGTATTTTTGTAGCTTAACTTTCCTGTGTGGGAGAGAACTATCAGCCAATGTTTTCCCCTTGATGTGATGTGGTAAGTCGTGTGTAGACTGGGTTAATTGTACTTAGGCTCTTCAGCCCTGTCACCTACCTTGCAATGCTCAAACTTAGGAGGTAATGAGAGGTTGGGTGGTTATGCTATAGTTTCTCTTTTATAAGGCCAAATGTCCTCATCTGGGAGGGCTGCCCCGCAGCACCCATATCCATCCCTTTCTCAGGCTCTCTTCCTCTGTGTCTCATGGGGGGAACCAGATATTGGAGCTTTCATATATATATATGTCTGTATCTATATACATGTATATATGACAGGTGATACACACATATATACATAGATATATATTTCCCCATTTACTAGTTGCTACAGAGCAGAATTATAAAATTGTCACTCCTATGTATATGTATGTATATATGTAAATATATGCATATATCTATATCTATATCTATATCTATATATATATATATATATGGCAGGTGAAATTCAAGGGTTGGCAAGTCATCTACTTCTTCAGAAATAAGATGACAGGATTTAGTACCTGTTAGTCACTTGGGTTAGCTGGATCAAGAAATAGTAACACAAACAGGCAACACTGAGGATGGATGCCATGCCAGATATAAAACCTCAAGGATCCCATCACACTGTGGCCTTTTTTAAAAAGTCAACTTTTATGTCCTCTGGTGGTAGGACCACTTCCCTGTACTGTTTGAAATTTTTTTTCTTTTCTTGAATGAGTTCCCTTTTTGCAGATCATCACTTGTCTTTTTATCTTCGGGAGGAGTGTAGAAATGTTTAGAAGGAACCATTGGAATTTCTTCTTCAATATGAATATTTTTTGGGGGAAGGGAACAGTTTGAGACAGGTCTTTTCTCTGTAACCCAGGATTTCCTGGAACTAACTCTGCAGACCAGGCTGTAGATAATCTTTTTTTATTTTAGCCAAGGTCTCACACTATAGCCCAGGCTGCCCGGGAGCTAGCAACCCTTCTGTCTACACTTTCTGTGTGCTGGGGTTATAAGCGGGATGCATGTGGTTGCCCCAGCCTTACCTCCTTTTTTTCTTCCCTCCTTTATTTTATTCTTTCTCTCTCTTTTTTTGGCAGAGAATTTTGTTTTCATTAGAATGAAAAAAATCAGAATTTCTCTTTTGATATTATTACACGTTGTTGGGTCCCTTGGTTAGGTCACACAGGGCCTTTTCCATTAGTATGTAGTCACTGCTTTTTGAGCTGTTCTTGGGTAAAGTAAGAGAGGACTTTTTCAAATCTGTTTGGTAGAAAGACAAATGCTTCACCCTTACTCAGGACTCTGCCCAAGAGTCCTCAGATGGTATGTGTGGGCATTTTATTTCTTAGAATGTTCCTACAGTGATTTCTATATTTCCCCATCTACTAGTTGCTACAGAGCAGAGTTAGAAAATTGTCACACCTACAGTAAAATGATCCTACATATGACAACACCCCTTTCCTGTTACGAATGACTCATTTTATTACAAAAAAAAATAGTTAGTGTATGATAGTTACAAGCCTGTATGCCTATTTCCACATACATGTATACATATAACAAGTCCCCAGAACTTGCAATTTCATTCAGTTTAGCATTTCTGCACGAGGTGAATATATTAAAGTTCCTAAATATCCCACAATTACCATATTGCACCCTGCTCTCCCCACAGATGTTAGCACAACTCAAAGACAGATTATATCAATGAGTCAAGGATCTGGCAGTTTGGGTTTCTGTGGTGAAATGAATGAACCTTTGTGCTGTCTCTGGCTGTTAGTTCTGAGGCTCACTCTGGGGAGGTGGGTTACCATTCGTGGCTCATCTTTCCTCTGGTTTCCTCACAGGCACAGACCGGAGAATTCATTATATGATCAGCAAAGGTGGCAGTGAAGCCCTTCTTCAGACTCTGGTAGATACGGCGAGGTCAGCTTCTCCTGACTCTGACATCCTCCTGCCTCTCTTCAGGCTGTTGGCCAAAGTTGGCCTAAGAGGTACTAACACTTCAAGACCTAATGATGACTGACAGCATGCTTCTGAAGTTGTCTCCTGAGAACAGTTGGGGAAACCCTTGTAGAAAGGCAGAAGGAAGGTCTTAAGTGCCCTGGTGATGGCAGAGCCAGCCATATAGGGGAGGCGATTTCACTTTTGGCTGTTGTTATTTTGAGGCACAGAGTCTTACAGGTTTTTGAGACAGGGAAGCCTCAGACTTACTGTAACCCTTCTGCCTCAGCTTTCTGTATACTGGGATTATAGGCATGAATCTATAACTTGACAAGGTTAATATTTTTTTAAATACAGATTTCAGGTAATAGAGTGCTTAGGAATAAACAGATGACACACAGAAGTTGTAGTCACATCTGACGTGGACTGCCAAAGCATGGATCATAAGTCAGAAAAGATGGGAGTGACTTTAGTGCATTTTAAATGCGTACGCAAAGTGAGACCATTTTATGAAATATTTGGAGACAGAGTCTCATGTAGGCCAAGCTAGCCTGGAACTCACTATGTAGGAAAGGATGATCTTGAAATCCTGAGAGATGGGATTATAGGTGATATCCCACCATGCCTGACCACACTTGTGTAGTCAATCTTTAGAGCTATCATAGAAAATTGCCACAGACTGTCACTGATCACCGTAATTATAGTCTGTGATGCTTCTGGATCCTCTGAATCCAAAACCAAGTCCTGGCAGGGTAGGTTCCTTTCGGAAGTCCCAAGAGAGAGTCTGTTTTCTGCTTCTCGTCTGGTGTTGCCAGGCCTTCTCCTCTCTCTCTCTCTGATTTATATTCTCTATCTTTGTGTTCACAGAGTGTTCTCTGTGTATTTACTTTGTTGTCCTCTCCATTTCATATAGGGGTATCAATCATTAGATTTAGGCCCCACCTTTTCCTGTCTGATCCCCTCTTGGCGGACATATCACCCACTGTGTGTGTGTATATATATAGGAATAGAGGTTCTGACTATCTACCCCCTGCCTCCACCTCCCAATCCCCTGGGGGATCTTGAAATACTTTCTCAGGTCTCTGGAACTTTCTGGAGCAAAACTGAATAATCTAAACATTCAGAGTTCATGCACACTTTGCAAAAAGGCTTTAACAGTTAAGCATAAACTGCGTGTTGAATATCGTGACGGTCACAATTGAGAAGCTCAGGCCCCTTTGATGTTCACTGCCAGGAGCTGAAGCCAAAGGCCCTGGCGCACAATGTTTAGATCTCTGCTTCAAGTTCACAGACGGACTGAGACATAGGCATTAGCTAGCTCCTGCATAAGTATGTCCCAGTATAATTAACAACATTTTACTTAGTGATTGTTCAGCCAGGGTCACTGTATGCACTACTCTACATATGCCAAACATCTCTGTGACCAAGACAGTCAAGTAGCCTGCTCATACAGAGCTTCTGTTCCAAGTGGGGCAGGTTAGCTGGTCAGCAAATAATTAACTGGATGATAGAAGACTATGATGAGTGTCTCAAGGAAGAGGATGAATGATGCTCCCCTAAGATGGCACGGTCAGGGAGAGGTGACATTTGAGCTGAAACTTGAAGATCGGGGGAAAGTCAGCAAAGCTGAATGGGCCAAGCGAACTCTAAGAAAAGACAGTAGAGATCTGATATATCCCCCAGCCACACAGTGCAGCCTGGTTTCAAGTCTGCCCCTGACACTGATCAGCTGTGTGACCCTCGTCAAGTTACTTAAGGTTTATAAACTATGGTGCCCTTATGTTTAAAGTGGAAGTATAAACTTTAATCCTAGAGTTTCTAGGGAGAATAATTGAGGTATTAGCTCACATTCTTATGTGGCCCCGGACCTGCCAGTCAAGTGATAAGAGACATACAAGGGCTGTGGTCCCCAAGTTACTGTTTTTTGCGTATGTGATATATATATATATACACACACACACGTGTGTGTGTGTGTCCATGTATTCACATGTATGTATGTACATGTTGAAGCCAGAGGTTGACATTGAGTATCTTTCTCAATTTCTCTCCACCTTATTTTGGAGACAGGGTATTTTGTTGAACCGAAAGCTCACTGTGCTTTATTTGTTTGTCACTTAACCCCTGGGATCCTCTTCCTGCTGCCTCCACCCTCAGTGCTGGGATTACAGGTTTATGTACAGCTCCACACTGCTGGTCTCCTTGCTGTAGTGGATCCAAACTAAGCTCCTCATGTTTACACGCCAAGAGCTCTCACCCACTGAGTCGACTTCCCAGCTTCAGTGTTTTTATTTTTTATTTTATTTTTTTTCAGTGTTTTTATTTTTACAGCAAATTTTATTGTGTATATTTGGGGTTTTCAGTGTGGCATTATGAAATACAAGTAGCGTTGCCGTTACCACGGTTAAGTAGATAAACATATCTATCATCTCACAGAGTCACTTTATTTTGGTGACAGGAGCAGCTATAATCTACACATTGTAGTGTGGTACAATTTTGTTAACTTCATCTTCGTGTTGAATACAAGAGCTCTGGATTTGCCAACCCTATTTATTTGTAATGCTATCTCTTTGGGCTCATCCCCCTTCCCTGCTTCCTCTGCTCAGCCCCAGAAGTCAGTGGAAAGCACTGCTACTGCATTCTCTGTCACTGTGCACACATTTCCTCATGCTAGTGAGGATGGCTTGTCAACCAGACAGGGGAGAATAAAGATTGGCGAGGGTGTGAAGAAAGGGACCTTTGTACACTCTGTGGTGCTGAGCTTCTGGACGGCCATTATTGAAAATGACAGAGAGAATTTAACAACCACAAAAGAGCTACCACGTGGGCCTGGTAATATACACCTGGAGTCCTAATACTTGGAAGGAAAAAGCAGGACAATCAGGAGTTCATAGCAAGCTCAGGACCAGACGGGGCTACAGGAGACCGTACTCAAAACAAACAAACACTGAAATCACCATGTCACTCAGAAATTTTCTATAATCTTTCACTTGAACGTATACCCAAAGAAGAGGAAATAACTATCTCATTATGATCTCTGCCTTCCCGTGATCACTGACTCACTATTCACAATAACCATGACATGGAAATAGTGTAAGCGTCCTTGGATAAATAAAATGTGATATACATATGCAATGAAATATTATCTAGTCTAATGGGTTGTACCAGAAAATATTATGCTAAATGAAATAATGAAACAAATAAAAGAATATGTTTCTATGAATCTTATAATCATCATGATGATTTGGGCATCAAACTTAGGAAAGGACACAAACAAATGCTACCAGACACAGTCACTTACCTGATAGTGGGAGCAAGAATATAAAGAAGAGGTGCTTTCCTCTTGCTTTCAATGCTTATTTTGTAACTATTGAGATGATGATAATGAATGACTTACCTACAACACTAGACATCATGTTATTAGAGCAACCATTACTCTTTAATTTTAATTTTATCTTCTTGAGGGCTTTTCACCTTTTATTATGATTTTTTTTTGTTAGATGGAAATATTACCACCCTCTACTTATAACTTTGATCTAACGTCTCCGAAAGATCTATACTATCATCTGCATATACAAAACAACATCCCAACAAAGAGCAAGATCCTTGCTGGGCATGACTCCAACCCCAGCACTAGGCAGTGTTGGGTTCCAGGTGGAAGCCAAGAAAACTCACTTCAGATACAGAAGTTTAGAATGAAAGCTTTATTTTCTGAGCTCAGGGGGGCGGTCAGTTTGGGTCTGAATTTCATCCTCCAGAGAAAGATGTTTTGCATATTTAAAAGTGAAAATCCACAATTAGCTCCCACGGGGGCGGGAGGGTGGGGAGCACAGTGAAACAAGGTAGTCATCTCTGACTCAAGTTATTTTTGCTTTCTAGACAAGCAGTTCTGGCTGACCTTTAATTCGATTGGTCCTAAGTAACGTTTATGGTCAGGGCCAGCTGCGCTTATGGTTGAGGAATTTCTGGGGAACAAGACCACAGAGTATACCGAACAGAAACATAGTTTTTGGTTGACCTGAACTTGTATAGATACAAGTATCGGCAACAAGCTGAGATGATATGGCTGTTAGGCCTGAAACAGAAATGGCTATAGTTATGCTACCCAAAAGAAGCAGCCCTCATCACTCAGGAAGCAGTGGCAAAGGCAGGTGTAGGTAAGTTCGAGGCCAGCCTGGTTTTCATTGTGATTTTCAAGACAGCCATGGTTATGTTAAAAAAAAAAAAAGCCTATGTCAAACAAACAAACCAGCCAACAAATAAAAAACAAATCAAACAACAACAAAACCAAAAAGAAACCAGGGACCCAATCAAAGTCAACGCACTATATTCTAATGCTGTGCTAATTGTTTTCTTCATTTCAGATTTATCTTAAGGACTTTGGTACATCTGAGGGTGAATGGGAGTGTCTTTAGATTCAAAGGCTTTCAGGTTTAGAACCCAGAGCCTCCATGTAAATAAATACATTCACACTTCGCTCTTCTGGTGTATTTGGCTCCAACGGGACATATTTAGAATATTTTAAAATAGGTTAAAAAGTGTCTTTGGCTATAATTATTCTCTCACTGTGTCATTTTCTTTCTCTCCTGAAACCTTCAGGATGAATGTGAGGCATAACTAACAGATGGATTTGTGTTCCTAGATAAGAAGTTTGGACAGAAGGCACTGGAGTCAGAAGCACTTGATGTGACCTTGATTCTGGCCAGAAAAAACCTGTCCCACAGCCAGAACCTTCTCCACTGTCTCTGGGCATTGCGTGTATTTGCCTCCAGTGGTAAGTTCTGGATGTGATCTGGGACACCTGGAAACCAGGTGGTGTGTGTGTGTGTGTGTGTGTGTGTGTGTGTGTGTGTATGTATGCATATGGTCCCATACAGACACCTAAAGGAACCTGGCAATCCAGAGGCCATGGAGGGCAGAAATTGTTTATTTGCTGTCTTCGCCAGGTAGAGCTCTTGAGCTAGTTCCTATGTATTGACTTTGGCTTTCCCTCTGAGTAGCGGTTACATAATCCTCAGTTTCTCTGTCAGGAAGTACTACCATATCCAGAAGTGCCTTGGCAGGAGGAAGGCAGACTTTTCTAAGGCCTTGACATAGTCATAACATTACGTATTACATATGCTTTAAAAAGCTTCAGAGATAACTCAGCTGGTAAAGTGCTCGACTTGCAAGCGTGCAGGCTTGAGAACCCTCAGCAAAATGCTAGGATGGTGGTGTGTGCTTGCCTCCCTGGAGCTTGCCTCCCTGGAGCTGGGGAGGCAGAGACGGGAGGATTCCTGGAACTTGCTGGCAAGCTGCCGTAGCCTACCTGGTAACATCTAATCTAATGTGCAAGTCTCAAGGGAAGTAGATGCTATTCTTGTGGAGGAGACACAGCCTCCTCAAACAAGTGCATGTAAACTCACCCACACATTTGTGCACATATGTGCACACACACATATGAAAACAAAGAATGGTCCTTATTCATTCCACAAAACCACTCACTAATGTAACAAAAGCCTTACTGATTTTTTTTTTTTTTCTAACCTCATGCTCCTTCCCAACAAATCCTCTTTCTGGGTGATTACCTCTGTACATGCCGGCTGATAGTTATTAAGCATCCATTTACCTCACATATTTTAATTATTACAGTAATTGCGTGTTTAGATCTACACTTTTATATCTCGGAAAAGAAAAAAAGGCAGCTGCTTAGAATAGTGAAGTAATTACTTAAATGTATACAGATAAAAAGTCTTGGAGGCTTGCTTTAAAATTTCCAAAATCATGTTACTTCTTACTCCGTGTGGATGCACTTTTCATTAATAGATTAGATTCTGTATGTCCTATCTCCTATGTAATGAACACAGACTTTCATTTCTCCTTTCTCAGCTCTCTTCCTGGGGAATAAAAGTGAAAATTATTTAGATGTAAAATACTCTGGAGGGGAAAGACTATGGGCTTAGAGCCAGGGAGCCCTGAATTTGACTCCGATACTATTTCTTATGAGTCATGGAACCAGGGCACTTGACCTGGTTAACCTCATTTTTTTTCCTTTGTAAAAATTATAGCGCTAATAATTATTGCTATTAATCTGCTAGGTTTTTGCCTCACTAAAACAACAGAAATTAATTTCCTCACAGTGCTAAAGGCTGGGGGTCTGAGACCAAGATGTTGGCAAGGTTTGCTTTCTTCTACAGCCTGTCTCCTTGGTCTTAAGATTCTGTCAGCTCTCCATGTCCTCATGTGATCTTTCCCATGGGCCTGCACATCCTTAGTCTCTTTCTAGGTTTAAATTTTCTCCATGACAGATTCGGTTATATCCCTTCTCCAATAGCTTCCCTTTAACTTGGTTGCTTCTTTAGGTCATAGGAATTAGGGCTTTGAAATGGATTTAGAGGAGTGCATTCAACCCTCAGCAAATCCTGTAAACTTGTTGAGTGGGATAAACAAGACCATGTCTATAAGTAAGACCATGACACAGCAGCTGCCTTATCCCATCCCACTTTTTCCCCTAATATTTTGAAATCACATGAAGAGTACATGTGAGTGGAGTAACTAGGGCACAGTCCCTTTAAATATCTTAAGAACTGCTAAAATATTCCCTTTTTACTAATTTTTATCTTATTTGAAATACAGGATCTCATGTGGCACAAATTGGCCTCAAACTCACCGTGCAGCCAAAGATCACTTGGAATTCCATTTCCTCCGCCCCACCCCCCAAATGCTGTGATTACAGTCATGTGTCACTATATCTGGCTCAGTATCTCAGTTTTCACTGTTGCATCCTTTTAATAAACACAGGGTACACATAAAGAGACCATTTTTTCAATAATAATAATAATAATAATTAAAAATGAATTATTGGTTCTTTGTTCACAGTATCTTCTCTCTCTTACACACACACACACACACACACACACACGGAGAAAAGAGAGAGAACAAAGAATATCAGAAAGCATTTGGGAATATCTGAATGAATCTGTGCACATCCATCTCCAAAACAATAAAAGAGGAACTGTAACATTTTATGAAAGACAACTGTCCTTAATGAGTAGCCTAAAAGCATGCCAGCCAATTTGGAGCCTGCCAGCAGTACAAGACTTAATATATCTTTTGGTTTCCTAAAGGCTGAGTGACTTGCTATCTTTAGTACATATATGTAATGGTTATGAATATATAGTAATACAGCACCAGCTTAGCTCTGAGAAAGCTAGTAATTTGTCTGTGGGTGTGAGAAGGTAACCAGTTGGGTCATACACTAGCCTACATTTATTATTCTAGCTAGCTGTTTGATAAAGCCCTGGTGCCTCTCTGCATTTCATTTACTCATGAAAGGCTGACAGAATTTAAGAAGAGTGTGGGATCTGTTTGGTGAATTGCGACACACTATTGACCATTTCCGCAATGTTTCTGCAAGCTTCCTGCAATGGGTTTATGATAGCCAATGTACTTGTTGGCAGTGACCACGTGGCCAGGTTGGGTAACCAGTAAGGGTGATCCCAGTGAGGTTTCCTTTTGTATCCTCTCCTGATTTTAAGTCTAGTCTTCCACATTAGAATTAGTGTTATTAAAACCAATTCCACTTAATGACATAATTCTTGCTGAATCATCTGCCAGTTATTTTTTTAAGCTTGTGTTATTCCCCACTTTAGAAGTAAGTAAGGACTAAATTGGCAACTGTAAGAGTGATGGGCACAAGCAGGACATCAAACCCATCCAATTAATTCGGGTGGTGATGGTCTGTACTCTCCTCAGGATGTAGGCACAAAGGATGCTTCAGGAACATGTACTCCTTGTAACATCCAAGACATTGGCCTCAGTTGTTGTCTGGTAGGCATTACTGTGGTATTACCACCTCCAGATTAGAATTCCTCTCTCCAGGCCTGAAATAAGTCAGTCTAAGACATTTGTTCCTGTCTTTGCATCTTCAAGATGTCTCATCCCACTCATTTTTTCTAGAATAAGTTGGGCCAAAGGTGTCAGGTGGTCCTAGATCTTCCCTCCCAGAAGCATCAGTACAATGGGGGAAAGAGAATTATTTTTCTTCCTTTCATTTCATTGTCTCCTCCTACAATTTTATATCCCACCGTTTCCTGTTTTGTGTGATCTGTGCTCTTCTTAAATTCAGCTGAGTCTCAAAGGGTATGGACCACATTGGAAAGAGGCTAGAGCATCTTTGGAGGTGGCAATAGCATTTATTTATCTGGTGTTCCCTGGGCTTCCCATCATTCAAATCCATGACCATGTTTTAGTACCCCCTCCCCAAAATGGGTGAAAAGGGAAAAATTCCCACACTGGTTATCTCAGAGCACAAGGACTGATTCTTCTACTGGTGTTCTAATAGAGATGCCATCAACTCATTGCCTCAGCCTTAGGGGATTCAAGTATTAAAACTGAGGAGAACTTGAAATTGAGGTAGAAAGAAAGAGCTATCCCACTTATTAGATTGTTAAAAGAGGTTTTTAATTTTTTTGTTTTATTTTTCTTTGGAGTGTATTAAATTCCTTAAAATTGTCAAGGATTAAATCCAAGTTGTATTAGCACATCTTCTTGTGACAATAGCTACTGACTACTGTGCTCTTTGTCTTCAGTAACCACAGGAGCCATGCTGGGAATTAATGGAGCAATGGAACTGCTTTTCAAGGTCATTTCTCCTTACACCCGGAAGCACACCCGGACAATCAGGTACAGGGCATGTTCACAGCGCCCCTAGGCTCTGTGTGATGGATGGATGAATGGAGATGGCTGTCCTTAGATCTTCTTGATGCTTCCAGTCTAATCTGTTGATGCCTTCTTTCTTGCATCTTTCTTGATGTGGGCTGTATCCCATATCAAGCTGTGTCTCTACCTGCCCCCAAGTTTTTCATTTCCTCTTATCATCATAATCTCATCAAATGAGCTTATAACTCTCAAGCCACAATGTCGAGGGCTTCATCTAAGGTTACAGATCTAGGGGATGGCAGAGGTGAAGTTTAAATCCATGTCATTCAGACATAAAAAACCTCACGTTCTTTTTTGTTGTTCTTGATTTTGGTCTGGTGCTTTCAGATAAATCTTTTTTTTTTTTATTTAACCTGCAGTGATAAATGAGCATAATCCTCAAAAGACAGCCCAGGAGTGACACAGTCTCAAAAGAATCAGCCAGTTAAATGTCGTAGATGAGTTCTGAGCCTTCTAATGGTTCGTCATGGTAGTGTGCTGTCTTGTTATGTGGTTTTATGGTTGGAGAATGAAACCTGGCCTATTCTATTTGCCTCTGCATCCTAGAGGAGTGAATCACTAAGTTAAAAAGGAAGATGGTTTCATATAAAGACTTTAGAGATATTCGGAACCATTAAGATCCATCATTTATAGGAGTGACTCAGCAAGGACCTTGAGAGAATATTAGAAGAAATTCAGCCAATTTCTAAGATATATGGGGTCATTTGGCAAGTAGCATTTCCATGCCCAGCCATGATATTTTCTGCATCCTAGCATCAATCTTAAGCTCCTGTTTCACCTGATTATTTTTCTCTTGGGTCACCACAGTTATGCCATCATCATCTATTCTCACCTACAGTTCTCTACAGCAGCGTTTCCTGAAGTGAAATATATTACAAATCAGCCAAAAAAAATGGCCTCATCAAATAAATTGAGAAGTTCTGGCTTAAACAAAGTGAGATAGGTTTCTTTACTCTAAGAATTCATAGAGCCTTTTATGAAACTCATACATACTTGGCCTATGATGTCGTTGGAGTGTGTGCTCCATTCCAAGACTGATTTGGCCAGGGAACTCTACTTTATACATGTCACCTTTGTAAAAGGCCTAGAACAGCAGGCATTTCATTTTGGAAGTTTTCTCTTTAAACTGAGAATTTATTGCTAAGCAGGAGTCAGTCCAATCCTCTACCAAAGGATCCTCATGTAATAAGTAAAAAACTTCAGAGTAAAAAATGGGTAAAAATAACCTCTTTATTTTTCTGTAGTATTATTTTATTTTGGTCTTAAATGTCTATTCCACCAGATGACAAAAATTCTTACCAGGAATTGATATCAGATTAGCAGTTCTTTAGTCCATCTACTGCCTTTCCATCTACTGCGCACCTCTTCTGAGAATGTAAAAAAGAAACTATGGGTAGCAGTGAGGAACACTGATGGAAATAGTTTGTCCTTAATCTCCTGTCCCCACTGAAATGTTCAGGTCTTAGATGTCTACTTTTGTCACTGTGCCCTGCCTTTGTTGATGAGATCGGCAGTCTCAATGTGTCTTTCGGTCACCAACATGCTTTTCATAATGCTATCTCTAATACTCTTCCTATATATGTGGCTGTCTGGTTTTCTTATAAACTCTATGAAAATCAATGTAGTGTTCACTGGGCCCTTGCACATGAGTCACCCTCTTTGTCCTGAGTATCATACTGTTTGAAGGGTTTTTCTAAGAAGTCCTTATCAGTTAACCTTGGGTATCAAGGCACTGGGCCCTACAGTTTTCCAGTGCTGATGGCTTTTGTTGTCTCCATTATTAAGGCCAAGATTGGGAGAATGGGAGAACAAAGTGACAAGAACAGCATATGAGATAATAAATTGATGTCATTCAGACCTAAAACCTCATGTTCTTTTTTGCTGTTCTTAATTTTGATCTGGTTCTTTTCTTAGAAGTCCCCTTCTTAGGGATACCTACTGTTGCCATCTGTATTGCTTTGCTGTCCTCCTGCAAAAAGTCAAGTTCAGGTACAGATCTGATCAAGGTTCCATAGAACAGTGGACAAATAACCTCTTGATTGATAGGGGTGGATGCTTCCAAGAACAGGAAAATTGCCAAGGATCTCAGGAGTATTTTCTAAGCACCATACCCACCATTTCTGCAGTCTGATCTGCCTTAGATATTTTGTGCTAGATGGTACCCCTTCTTACGCAAAATGCCGAACAAAAATCCAAACATCTGCAAAGAAGAGGCCTCTTCAACAGCCTGTACAGTGTAGCTGTCATGGCCATGGTGTTGATTAGGTGCCTAGCACCATGCTCAGCTGTTAGCTTGCACTATCTCATTTTGAGCCTCTTTTCTTCTATGAGGCAGGTGCTATCATTGTGCATAAATTTACAGGGGAGGGGGAAATTGAAGCTGAAAGAAGTTAAGTGACCTGCTGGGGATTTTTGTGTAAGAGCCAGGATTTAAGTACTGTCTGATACACGAGCCTTAGCTTTTAAAGCACTAAGAGTATCTTGCAGTCTATTTCCAGTGTTATAGCTCTAAAACCGCCATATGTAAGACAATCGTAAGTAGTTAGAGTTTGCTTAAATTTCTTTTATCTTCTAAACTGTTCATATCCATGGAACAATTTGCTTAATGATAGGTAATCTTTCTCCTCAGTTGAATGGCCATTTCCTCTCAAAGGCTAAATAGCTATACTCCCTGCTTTTGAATTCTTTTCCCAAACTACTTTGTTTTCTAACCTCCATCCTCCACACCCATTCCCAACTAGATAAGGAGTGAAGGCACTGAAATTGGAAGACACCCTTTAGCAGCTCTAGCTGATTAGTTGGTGAGCCACTTTACTTTTCTTACTAACTCTGGCATGTCTCTATGAGTGAATACCAAGTCTTACCTTATAGGCTTGTGTAGACATTAGAAATAATGGCTAGACAAGTCTTTGAGATTTGACATGCTAGCATATGTCAATCACCAGTAATAGAGATACAGCTGGGTAATAGGCTGCTTGCCTACAGCCAGACAGCTCCCTAATCTCCATCTCCCAGATCTCAACTGAGATGAGCCCAAATAAACTCTACTTAATTGCCTGCACTATGGCTTTGAGGATTCTTCCAGGTATATGGCAGCTTGCCTGTAGGACATGAATAGTCCTACTGAGTATTGTTTTCCAAACCTTTACAAGCTATGGAAGAGTTATTCCAGGATGTTTTTATGAGAGCTGGTGGCCAGTGTGGTGCCACTGAGACTCCTTCCTCCTGTGGAGATTAAACCTGCTCTGCTTCTCCCATGTGTACCTAAAATAGACATGCAGCTGTCCTCTGCTCTCCAATGGTACTCAGGGAAAGATTTATGACAGTAGCTCCAGCATTAGTAGGGAGAAAGAGCCTGTGCAGTGATATCACAAGCCTCCTGTGGCCTTATGCCAGCCTCCATGCCTGGGAAGGTAGACATTCCAGACTTCCTTCATTTTCTAGATGCCCACCATGTCGTCACTCTTCACCAATGCACTATTGTGTTGGCTTTTGCCTTCTCACTTCCTTTTGCTCCCCATGTCTGCCATTTTGGTCTGAACAGTCATGGTCAGACTTTGAAAGCTATTAGAGTGATCTGCTCTAAGTGATCTGCTCTGACTTCAAGCCACCAACAATGTGCTTCAGCTTATCTCTCATTCCTCTTCTCACCACTTTATCTAACCAGCTGCCTCTAAGTATAGTCTGCTACTGGAATGGTATTGCCATTTTATCAGAAGGTAAAATAGCTACCTAGTTTCCATGTCTGGGGTGTGGGGGAGAGGGAATTGCCTTTCCTCAGTGTTTCTCTGGAATTGTTATCATCCTTTCCTTCAACATACTTTGTACTTAACTTTGTACATTGTTGCCCGAGTGTCTTCTCTTCCCTCTAAACTCAGCTTATCAAGATAGAAATTGAATCATGTTTACCTTGTTCCTGCCCCCTGTCCTACAGGGTCTGGCTCCATGTATAAACTATGTATGTTCGCAATTAAATTCAAAAGCAATGTATTTTAAAAGCAGCTCAGTTTCCCAGTGGAATCCCTAGTAAGGGGAACAGGGACTGTCTCTGACATAAGCTCAGTGGCTGCCTCTTTGATCATCTTCCCCTGAAGTGGGGAGCAGCCTTACCAGGCCACAGAGAAAGACAATGCAGCCAGTCCTGATGAGACCTGATAGGCTAGCATCAGAGGGAAGGGGAGGGAGACCTCCCCTATCAGTGGACTGGGGGAGGAGCATGGGAGGGGAAGAGCGAGGAAGGGTGGGATTGGGAGGGGACAAGGGAGGGGGCTACAGCTAGGATACAAAATGAATAAATAGTAATAAATTTAAAAATAAATTAAATAAAAATTAAAAAATAAATTAAAAATGTACATAATCATTCTTATTTATAAGGTCCTGTGTGATGATTTGGTGCAAGCATACAATATGTAAAGAGTACATTAGAGCAGTTAGTGTACAAAGCACTACACAAATTTTGCTTTGTGTATTATTTCAGGCAGAGACTACATTAATCACCTCTGCGTCACTCTATGTTAGTATGTGTAATGTCATAATATGCACTAAGAGAAATATTTTAACTAAAAAAATATTGGTGATTTCTGAATGTATCAATACATGCAGTGCACCATTTAGAGAGTAAGTCGCTTTGTGTTCATTGTCATCTTTGTTCTTGAGCCTACACTGGGTCACCTGTAGGGTCCCACTGTATGTCTAGACACATTTGAAAAATCATGTGGCCCTTCTACCAAGAGCTGTATGGAATGAGGGACTGGGGTGCCTCTGGAGAGAAGTCAGCCAAGAGAAGAGAAGCTGGACATCAGCTCTAAAGGGAGCAAGGTTTTGCTTACTGGAGGGAAGGGAAGCATAAGAGCCCTGTGTCTTGTTTAGGGTTGTCCGAGAGAGCTGAAAGGTTGGTTGCAGGGGAATACAGGAGTGAGGAGCAACACTCCCATGAAAATGTTGCTTTTCTTTGAATTAGGTAGCCAATGTTGGGGCTTTAGAGTCTATGGGGCTGTTCTGTAAAGATCGGAAGAAGGAAATGATCCTAGGTGAGAGTGTGGCCCTTTGTTTCATGGGTAGACCAGTTTGTTTATCCACACAAAATTGTCCTGGATCAGTCCAAACTTACAAAGTTGGACTCTTTCCTGAGGCCATGGTGAGCACATGCAGGTCTTGTGACTTAGAAGAACTTGCATTGTTCCATGACTCAACATTCTCTGCTTCAATCTGCCCTCTCTTCCTTCACTTCCAGGGCTTCAGATTTTTAGTAGTGATGATGTCTATGTCCACTGCATGTCCACTTGACATTTCTCAAATCATAGCTACATCCTCTCTGATCCTGCTGGGTCCTCATACCATAATATTTAATCCATGGTTGAAGCTGACTTATCAGATGTTACCTGTATACAGTAGCTCCCAGGACCTTAAACTATGCTAGCTTGCCATGCTGCACAGATGTTTTAGCCAATTAGAATTTTCTTAGCAGGAGCTGCTGCTTCAACCCCATTGCATTTTCTGATCATTGCATTGAGTGCTGAGAAAGAAGATTCAGGATTATCCATAGGCTGAGATTTTTTTTTCCATTCTTCATTGGCCATTGTCACTGAAGCTTCCGCAGGAATATGGGAAGCTTAGATTTGTATTCAGGACTATGCTGGCCTCACCCTTACACAAGAGGTCTTTAATATCATTACTCCTCCTATCTCAGGCTTTCAGAAGATCTATCATACTAAGATTTATGTTTCAGGATCAGGGTTCTTTGAGGCATGGGCTGTCTTGGCACAATTGTGGGTCATATTCTGTGCTCTAGAGGTCCTGGGATTAAATACCTTGGCAACAGAAGGCAGAGTTGTGTTTGGGCCTCTAACAAGCCACATAAGCAAATTCTTCAGTTTAGTGTCCCGTTGGCTGTCCTAGTTGTTCACTCCCAGTACTTAGAATAGTGTTAGTGATCTTCTCCCTTTAGAGCTCTTCTCTGCCAGGGCTCTTTGGCATTTGAGCTTTGCCTGAGTGCAGGATTACTGGGCATTGCTTCATTGGCAGCTATTTGTGGTGATTTCATCTTCAGTTTATGAGTTAGAAAAATGTCCCATGGTTCTTTTTTCCCCCCCTAACCACTGTCTTTCCAAAGTCAAGCCTTCTGAGCTTTCTCTGGCCACCATACCATTCCATTTTATTTGATCATAGTTGCTGATAAATGAATGAAGACTCAGCCAAAGCTAGTTGTTTCCTTGTTATCATGAGCAACTTAGGTGACACAGCTTTGTCACTGAGAGAGTGGGGGTTCAAGTTACAGAAAACAGAATTTTCTGTTTCTTGAAATAGCTACCATATTCCTCCTGGGTGTTCTTTGCTTCTATTCTCAGTAAAAGCATTATAACCACTCAATGTTAAGTGGAAGCTGGGTTTTTCGGGGCATGGACTCATAAGGGTGATTTAGAAGCCGTGTACTTCAGAACACTTGGACTCAAATATTTTGGAACGGTAACAAAAAAATTCCAACACAGCTTCACAACTGCTGATATTGGGGATGGACACCATGGCTCGGCTTACTGACAGAGTGATTATGGCCTCTGCAACCTGACTCCAAGCCCGTAGTTAATAGTGGAATGAATAGTTTCCTACATGAATTAAACCCTGGCAATGAGGTCTACAGTTGAAATCCCTTTCATCTTCTTAAGAAGCCAGTGACCTCTCTCTGTTAGGCCCAGTCATAGATATTCAAGTCACAGGACTGAAAGTTGGACACTCCCAAGGAACTTTCCTTTTGTCCATCTCCTCCATCTAAGGTGAGGTCAATGAAACCCAGAGAAGCTCATCAAACTCCTAACGAGGTTCAAGACATACACATTATTAAAGGGCACTCTACTGCATACTTCGAAACAGATATGCCTTAGGACATTTGTCTTGTTAGACATTGTCAGTTAAGATTTACAACAACAAAACGTGTTTTTTTTTTTTTTTGTCCCTGAATGTCTAAATTTGTGCAACAATTATAATGCAGCCGAGTGACAAGAAGTATCCAATTATGAGCTTGAAAACTTGGGTTTTCCACACCCTGAAGATGTTCTTGCATGCTTTTGTTAGTCAGGACATCTGCTTTATTCTTCCTTAAAATTGACACAAAATATCCATTTTGGGCCTAGAAAGGCTTAGTTTAGAAACACTGGGAGCTTGAGGCTCTAGCCTTTTCCTTCTCCTTCATCTGAGAGCTCTCTGATCCCTTGTCGCCTCAATGAGGTAGTCTAGACATCCTGGGGAGAGGAGGCTCTGGGATTTATCAGTGACTGAGGTGTTCAGAGATTCCAAGACCATTCTTTTATTTTATTTTATTTTTTGCAGTTGTAATAATTTATCTTTTTGTTATTTTTATTTATTTATTTATTGACATGTTTTATTTTTTTTATTAAATTTTTATTATTTATTTATTTATTTATTTATTTTTTCAATGCAGTTTATTCAGGAACCTTGAACAATCCTCGGACCCCGGGGAAAGCCAGCCCACAGCTTAAATAGCCTCTGGGTAGCCAACCCAGGCGTGCCACGGGGGCAATGCAGATAGGTCCACATACATGGAAGTAAGCCAGATCCTCAGATCCTCAGCCTTAGCCAAATGTGGAATTGTTCATGACAGAGACAGTTTATTCACTTTGTAGCCCAGCTGTAGGCCCCTCCCTCATTCCTTCCCAATCCGACAATCCCTCCCTCCTCTCCTCCCTGCCCATCTCTAAGTCCACTGATAGGGGAGGTCCTCCTCCCCTTCCATCTGACCCTAGCTTATCAGGTCTCACCAGGACTGGCTGCAATGTCCTCCTCTGTGGCCTAGCTAGGCTGCTCGTCCTACGGGGGGTGGGGAGGTCAAAGTTCATGCCAGAGATAGTCCCTGTTCGCCTTACTAGGGTACCCACTTGGATATTGAGCTGCCATGAGCTACATCTGAGCAGGGGGTCTAGGTTATATCCATGCATGGTCCTTGCTTGGAGAATCAGTCTCAGACAAGCCCCTGTGCCCAGATGTATTTGGTCCTTGTGGAGCTCCTGTTCTCTGCAGGTCTTACTAACTCTTCTTTCATATGTTCCCTGCACTCTGTCCAAAGTTTAGCCATGAGTCTCAGCATCTGCTTTGATACACTGCTAGGTAGAGTCTTTCAGAGTCCTCTATGGTAGGCTCCTATCCTGCTTCTCGTGTTCTTCTACTTCCAATGTCCACCATTTGTCTTTCTAAGTAAGGATTGATCATCTTACCTTGGGTCCTCCTTCTTGTTTAGCTTCTTTAGGTGTACAGATTTTAGTAAGTTCATCCTATCATATAGGTCTAGTACCCACTTATAAGTGAGTGTATACCTTGTGTGTCTTTCTGCTTTTGGGATATCTCACTCAGGATGATCTTTTCTAGGTCACACCATTTGCCTGCAAATTTCATGATTTCCTTGTTTTTAATTGCTGAGTAGTATTCCATTGTGTAAACGTACCACAATTTCTGTATCCATCCCTCTGTTGAGGGACATCTGGGTTGTTTCCAGGTTCTGGCTTTTAAGAATAAACCTGCTACAAACAGGGTTGAACAATGTTCTTGTTGTATTCTTGACCAGCTTTTATATATATGCCTAGGACTGGTATAGCTGGGTCTTGAGTAAGCACTATTCCTAATTATCTGAGAAAGTGCCAGATTGATTTCCAAAGTGGTACAAGTTTACATTCTCACCAGCAATAGAGGAGGGTTGCCCTTTCTCCACAACTTCTCCAGCATGTGTTGTCACTTCAGATTTTGATCTTAGCCATTCTGAGGGGTGTAAGGTGAAATCTCAGGGTCATTTTGATTTGCATCTCTCTGATGGCTAAGGACGTTGAACATCTCTTTAAGTGTTTCTCTGCCATTCTACATTCCTCTACAGAGAGTTCTCTGTTTAGCTCCGTACCCCATTTTTTAATTGGATTACTTGATTTGCTGGTTTTTAACTTCTTGATTTCGTTATATATTCTGGATATTAAGTCTTCTGTCAGATATAGGGTTAGTGAAGATCCTTTCCCTGTCTGTAGGCTGTCGTTTTGTTTTGACGACAGTGTCTTTTACTTTACAGAAGCTTTTCAGTTTCATGAGGTCTCATTTATTGATTGTTGCTCTTAGAGCCTGTGCTGTTGGTGTTCTGTTCAGGAAGTTGTCTCCTGTGCCAATGAGTTCTAGGCTCTTCCCCACTTTTTCTTCTAGCTGATTTAATGTGTCTGGTTTTATGTTGAGGTCTTTGATCCACTTGGACTTTAGTTTTGTGCAGGGTGATAAATATGGATATATTTTCATTTTTCTGCGTGTAAACATCCAGTTGGACCAGCACCATTTGTTGAAGATGCTGTCTTTTTTCCATTGAATGGTTTTGGCTTCTTTGTAAAAAATCAAGTATCCATAGGTATGTGGGTTTATTTCTGGGTCTTCTATTCGGTTCCATTGATCCACTCTTCTGTTTCTATGCCAATACCATGCAGTTTTTATTACTATTGCTCTGTAGTACAGCTTGAGGTCAGGGATGGAGATACCTCCAGATGCTCTGTTGTTGTACAAGATCATTTTAGAAATTCGAGGTTTTTTGTTTTTCCACATGAAGTTGAGAATTTTTCTTTCAAGGTCTGTAAAGAATTGTGTTGGTATTTTGATGGGAATTGCATTGAATCTGTAGATTGCTTTTGGCAGGATGCTCATTTTCACTATGTTAATCCTACCGAACCATGAGCATGCAAGATCTTTCCATCTTCTGATATCTTCTTCAATTTCTTTCTTTAGAGACTTGAAATTTTCTCAAACAGGTCCAATACCATTCTTTTCTTTGGTTTGTGAACAATGATTGGCAAGTAGATAATTTCCACTGTTTCTGTGGCCTGATATACTCTATATGTCCCTGGTACACAGCATATTCCTATGTCCATCTCTATCCGCTAAAAGCCTACACTGTTTCACTTCTCCACAGTTACCTGTCCCTGTTTTCATCTTGATATGAGGCAGGTTCATATAACCTTTACTAGTATAGGAATAAGTCTTATAGCCCAGCCCAACATAGTAAGATTTTATACACAAGTTTGTATCTTTCTATCTTCCTACAGATCGTTTACCATTCTTTACAAAATGGTAAACACCCATGAATATATTAGAGAGAATTTAGGGAAATGAAGAGCGGTAGAGAAAGCCTCTTAGCAGAAACCACTCTGTGTTCACTGTTCTTTGCTCAGAGGGCACTAATATTTGTAATAGGCCATGGCCACATTCTGTAGGGAATGATTCCATAGTCACATACCATGAGCATAAGATCATAAAGCAAATCAGGGTGCTCTTTTCCTGTGGAGTTGATAGTGATGTGATGTGGTGTCTTGGAGATAAGTATGTTCAACATATAAAAGCCACCCAGTCAGCCAGAAAGGAAAAAGCCCAGAGGAAGCCATTACACATTGTTACTGAAAGCTAATTGTTTTCAGGAGTTTAGGCAGAGATTTTGGGATAAGGGCAGCTTGGAGGCTTTCTGCTTAGTTCAATTACAGTGCTATTTTGATATGGGATCTCAGTATGATCATCAGTTATATTCAACAGAGCTGATGAGGAAAATGGAGAACAATAGATGGCTATTTGAAAGATGTGAATTATTATAAATTAAGTCTGAATTTTGTTCAGATTGTACATCATAGGTATTCAGTAAATGCCAGTTACATTAATGAGCACTGATGCTTTAGTTTACCTGAGGTTCATCTTTTCAACCATTAATTTATTCATTCAATAGTATTTGAAGATTTTATTTTTAGCAGAGATGTGTGGGATTTGAGATGAAAAGAAATGGTTCTTGCCCTTAAGGATCTTGTAGAGGATACATATCAGCATTCAAATGAGAGAGACAAATACCATAATGATAGGGTATTCAAGAAGGGGGATCTCTGGGTACCCAGAAACTGGCAGAGAAGAATTTACAAGAAAAGAAGCTTTGGGCATGAAATGGCAAAGGCAATTTCCAAATGCCAAGGTTGTAAAAATCAGGCTTTTATAGATAGAGGCAGAAAAAAAAAAGTGAAAAACAGAAAGCACACACCTTTAAGCATGGATGTGCTTACACATACACACACAATTTAATGCATAATTGGAGTGTACCGCAAGAGTATGAAGCAGAAAACTCTCATCCA
Organism: Meriones unguiculatus; assembly: GCF_030254825.1. Lineage (NCBI taxonomy): Eukaryota > Metazoa > Chordata > Mammalia > Rodentia > Muridae > Meriones > Meriones unguiculatus. Next base: position 64,528,055 of record NC_083361.1, read on the forward strand.
AATTCATCTAATAAAACTAGTATCTTAAAAGAAAACAAAAGGAATAAATAATTCACAAAAAATGAAAAAAAAAAACCGAGTAAATTCATATGAATTCAACTCTTCAATATAAATATAAATCCATAAATATAAGTTAGATGAAGACACCAATTGTCTAAACCAGAGCAGCAAAGATTTGAAATATGATAAAACTCACTGTTGGTGAGGCTTCACTGAGATGAACACTTTGATGCTGGTGGGAATGCAGATGGATGGCACACTCACAGAAGCGATCGGCTGATGTTTACCAAGAAGAGAAGAAAGTCCCCATTACTCAACTCAAATTCTTCACTTCTTGAAATCTGTCCTAAATAATCATTGTGGAAGGTGGATGAAGATTCATGCCTACAAATATCCATCACTATGTTGTTTAAAATCGGAAATGATATAAACAGAAAATTCAATAACAGAAATTCCCTGGTAAATGTGATATGTTTATGTATTACAGTGTTATGGAGCAAAACACAAAAAATAGACTAGTGCAAGAGGTTTGTCTTGGAAAATTGCTTTCAATAAAAGCATTGAATAGAAAAATGTCAGTTTCAAAATTCATGTAAAAATATGTACAAAAACATCTAGGTCAAGATAGGAAAACTAGGGTTAGATTTTCTCTCCACATGAAAGAAATAAAAATATAAATGAGACAATATTCTTAAACATATAAACATCCAGCAGGAATGAATAGTAATCTCTGAAAGGTGAATTCCTGGTTGTGCCTGGTGACTGAATTTCCAAGGGATAGTGCAGGGAACATTGTTAGTGATGAATCCAGGTGCATCCCAAAAGAAACCTGTAGCTAAGGAGATGGAGTTGGGGAGCCAATATGAAGCTTAGAATCTAGAGCCTAGGTGCCTAGAATTTGCAGGACAGAGTGCTGGAGCTGATAGTCCTGGAAAGAGAGGACAAGAGAAAGATAAAAGGGAGAAAGGAAGGGAGAGGGAGGGAATATGAGTAAGAAAATGATTGAGTCTTCTCCCAGTTGATGAAACTGAGTAATAGAGGTGAACAAATTGCTGCTGAAAACTTTAAAATGGGGACTAGACTCAGGTTACCCACCATTGTGTTCATACTGAAAGCAGGCAAGAGACAGACATTGGAAGGAGAAAACAAGAAACAGAATAGGAGCCTACCATAGAGGGCCTCTGAAAGACTCTACCCAGCAGTGTATCAAAGCAGATACTGAGACTCATAACCAAACTTTGGGCAGAGTGCAGGGAATCTTAGGAAAGGAGGAGGAGATAGTAAGACCTGGAGAGGACAGGAGCTCCACAAGGATAGCAACAGAACCAAAATATCTGGGCACAGGGTTCTAAGACTGATACTCCAACCAAGGACCATTCATGGGTAAAACCTAGAACCCCTGCTCAAATGTAGCCCATGGCAGCTCAGTATCCAAGTGGGTATCCTAGTAAGGGGAACAGGGACTGTCTCTGACATAAACTCAATGGCTAGCTCTTTGACCGCCTCCCCCTGAGGGGGGTGCAGCCTTGCCAGGCCACAGAGGAGGACAATGCAGCCAGTTCTGATGAGACCAGATAAGCTAAGGTCAGATGGAAGGGGAGGAGGACCTCCTCTATCCGTGGGCTTGGAGAGGGGCATAGGAGGAGATGAGGGTGGGGATGGGAGGGGTTTAGGGAGGGAGATACAGCTGGGATACAAAGTGAATAAACTGTAATTAACATAAAAAATAAAATTTAATTAAAAAACCAACTAACTAATATTTTTTATAGATAGGTACAATATTCCTAACTTAATTTTAGCAAATTGTTATTAACAGAACACACAAAAAATTCAAGAACAAGCTATTACCATTCCATTGTATATATGTACCACAGCTTCATTTTCCATTCATCTGTTCATGGACATCTAGACTGGCTTCATTTCCTGCCTAGTGTAACTAGAGCAGCAACTGATACAGATGTGCAATTGTCTCTGTAGTGTAGTGCATAGCAAGGCTCTGAGATCAGAAGACTAAATTAACTGTATCTCTAAATAGTTCAATAAGTTACTGGTAAGTAAAACAAAACAAAACAAAACTTAAAAATATTTTTCTTTAAAAGAAGTTTCTTAAAAATTATTTTTAGGGGAGGTCCTCCTCCCCTTCCTTCTGACCCTAGCCTATCAGGTCTCATCAGGAGTGGCTGCATTGTCTTCCTCTGTGGCCTGGTAAGGCTGCTCCTCCCTCAGGTGGAGGTGATCAAAGAGCCAACCACTGAGTTCATGTCTGAGACTGTCCCTGTTCCCATTACTAGGGAACCCTCTTGGACACTGAGCTGCCATGGGCTACATCTGTGCAGGGGTTCTAGGTTATCTTCATGCATGATCCTTGTTTAGAGTATGGATACAAAGCGAATAAACTGTAATTAATAAAAATAAAATAAAATAATAAATTAAAAATTATTATTATTATTTTACTTATCTGTAATACATTATGACCATGACCACGTCCTCTTATCTTCTCTCATTTTCTACTCTCACTTATCTCCTTCTTCCTCCTGTTCTCTCACTTCCTTATCTTGTGCAGATAGTTACCTCTTTAGTGTGTTCATGACCATGGTGGCCACATCAGCTCCAGAAAACACCTCCACATCCTGTGGCTCTCAGAGTCTTTCTGTTTTCTCTTCCATAATCTTCCTTAGGTCTGCAAGGGGGTGTTATGGATAGCTTAGTTAGGACTGAGGTCTCACCAGTCACTTACTCTAAGTACTTTGACCAGTTATGAGTTTCTGCCTTAACCATCACTCCGTATGATTAGAAGCTTCTCTGATCAAGGTTGAAAACAGCTTGAGTCTGTGGGCATACATGTCCATGTTTAGAGTGAAGTTTGACCACAGGGCTGTTTATTAAGACATCAGGAATAAATTATATTCCAGGCCCAGTTTGGCATAGACACTGGTGTCATCCTTGTTCAGCTCACATTTAGGCAGTCATAATCTTTTGGCCACATTTATAGTATCAGGTATAACCTTTCTTCTTCTTCTTCTTCTTCTTCTTCTTCTTCTTCTTCTTCTTCTTCTTCTTCTTCTTCTTCTTCTTCTTCCTGACTTTATTATTATTTTAATGAAAGTGGTTAGTGCGATACTTCATTTCATTTCACTTTAGTTTTTTTTTTAAGATTGTAAAATAATTACAACAATTCCACCTCCTTTTTCCTCTCTCCAAACCCTCTCATATACCCTTCTTGGCTCCACTTCAGCATTATGGCCTATTGCTTTCCACTAATTGTTATTACATGGACATATGATTTGTATGTGTCAACAGAACCTGTTAAGTTCATATACTGTTACTTGTGTTTATGTTTCCGGGACTGACTGTTAGACACTGGACAATCATTTGGTGTATTCTTCCCCTGGGGAAGACCACCTCTTCCACTCCCGGCTTGCCTAAATTCCCTATAGTTCTTTGTGTAGGGTTGAGTCTTGTGGGCTTTTTCCTCACCCAGTTTGGCATAGACACTGGTGCCATCCTTGTTCAGCTCACATTTGGGCAGTCATAATCTTTTGACTACATGTATACTATCGGGCTTGTATTTCCTCCTGAGAGGCAGCCTCAGACCCAATCAAGCGATTGTTTACCAGCTTAAATAGTCATGGCGTGATTGCATCAGGGGACACACTTTGTCTGCCTGTTGCTATTGCAGCATTCCAGTTTTACAGGTGGATGAGGCCACTGATGAATTTTCACTTCTACCTTCTGGTAGCATGTACGAAAGCCACAAGGGAAGAAGCTTATGTCTTAGTCCACTCTGATTTTTCTGTATCTAAAGTATATGAGGCGCACTTAGCAATAGGGTCTCACTAGCTAGTTCTCTGTTGTTTGTGAAGCCTCTGGGGGCTTCATGGCCACCAATTCACAAAAAGTTATCCCACAGCCAGCACCGGGGTTTCTGTTTAAACATCATGGCTTCTTAAAACAGCATCATCTACCACTACCCAGTGCCTCCCTTTACACTCCCTTTTAAAAACTACTACATATATTCAGTTCTCTTCTTAAAACGTTGGTTTCTACATGGTGTGTTTATGCATTTCAAGTTTTTTCTTAAATTCTGAGATGTTGCCTTTATTTAGCATAGGTATTTTATGCATCACATATATTTTTCACTAAATTTAATTTTTAAAAGTTTATTCTTCTCTCATACAATTCACCCTGACTGCAGTTTTCCCTCTCTCTCCTCTCCCTATACACTTCTCTTTTTCTTTATCCCCCACCCCACTTTCATTTAAGTCCCTTGAGTATATGTCCTCTACTTTCATATAATTTATGCCTTACTGTCTCTCAGAAGAATCTGCCCTGCATATCCCGTGGCCCCATTGTTACTTCAGCCTTTAGAGACACCTCTGCCAACTAAGGACAGAAACATAAATATTCGAAGCTATGATCTATATGTGAGTGAGACTATATACTGTTTATCTTTCTGGGCCTGAAGGACCTCACTCAGTATAACATTTTGTAGTTATATCAATTTTCCTAAAAAAAAAGTAATCATATTATTCTTTAGTGATTAGTAGAATTATGTTTTGTATATATACCTCATTTTTATTATTCTTTAATAGTGGATGGAGAGCTAGCCTGAGTCTACTTCATAGCTATTGTGAATGGAGCGGCGATGAACACGGGTGTGCAGTTATTTTTGTGCCAGGGTATACAATTATTTGGATAAATGCCCAGGAGTAGTATATCTGAGTCATATGATAGTTACGCTTCTAGCTTTTTGAGAAACCTCCACCCTGATTTCTAAAGTGCGTGTTCTAGTTTACACCCCCTCAACAGTGAGTGAGGGTTCCTCTTTCTCCATATCCTCAGCATTTGTTGGCAGCTCTTATTTTTCCATCTTTTCTTTTGGATACTCTGATTGGAGAGGTAAGGGATATTGATGTACTTTTGAGTTGCGTTTCCATGTCATGTTTGTCAGACATTTGTGTTTAGTATTTTATGAACTCTGCTCAGAAGTGTGCTGAGATTTTTGTCGGGACAACATTGAAACTGAAGATTGCTTTTGATTTTCAGTCCCATTAAATGATTGACTAGTTAGGGATAAATCTGAGAATAGATGCAAAAGAAATGCATGCTGCAAAATTCACAACACTGCAGAGACAAAATAAACTGTAGCCAAGCAGATAGAAGTGATGGCGCAGAAGACTTGTTAGAATTCGAATGATGATTTTCCTTCAGTTGAGCTACAGATTCAATGCAATCCCAGTACAAGTTATCAAGCTCTTTTTTATTATAAATTTATAAATTGATTTAAAAATTCACTTGGGAATGCAGAGGATCTAGAATAACCAAGGCAATTTTGAAAGAGAAGTGCAAATTTGGAAGAATGACGGCACTTTATTTCAAGCATTATAATAAAGCTTCAGTAATCAGGACTGTGGTGGTGATGTGAAGGCTGACAAAGGGATTCATAGAACACAGCAGGCAGTTCAGAAATCATACACATATTTGGTCAATTGATTTTTGCCCAAGGTAAATCCTTGAAGAAACAAACACCTGCTTAATAAATGGTGCTTAGAAAATGGGAAATTTACACGTATAGGATAAATTTCCGCTTACATTACACACTTAAAAGGGCTTAACAAAAATGTATAATAATAGATGTAACTATCTAAATAACATCTATTAGATGTCTGTAAGAAAAAGGATGGAAGCTTTTGTGATTTTTTGGCTAGGCAAAAATTATTTAGATAAATTGAATCTCATCAAGACTGAAAACTCCTGAATCTCAAAGGACATTTGCTCAACTCTGTTCATAGCATCTTTATTCATAATAGCCAGAATCTGGAAACAACCTAGATTAGCCAGAATCTGGAAACAACCTAGATGTCTCTCAACCTAAGAATGGATACAGAATTTGTGGTACATTTACACAATGGAATACTACTCAGCTATTAAAAACCAGGAAATGATGAAATTTGCAGGCAAATGGATGGAACTAGAAAAGATCATCTTGATGAGGTATCCCTGAAGCACAGAGATATGCATGATATATACTCACTTTTAAGTGGATATTAACTATCTTATGTAGGATAAACATACTAAAATCTATAGACTGAAATAAGCTAAACAACAAGGAAGATGCTAGGGATGGTGCTTAGTTCTCATTCAGAAGGGAAAACAGGATAGATACTGGATGTGGTAGAAGAGGAAACAGGACTGGAGCCCAGATGTCCTCTAAAAGACTCCAACCAACAGGGAATAAAAGCAGATGCAGAGACTCACAGTCAAACTTTGAACAGAGCTCAGGGACTCTTACGGAAGAAGGAGTATATAAAAGGACCCAGAGGGGACAGGAGGACTTCCCCTATTCCTGGACTAGGGAAGAGGAACAGGGGAGGAAAGAGAGGAAGGGTGGGATCAGGAGGAGATGGGAGAGGGGGCTGCAATCAGAATACAAAGTGAATAAATTGTAAATAATAATAATAATAATAATAATAATAAATGCAGTGTTGTGAAGCTCAGTCCCAGCAGGTGCATCTATAAAACATTATTACATCTAAGGCTCAGAGAACATTGTGGAAGAGGATGATGAAAGACTGTAAGAACCAGAGGATTGGGGGTTTGCTGTGAGACTGTGTTTTTTAGTAATATCAGAAGCTATACTCACAAAGTCTTACTAATATGACTGTGTAAACTTGAGCTGAAGAAAGATGACATCAATGGCATGCTAAACTAGATGGGGAAAAGCTGATAAGGCCTCAACCCTACTCAAAGAACTACAGGCAACTGAGGAAGGCTGGGAGTAAGAGCACACCAGTTGGTTCCCCAGTGCCAAACAGTCAGCCGTGAAAACTTACATACAAGTAACACTATACAGACTGAACAGGTTATTTTAAGAATGCACACATACATACATACATACATTTACATTCATATATATATATATATATATATATATATATATATATATATACATACATTCACACACACACACACACACACACACACACACACACACACACACACACACGCACACATAAAAGCAATAACAATTAGTGGAAAAAGTGGCCAAGAATTTGAAGGAGAGGGAAAGAGGTACATGGGAGGGCTTGGAGGGAGAAAGCAGAAGGGAGAAATGTTGTAATTAAATTACAATCTACAAAAACAAAGCTAAGAAAAAAATACCAGAGGAGTTTGCAAAGCTGGAGAAGAACCAGAACTCTCATTCTTTGCTGGTGAGAATACTGAAAATAAGACCACTTCAGAACACGGTTTATTGAAATTAAACTGTGTGATCTAGGTGGTCCTTTAATAGGTAGCTATACAGTAGAAATGAGGACATATATCCATATGCAGATGTAGTCACAATGTTCATAGCAACTCTATTTGCAACAGTGAAAAATAGGCAACCCTAATGTTCACTGGCTGATGCACAGATAAACTGTAATATTTTTATACAATGAGATATTGATCAGCAACAAAAAAAGAAATTATTGTTATAGGCTACAGCATGAGTAAACCTCAAAAATAATTGTGCTGAAATCCATGTTTATTGGTGTTCTCCTCACAACAGTCAGCAAGTGTAATCAGCCTGCTGGCCATCAAAAAAATAAAAATAAATGGATTAGAAAATCGTAGTATGTGTACTCAAGGGATTTTAAGCATTGGAAAAGAAAAAAATGACATCATGATGTTTACAGGAAAATAGCTGCAACTGGAATTCATTATGTTAAGTGAAATAAGTCAGACTTAGACCAATATCCCATGTTTCCTCTTGTATCATGAAGCTACATTTCAAATTATATATATGTGTGTGTGTGTGTGTGTGTGTGTGTGTGTGTGTGTGTGTGTGTATTTGGGTGCATTTGTATATGTGTGTATGAGTAGGTCATGACACCAGAAGGGGTTCATGTGAAGGAGAGAAGAAATCTAAAGGAGTGCAGGAATAAGAAGTACAAGGAAGACACGTGATAAGAGAGCAGAAAGGGGGACTACCTGGGGCAGGGAGGAAGCTAATGGGAGGAAAGGAACTAACGAAAACAAAGCACGATACAAATGTGTGAAGATGCCACTGCTAAGGTAGCCTGCCGCTTTGCATGCTAACCTAAGAATTAATAATAAAAAAAAGAAGCACTGAGAGAGAAAATCCGGACCAAGATGCATATTGCGTTTCTATATTTACCAAATAAGCTATGGTAAAAGAAAGCAGATGGGTCGCTAGAGATACGGGTCAGGGTGTGAAGGCAGGGTGAGAATTCTGTAGGAACATGGGGAGACGCCTGTGGGTTGATCCTCATCTTACTTTCAGTCACCGGTTTACCTATTGTCAAATTTATCAAATTGTACATAAAAATGTAGTATATGTAAATATACATATATTTAAATTTACATATGCGAATATATTTTAAAAACTTATTACATGTAAATATTATATGTAAATTGTATCTTAATGTATCACTTATAAAAGCCGGGTGGAGGACCTGAATAGTAAAATATTCAAAGGAAGATGCCAGCATTTCTGGGACACAGAACTGGAAGTTATTAACATTTTCTGTAAATATTAGGCATTGCTTTTGTAACCACAAAAATTTAAACTAAATGAAAATTATTGAGTACTCTTTAGCCTAAAATACACTTTAGTACAGTGTCCGGCTTGTGTAGGAAATAACAGCAGCGCTGTCAATAATGAAGTTATATCTTTATTCAAAGAGGACTTCAAAAGGGAGTTTTGACGGGCAAGACCGAGAAGTTCTCAGTATTAGGGATGAGGAACGGAGGATGGAACAGAGCAGTGTTTCCTGGCCAGACAACCAAGCATTAGGATATGGGTAGCAGCATTTGGGTGAGGAGAAGAAATGGTTGGCTATTGAAGGCAAAAGTAGAGAAAGGTGGTGATGGCAACGAGAGACAGAAAATTGACAGATCCTAGGCCTTTTCTGTATACATTGCCTTAAGTTTTCTTTCTTCTCTTCTCTTCTCCCTTTATTTCTCTTCTCCTTCCCCTAGAATATTTTGTCGCTTTACTTAAAAAGCAAAACAAAACAACTTTTTTTTTTTTTTTTTTTTTTTTTTTTTGCATTCGAGGTAAATACCCTATTTTTGTTTCAATTTAAATAATCTAATTCCTTTTGAATCTGGCCTGCTGATGCCAACTGCCAAGTTTCAGGCCCATTACCATGCATTTCATATATTTTTAATTTTTTATGTTCTTAGATTTACAGCCTCATGTCAACTTGCTCTTGCATCTTAGACACAAATGTCCTCCAGAATATTCCTCAGAGTGAAAATAGGATAGTTTGTCCTTTTTCTCATTACATTTATTCTGCCTCAGAAGTACACTTTGAATATTCAGAAAACTGACTCCTTCTATCTTTGACTTGAAGAGTGTTTTTCTCTTCTGTTACCCAGATAGAGGCATGTATAGTCAATCCTGGTATTAGTTTATAATCAAACACATTCCCACTGGTTGCCTCTTGAATATATTATAGGATCTCCAGGGTCACATTGACAGAATCAGAAACAGTTACTATTTCAGCACTTTGTGTTCTTGGAGAAGGAGCACAGAGAGGGACTGTAGTGATGGCCATTGTACCCACGGCTTTTCTCATGGCTGTGACCGTACTAGATAAGGAAGGAAGGGTTTGCACTGAGTTGGCAGTTTGTGGGTCTAGTCCACTATGACAGGGAAGGCTGAGGGACCGGACTTGAGGGACACATCTCTGTTGAAATAATGAAGAAGAAAACGTGGTGAGATTGTAAAACCTCAAAGCTTGCCTTCCGCCACTGACCCTCTTTCTCCAGAAAGTTTTCCAAGAAGTTCCACGATCCCTCGAAATAGTGCCACCAGCTGATGACCCCGTGTTCAAACATATCTGGCACTTAACATCCAAGCCTTAAAAGTCAGTCTTGTTCTCCTCTCCTTTCTGATCTTTGTCTGTCAGTTCACATCAAAAGTGGCTGCATTGTCCTCTACTATGGCCTGGTAAGGCTGCTCCCCCCCAGAGGGAGGTGATCAAAGAGCAGGCCAATCAGATTATGTCAGAGGCAGTCCCTCTTCACATTACTATGTAACCCACTTGGATTCTGAACTGCCATGGGCTACATCTGTGCAGGAGTTCTGGGTTATCTCCATGAATAGTCCTTGGTTGGAGTATGAGTCTCTGGGAAGTTCCCTGTGTTCAAATTTTCTTGTTCTGTTGCTCTCCTTGTGGAGACCCTGTCCTCTCCAGCTCTTACAGGATGCGAGGCTAAGCACTGCACTCAGGGTCAACCACTTTCGACCCAGAGAAGAGCATGTCTGATTGCATGCGGGTTGATACCCCAGGTCCCGCCTCTGAGAAAAAGGTATTGGACGGGTCTGATGCTCTTTGGGTGGATGACACCTAAATGAACATCGGTACAAAGTCCCAATTTATTTCTAATATCAGAGATCAGACCTCTACTCTTGCCTGATGCGTCTAAAACAAAAAGGGGGAACTGTAGAGAGCTGCAGAATGCTGTGCCTTAAAGATGGAGCTGGTTTCCGCCTTCCACCTTCCCGATGGTGAGTGCTCTCTGTCACGAACAACTCCACATTTGGCTAAGGCCGAGGATCTGGCTTGCTTCCATGTATGTGGACCTATCTGCATTGCCCACGTGGCATGCTGGGGTTGGCTACCCAGAGGCTATTTAAGCTGTGGGCTGGCTTTCCCCAGGGTCAGATAATTGTTCAAGGTTCCTGAATAAACTGCATTGAAAAAAAAAAAAGAAACAAAATAAAAAAAAAATATCATATAACTCTGTGCCATTGCTGTATGATTTTCCATGTTATATGATTTAATTGTTCACTATAAATTCTGTGTGGAATCTTATATTGATAACATAAAGATTATTGAAAAAAAAAGTCAGTCTTGTTCTGTTATTTTTACCAATATCAGGCTTCTTCTCTGCTATGTACGACAGGAACAGACTGGAGGACCTCTCACAGGCAGAGAGGGGGCCTGAGCTCACAGTCCAGAAGTTCCTCACGTTGTTTTCACCATGAGTTCTCTAGGATTAAAGGGTTTTTCTCAAATGTTCACCAGGCCCTCCATCTTATCTCTGGCTGTCAGAGACTTCTAAATGTTCTTCTTCAGGATGTTGGTGTTTCTGTTTCTTGGCCCTGCTAACATTTTTGCGGTCTGAACATTTTCGCATGCAGATGGGAGAGTGGAGTGTTCTCATTTTAATCTCCCTTGATAAGATGGTGGACCAGAATCAGGTGACATCCTATAACTGTGCAAGCAGCGGGAAGAGCTGTCCTCCCGCCTGCAGTGTGATGACTTTCTCTTTCAGTACAATTTAAAAACAGAAATGAGTAAATGGCTAGAATAAATAAATAAAACACGCGCAGTGGACAGTTTTACTACAGCACAAGAGCTCTAAAGAGGAAGGAGGCAGCCTCGGGCCTTGGCTTCCTGGAGGTTGAAATAATTCGCCTTTGAAAATGACCCACCCTAGCCGTAGTAATCATCATCACACATAATATGATTCCACCTCTTGTTGCTTGATTCAGGCCAAATGAATCTCCCCAAAAGGATTTTCAGAGTTAACACCGTGGTCCTCCCCAATTACGTGATGCTATTACGGGGTTATATAATAGAGTTGAAAGATTAAAATATAAAAGAGAAAGAGGGAGAGCAGAAAATAATCAGGCCGTTGCAGTGGAGGAAGGCAATGTTTCTGAAACATGACCAACAGTCGATGAAGCAGAGAATCATGAATGGCTGTTCCAGATGGCACAGGCCCATGAATCCTGAGTATGTGTAACCTAGTGCCATCTATTGGTAGCTCTAGGCATTACAGATCCATTTTGTCATGTTGACAACATGGTCTTATTTAGATATAAACCTGCCATTTCAAAGAGATTAGCGTTTAAAAATTCAATTCGCTATTATTTTCTCCCTGTTGTTTGAAGGACTCAAATATTGACTTCTTAAATTTTTATTTCTGATTAAGATACATGCTCACTCCAAAGTAGCATTTATTACTATTCTTTCTCTGATCACAGCTGATGGTGATGGCTGGAGTGAAGTTTTTGAAGCAATTAGTCACTAGGTCAATAATTATCCTGTTTTTAAAAGCACAAATAGAAGAGCATGTTTTGGAAGGCAACTGTTAAAAAAGGCTTTGATTTTCAATGGTATTTTGTACACATTCTAATCTTGTCTTTTTTTTTTTTTTTTGCTTGCTTGCTTCAAAGGGAAAACAACTTAAGAACAGTTATAAAATGATTTCTTGTTTCTTAGTAAAGGGATTCCAAAATAAAAAAAATATTTCTGACCAAGAAAATTATTTAGTGTGTATTTAATTTGCCTTTTGAGGATGTTATAGATGTATACAAGGTATTCTGATGATATCTGCTCACTTCCCACTCCAGCTCCTCTCAGACTCCCACCCAACAGGCCCCTCTTCCTTCTCAATGGCCTATTCCTTGTTTTCTCCATTTTGAAAATAGCCACTGAGTCCAATCATGCTGCCCATATGATGTCAAGCCATGTACTGGAGTATGGCAACCTATGAGGGTTCACACACTTGAATTAAACTGATTCTCTTTTCACTAGAAGCCTTCAACTGCCAATAGCTTCTTGGTGTAGGTTTGGAGGTAGAGTCTCTTGAGCCCTTCTCCGACTGCACTGAAAGTTGACTGTGTTGATCTTTTGCAGGTCTTGGTCAGGTAACCACCACTGCTGTGAATTCCTCACAGCTGGTTCTCCAGAAGAAATAGTTTCACAGCAGTCCTCCTCAACTTCTAACTCTCTTTGTCACTTCTTTCAGGATGGTTCCTCAGGCTTGGATGGGTGTGTGTGTGTGTGTGTGTGTGTGTGTGTGTGTGTGTAATACTGATATAGAAAAATGATCTTTTAGGGAATTTCTAGAAAGCGGTATTTCAGGGCCAGAACTGATTTAATAGTGTCCTACCTTGGAGAACTGAATTCACTTAGATTTAAGATAGATGGAACATTGTCATATACCATGATAGAACTGGAAAAGTCCTTTATCCCAATATAAATCTGTGGACCTTATTTTCTCATCTGTTAGAGAGAAAATGGGACAATTAACAAGCTATGAAGAACTTTTTTGTCTTGAGTACCCCCAGGATTTCTAATGTTGAGGAGTTGACATAAAAACACAGCTCTCCTCTGAAATGGGATAAGAGATGGTTTATTCTAGAGCCAAATAAAGTGACCATGTTAAAATACAAGAAATATTAGTTGGATGGGCTAAATGAAAGCCTGGAAATCGCTGCTGTAGGCCTCAGATGCTGTCGGACTGGTGACATCCTTTGCCTATTGTTTTGCTGAAGCTAGTGGTCTTCTAAGTTAATACACCCCAAAAGTTTTAGCTGTTAGGCACAAGGATGTTAGATGAGACAGAGAGGTGGGCAAAGAACATCGTTAGAGAATCTGACAAGAGCACAAGATAAATTAGAATTAAGCTCTTAAGCTCGGGATCGGCGAAATTCCCAGCCTCCCCACAAACAATGAAGTGCTCATCAGTCAATCACCCTTGTGGGTGGTTTGGTACCCAGTGCTGTTCTTCCCGGGAATTTGGTTCACAGTGTTAAGTAATAGAGCATACCTGCCACAAATCTGTCAAAATCTTTCTTATGTGTCGCTGTTTTGTCCTCAGGAGGCCATTTGACATGAAACCCTGGTGCTGTTTTATGTAATGGTCTCTCATAAGTAAGTTTCATAGGGGATTGTCATTATCATTGATTTTCAAATTATTGAATCACCAGTATTAATAGAAGTGAAACATCAATTGTGCACCCAAGGCATGAGAGAAATTTTCGAATAAGCTATCTTAATTTTCACATTACTGTGAATGTGACACTTGTGTTGCCAAATTATAAACAAGGAAACAGAATCTGAGAGATGTTGATCAACATATCTAAGGTGGTGCCAGGGTGGAGTAAAGTCACAGTACCCAGTCCTAAACCCTACACTCTTTTTCTGGTACAATGTACAGCTTTTTCAATTTGTGCAGCCTGAGGCTGTGCCCAGCTAAGATCTGGATCACTCAGCTACTGGTAATTAAAATCTATCTCAAATCAAAGAACTTCCTCTTCACTTCTAAGCAAAAATATCCAAACTGTGCAGGACCTACACACCCTAATGAAAACCATCAGCACACCTTCAAATCAGGTGACAAGATCTAACACAGGATCAGCAAATAGGAAGGCTGTGGTAAAGGAAAGGCATTGCTCTGTGTGCTCAAGGTTTGATTTCTTTACAAGATTTTCTTCTTCTCCTTCTCCTCCTCCTTTTTCTACTTCTTCTTCTACTACTTCTTTTTCTTCCTCCTCCTTCTTGTTTGGTCTTTTGAGATAGGGTTTCTCTGTGTAGCCCTGGCTGTCCTGGACTTGATTTGTAAACTGGGCTGGCATCAATTCATAGATATCCACCTGCTTCTACCTCCCAAGTCCTGGGATTACAGGTGTGTGCCATCACACCCAGCTACAAGATTAATTCTCCTCCCTCTCTCCCTCTCCCTCTCTCTCTCTCTCTGTCTGTCTCTCTGTCTGTCTGTCTGTCTGTCTGTCTGTCTCTCTCTCTCTCTGTGTGTGTGTGTGTCTTTCTCTCCTTCTCCTTTTGTTTTTTCAAGACAGAGTTTCTCTGTTTGGTTGTCCTGGACTCACTTTGTAGACAGATGGCTCAGTGGTTAAAAGCACTGTCTGCTCTTCCAGAGGTTGAGTTCAATTCCCAGCAACCACATGGTGGCTCACAACCAATCTACACAGTGGTCTGATGCCCTTTTCTGGCATGCAGATGTACATGCAGTCAGAGAACTCATATATAAAACAAGATTTTCTTAAACTGGAAGATCCTTGTTAATTTTTCAAGCGAATCCTTATATGGTACTCCAAAAGAATACAGATAAGGCCTACCTATTTGGAAGCAGTAATTGAAAACTCAAGAGTTCTGTGTTTACCTTGATCCTGAAATTTTCTTACCCTGTCACTCTGTCTGTGACTCTAGGACTTTGCAAATATGTATTGAAAACTCCTCAAAAGTTTTTCTGTAGAACTTCCAGGGTTATATGCAGACTTCATATGACAAGAACTTTAGGCTGTGCTATCTCTGTGTGTCTGCAAGCATTCAGGGCTGGAAATTAAGGGTCAGCATATGCTAGAAGATTAAAGGCATTTCTTGTAGTTACAGTAATGCAGGATCCAGATTGATCGAAGGAGGCAAGGTCCACCTTGCCATTTCCATTTCTAAACAACTCCTATTTCCTAATGTAGGAGGATAGCTGTTAAAATGAAGGGGAATAGAGGACATATGGACATGAAATATCTTTCAAAAGGTTGTTAATATTAAAATTTAAAAACCACACACACAAAAATAGAAAACTGAGATATATAAGTAGTTTAAAATTGGTGATAATTTACTCATCTTATGTGTAGGAGAAATCTATAATTACATTGTAAAAGTTTGTTACATGTTTTATATTTTCTTTGAGAAAGTAATATGTATATAATGAATGGCTCCTGTAATTCTGTCTCCATTGCTAACTTCGTTGAGTAGTTCATTGTAGTGCTTGGAATTATTTTATATACTCACTAAATTGTATATATTTATAATGTACATTATAACTTTATTATTTTACAAAATGGGATTGTCCTAAAGCTATTTGCTTTCTATTATATTTTTAATTTAATGATACATTATGAGTAGTTTATTACTTACGTCATAAATGTGTCTTGTATTTTTTTTTACATTTGAAGTAAAAGTCACATAACAAGATTAACTAGTTTTTAAAATGAATATATATATTTTATATATATCAGTGTTTTGTATGAGCACCACACACTTTCCTGGTGCCCAGGAAGGTCAGAAGATGGTGCTGTATTTCTTGGGACTGGAATTACAAACGTGGACCATTGTGGGTGCTAGGAGTCAAACCTGGGTCTTGTGCAAGTGCAGTAAATTCTCTTAACCACTGAGCCATTTTTCTAGCACTCAAGATTAACCATTTTAAAGTTTACAACTCAGTGGAATTTTATAAATTCATAATGTGTCATGACCATTTCTATCTAGATCTATAAGATGTTTTATTACCCTCTCAAAGACAAAGCTGCGTCCATTAAGCAGTCACTCTCATTCCCACCTCTCCTCCCACCTCTTCTGGCCCTAACAATTACTAATCTATTTTCTGTCCCTCTCCATTTATTTATTCTAGATATTTCATGTGGATGAAATGATTTAACTTGTGGCCTTTCCTGCCTAGCCTTTTGTTTCATGTAGCATGCTTTCTTCAAGGTCTATTGCTACTGTGTCATGCATCAGCACCTCCCTTCTTTCACTAATTAATGATTTTTCTTTGAACAGATATAACACGTTTTGTGAATCTATTATCGATGAGTTGATGAGCATTTTTTTTTCTGCCATTGGTTGCTGTGGTTGATAATGCTAAGAACATACGTGTGCATATATTTGACTACCTTAGTTAATACTTCTGGTGTATAGCTAAAATTGCTAGTTTATACAAAAATTTCAAGATGGACTCTCCACTGTCCCACCACTCTGAGTAATGTCATTTATTTTTAATTAATTTATTTATTTATTTCAATGCAGTTTATTCAGGAACATTGAACAATCCTCGGACCCCGGGGAAAGCCAGCCCACAGCTTAAATAGCCTCTGGGTAGCCAACCCAGGCGTGCCACGGGGTCAATGCAGATAGGTCCACATACATGGAAGCAAGCCAGATCCTCGGCCTTAGCCAAATGTGGAGTTGTTCGTGACAGAGAGCACTCACCGTTGGGAAGGTGGAAGGCGGAAACCAGCTCCGAGTAATGTCATTTAAATGTGCAATTTAAGCATATAGTAGCTGGTAATGCTTGAGATTTTGTCTAAATGTGGATATCACAACCAGGTTTTTAAAGGGTTTAGTTAATGAAAATGATAGCCACTGTAGGCTGTATAGTGTATAATTTTAGTGACAGATGGAAGGATGCTCATAACCAGATTGAAGAGATGCAACAAGAAAAGCCAAACATGTTGTATATGGTATAAAAATAATTTGAGATTGGGAGGCTAGAAAAGGCATAAGGAAGTGAATGTGAAGACAGAATCACAAAAACTTAGTATAAGACAAGCAAGTATTTCTACAACAATTTAACTCCTTCAGTTTCATTTTTTTTAATCTTCTTGATGATGAGATGGGATGCTCAGATGAAAGTAGTGGTCTCTGATTTAGTGTGGGGACATCACATGGACAAATACACATTTCACATACTTGTCCTTCTGTTTTCGTGAATGTTCTATGAAACAGATGATGTTATATTTCTTATCTCATGGGTTCCAATTGAAATATCCAGGGCCTGAAAAACAGGGGGAAATGAGAAGACGCGGCAGCTGGTGTATTGGCTTCACATTGTGTGGAGGTGTTCTGTAGGTCCTTACGCATGCTCATGAATTCTACAGGGCCGAGGCATGTGTCAGCCCTAGCTTTTGGACTAGAATAATGGAGCCTCCAAACATCTTCTTGATTTCTCTGGAGACATTGATGAAGATATAAGGGAAATGAAAGACCTTACCTGCCAGTCTCACACCCCATCAGTGTTGTCTCCTCAAAGATGTGTGGTTTGTTTCCCTGCCGTATTGACCTTTCCTGAAACAGTCAGTGACTTGTAGTTCTCCTTATAGCATGTAGACATTATTCATAACATTCTTGAATTTGTGTAGGTGGATGAGCATACACTCTTAGACAGAAGCCTATGGAATTGTAGAACTTTGTCGTTGCTGTCATCTATAGAGAACTTCTTACAACATGGACCTGCAGTAACACACCTTCGAAGTTTGAGATGCTAAATTCTCCTCCAATTTGTAAACACAGCGAGGATCAAAGTGAGAAAGGAGTTCACTGTAAAATAGAGATTTATCTGGTATGTCTTCAGAAGTGTTCTGTGGTCTCTGAGAAAGAATTAATTGGTTGTACTTTAGTTGCTTTAGGTTTTGGCACTTATGTACAACAAAACAACAATTACACAACAGCAAAATAGCCATAACAACAACAGCAGTAATACCTATGAAGTTTTGAAAATGGGGCTGCTTTAGAATTTTAAAAAAATCAATATAAAAGTGTAGCCAATTTGATAATTTCTTCATCAAAATTGTTATGTGTTTGGAGTCAACTCTGATTTTAGAAGTTCAGATTAAGTTTGTGCTTCATAACCATTATCCCTGAATGAGGTTTGACTTTAGAGCATTTAAATAATTGCTATCTTAGACAAGTGGAACATAAAAAGATAAAAATGAGAAAGGCTGAATGAACAAACTTCTCACAAGTCTATTCTAACTAGCCCGTGGGCACAAGGTAGTCTTTTTGGGGTGAAAATGAATTTCTACTTGTCCAAAAACCCACTCTTACAAGTAAATAAAATGTTAAACATTCCTTGATTAAATGCTGTTGCTAATAGCACCTGCCTAACCTTGACATCACCAGGTCTGTGTAACAACAAAAGCCAAGTGCAGTGAAGAAACCATGGGAGCAAAGCTGTAAGGCAAAAGGAAATGTCACCATGTCAGTTTGGTCCCAGCATACTAGGAAGCAGGGCTGTCCTAATGCAGACAAGCCCTTCACAGAGTCATTACTTGAGAAGTAAATGGAAAGGTCAGACTGTCTGGCTGTACAGAAGAGGAACTTTGTTAGTGTTTTTGTTACGTATAGTTAATATGCATTTAGTTTTGTCGTATTGATGCTCTTAGTTTAAAAATTCTTGTTCTACATACCTTAAGGACACATATTAACATAGCCTGAGACATATACAGCATAGCTGCAATATCCAATAGAGAGCTGAAAATATATTAAAATAAGTGACTCTATCAGAGAGTGGAAAGAAATATAAAATATTACTACAATTTCCCTCTACACATTTGTTTAGGCCTACTATTTTGATTGCTATTAATTGTTACTTTCAGTCCTATTTTTGAAATAAATATTATCACCTATGTAACAGAAAAAAAATAACAAGGGATAACATGATTCCAAGTAAATATTTTTAAATATAAAGTGATAATCTATGTGTTTTATATTATTTTTTTTACTTGATTGACTTTTAAAGTTTTGGTGTTTCTACTGAGAAAAATGTATCAGAACCAGGTCCTGGGCCATTCCTTTTCTTTCTATGGGCTCACAGAACAGCTAGCTCTCAAATGTTGTACCTCCACTGTACACCTGAGGGAAAATAAACCAGGAATCAGATGATAGGGAGATGGACTAATGGGAACTTGAACCAAGTTCATGTAACATGATTAAAATATATAGTGTGAACTGTTCTAATTAGTGTAGGAAGTATTGATATATGTACGAAAACCTTCTACATCTATAAGCAAGGAGGGATCCAAAAGGCAGATGGTGAATTTAAATGAAGAAAATATTACTCTAAAGACAAATGATTGTTTCCTGATACTGCTTCACTGTGTAGAATTATTTAAGATCATGAATTCAGTGACTCAAGTGCACAAAGACAGATGAGCTGAGAGAGATGACTGAGGAAGAAGTGAGAACACAAATTTTGTTTTTAAATGCAATTAATAGGATGGAGACAGAACAGACACAGAGGGAAAACTAATTCATGACTAAAAGACTTGTAATGATCGAATATAAACAGTAATAAAGATTAACATAATTAGAATGTCAACATTCATACGAAAGCCAGAGATTATGGTGTCTAAGTCTTTCTTAAACACAAATTGAAAGAAATACAATAATGAGGGAGACAAGATGCGACTACAATGGCCTAAAATCCTGGACTGGCATCACGGACCAGAACATGGCAAACATGTCATCAGGGGTCAAGCTCTTTCAATCCTCTTCCTCCAAAATTTTTGAGGTATTGGAATTGTCCCTCCCTGTGCTGACGAAAACATGGATGCAGTACATGGACCAAACTGCTTTCCACTGGTGTAATTTTATCTTTCTGGGAAGGAAGCAATGAGCTCCCCAGAGAGCCTTCAATTTTTCACTGGCCAGAGATGTGTCACATGGCCATGCTTAGATTCATGGGAGTCAAGAGTGGTGTTGTATCTTTTTATCCTTGGCCAAAGCAAGATGAGTCATCTATGGATGTAGAGAGGCCAGTGCAGAGTCATCTACCAGAACAAAAGTCCATCGTCATTGTCTGATGCCCATAAGAAGTGGTGTTAGGGTATCATTTACAACATAAAGATAAGTACTGAGAGAAATACCAAACATATTCAAGGCGTGTGCTTCTGGGCAGCAAAAGTGTGTGTGTGTGTGTGTGTGTGTAGGCATGGACATGGTGCATATGTGGAGGTCAAAGGCCACACTTCATCACTCGTCAGGCACCACCCACCTTTATTTGAGACAAGGTCTCTGGCCTGGAACTTCAGTGCATAGGAGAGGATGACTGGCCTGTGGACCTTCAAAGAGTCTCTGGTCTGATCCCATCTTGATGCACAAGGACTACAGATGTGTTCCACTGGGTGCAGCTCTATATACTGGCTTTGGGAAACTGAATTCAGGTCCTCAGGCTTGAAACCCGAGCCTGAGGGTTTTTTCGGACTGTGTCATGTCCCTAGCCAGGGAGTGAGATTTAAATACAGAGAAAAATATGGAAGTATTTCGTTGTTTTCTGTATCAATCTAGATTTTACTTGAAACAATAATTTTTGTAACTTGCAAACACTATTTAGAAATAGGATAAGAAAGAGAAAAGAGTGAACATTGTTAGCTGACTTCTGTGTTCAAGTTTTTGCAACCATTAACTGGGGCAAGACCCATGCCTTGACAGGTCATTGGCCCTAGGAGGGGCTCAATTCTCCTACATGTATGTATCGATATACTGCAACTAAGGTTTTCTCTTTGTACTCACAGAGAAGGGCACCCAGCAAGCCACCTCAGAGAACTTCTTTTTGCAGTAGCTGATGACTAGTAAAGAGACCACAGGTGGCCAATGTGCAGAGAGTAAGTGTAGGGTGCTACACAGGCAGAGACGTCTATACCACACCCTCTCCCACCAAGGCAGGAGAAGATTCTCAGTCAGGGTAGTGAATGTATACACTAAAGTGGTTTTTGCTTGACACGACAGGGCCATTGTACACACAGGCTTATATGAGCTGTGACTGCATGCACAAGTGTTACACAAAGCAAGCCAGTCAAAACCCCAGCGTGGATGGGGAGGGGCTCAGGAAATCGCACTCTTTTCTACAAAGCTATTGGCAGTTGACGACTGCTAGGGGGATGAGAGTGAGCTCTCTTCAGGGATTTGGTCCCAGAGAGTCTAAATTGCTCCAGGGTCTGCGTCTGTGCACATATTGGCAGCACAAAGTAGGCTCAGTGAATTTTTAAAATAGACCACAGGAATTTGGGAGGGAAAGTGGTAGGGTAATCATGGAAGAATTGGTAGAAGACGGGGAGTGGATTTGATCAAAACAGATTACATGCATGTATGAAATTCTCAAACAATAAAAGAGAAAATTAAAATAATAAAAAATAAAATGACTCTCCCGAACTTCCAAATTTATAAAGATTGAAAAGGAAACAAACAAAAATGTTTTCCTAATTAAAAATCTAACTGAATCTAACTTTTAAGATTTGATCATGTGTATTTAAAATTCCAAACAAACACTGGAAAATAAAATATAAAAACCTTTTAAATCTGTGGAGTAGGAAAAAGAAAGAGATTTTAACTAACACAAAATAAAAAAAAAGAAAAAGAAAAAAAAAGGAGAAAGAATGTCTCAGCAGTGGAAAACACCAAAGGAGGCAGATATTCAAGCATATCCCAATAAACGGAATTGTCTGAGGGCAACATTTTCACCTGAGTCTAGTTTTGAAAGTCTGGCCACGTGGCATTTGACAGAGACACTCTGTTAAATAAAGACACGAAGACAGGTAGGCATATGAAGACCACAAAAATAACAACAGCAACCACAAAAATAAGTCCTTGAGGTGATATTAAAAGCAAAGAAAACATCAGGCAGAAAACAGTAGAGGACAAGGCACGGACAGTGAAAAAAAAAAAAAGTCAACCAAAAGGTGTAATGGCGACGAAAATGTCCATATCCAAAAGATAGCAGCAGTGTGTCCTTTCAAGTGAATAGGTGTACTGAGGGATGGAGTTGTCCTCTGTGTCTCTTTTACAGTGCAGCAGACCACAGAGAGACAGAGCCTTAAAAAGATATGCAGATTCGAGGAATGCAATTAATTAGCTTAAAATAAAATGCGCAGATGTTTTTGCTCAGGAAACAGACATGCGTGTTGTTTCACACGTAACTTTGAGGCATCATACACTTATTTACTACTAATGGGAAAGTCATTGGTTGCATTCGTAATTAGGTACAAAGGTGAGCTGAGGATTTTAAGAGGATATAACAAGTTTTTATAATTATGAGTTATAAAATATTTACTAATTTCAATTTATTTATCATAAAATTAAACATTTAAAGTATATAAAAATTTAAAATATTTGATCAGCTTACAAAAAATTAAGTTTAACCATAGATGTTTTAAAACTGAATTTGTTTGTGTTGTTTCTTTCCCACTATTTCCTCTTCTCCCTGCTAGGTCTCCTAAGTCCTCTTGAGTCCATTCGCCTCCTCTCTATTTTCATGTTGCTCTTGGTCTCTCCCCCACTATCACAATACCTCCTTATCTTTTTTCGTGGCCTTCTATCTAGTCTCATAGTCTATACCCACTCTTACGACCCCTTATTTACATAGATTCAAACATGTTAACTATCCAGTTAGCATATATTAATACTATATAATGATTTGTTTCATTGTGACTTTTTTGTACAGGTATGTAGTATATTTTGTTCACTATCACCCTTCCCTTTACTGTCTCTAATATACACAGATGTCTAGCAATATCCACTCATATTTTTTATCTGTCATATGGGTCATTCTGATGAATGACAGCATTAGTTTTGGGAAGAATGTGGTTAAACAGATTTGTTCATACATCAGAGTTGTCAATGCAGATTAAAAGTCACGAAAGTGCTTGATTCCTTTGATCTAGAAGCTTCCTTTTTAAAGCTCTTTTAACTTATCAGTATTTATTAACATGGAAATCTTTGACAATCTTTCTAATGGTAAAAGATAAAGCATAATTTTTAAGTAGAATTACAGAATATTGATGAAGTTAATAATAGTATGTATGTTACATCAGTAGGCAGTCACAGAATAACCATATTTGGGAAATATTTTTAATGTATAGGATAATACTAATACATATGATAGGGTAGAAAACACAGACAAAGTTTCTAGAACACCCTGAATAGTATGATCAATTAATATTCATGTACATATATCCACAAATATCATCTAGTTTAGACATCTGCCAACTGGACATCCATTGCATTCATCTGTTTAGAACTGCGTTGGTATATTCTAAAATCAGATTTTAACTTTACTTGTTTTTTCACATTTTTTAGTTTAATATGCTTTTTAATATTTAACCTAGTATGAACACCATGAGAAAGCTAAGTAACTATTAATGAAAAATAATATCTTGATCCATTAGTTACTATGCTCACACCAGTCACTGTGGTGTATGAGAAAGGGGTCTTGGGCCTTTTTTTCCCCAGAAGAGATGCTTCCCTGGCTCTTTAGGATGTGACTAGAAGGAGCGGATTTGTCCATTATGATTGCCCAGCTTCCTCCAGCACTCTTCTGCCAAGAGAGGAAATGAAAGGATAGGGTACCAAATGGATATGATAGAGTATGAACACAAAAACAGAGGCCAAAAACATGATCATAGAAACGGGGAACTGGTTTGCCAGGTCGAGAATTTGTCATTTCACAGGAGATTGGAGGATGCGCCAGGCCTGGCTGACATTTTCCCAAAGGAGCAGGTGTCACCTGAGAGGCCGCTTACACCTTGTCTTATCTTCCTTCTTCTGCCCATTCGAGATGACACGTTCTCTCTAGCCTAAGTGAGTTCTGCTTTTTGTCAAACTTACAAAAGCTACACAGAGACACAAGTTGGGGGCGGGGGTCAGGCTTTATGGGTCTCTCAGTCAGGTCATGGAGAAGGGTTGGGCATTTGCATAAGACACCCTGTTTCTTGACACAGTAGAGGGCACCAGGGTACAGATCATGGGCCCTAGACGCTCAGATTTCCCCCAGCATGCCAAGTTTCAGGCAGATTCTGAAGGAGGCTCAAAAATCTGTTTAGGTTTGCAGTTATTTTCTAAGCTTATTTTAACCAAGTTCCTATTGTAAACACAAAGACTGCTTGTATTAAATAATCACTTGTACTGTTTACAGGTGATTATTTTTTTCAGGGCAGCCCACCATGCCAAGGAGGAGCAGGAGGCTTAGGAGGGAGTAGCTGGGGTCAGAACCCGCATTCTCTCTGTGTGCGCGAGACTGCCGGGCATGGGTAAAAGCCTGTGAGCTGCACGTTCTCCTGTGAGAATTTGGCCCTGATACTGGCTCTTGACTTCCACATTTATTATTATTTTTTCTTTCACTCCCTCTCACATCCTTTTCAGATAACGCATTTTCGTCTTATCCTGCTGTGGGCTTTGCTCGAGAGCGCAAACCAGAAGTACGCCTGCATTTTCTCACCAAGCTCATCATTTGGCTGCGTATCTTTATAATTAGATTTTCAAAATCCCCTCTCCTCATATATCAATTATTCCACTCCCTTAATCATCTTCCTCGGTGTTCCCCATGATCCTACTCATTTGTCAAGCTGTCTGGGTCTTGCTAAGAAGGAGTGATACATACTGATGAAGTTCCATATCTATAGCCTTGGGATCTTCTCTCCCTCTGCTTCCTGCTTGCTTTGTTGGATCACAGCATTGCCTTCACTGTCTGAGTCTGAAAATCATTCAGTTTGATGTGCTTTTGAATTTCTGTGAGGATACTACTTTTGAAGCCAGGAGCTCAGAGAATGGATGCAGCTCTGTCTGCATCCAAGCACCAGAACACTTAACTTTCTGATTCACAAGCCAGTTTTATAACTAATTAGCCTGTAACCTTAATAGTGCCGGACAAAGACGTTAAGTAGTGGAATGGACTCCCGATTCTATGCTGCTTTGGAAGGACAGGGAGTGGATACGCCAGCATTCAGAGATACAACAGGCAGCTCTCTATTCTAGCAGGAATGTCACAGCCTGAAAATTTACACTGTGGTGATTAAATCATGGTCCAGGCCCCATCAAACTCAGCACAAAAGGAATAAGCTAGCGAGGCCTTAAGTAAAAGACATATATAAAGAAAGACACATATTTCTACAATTTGTCATTTATCTCTTTCTGTAGAACTTGATTCAAATATACTGTCTTTGACACATTCTTGTCTACTTGTCGATGTTATTTTATGATGAGCATAAATTTTTTTCTTTTATTGTAGTCACTCAGAGTGAGTGATTTACTTTTTCAATTGATCTATGAGGATTTTTAAATGCCTCATTCACTCATACATTCGTTTTTCCATCATGCATTTACAGACAGCTTACTGTAGGGAGGTTATTACATGGACACTAGGGATGAATGCTGGGAGGCAGTCTCTGTTCTCCAGGGTTTTTATTCACTACCAGAAAAGGCAGATGTCAATCAAACATTCCATAGATTCTTGTGGAAGTACAGCCACTATTGCTGCCCCTTAAAAGGTACATTAGAGAAGGGCAGTCAGGTAGGATATTTTGCAGTTCCATTTTGTTGAATAGTGTACTTCTGTTCCTTTGAGACCAAAGGAGACACACGTACAGAGATGGGCCCTTGAGTTGCTCTGAAGGTGAGGCCATTTGGAAGTGTCTATTGTTCAGGGGGAGTGGCAGTTTCATTTACATGTAAATACATATTTGACATTGCTTAGTTCAACAGATATAGGACCATATTGGTCACTTTGTAATATTATTATAAAACAACACACAAAGTAGCTAACTTAAAAGCAAAAACGCTTATTTAGTTCTTAGTTTAGAAGTTCAGTTATAAAGTATGTGTTTATTGTGTGTGCATGCATTTGGAAGCCAGAGGCCAACCTTAGGTGTCTTCCAAACAGGAAAGGACTACTTTGTTTTTTGAGATAGGGTATCTTACTGGCCTGAAACTCTCCAAGTAGATTAGGCTAGTTAGCCTACTAACCATAGAGATCTGTCTGTCTCACTGCTAGGATTTCAAGCATGTCCTATCTGGCTTTTTTATGTGGGTTCTGGGGTCAAATTTACATTCTTTTGACAAGTACTTGAAAACCTGAGCTATCTCCCTAAATTTTATTTTAAACATTCTATTTGTTATGTAAACTGATTTCTTGGACTCAAAATATATTAAATCCTACCTTACACCTCGTCACCAAACACACTTCATGTATATAATAGTTCTTCAATCATTTCTGTGTGGAAAATGTTATTTGAGCCAGTACCTACCTCCATGTGCCCGAGTGGAAAATCTGGGACTTCTCTTTTCCAGAATACTTTTCGGAACTGCTAATCCAGAAGGGCAGATACTATGTTATGTATCAATTGTCCTAAAAACAACTTAATGCTCTGAAAGTCTCCTGACAGTTGACTTTTTGGCCAGAGTAGAATACATCTGGCTGACATTTCCCAAAGGGCATGGTCAGATCAGGTCCTGGTTAGCAACCACATGCTTGATCAGTATCATTTGGTTCCCCTGAATCAAAACTCCAAAGGTCCTATCCTTTAGGGTATCAGGCTCTGTTATTTCCTTCATGACATTCTGCTGTTATGGAAATTGTGACACTACTCAACAGCTGACTTGTTTCAATTTGGACTGATTCTCTTTTTATCTACATGCATGCCTTGAATAGAGTAAATCTGACTAATGAATTTGTAGGCAGGATTTTGGCAACATGAAAGACTCTGGCCTCCCTAGAAAAGTTTTCAGAATTTGCCTAGTGTTTATGAGGAAAATTGCTTCTTATAATTTACACCATTTGAATCTAATTTTATTTATCAACAAACATTCTACATATGTACAAAACCCACTCTTGTAAAGCTATTTAATCTTTAACACCCATTTAATCCTATCAGTGGGGTTGTTAAAATAAACATGGATGATTCTAACATGCCTGGAAGTTTACACATTGTCCTGTTTGCAAGAGCCAAGATGTTGCTGTGTTTATCCCAAACAAGGGAGGGCCTTCCTTTGAGGACTGCATTGATCTCCAAAGCAAAGATAACTCCACAAGTCCAAATCCCATACGAATGTTGTTAATTGTCACCCACATATCTCAATTTGTTGATCCAGATGTCTGCAGGTCCCCCATACTGGGGAAGATCTAGAAATTAAATATTTAAAGGAATGTAACTATTTTACATTTTCATTTTAATGCCCTGCTTTGGCTTGGATGTATTTAAGGAGGGCATACATATACACAGAGGCAAAGAAAAGGCACCGGCATCATTAAATTGATGGATCAGACACTTAGCAATTTTAATGAACTTTCTGTTTTGTTTTCAAAATTATGAGAAAAAAGTTATTTCCCAAGCTTGTTTAATTTTTAGCGCTCATTTATCTCATCCATGACACATATATGGATAGTTTACAAATTATTAGATTATAGACACCACTGCTGACATGTTTTATATGTGTCATTATTTAAGGGTGTTTATGTTCTAGCACTTTTAAGACTCATTATATTGTTTTTCAGACTAATAGCTACCAAGTTTTTCACTGGTTCCCATAATGGTGTTGCTAGAAGAAAAAAATTAAAAAAGCTTATTTAAATTCATATCCAAACACCTTCACATAGTAAAAGTATGTGATAATAGCATAGTAAGTATAATTATACTAATAAATATTATGTTTGTCAAAGCAGGTATTCAATGATATAGCATGCATGAATACTTCATATTTATATACTTCATATATTATAATTATCATACTCTATCTACTGGCTTAGTGTAATTTTAATAATGCATAAAAACAGCTTATAGTTTCTGTGTCTAGAATACTAGACTTGTCTGTGGATTATTCAAAACCCAGGAAAGATATTGAAGTTTGTTGTGATGCGTGTCATGGCAGATGTCAAATCCTCCCTTTTCTCGGTCTCTGGCACTTACAGAGTAAGAAGTTCTTGTGTTCACGGAGTTAGGAAAAAGACCTTGGTCCAGATGCTAAGGAAGAGGTGTTATTTCAGTATCATCAAGAAGACCCGAAAGTCTTTTAACTTAGTTGCCACTAACAAGCACACCCCTAGACTGTGCCCACCTCTTGGGCCACCTTAGGAGACTAAGTCATTCTTTGCATTTCTAGTTATTACAGTTGTGCGGCACTTTAGTCACTTAGGTCTGTCGTATAAGATGTTTCAATAGCATGCACAGGGGGAGAGAGTTAGATGCTCCTTACTTTTTGAGAGCCTTTGAGGACTGTTTATACAACATAGATGGAGGGTGGATAACTCAACTCCATCACCTTAGCCTGACAAAGACAGTCCCATGCAGCCTAAGTCCTGCTTTAAGCAGAAGATACTGTCACATGACTTCGTTTCCTAGCCTCTTTCATTTCCATGTTTTTTTCACTCAAAATGAATTTATTTTAAGGATGTCTTTGTGCTATAGAAATGTCACTGTCCTAGAGCAGGAATTTTCAGGTTGAGAATCAGAAAAAAAGAGTGCCAGAGAAGCTAATTATGCCACTTATCTTCTTTCTTTACAGTAGAACAGGGCTATCTTACATCTGTTGAAAACAAAATAATAATAATTAAAAGGACGCTAGCAAACGTGTTACATTGGGAGTTCTCTGTGGATTTCAGTGGCTGCCAGTCCATGGTCACAACAGGGCAGACCATTATGTCAAAGGCTACATTTTGTGATTCCTAAGATAACAAAAATTCAGTGTTCGTGTTTCCTACTCTGTTTCTGAGAACACAAGTAGAGAAGAAGCTGGCCTGTCATATTAAAAAAAAGCTATCTTCATCTGGCACACATGGAAGCTGTGAAAAATTTCAACTCAGACAAGTTCCATATAATGCCACGAAGAGGCTCTGTCTTGAATTAGGAAGGGTGATTAGACTACATCTCTGTCCTGGGACAACGTAAGCTTGCACCATAGGTTGAGAGAGAGTGTACTTAATTATCACCGTGAACCTGATCAAGATGCTGAGAGGAATCAAAAGGCAGGAAACCATACCTGGATCTGGACATATTTTAAGGTCATCATATTCTCAGGATTGTGAAGGCCCGACTTGGTCTTGACAAAATGTAAAGAACATCATGGTTGTGTTTTCAAAAACAGTCACAATGTGCTTTTCCAAACGTACATACACACACTCACCTTAACAGCTTAAAATATTTTCACAAGACTAATTCCTAAAGTAATTTTCCTGAAACAAGCAACCTATTTTCTACTAATAGGACAGCAGTGTATCTCTCAAGGAAAAACAAAACAAACAAACAAACAAATAAAAACAACAACAAATAAAACCCCTGCTATTTCAGAGGAAGGGTAGAGGTCATATAGGACCAGGATTCCATAACTTGGACTTTAGTACCATTTGTTACCTTCTTTGTAGCCCCCCTTTTGCAACAACCTTCCTCTTCTCTATTATATATGTCAACAGATTTCACCTAAAATTCGTATTTAAAAAAATTGTCAGTCTAATTATTATTCTTCCTGCCAGGCATGATTTCCCTCTTGTTGAGTGGGTCTTAAATCCAGTTAGAGAGCTATTGGTTACCACCAAGGCATATATGCCCCTATTGTACTCTTAGAGCGCTTGTTCTATGCTGGTCATTATTGTGGTTCATAGGCATGGCTGGGTAGGACTTCTGCTTGCTTTCCTCCTTTGGAAGCTTGCATGGCACTTTCTGGTATCATGAAAGCTAGTCCTTGAGGGGAAAGTATTTCAGTCCAGTTCCAGCCCTGGGCACTCTGTGTCCTGTGACTGAAAGTGAATGTTGCCTTCAGCAGCAGGTGCTTACCTTCTGCCCCTGGGGGATAACCAAGGGCAACAGAAATAAGCGATATGTGTTGGGATTCTCACAGATAGCCCTGGCCAGTAATTCAAAAGAGGGCTTTTCATGCCAGGTGTTGGGGGTTTGTTATATGGTGTTTGGCTCTTGGAGGGAGCACTGTCAGCCTAGATGGAAAATTTTCGTTTCAACTATATACGTATATCAGCACATAGACTTCAGTGTACATGTAAGGTCACAGTTCTTTAGTGGATTGGTTGTTCATTTGTTCTCAGTGCTTAATAACATTCTTTTGTGTACATGTTCCATGTCTGTTCACTCTACCTACAGATGGATACTTTGGTTATTCTAAGTTCTTGACATCACAAATGAAGTTGCTATAAATATCCATGCATGGATTTTTGACTGGATATCAGTTTTTAACTTAGTTAAACATTAAAGAGTGTGATTATTGGGTTATACTATATGAGTTTCGGTTGGTAATAAACCTTTTTCCTTTTTTCTTTCTGGCACTTATTCTATGGGTTTCTAGAGTATCGAAGGGTTTTATTGCTGTGAAGAGATACCATGACTACAGCAGCTTTAATAAAGGAAAACATTTATAATTGAGATAGCTTATATCTCAGAAGTTTAGTCTGTTATCATCATGGTGGGAAGCATGCAGGCAGGCAGACAAGGTGCTGGAGAGGTAGCTGAAAGTTCTACATCTGGATCAGTAGGCAGCAGTGAGAGAGTGAGACACTAGGCCTGGTTTGAGCATTGGAAATCTCAAAACCCACCCCCTGTGACACACTTCCTCCAATGAGGCCAAACCTCAATAATACCACTTTCTATGAGTCTATGGGACCATTTGCATTAAAACTACCACAATGAAGTAATGTTGAGCTCCATACTGAGGTACAATTGAGTTAGTAGAAGACTATTGTATGTTTTTCAATTATTTATTAACTAACCAAAGCATTTATTGAAGGACTTCCATGTAGCGCAAGTTATGATAACTGCTTAAGTGTTAAAGATTGTAACGCAGCTGCTGTCCTTGAGGGGGCGTATAGACTACTGTGAAGACTGATGCACAAATGCATAATTTTCACATTACCTAAAAAACTGTTTGTAGTAAAGGAAATTAGAAAGTGGATGAGAACTCAGCACTGTAGAGACTGAAATTTGATTGGAAAGCTATAAGGTGGGTAGATGAGGGAATAGGATTTTGGTGGGTAGGGAGAGAGATGAAAATAAGGACAACTTCCCAGAGCACTGCAGGACTTCTTGCTCAAACTTGTGAAACAGTGCCAAGACAACTGTACACCCAGAGGGATTTCAGGCAGTACTGTCTGCCTACAGTTCTCTGAGGGAGTATGGCCACAGTTGGACTTTCTTAGCATTGAATTTCATCTTTTAAACAAGTGAGACTGATATTTTTTTTCCCTAAAGTTTCTCCTTTCATCCTGTTTATAAAGACTTTGATTTTCAAAAGGGAAGAACAGTCATGGTACATAGAGGTGGAGAATTCCTCTGCCCAACTCGAACAGACATTAAAAGGCAAAGCGCAGCTCCTTTAGAACTAACTCGGAGCTTCGTATTCAGCTAGGAGTGGCACAACACCGATTCTACCACAGTCATTTAGCAACACTCTGTAAAAGTTTATTTTGCATATATATGCTTAATTATAGACTTTGCACATTATACATTTATATATACATATTATACATAGGATTATAGTCGCACGTTAATGTATATCTTGCTTTATGAATAATTTAAGGAAGTTGAAGCTGTTTACCTTAAGTGCTAATTTAAAAGTCACATTCCCCAAGCAGAAAGAGATTCTCCTCTGTCGGGAGCCCATGGCAATTGAAGCCAACTTGTTTCTTCTCAGACATTAGCTTTTTACTTCTGGTGCTGGGATTTCTCACAAAGCGTTGGCTGCCTGTATCCTGCTGCTGCCTGCAGACTTGGAAGAAGTTCTAAGTCATCTCTCCTTTGCAGAGCCCCTGCCTATGACTGCTAGAGCGGGGCTCACTCACTGCAGAGATGGACTCCAGATCTCTGTCTCACACGGAAGCCATCCTCTGTCCATGGTGTGTGTTATGTACTGGGTTTTGGGTTTCAGCTTCTGTTACAATTTATAATGATTGATGATGGTTCCCACAAGCTGTCTTTGACAGCATCTGGATAGAGTTGGTTGTGTGAGTGTGTTTCTTTCTTTTCCATTCCAGGGAAAAATGGAAAAGCTTGATGCTGGGCACAGGATCTGATTTAGCCTCGATACCACATGCTCATGAGTTTTCTTTTCTTCCACTGTGTAGGATCCATCTCAATTTTCATCTCTGGGTTCTTCTCTTTCCTGAAATTGATGATCAATTAAAGCCCTGTGTTGTCCATTTTTCTTGGCCATCTGGCCCACGTGCAGGTGTCGTGTGTGTGTGTGTGTGTGTGTGTGTGTGTGTGTGTGCCCTTCTATTTCCTCTCAAGCTAGGCAGAGTGTTGGAGGTGGGTGGGAATGCACCAGATGGCATTCTGAGTCTCTGTGCTCATGGCAAATGTGTTCAATTACTGTAAAGGACCTCCTGTTTTATTCAACTGTTATTTAACTTATCCCTATTTTCATTTCATCCTTAGTTATAATCCCCCTGCTTCTGTCTTCTAGTTTAGCATGGATTTTTGCTTGTGCAGGCTTTCCTTTCATGTTGACCCAGGCTTCTTCCTATTTATGTGATTACTTTCTTCCATCTCACATTCTGTTCATGTTACCTTCTCATGCAACTACCCTGGCAACCCTTTCCAAGCTTGCAGATAGCCCTTGCACAGATGATATTACCCTGTTCTTACCTTTCTTTCTTGGTTTTAGATTAATTTATTTTATATATATGAGTGGTTTGCTTCCATGTATGTATGTGTAATATGTGTTTTCCTGGTGCATTCATAGGTCAGATCTCTTGGAACTGGAATCATGGATGGTTGTGAGCCACTATGTGGACACCGAGAAGCAAATATGAGTTATCTGCAAGGGTAAAAAGTGCTCTTAGTTGCCGAGCCCTTAACTCCCCAGCCCTTGTCCTACTTTTAAAGATATCATTTATTACATTTGAAAATTTAAAGTTAGTGCACTTTACAAAAACACCACTAGTTATTATTTATTTAATCATCCTCCCCAAGACTATAAACTCTTTGAAGGCAATAATTGCTTTTCCAATTTGTTCTGGTATACAGTTGATGCTCAGTAAACACTTATCATAAAAACAAATAACACATTCAAGACCTGCCTCCAATGAAGCTCTCTGTCTTTGTCTCCATGACTACCAGGGACTATCTCAGTCTCAAGATGTAATGATTGTTACGTAGAGAGCCAAGTCAATCAGTGGACTCAGCTGGGCAAGTTTGTTTCATTACTATATTTTGACCCCAGGATCTTGCTTCTGTCATCTGACTGTAAACTGTAGCCCGTATCTGAAAGATATAGGAGTTACACCTAGAATTATGTTGAAAGCAGCAGAAAACTGAGAACTAGGCTTAAGAGTGAGGCAGAAGGAGACTTGTACCTCGGTCTGCTGCTTGCTAGCTAGCTGCAGGGCCTTAGATGGGCTATTCATCCTGTACTGAGTAATTTTATTATCTTGTCATTCCTGTAAAATTCAAAAGTGATGTATGCTGATGAATACAGGACATGTAGCATTTGACACTTATAGAGGCTCCCTAAGTAGTGGTGACAATTATTAAGGAGTCTCTTGTAATGGCTCTTAAAATTTATTTCCACCTGAAGAAGTAAATTGCATTGTTACTACTCTGTGGCTCTTTTGTAAATGCTTGGCAAGAGGATATTAACACATTTGCCAACAGTTTAGCCGAAGTTTTTGCTGAGGATAGAGGGAGCCTCCATGGTGTCTCGCATCTTGACTGGAGTGTCCTGCTTTGAAGAATGGGTGAAACGAAAGTTGTTCCTCTCTCTCTTTGGGTGTTGTTGTAGTTCTTTGGATCAAAAATTCTTCAAAACTTTTTCAAATGACCCGTTTATTGATAGGAACTCAGAGAAAGTTAGGTGGAAGATGTTTTTGCAGTTCTACTTTCCAACCCATAGGAGGGCTCACTCAACACTCTAACACTATGAGATGGTGGTTAAGGAATGATGAACTTAAGGATGAGATGAACTGAAGGAAAAAAAGTTCCCCCTGTCCCTTCAGGCTGCTAGGTGTCCACATCCAGAAGAAACCAGTATGATATCCAAGAGACACAAAATGGGGCTCTAGTTCACTTGGTCAATGCAGTGGTTTCTTCAGGTAGAAGTAGCTGAGCTTTCTTATTTCTTTAAGCACCGTTGCCTTGTAT
This sequence comes from Meriones unguiculatus, assembly GCF_030254825.1. Classification (NCBI taxonomy): domain Eukaryota; kingdom Metazoa; phylum Chordata; class Mammalia; order Rodentia; family Muridae; genus Meriones; species Meriones unguiculatus. The sequence goes on from NC_083361.1 coordinate 64,562,226, forward strand.
TTGACCTTTGTTTTGAGGTAGGGTCTCACCGTGTAGCTCAGTCCATCCTAGAAATCTCAGTTCCCCTATCACTGCCTTTGAAGTGCTGTTCTTACCAGGCTCCCACACTCACCTAAAGTTACTTTCTGTTGGCACAGGTGTTGGCTGATTAAAGTAGTGGTCTCAGTTTTGCTGAGTGTTATTATTTTCCACATTGCACTGAAATGGATTAGGGGAGTCTTGCTCAGGCAGTAGGCTATTACTACACACTGGCCTAGTTACTCAACCAAAAGCAAAGAATCTCTTGGTATCATTCATGTAGTGAACTGGGTTCCATATGCCAGGAACCATTGGAATATTGAATGTTCTCAGTTAGTCATTAGTTTATTCTAGATATTTGTTCTTGTTTAAATCTTCTATTGGCATTGCACCCCAAACAAAATCTTTACTACTTCTTTTTTTCTAGGCAAAGCATTTGTACCACATTTCTAATAAACACACACACACACACACACACACACACACACACATACACCAAGATCAAAGGTTCTTGGGTTGATAATACATTATGTTCCAATATATTTTATTAGAAATCTAATAAATTTAAAAACCTATAAAACTGATTTTTAAAACCTACCACATGGTCGCAATCTAGCAACTTTTATTTTCTAAGCTAAATATGCTTAACCCCTGTTCTCTTCTGAGTTCCCACTAACTTTCTTGACTGCACATTCTCCCACCTATCTAGGGCTCTCCTTCCTTTTTTGTCGATGATTTTTTTTTCTGTTAATCCTCTTCCCTGCTTTTACTTAAATTATCTTGAAGATATTATTTGTTCCAATACAAATGATTGTTGATTTTGTAGAAATTGGTAAGGAAATATTCCTATGTGTGAGTGCCCTCCAGAATTGTAGGTGGACACTTGTAGCAGTATTCTGACCAGTCTCGGGTAGATTATCTTGAACTCAGCCTGTCCTAAATGAACACCATTATTTTCTTTAAATGTATGACTTTCCTTCTTAGGAAAGTAAATAGTAAATTAGTGGCTTTCTTATGCTTAGATTTACTCAGCCTAAATATTTCAGGTAGTCACTCATCTCTTTTCTTTTTTTGTATTCTGTAACTATGTTTTCTGAATAATAATGTTCATCTCAGTTCTCCATCACTGAAATCATACTTTTTAACTAAAAACAAATGATGTCTCTTTTGTAAAACTTGGATTTGAGTTTTTATACTATCAGACTTTGGACTTAACTATGACTTCCATCATTTCATGACACTAACTAAAAGTTGATTCCCAAATTACGCTCTCCAAAGCAACAAATCTTCCCCGGTGCCTCAAGAATCATCTTCAATTTGACTGCAGCACTGACCATGTCATATAGTATCACCATTGAGATCATATTTATTTGTTATATCATCATACTATTTGGCACTATCTAGAGAACTAAGATCTGGAGTCATCTTTAATGTTCCTGTCAACAACCAAAGAATAACCAAGTCCACGTTGATTCATTCCCAGTTTCTTTATTAATGTGCTTTAATGTGCACATGTGGATTTGCTAACACAGGATTCTGATTCATCAGGTCAGGGAACAGGCTTCAGATCTGACATTTCTGTTCAACTCTCAACAGACATGAGGCTGCTGGTAAAGACTCATATCTGAGCAGCAAGACAATAAGTGTCCCATAGGCCTTCCTTTCTCCTGACTTCCACTCTGGCTCGTGTACCTGTCATCTTGTTTATTGTCCCATGGTGAATGTGCTCTGCAGATCAGTCATACGAGGTCACTTATCCTGGTAGACTTGGCTGGTGATCTAGACTAGGTTAGGTGCCTTTCTTGAATATTCCTGATCTTTTTCCTGTTTTCACACTTTTATTCTTCTCTTCTAACTTGTTTTGGCTTCTCTGTCTTGCTGTGCAATATTCTTTGTTGTGCTATGCAATGAGCAGGCGTAACCTAATAACAGAACATGTTTGGCCCATGCTTTTAAGATTTACCAGACTCCAAAACAATGAGTTAAGTAAACCTGTGTTCTTTCTAAATTACTCAATCTTATGAATTTTTGTCCTTGTAACAAAAAGTAGATTAAGATACATAGAGAGGAAATCATTGGCTTAGAGAGCACCCCAACATGAATTTTGGAGGAATCCTGTTTGTTATTTTGGAGAACAGATACATTACATATGATCCTAGTAGCTTATGCTTACTATCAAGCAGAGATATGTTTCCATCACCTCCGAAAGTTGGGGAAATGGGTCAAAGGGATTAGAGTGTCCCTCCTAGGTTAGACACACATGTAAATAGACCTGTCCCCCAAACCAGGACTCCATTCCTCCTACGGTCATACAGAATCTCTTATTGGCTAATTCCTTACCTCACAATGCTTTTTGCAGCATGTTGTCTGATATTGAAAATGGAGTCAGCAGTATTAAGAACACAAATGAATCAGAAAAAGAAATAAGAGTAAATAAAACAGAAAACAAGGCACTTGAGATCTAATTGCATCTCCTAACCTCCAGGACCCCTATGTCAGCCAAAGGCTGTGACTCACAGCTCCCAGTGCAAACTCACAGCAGAGGCGATCACTCAGCTCAGTGAAGCCAGCCCAGGAAATCACAAGCTGGTGGGTCCAGATTCCACTAATATACTCCCCCATTAGTCACTCATAGCCATCTTTTTTTTTCCCAGTTGAATTTTGGCTTCTGCAGCCCTACTCCTCTAACTCGTGGAGACTGACAAAATTTAGGCGCTGTGGGACATAGGACCTATGTTATGATGGGACAAGAAAAGGATCACAAGTTAGAGAAGTAGTTCAGTATCTAGAGGAAAGAGCAGAGCAGCCAAATTAACTTCACAAACACAGATTAGGAGAGAGAGAAAGTATGAGAGACAGGAAAGGATTGAGACTGGTCCAGCAAGGCATCCACCCTAATGGAGCACCAGCCAGGTCTATTAGGATCACATTGATGCCTCCTCTAAACCCATTATCAATATTCCTCAGTATGCATGTGAGGATTTGTTAGAACAGGATTCTAACCCAAAAGGTGAGGAGTTACATGTAAATTATACATTTCTTTGGGTCTCAGCAAATGTGCGGTGGCAGGTAGAGACCTACACACTGAGTAGCAAGGCTAACAAAAATCACAAATGCTATATTGGGACCCTACCTACCCTCATTACTTCATGCAATTTCAATCACTTCCCCCAAAGCCTCACATCAAAACACCATGGATGCATGAATTAAGTCCCCAATAAATAGGCCTTGGGGGATACCCTCAGAGAATAGCAGTGGGGCATTGTGTACTCTGAGACTTTGGAAACAAACTGAAGAGTCACTGAGAAGCGGCACAAGAGATGCTTTTATTCCCTTTTCTACTTTGTTTTGCTGCGGAGGTTGTGAAATTCTGTGGGAGAAAGCAATGTGGTTGGAGGAAAGTCTCTAGCCATGGTCCTCCATCTTAAGGAAACAGCCTCTCCTCCCAGTGTGCGTGTGTTTCTAAGTGTGTCCCCAGAGGCATGAGTGGTTCAGGAACTTGGCACTGAACTGCTGTGTTTAGTGTGCTCCCTCACCCGCTCCCTCCCAATCACCCTCCAGAGTCCCAACATATTTTCAGGTACAAATCAAGAAACTGCCAAGTTCACTGGCTGGTAAGAGCAGCAGTTAAAAAAAAAAGCCAAAGAGTGCTTTGCGAAGAAGTTTGTGGAAGGTGGGAAGCAATAGGGGGAAGGGAGGATATTTTCAGCAGCACAGAGGTACCCTGAGACCCATTTGAAAGACAGACACCTCTCTTATTGTGATTTCTACATTTATGCCTCTTTAATGGTCAGTGGAGAGCAATAGAATGCCTTCCACATGGTTAATCATGATTCCAATAGATGGCATCGACGAACATGCTACCTATGGGATCCATGAGTTAACAAAGATGATCATTGAACACTGACTTTCACTTTTCTTTCTTTTCCTCCAGGGCAGCCACTGAAGTTTTGGCAGCTTTGCTGAAATCCAGTAAGCATCCCTTTAAAAGAGGGGCTATCTCTTCCCCTTCTTATGTTTGTGAGAGGTACTCTTTTGTTCTATGGCTCCATTCTGACCTGTGAAGAAATAGAGATTCGTATCCCAAGTCTGTTGGAGAAAGAAGAGAATGTGATGGCTGTTGAAAAGCAAGTGAATATATCTGAAATGGACATGTCCACTTATATTCTATGATCATTAGTGTTGATTGTCAAGTGGACAGAATCACCTGGGAGGATGGTCTCTCGGCATGCGTGTGAGAGATTATTACAATTGAATTAACTGAGGTGGGGGGATCCAGCCAAAGTGGGTGCCATCATTTCCTGGTAGGGCTCCTTCATTTGTTGCTTTCTGCTTCTTGGCTTTGTATATATCATGGCCAGCTACTTCAAGCTCCTGGTTTCTTGTTTTTGTTGCCATGATGAACTGTACCTTGAACTATGAGCCAAGATAAATCTTTTCTCCCTTGAGTTGCTTTTGTCAGAGCATTTTATCATAGCAACAAGAGAAGTAGCTAAGACAAAGACAACTGTCTTTATAAGGGAAGTAAGTTGTCTGTTGCAGCTCTTGGGACTCTTCAATTCCTTCTGACAGAGGAAGCAACCATTAAGCATACTAGAATAAATCAAAGCTTGTGGGATTGTCCAGTGGAATAAAAGGTTATGACTGGGTACATAGCAGATTCTGGCTTTTGGTTTTAAACTTTGCTCATGACTCTATATGCTTGGGCAGGTAGGGTGTTGGGAATTACTTGGACAATGCAGATGTTCATAAGGTTGTTTTTTTATTATTATTAGAAAGTTATTTCTTTCTTCAGCTATGTGAGTGATTGAAAAAAAAAATAGCTTGGAGGTTCTGAATTATTGTGAGGATTTTTTTTTTTTTTGCCTCATAGCCTTAGTCTAATTACATTGGGAGTCGATTTCACATGTGCAATATAATAGTCGGCATGATGCATTTGGGAGTGAAGTCTTGGCTTAATGTTTTTATTCCTCCCCTCCGTACTCCTCCATCTGTTTTAATTTGGCACCTTGGAAACAAACTTCTTCAATGGTGATAGTTGTTTGTCTATAGGGAGCTCAGGGCCTGTGGCTAATGGGCGAACTTTAATAAGAGTTATACATAGATAAATAAATAAAAATGAAAACACTCATTCTCTATCAAACCTATAATCTCTGTCAACCAGAAGCAAGGAGACAAAGCCAAAGTACATGATGTTTCCTTTTATAGACTGAAGCAGAAAATGAATCTTGAATTCATTTAGTTGATTGGAACTTCATACAGTATCAATGTCTGTCCACAAACACAGCTTTAGAGCACAGAGTAGACTGAAGGCAGTGAAAGCAGACTAGGAAGGGAAGAGAGGAAGTCTACGGCATTCTTAAGATGTTAATATGTTACTTGTGGGTTCTGGAGAGGAAGCTGTTGGCTATTCAGAGTCAACTTATTGCAGGTTTAACCTATTGATTTTCACTATGGCACATGGTGCCATTCTCCAAACGCTTGGTGTTGGATGAAGGGCGAGGAGCATGAAGGAAATGAGTGTTGCTCACTGGGCTATCAGTGAGTGCCACGCTTTGAGACAGTAGCTTTCTCTTGAGTCCTCCCAGCCCAGTTTCGGCAATGGAAAACTTGATACTTCTTGGGAAGAAAACCCTGAGAGGTAGGCAGGGCCATATGACCTCCAACATACTTGAAGTTAAGTAGCCTTTCATAAAATGTACCTACGATGTGAAACATCTAAAGGTAAAGTCTCACGTTCCTCAACTCTCGTGATAAGGATCATTGAATCTTGGCCATAGTGTGTGTAACTAGGAATGGACTCAGTCACATACTGTTTTGCTGGGTTTTTCACACACTGGCCAGGCTTAATAAGCTGAGCCTTCAGTGGTAGAGGGCTCTGTTCTAAGTTTTATAACTTCTATTTTACTTTTAAGAGCAATGGCTCTCTGCACTCTGCCCAAAGGTTGCCCATAAGTCTCAGCATCTACATTGATAGGCAGGGCAGAGCTTAGGAAAGAAGTGGGAAACAGTAAGATCTGGAGAGGACAGGAACTCCACAAGGAGAGCAACAGAACCAAAAAATCTGAGCACAGGGGTCTTTCCTGAGACTGATATTCCAACCAAGGACTATGCATGGAGATAACCTAGGACCCCATGCACAGATATAGCCCATGGCAGTTCAGTATCCAAGTGGGTTCCATTGTAATAGGAACAGGGACTGTCTCTGACATGAACTGATTGGCCTGCTCTTTAATTACCTCCCCCTGAGGGGGAGGCAGCATTACCAGGCCACAAAAGAAGACACTGCAGCCACTCCTGATGAGACCTAATTGACTAGGATCAGAAGGAAGGAAAAGAAGTCCTCCCGTATCAGTAGACTTGGAGAGGAGCATGCATGCAGAGGGTGGAGGAAGGAAGGATTGGGACGGGAGGAGGGAGGGAACCACAGGGGGGATACAAAGTGAATAAAGTGTAATTAATAAAGAAAAAAAATTAAAAAAAGAGCAGTGGCTTTCAACCTTCCTAATGCCGTGACCTGTTAAAACAGTTTCTCGAGTTGTGGTTAACCCCAACCATAAAATTATTTTGTTGTTACCTCACAATTGTAATTCGCCACAAGTTAAGAATTGTAATGTAACTATCTGATATACAGGGTATCTGATATGTGACCCCTGTGAAAATATCAGCTGACCACCCCCAAAGGAGTTGTGACCCACAGGTTGAGAACCACTGTTTTAAGCGTTGACTCTTACTTACCTCCTGTGTAGAACCCTCCTTGGATCTCTCGGTTAGGTGCCCCTACTTTCTGCTCCCATAGGCTTTCCTACCTCAGCAGGCTGACTTCATTATACTGAAGTTTGTTTTTTCTTTCCTTTGTCTCTCAGCACGAGCTTCTCAGGGATAGGGGTTATTCCTATTGATCCATGTATTTCTTGTATTAGCACAAGGCTGAAAGTACATATTTGTTGATTACAATTAACTGATTGATTTGTGATGTTCACCCACACAGAATAGCAAGATTTCTCCCTCCAACCTGAATCTAACAACCCATATCTAGAACCAATGGCCTTAACATTTGTAGTTCTAATCCCTATTTACTTTACTAATAGACTGTTAGGGAACTGAAATCCCCTTACAAAAAAGGCTTTACTGTCACATTAGGAAGTCGTATGGGGTTGTCTGCTAATTCTGCTGAGCTGTCCATATGGGTCTTTGCCTGAGTCTTTGGTTATTTATACCACGAAAACAGTTGGATCAGAGGCTCTCTAATATTTTTTCTCCCACTAAACACACAACATTCATTCATATTAGGGCTGTTCACCCTTGTTGCCACTGGCATTTTGAATTGAGTACTTCTTTCCTGTTGAGATCTCTTTTATGCAATGTAGACTATTTAGTGACACCCCTGATATTTATGGACTAGCATCTGGCATTGTGTTTAGATGTAATGACCCACTCCCCTATGGGAATCAAAACTGCTTCCTGTTGATCACCACCAATATTGATTAGGGTGCACACACGACCTGCAATCCACCCAAAGTTTCACAAGATCCAATACCTATTTGTTGGTATTTCATAAACATTTTCATGTTTCATGATTGATCTAAGGTTTACCAGCATCAAGAATCATTCATATGTTTTTATAAGCAGCAGGAACACAGAACGGAGAGCGTTATTGCAAACATTCAAAACTTTCAGGGCAACCTGCAGGGGAAGATCTTGAAAATCTTAAAGTAAGGAGAGCAGGGAGGTTCCATCACCAGTAGCAACTCTAACGTGTGGGTGGAAAGGTTCTGAGGTCATAGGTGAGCTCAGCATAAAAGGCTGCACTTAGCTGGAAAAGTTAGGGCATATAAGAGCAACCATAGCCTAATAGATAGGTGCCATTGTTGTTCTACCAGCCCAACCAAAGTTTACATGGCATGGAGTATCTGGGACTAGATGACACCAATCTAGGTAGGCTGGACTTCCTGCAGAGCTTGGAGAGTCTTGGGCATTTCTAGTCACTCATGGCATTTATATGTCACTTGTAGCTAAGCCTTAACGTGGAATGCCTTTTATCTTGAATTGAAGAATGAGATCCTATCAGCTGAACTAAAACGCAGGAAGTTGGGTTTTAGTCTAAAATTCAAAGCCACATTTAGCACAGCCGGCCTGAAAGGTCCATGCAAACGTTTAGCTGGAAAAGACATGCTTGTTTTAGGTGGCGGCTATTCTGGCCTTGATGGTTACTTGTCAGTGAGTATAAAAGTTGGCAGTTGTAGTAGATCTCGGTAACTGCTTCACAAACAGTGAACATTGCCCCGTCTAAATAAAACTAGAACAAAATATTTACTTGTTGGGGGTAGTCAGTGTTCCCATGGAGTCAATACTGGGGCAGGCTGAGGTCACCAAGATCCTATTTAATCATGGCTGAATGGAGTCAATCCCCACTAGTAGCAGAAGAACCAGGACTCAGAGAGGTGTGGGCCTGCCCTCAGCAAGACACAGGAAAGGGGAGAACTTCGGATCCCATCAGAGAGAGTTTATCATTTTTCTATGGCTCTCTCTCCCTTATCAAACAGAGGCTAGGGGAAAAGCCAGCACAGGAGATGCAGCTGTTTCAGAAGAGAAATGAAGCAAATGATGTCTCAAATCTCTTTCAATTCCTGGGCAGGCAAATTTTGCTTAGAAATCTGAGACCTCATGTCCAATTGTCTCAGCCATTTCACACTACAAATGAAAAAAAAAATCATTGTGCATTCAAGAGTCCATTTGTTTCTGTCTTTTAGATTAGAATGGCCTGATCTAAATTCCACATCGTTCCTCAAATCAGTTTTTCTCTATGCTCACACATGCACAAATTCTCCACTAAATGTTTCTGTACTGAGAGTGTGCCTCTTTGTGTTTTATTCTATCCAAAAGCACTTAGCTTTTTATTATCAAAATTTAATAAAGCTTTGATTAAGAAATCGCACTACTTCAATTGCTTGTGCTGTTTTTCTCTAACAAGCCAAAACAACGTCGTGTGAGCTCTCTCTCTTTCTCTCTTGCTTGCTCTCTCGTTCCCTCCCTCTTTACACTGTGCTTTTGTTTCTCTCACTTCTCTCTCTGCCCTTCTTCCTCACTCCCTAACCCCTCTCCTGATATCACTGTTCCCAGAGTCACTCTCTCTTTGTTTCTTAACCTCCTTTGCATAAGCATTAGCCATGAATGCATTTATGAAAAATTATGACCATGGAAGCAGCCCTTGAATGAGGAGCAGCAATGGGATTACAGTTGATTTGTGCTGGCCCCAGGGATGAGTCTTCCAATAATGTCTTGGCATTAACCTTGCTGCCCAGATTTAAAGGTCATAATTTTGCAACAAGGAAACACCTTCTGGTTCAGGCCCTAAATCTTACTAAGGAAATGAGAAGTCTACTTCATACCTCTCCCTTCTTTAAGAATTAGCTTTTAGAGGATGCTGGCAGTTTGCAGAGGTTAGGGGATGGAAGGAGCCTGAGGGAAGTTAGCAGAGAAAGAAACACAGAGAAGAAAGGAGGGAGAGGGGTATACCAGAGGACTAATGGAAGGTTTGGCAGGAAGATGAGACTTCTCACAGCACTTCCCAGTTAATGTTCTGTCTGTCTGTCTCCCAGGGGATTGCCTGCAGCAGTGGCACTGCAGTAATAGGAAGGAAGGAAGGACAAACCCTGTAAACACAGAGCATGGCCTGACACCCTTATGCTCAGGGTAGGCACCTGCTGTGGCCTGCTGGTTGGCAGTATATACATGCTAGAGGACATGGTGACTAGATGACTTTTCTGCTTTGGAATGCCAATTTCAATAGTCTCCAAAAATTCTAGAAGTGCTGGCATTTCCTCAGAATGGGTGTGTGTGTGTGTGTGTATCTGTGTGAAGATGGTTGACATTGTGGCTCCTTTGGTCTGATGGCGATACACAGGTACCAGCAAATCAGTGCAGGCTTCACTGGATTCATGTGTGTGTTTCCACATAGCCTGTGACCTTCCATCCAGGAGCATTGACCTTCCTTGAGAAGCCTGGTACTCCAGGTTTTCCAGATGTTGTGCTTCTTGTGTCCGTTTCCTAATGAAACTAAAGGTCAGACTGTCGTAGCTGAAAGACCTTGAATTTCTCTTGCATTTCTTCAAACATTTGTCCTTTAGTCTCTCTCAGCATGGATGTACATGAGTTCACTTGTATGTGGAAGCTAGAGATCAACTTCAGAAGCTGTTCTTTAGTCAGCATCCATCTTGTTTTCTCTTTTCTTTTTTAAAGAATCTCTTACTCAACCCAGAGCTTGCCAAGCAGGGTAGGTAGCTGGCCAGTGAGCCCCAGTGATCTGTTTGTCTCTTCCTTCCCAGTACTGGGATTGCAAGCATGTTCATGACCGTACCTGATGTTTTTGTGTGGCTTTTGGAGATTGAATTGGACTTAGGTCCTCATGCCTGCATAATAAGCACTTTACCAGCCAACTGATCTACTTTCCCTACTCAATTATTATTTATTTATTTTTGATTAAATTATAGTAATTTCTATGTCATGTACAGTATGATGTTATGAAACATGACACACTATGGGATGGCTAAGTAGAGTGAAATAGCTTTTCTTTTAAACTTAGTCTTACTCCTTAGAGTAGGCTGGCCTAGAACTTACTGTGTATCTAGACTGGACCTGAACTCATGATCCTCTGACCTCAGCCTCGCTGTTGAGATGACAAGCATGGGCCATTATGTTTTGCCAAACATGTGTGTTTGCTGAGTAGAGAGCTTAACCACATCAATTAGTTCTCATGGCTCCCTTAAAAGGTAATATGGCCCTGGAACAGGCTGGAAACTCTTGACTTTACTTATCCCTTCCTTTCCCAGAGGAGAAAATTGAGGAGGAGGTAGAAGAGGTACCAGGCAGAGCTCTCACAGAGCTCATCTTAGATCTCAGCATACTTGCCTCTCTCAGGGCAGGTCTCCACACCACCCATTCTCACCATTGTCCAGCATGAGGTTCCTCTCTAATCCTTTAAGTAGAAAGTGGTTCTCAAACTTCCTAACGCCATGATCCTTTAACACAGTTCCTCATGCTGTTGTGATCCCCACCGCAAAATCATCTCATTGCTACTTCATAACTTTAATTTTGCTACTCGTATGAATAATATAAATATTTACTATGTAGGATATCTGATATGTGACCCCCATGGGAGGTCAGGTCACGACCCACAGGTTGAGAATCGCTGCTTCACACAGATCGGAGCTAGACTTGGTTATCGATGATCATGTGCTTTCTGCAGGTAAACATATACGACCATTTTCTTTGTTGAACACCCACATGGGTTGAACTTCTTACTGTATCCTCATACCTCATATCGGGCCACATTAGAGGAGCTGTTAATTATTAATGTTGGATAAAGAAGAAGTCTAGTTTCCTAGAATTTGTTACCACTGTCCCTTAGTAACTGTGGCATGTTCATAAACTCGACATCTCTTCTTCTACAATGACTTCTGGGGGAAGTATGCAGTATATTTCGCCGATGAAGCAGAAGTCTCCTTCAAATAACACCGATTTTATTTTATTTTATTTGCATTTGCCACACAGGCATGGACTGCTGCATTTGGCTTCCTAAGAAGGCAGCACAGCAAGCTACAACCATCACAACACTTACATCCAGCATTTATTGAGTTCTCTAGTATGTCAGACACTGTGTATACATTTAACCTGAGAAAGGAGCTTTTGCAGTCCCCATCTTACAAGTGAAGTAACCGAAGTTTGGAAGGCTTAAATAATTTATCCGGCAAGCAGGATTCGGAGTTTACCGGGCAGTCTCTTCCTCCCAGTGAGCTAAGCCCTGTGCGTCACCAGGAAGAGATTCAAGAGGCTAGGTTTACTTAACCCAAGGAAGGTACAACCAAATGTTGAAAGGAAGCTAAGTAAATGTTGTTCAAGTATCAGGAGGGTTAGTTTGGAGGACCATGTGTTACCTAAGTCAGAAACATTAGACGGTCCACTTCTTTTGAATGGGATCCAGTGAAGAGATATTGGAAAACTAGCATGCGTGTGAGGAGCCTGTGTCTACCGCTGGGAGGGTGAGCATCAGGCAAGGCTGATGAATGAGGGCATGAGATCCTGGAGCGAGCAGGGACTGGAAGGATTATAGGCTCCTATTGCGTCATGCCAAATTCAATTTGGCATATTCCTCTTTATAGTCTTGGATACAAGTCCAGTCTTGTCTGACAAATACTTACGTATTTAGCATAGGTCCATAAGCGATTTTTTTTTAAGTTTAAATTAAAAGGCTGCAACTATTCCACTTGTCCCTTTTCCTTCCATCCCCCCACTCCTGGAGTCTGACGTTGCGGGTTGTGTGGGCGGAGTTGCAGACTCCGCTCCTGTAGTTCATATTCCTGCCATGTGGTGGTGCCGTTCTCCTAGTTTTCTCCACCATTGCTAGTCCAATATTTATTTTCGGAGAGTAATTTGTTTATCAGGAGGTTATTTTAATCTAATTTTGGCCATATTTGCGAGCGCACACTATCTGTGCTTCCCAGCGTTAGCAGCTTGCATGTCTTGAAGGAAATTAGCTGAAGACGGTCTCAGAGGCATTTGTGCAGCCATTATTTAAGGGAGGTGAGAGCAGGCAGGGTGAGTGGAGCCCGGGGTTAGAACAGCGGATGGAATTTGTTGCCTTCCTAGTGGTGGTAGCATGATTGAGCAGGACTGACCGAGGGCGGGGGATGGGGGAGCATTCGATTATCCTATCGCAGGCTCTCTCTGCTTGACAGCAGCAACGCTGGCAGTTAGGGTCGCTTGTCTTCCGGGACCTTGTGACAACTTGTAAAGGTCGAAGATTGGTCTGGGAAGGACAAAAGTTTTCTAGTTCAGCAACCCTCTGCAAGAGGCCCTCCTCCCAATTTGAGGGCATTTTAATGAACTGCTACTGCGAGCCCTCTGTAAGCTGGGGAGTGCGGAGAGATTGGGAAGAGAGCAATTGCATACCAGAACACCCACAGCGTGACTATGGTGATTAATAATTGTTGTTGGGCACTTTGCTCACGTTTCGTTGAATTCTTTGTCCTCATTTATATACTAACCATAGTACTCTGCCTGCTTTCTGTGCCAAGACGTAGTTAGTAGAAAGTGAAGACTTGCTGAGATCCCACAAATAGCACAAGGAAAGCTAAACTTTACCTCAGCTGTGACGGCTTCCCAAGCACCGAGTCTTCACAGATCTGTCGATCTTCAGCTGCAGCCAGGAACCCTGGACTCTGGGTTCAGCCACAGATTGACTATGTGATCCTAAACGTGGTCTTTGTCATTGCACTTGAGACCAGGTTTTTCCATAAGTAGAGGGTTGGTTAGAGGATGGTCTGAGGCTTCTTTGCAACAGAATCTTAGGTTTTTGTCATCAAAGCCTAAGCATGAATGGCACACGTGCAGCAGATACAACGGGAATACAGGTGGAGAGCCTTGTTTGTAACAGCTTGGCTTTTCCCTTGCTTCCTGACTCTGATAGACACCGAGAAGCTTCCAGGGAAGTTCCTGAGGGTCTGGAAAAAATAAATATTGAAAAGTTCTGAATGAATTTCTGAGTGGGATTTTGGGAGCTTGACCTGTTGTTTGGAATTGTAGCTTACAGATGGAGTGGCATGATGTTTCCGGTGGGAGGCTGGAAAAGTGTGCCACACTTTTCGTTAACAACAGCAACAAAAGAGCTAGTGAAATTTGACCCAGAGAAAGCCAGAGTTTTGTATTCACCGTCAAACCCAGTCCAGCCATTTAATGGGCCTAATTAAGCAATTGAACTGAGCCTAGGTCATTGAATACAGTGTACTAGATGGCAGGAAGGTAGGATAATGAAGCTTTTCCTGCTAGGGTCAGCCTTTTCAGAGGTAACCATCCTGGGTCTTAACAGAGATGTGGGTGGGGGTGATGAGATGTTCCTGCTTGACATAACATTTGTCTGCAAAATTATTATTGCCATGCAGTTGTTAAGTAGGCAGGATGCTATCTCTTACCACCTCTGTCTCTCTGGGGCTTTCCCTCTATTCTAACATTTGGCTGCAAGTTTGCATCACAGTGTTCCTTTGAAAAGACTGTAAAAGAGTTCAAGGTTCCAAGTCATGGATGAAGATGGCACGGATTTGATAGAACTGTGTAAGTCAATCACCAGAAGGGAAAGATATGGTAGAGAACAGTGTTTGCACAGCAGTTGTGGTGTCTGCTCTAAGGAGACTGTGGGGTCAGATTATAGCAACCACAGAGACATGGTTATCAAGGTAGGCTGGTGTGTCCCCTCAAGAAATAATGAGTACCATAGAAGTAGGTGACATGACAGGAGTGGGAGTAGAGCACTGGACCTTTGGTAAGAACTTTGGTAAGAGTCAGCATTAGTTTATGATTACCGTCATTGGAGGTTTCAGGAGTTATGGTAGAGAGGGATATGGCTTATTCAAATTTAGTCTCCCAAGATCTGCCCCTTGCATTGAATGATACCTGGTTGTTTTTAGTGTCTCTCTTTCCTCTGGAAGGCTTTTCTGTGAAATGGCTAACAGAAAATAGCTTGGAGTTTGTGGACCACACAGTTTCTGTTAGAGTTATTTCCCTTTGCCCTGAGAGGGCGGAAGCAGCTACAGGCAACACATAAAGGAATGGCTGTGGCTGTGTTCCCATAAAACTTTGTAAAAATAAGCTGTGGGCAGTATGCTGACCCCTACTTTAGACTGAGTGAGCCTCAGCCCTGGGGACTGTATTCCATTAATCCTTATTTCTTAAGCCATTAACTCTAATGTATTTTATACAGCAGATACTCAGAGCAAGTTATTTGAATAAGCAAAGGAATGAATAAACACACAAATGCACGCAAATCTGGTCCCCTTCAGTCCATCATTATACACTCTCTTTGTTCTCATTTTGGGTCCTCAGGAGTTAACATCCCAGGTTGCGGAGTTGTAAACCCTTTAGATTTTAGAACTTGTATCATTCTGGCATAATTGATGGCTGGCTGTGGGTTGACACAGATAAAGTATCACGAAGATTTAGAGGGATAGACAAAAGGATAAACATTCCCCAGCTCCAGAGGCACAAGACTGCTTCCTCATCACACCCAGGATTGACTGTACAATTATTTATTTATGTCAAGATGCACATCAGCTGGTTCCTAGAAATCCTAGAAGTAGCAGGTTACAAGGCAACTTTCATATATTAGCTCACCTAATGCCTGCCATAGTCCTGTAAGACAGGTAAATATTTAACAGTTCTACAGCAGTGACTTTCAATGTGATTGATTTTGCCCCCGAAGGAACATTCATTGTGGCCGAGGACATTTTGACTGTCACATCTGTGGGAGGGTTGCTCCTGGAAGCCATGGAATAGAGACCGATTTGCTCCTAACATCCTATGGAGCTCAGAATAGTTCCCTACAATAAGTAATATCCAGACTCAGATGTCCACAGTAGGAGGTCGAGAAAGCCTTGCTCTCTTGAGGCTCAAAGAGGTTAGCTGAGCTCCTCATAGCTATGTAATATGCATTGGGTATGTTAGGAATAAAATATATCCATTCATTTCATTACAGAAGGTTGTATATCTATTTTTTTCAAAAGAAAACAATTTTGAATGAAACCTTGGCAGAAATGTGTATATAAATGGGTAACAGTGAGGGTTAGAAATGCTATTCGTGTTCCTTATCTCCTACCCCAAACCCCAGACCTCTATTGGAACCTCAGTTTCTTCCTCATTTCCTGGAGCCATTGCTGTTTATTTCTGGTCGGTGGGCAGTGTATGTGTGTGTGTGTGTGTGTGTGTGTGTGTGTGAAGTTTCCATGTTGTGTTGCTTGTGCAGGAAGAGAGAATGGAGACATAGGTGTTATGGAGGAAATCAGTGATGGTGTAGTCTGAGTGATAGGAAAGAGAATGGAAATATTGATAATTATTAATGCTGGGTTCAAAGGAGCATGCAGAACGCTCAAGAACTTGGAATTTCATAATGATGTGTTGCTGGGTGACAAGGCCAAAGCAGCAGGCTGGACGTGCATGCTCTTTGTTCCTCCTCACATAGTAGAGTCTGGAGGTTCTGTGAAGCATGAGCTGAATTACATTTCTGTAAAGCCACAGAATTTTCTTCCTTGCAGTCCATAGTAGTGCTCAACTGAGCACTGAGCGGACGATGCCACAGCACACAGGTGCCTTGTGTATCAACTGGCAGAGATTTTCTTCCTTCCAGATATAAATCCTGCCTTCTCTGGGTGTCCTCCTCTGCTGCACTGACAGTGGAAGCAGCCGAGAGTAGTGAGGGCCAGGGCTTCCCAGGGGGCCTCAGCAGGAGAAACAGTTATTCTTGAGGGTTGGTGAGCATTTTTTTTCAACCAACGAGAATCAGCTCCAAGCAAAACTCTGGATGAGCGGGGCAGTCCCTGAAGTTTCAAGGCAAAGCTGTTCATTTCCTTGGGGCTTTTTTCTTTTGCAGAGATGTCACAGACAAGTAATAACCGGGGAAGGTGAGAAAACCCTGACCTAACAGGTTCCTTCATTTTTGTCCACCTTTCTGTAATGGCTCTCAAGGTTTGCATGTGTGTGTATGTGTGTGTGTGTGTGTGTGTGTGTGAGAGAGAGAGAGAGAGAGAGACAGACAGACAGACAGACAGACAGACAGACAGACAGAGACTGAGAGCGACAGAAACAGAGACAGAGGGAGAGGGGGAAGGGAAGGAAGAGGGAGTTAGCAGGTGAGAGACCCTTATCCACCTTTCTGGTCATTTCCGGTAACTTCTGCCCTTACTTTCCCTCCTGGCTTTAGCTCTCCAGCTTTTTGTTCAAGTTTTAGCAATTTTCATTTGCTGTGCTCTTAAGATTTCAGGGATTTCTTAGCAGTGAGGCCTCATAACTACACGGTTGTAGTCTTGGCCCAAGTGCCTCATCTGCAAAGTCTTCCCTGGCCACAAAATCTAACATACCTGCCCCACCCAGCCACTGGAGCATCACGCTCTGTTCCCACTAGCCACTACTCTGAAGGTTCTGTGTTTGTCGGCACCTGCATTCCACCACTGCCTGCACACATATGCATGCCCCCATGCGATATGGGACTTCATTTTGTTTTTGTTAGCTGTGTCCTGATAGCAATAGTGCCCGGAACATATTGACATATCACTGATGCTAAATAAATGTTTGTGGAGTGGAATACTATAGCACCCTAGGTGTGTGTGGGCATAGTTTTAGTTGGCAATTCATTGCTTAAAGCAGGAGCAGCAGCAACGGCAGCAGGATTTGGTTTTGAGGGAGAACGTCTCGGTTTACTTGTGTATGCAGAGTAAATTATCCAGGTTGCTGCTGGGAATCAATTGATTTTTAGATTTTTTTTTTTAAGTATCAATATGACAACATGATCATATTCTCTGCCATCAATGGAAAGATGCATCAGTATTCAAATAGTTCTAAGAGTGAAAATAATGCTGCCAACTGTCATTAATGCCCTATCATTGGTAACATCTTACTTTGGAAAAAATGTGGAAGATATGCTTTGAAATTGCTAAATGCAGAAGCCAGTTCTGATGGGCCATTACAGCTGCTCAGGAGGCTGTGGGAAAAAAAATGTAAATTCAAAGCCTGGCAATTGGTGAGACGCTGCCTCAAAACAAACAAATAGTGGATTGGAGATATGGCTCAGCCATTAAAGGCTAGGTTCACATCTCTCTCTCTCTCTCTCTCTCTCTCTCTCTCTCTCTGTGTGTGTGTGTGTGTGTGTGTAAAGTGATTAAATCACAGCTCACTGGTACAACTTAGGTCTACTCTAGGTACAAGCCCCAGATCTACACAAAAAGAAACCAGTAAGTTAGGGCATGGGAGTATTGATTTGCTTACTATATGTGATACAGAATGTTGAATCAGAGAATCTCTGTTCTAGGGGCCTTTCTGTCATGGAGTAGAGTGTGGCTGCCAAGGGTCCTGCACCAGGAAGTGAGGACAGAGGACAGGAGGAATAGCAGAACCTCCCCTTGTGCAGGGAGAGGAAGATGCAGACTCCGAGGCTAATCTGAGAGGGTGAATGTTCCTCTGGTTTTGAGCCATGTCAGGGGAAGTTAAAGTGGAGCTTCTGGCTTAAAGGAGAGACAACATGGGGCTCAGGGGGATGGCTCAGCAGTTAAGAGCACTGGCTATTCCTCCAGAGGCCTTGAGTTAGGTCCCCGGCAATCACATGGTGGCTCACAACCATCTATAATGTGATAGGGCATTCTCTTCTGACATGCAGGTTACATGCAGATAGAGCAGTCGTATACATAAAGTAAACAAATAAATCTTTTTTAAAACCCTCAAAATAAAAAAAAGAGAAACATCCAAATTCAAAACTATTTGGAAAAACTATAGGTGGCCTTCTCCCCCATTTGAGCCTCTAGTCCTGGGACTCAAAGTGTCCTTCATTTTATAAAGACAAGCGATGGGAAAACAGGTTTTGCTTGAAACCAACACTCAAGTTTATTGAGCTGTGTCTGCATTACAAAGAGAAAGAAGCACCTGTGACTGAATCCAGTGTCAGTCCTATTGTTTGAGCAACAAATAATCAACGGTGATTTCCACCGTTGTTTTTCAGTCTGTATCCCATTGCTTCATCTCTGTGCAGGAGCTGAACCTCTGCTGCAGCTGTAGAGGGAGTGAGTGAAGGTAACCTCGGGGCCCTGCTTCTCAAAATCATTGCGCTTACTTTACATTCTGCTCCTGACTTCTGGGCTGGCCTCACTTAGTTTCTGTCTGGCTATCAGAAAGACCCTCAGACATTGTCTCTAGTGACTTGAATAATTGTTGGCTACTTATTGGGGTCCATAAACCTTGTGGAATTTGCTTCTCACTAGAATTTGGAAGTCTGAGGAGACACAGGGCAGATGAAAGATGCAGGAGAGAAATCTGTTTCCTCTAAGATCCTTAGGCTTTAGCTCCAGTAGCCTTTCAGAAACATTTTGCAAGAAGCTGGCTGTATCGGTAAGAGTTAAATGTTTGTACTGGATGCTAACTGGGGCATCAAGGGTTTGGGGACAGGATAGGATGTCAGCTCTTCAGTCAGGTGGGAAATTCTATTAGAATCCTAGAGATACCATTTATAAGCTTGCTGGACTTCACTAAGCCTTTCAACATCTTTCAGACTCTGCATCTGTATTTGTAAAGTTAGAAATATAATGCGTAATCTACAGCACTTCCATAAGACAAACAAGATGATCCATGTAAAATGATTAGCTGATGCTGAGCACATAGGAAACATTCAGCAAATAAATAGTTCTCCTTGTGCCTGTTATTACAGTGGGAAAGCAGGCAGCTCATTGTTTTATAATGTGTTTTGAAAACCTTAAGAAAGGCTATTTTGTCCAAAAATATTTTCTAAATTGGCTCACTGAGAAGATCATGAAAACGGTCTATTGCAAAGGTGTACACAGTATATACATACTATAGGTAGGGACATCCTTATCTTGAGCCTCATGATGTCTCAGAATGGAGAGCTCCAGGTGAGAAAGTGCAGGGTTTGAGTGCTATGGGTCAAAGTGCATGTTTCAGTGTGAAGTCCTGATTGGGACTGAGCAAATTTTGTGATGTAGTTTTTCCTGGTTGGTAGACCAGGTGAAGAGAAAGCTTTCAAGAAGACCTTGAAAGGTACTGTGGAATTCAGTGAGCCTTGCTAAGTGATTGTCTGCTTTTAGTTTTCTTTCCTGTATAGGAAGAGCTTAAACATGCTTAGAAAATGGACTTTTAGGACATTTCTAAGCAAAGCATGGACTTCTTTGATCTTTATGTGCAGGGATTTCCCAAGATAGCATGTTAGAGTATGCAGTGTAGCTGAATATGATTTCTTTCCCAGAAGTGTCTGAAGGCCTCAAATCCTTGCACTTATTATTATATATACACCTATCTTATCAAACCCAAGAATGGTTTATGATTTGAACATGAAATGTTCTCATGAAGTTAAATGTTGGCGCCTAGGTCCCCAGCTGGTAGTACCATGCTGGAATGTTTAGGAAACTTCAGGAGGGAAGGCCTAGCTTGGTGAAATAGCTATTGGGTCATGCCTTTGGTGGCTACCCTGCCCTGCCTCTGGTTAATCTGTCTGCTTGCTGCCTGCTCTGCCACACATTCCCTGTGGTGATTATTGGTCTTGCTTTGGCATTGCTCCTGCTTTCTATGCCCCACTTCTTTTTTGGAATGGGAATTTTAACACCGTGTCAGTATATTTGGGGATAAATAACTTGTTCTTGGTCTTGTAAAGAGGGCTAACGTGTGCGAATTTACATTGAATGGTATGGCTGCTCCTGAGTTAGCAGGGGAGGCAGGAGGGACTCATTTAAACTGCATTTAAAGTATGGTACTAAATAATGTAATTGAGACCGCATGTCTAGTAAATGGTAGGGCCCTTGGTCACTCCAAAGCTATGTGTTGCTGCTGCTTTTGTCCCTGAATGGGGCTTTGAAAAGGAACATATTCATTTGTGGAACGTTTGACCCTTCGTTGTACATAAGAGCAGGGTGTTGCTAGAATCATAAACAGTGGTGATCATGTTGATGATGTTCATTTTCACGGGCAGCAGGTCTTGAGCGGTTATTGTGTCTCTGGCATTAGATGGCTTAGTGTATATTATCTCAATTAATGTTCTCAAATTAATAGCGAGGAAGCCATTTTTCATTTTGTCTTTCAGATAAAAGACTGAGCTCAGTGTTACACAGCTAGAAAGGGGGTGGAGCCCAGCCTTGTTCAGGACTGCGGTAGACAGCTCTCAGAAAGCTGCAGGGTCTGCACAGGGGTCAGGGCCAGCAAAGCAAGGACAAGTACCCGTGGATGCCAAAGATGAGCTTAGAGGCTTATGCTGATCTGTGTGCCTCATTCCTGGATGTAGCTGTCAGGGTCTGGTGTAGTCCTGTGCTACAGATCCCTACAATTCTTTTGATGAAAGACCTCACTCTACCTCTAAAGAACTGAAACAATCCTGAGATAAAAGAATAAAGAACAGCATTGACAGACAACTCTCTTTAACTTTGCCAAATTCTTGTTTGGGCAGAGTAGCGGGATACTTGTACTAATCTGGAACTCCAAGCATTTCTCAAAAGCAGCTGCCATGAGGCTCCAGATTCTCCAGGAGAAAGTCAATGCTTTGAGGCTTAAAGGTCTCTAGGCTTTTCTGTTTAGAAGACAAATATCTTTGTAAAGATGGTTCTGCTCACCAATGCCTTGAGGGGCTAGGGAGATAATTCACTTTTAAAAGAGATGGGGTAAGACAAAAGGTGAGGTGGTTGCTATGGTAACCTGCAGGCCTGCTTGCCCTGTGATTAAACATTGACAACATGGCATACACCAAAAGTCTACAGGCTACTGGACTATAGCTCCAACCACAGGGTTATTTCTCTCTTACTCTCTTAATTATTTAAATCACCAATACCCCTTCCTGTAGCTAAGTACCACTGATACCATAACATAATTCTTTCTGGTTCATTTTATTTTATTTTTCCTCTTACCTGAGTTAAAAAACTACACTAGTAGGCATCTCTACTAAAGTAAAACATTTGAATTTCAGTTAAAAATATTTTGAGTAAAAATCAGGATACCAGCAAACCATGTCTCAGAAAGATAATTAGCTAAAAAGGAAGGCCCTGCGACGACAAAACCCAGAGAGATAAGGGGAATATAAAAAGATGAATTAGAGTGAAAACAAACATAAATTAATTATCTGCTGTTCCAGGATTCCACAATGGAAAATGGGCCAAAGATATTTAGTTGTAGCTGGAGTGGCCAACCAAAACAAGGAATACCCAGGAGGCAGGGAGGTACAAGGGCTTAGGACTTTTCTCCATCTTGTCATTCTACTTCTATATTTCAAACTATGTACCTCATCTCATATTTCTAGGGAGTTACAATATGTGTGCGCATGCATGCATGCATGTGTGCACACATACACACAAACATATGGGCATATATATATCTATATATACACACACACACACACAATAGGAATTGGTTTTTCTAAAAACAATCTTAAGAAAAAGCCTTTTATATAGTCAGACTACGGAAAAGTTGGTCTGCTTGGAAGAAAGTTGCAATGCTGGGAGTCCCCCAGACTCTGAGCTCACTCAGAGCTGTGTCTGAAAACTCACATTTTCTCCTGAATATGTTTCTGCTCTGAGAAGTGGTGTTTTTCCTCTCAGGTCTCACAAGAACTTGGAGCCGCTGATCCTAGCGACCCTCATTTCATTCTTTGGCTCTTCTCCACTTTTGCTCTTCCAAAGTTTGATGAATCTCCACTTGTCGGGTGTTAGATACGTATTGACTTTTGCAAAAACTTCCCAAACTGTTCTTGTAGAAAGATTGATTGATATAGGGTCAGCAAAGAAGGGGGTTATTTACTTTAGATGTTAGTAAACATGGCAGATTGCTGGGGATTAACTGGGAAACCATGAATAAAATCATTGTTATTTGATAAGGGATTTTTCTCTCAGACAATTAAAGATTTTTTTTCTCCATTGCCCACTTTTTTTTTTAAACCCCAAACGAATAATGAATGAAGGTCATTAGGATGATGTATTATTGGTCACATTGCTCTGCAATAGATAAAGATAAATATCATCAAGCTGCCACTGCATACAGAGCCCCAGTGTCCATATTTGCCATTCTGGCACTTTTCATCAAAAAATAGTTTCCTTTAACACCTCCTTGTTAGTCCCCAATTTTCTTTTAAACATCAGATATCAGACAGACTGGATCCCCAATTCAGACAGCAAAGGACTCTAGCTAAGAACAGCCAAGGCAAGAAATATTTTTTTGTTACAAAGGAATAATTTGTTAAAGGAAGCATCGAAAGAGCTTTAAACCTTTCACAAACATATAACCAGTCATAAGTCTCATCACTCTCAATTCAGGGTCATGGCTGCATGAAATGTTGTAAAAGAAAAAAAAAACAAAATAAAATCAGCTCCTCACATGGGTCAAAATTCTCGGGAGTGCTAAGAAAAGCCCTGCAATTTAAAATGTTATAAACAAGCAAAATAAAAGGTCTGTTAATATTATGAGAAAAATCTCTGTGGAATACAGCATTGAATTTCCATGTTGTTTTTACACCCGTGTGTGCTTACATGGTCTTGTGGAAAAAAAATAATACTTGAAGCTATAATTCTGCTCTTCTGATTACAGCTCAGGGGAGCTCCCTCACATGCATTTGGCTAGAAGCACATATTGTCTCATAAGCCAGCATGATTGGTTCATATAATGGAGCCACATAGCCTCGAGAGAAGGGCAGGATTTGAATGTCTGTGGCAGAGTCACAGAGACAGCCATCTGGAGTCTCACAGTGTGCCTCATTTGGTTTGTAGGCGCTGTAAGGACCACAACCCTCTCATTGGGTTGACACTTCCACACTCAACCACTCGCCCCATAGTGCAGAGAAATTAATCTGAAAACCAGCGTAGATGAACTGTTGACAGGGCTATCTTGGACTATTACTGGCCTTGTGTTCCTTCAGAGACAATTGACAAGGTATCTTGATAAAGAGATCCATATATTAGTCTCAGCAGAGATCAGTAGGAAAACTGAGCTGAGACAGAGAAATCAAGGCATGGAAGAGGGGAAGGCAGAAGTCTGTTAAATTTCTATTAGCTATAGGAAGCCTCATGGAATAACCCTTCAGGGTGAACTGTCTGCTTTGACCTGAACATCATCAGTGCAGCTTGATCTCTTCCCACAGCCCACCTTGGGGTTTAATAGTCTTTATGTGAGGATTTTCCTTCTTTTTCTGAGCCCAGCCTTCTGCCATAATTTCTTTGTAGTTTGGTCTTTCAGTATTTCTGTCAAGAGGGGCCATAAGCTCAGACAGCCATTCACCAGTGCTGACCAGGGGCAATCTGGTGTGTCAAACAGAACCAAACACACATTGTCACAAAAGCAGTTATTAGTTTCAGACTGAGAGAAAAGATGAATGATCCATAGGTGCTGAAAAGGAACCGGGACAAGGCAGGGAGTTTAATGTGTAATGGGAAGAGAGGATGTAAAGGAACCATACCTTCACTAAGGGCATGGTCCATTTAAGGGCTTGCCCACAGAGGTTGCTGACTGACTCCCTCAAAGGAGTATGAAGTCAAGAGAACTTACTTATATGACTTTGACGTTGTCCATTCGATCTGGCTGGCAGTAGAACGAAATGCTGGTTTAGTGTTTGTGAGTTGAGAAACAAGTGCATCATATTAGAATCTTACCTGGAGAGGGAAAGGTTTCGTTGGGCTAGAGGAAGTGGATGCTGACATGGTAGCCACATTAAATAAACACGTGACCCTGCGATTGTCAACTTAACTGGCTTCTCTACTCTGGGAAAAGCACCTAGCACATCTCCAACACATACTAACCTTTAAAATATGGTGTCTCACTTGATCCTTTCTCCCACCCAGCCTTGTAAAGACAGAGAGAATGAAACTATGATGGAAAAAACCCTTTCCTTCCTTCCTTTCTTCCTTCCTTCCTTCCTTCCTTCCTTCCTTCCTTCCTTCCTTCCTTCCATCATTCTTTTCTCTTTCCTTTTCTTTCTCTCCTTTCCTAATCTCTCCCCTTTTCCTACCCAACATTATTTTCTTTTATTTTTTCTTAGAATAACTTATAGACTTCCACGTTTTTCCAATAGAGAATTTATTAAAAAGTAGAGTATTTTCTTATATAACCTCTGTCTAACAAAATCTAAAAATAAACAGTTGTGTAACTTTTCCTGGAGAGTTACAAACAAATGTCTATTCATCTCAGATAGGGAATGACAGAGCAACTAATTTCTTCTATTGAAAGTCTGTCTTGGGGAACCAATTAATTTTTGGACATTACTTACAGGAGCTTGAATAATGGGTTACTTACAAGAACAAAAGAAACTCAGGCAGTTATATCACTCAAACACCGGATCCCTGCATGGGTCATGACTCAAAGAATTGCAAGGCTGGCACTCCCTGCCCAGTGTGCAGACAGGTGTGGGGCACATGCTCTACTGACGTCTCTGCTTCACAGCTGTTAATTGTTTACATAACTTCAGAGATGGGCATCCTGTCAATCTGGTAAGCTTCACGAGCTTCCTGGATCTGGAAAAGAGGTGTTCTCTGATCCTTGGAGGAGGTGATGTTGATGTCCTCATTTTCTTCCACTTATGGAAGCATTGAACTACTAGGTCACAGTAACGCTCACTTATTCACAGCTACTTAACAGGTTATGAGTCTATGAAGTAAGCACTGCCTGTTGTAAAGAAGAGGGACGCTTTTCTCCATAGCCGAGGATGACAGTAGTGGTGATCTATGGGTATTTAGATGGCAGTTTGAAGGCTGGCACCTGGGTCTGATGGGCTCCAGGCCAACACCCACTGCTTTTTTCCTCAGCCACACCTGGTTGCTGAAAGGACCCATCATCAGAGAACAACTCACACATCCAGCACCTACTTGCAAATTGAGATCCATGGCATATGCCTCATGAACATGACTGCCATCCCCTGTTACAGAATTAAGATCTGTCATAGCCCCTACTACCTTAAATTGTATCCTACTATGGGGCTTTGCAGAGCCACAAAAGCTCCAAATTAGTCTTGGGATCCATGCTGAATTAAGTTAAAAAAATCTTTAGTGAACACAAACTTGTCTGGCCCAGAACCCGTGGCCTAATTCCTTCAGTAACATCTGTCCATCCTTTTTATCCGTTCTTGCTGTTTACGAGAACTTCATTCAGTGATAGTCAAGTATTCCTAATGATGTATATAAGCCTGTCCACGAAGGATCTTTTTGTATCACCTCATATGAAATCTTTGTCTCAAGGAGTGGGGGGGGGGAGCAGTTATATTGTTCGGTTTCTCCACAGTACTCAGACCGATTCTGTCTGCATCTTTGTCTCTCAGCTTCACAAACATGGCTGTGAAAGGTTAGTCCCTTGCTTGTTTAAAATTACTTCCCAATTTTAGCAGGTCAGAGATAGACTGTTCCCTGATTACAATAGCTTTCTTTTTTTTTTAAATTTTTTTTTCTTCACAATTTATTTATTATATATCCCAATTATATAGCCCCTTCCCTCAACTCCCCCCAAGTCCTACCCTCCCTTCCTCTTCCCTGCACCCCTTCCCCTAGTCCATGGTATATACTCACTTAAAAGTGGGCATTAGCCGTATAATATAGGATAGCCATCTACTGGAGGACCCTAAGGGAGGATGCTTAAATCTCATTCAGAATGGCAAACAGGACAGCTGTCATTATTAAAGCCCCCATCTGCATGTGTAGTTAAGGATCCCCCTTTCTCCATATCAAAGGTTGCCTGAAATAGCATCCTCTATCTTTTGACCTCACTCTCTTTCTCCTTGCTGTCTGATTCTTTATTTCATCTTCTGGGACCCCAGGAAGAGCTTATTAGCAAGATCTAAAGTGTACTCTCTCTCCCTTGTGTCCCACCAGCTATAATAAATGACAAGCAAACACCCCAGTCTCATCTGAGCTTATTTCACTTTTCATGCTAGTGCCAAGGGGAGTGTCTCCATGCCTTCTCCCATTGTAACTCCCCTCTTATGTGGGCAAAATTCTTTGCAGGCAGGATGTTCAGATTTAGTTATATGTCTTATCATGGACAGATGCTACCATAGCCCTTTTATGAACCCTTTCGGCATGTACTACTTTAGGGTCTCTAGTCAGGCACTCATCTGGGTGCATCTTCAAACCCATTCCACACTCAAGATTGGCCCCCTCGTACCAGAGAAAGACAGCCGCCATCCAAGGGCACTCACCCCTCAGACGGCTTGGCATCAGTTGCATGCTTTATCAGTTCATAGCAGGGATCACAAAAAGTCACCAAAGCAAGGAGCTATAGTATCTCATAGTACACGGGGAAAGGTAGCCACATTGGGACTGCCCCACCCTCAGCTATATCAGGCTTAACTCTAACAGTAGAATCCATTCAACGGCTTCTTTCAGTATAATCCATGGGTCTGTCAAGCAGCCTTTGGGTGCCAATTGTGTTATGTGACTTTCCCTGTGGAGACATGAGTAAACATATATTCATCACAGAAAGGGTACCGATGACAAACCAAAGAAAAGATTCTACTCAAGTCTGCCTTAGTGAAATGAATTTTTCTTGTGGTTACTTTCTAGGGGCATGGTGAAAGGTTAGTTACAGGGACATGGGCGACTCAGACAGCTGTGTCACCAAACGGCCTGCCTCAGAAGTATGAGCAATGACTCATGAAAATTACAGCCATCCCCCTCGGAACTTGCAGGCAGCTGCTTCTGCAATTTCCTGTAACGCTACAGTTACTTACTGCTTATGTAACCTTGGGAAAGGGTTTTTTTTGAATCTTCTCAGTTTCAAGAACTTCCTAAGTCTCCTGAGTCTCCCTCCAGGAAGGATAAGGAGTGTTTCAATTAGAAGGAAGTAGCTATATAGAATAAATATTGACATAGTACTAGGAGGTGATCTACGAAGTTTACTCAAATTTTAACTCCTGCTTCACTGATGATTTTTCTAGCAAAAGTAATTTTTTTTCTGGCCCATTATCTGAATTATAACTACACATTAGTCTTAGGTGCCATGTCATCTTGTCTTAGTCTTTTCCTGTCCCCATTCCAAGTCTTTTTTTTTTTTTCCTTTTTATGATCTTGTCACTTGAGAACAATATAGGTCACATGTCTTGTAGCATTTACCTCACTGTGAGCTTGCTGACTTTCCTAATGCTAAGATTAACATCATGTGTTTTGGCAGGAATGCCATAGAAGTGATGCTGCGTCCTTCTCGGGTCATCATATTAAGCGGGGCATGTTATGAACTCATGTCCTATTACTAGAGATGTTAATTTCAATCATTTGGTTAAAAGAACAGCTGGCAGTTTTATATACTGTTATTATGGCCACTGTAAGTATTAAGTGGGAGACACCTGGCATTCTCAGGCTGCCATGTCCTGGGGAGCTGTGACTGACGTGACGTTTTCCTTTTGTCTCCAGAGTCTAACTGTCGCAGGGCAGTGAACAGAGGCTATGTCACCAGCTTACTCAGGCTTCATCAGGACTGGCACAGCCACGATGTGACCAACACCTATGTGCTGATCCGCCATGGGCTCCTGCTCTGCCTCAGGCACATTGTCACCCTCCGGTCTGGCAGAGAGGCCTTCCTGGCAGCCCAAGGCATGGAGACTCTCTTCAGCATTGCACAGGTAGCCAACATGGGGATTTCCTCAGCAGGTAGATGACTTCTGGATGATCCTCAAAGGCTGAAGCATGGAAATTGTCTTGAACAAAGCAGGGAAAACTAAAGCAACAGCTTCAACATGGCTCTTGGTTCAATATGGCAGGTGTTCTGGATTCAAATCCTTAGTCATTCACTCATTCATATTCTTATTCAATCATTCAATCAGTATGAGTTTTCTCATTCATTCATTCACTCATTCATTCAGAATCATTATGTGTTTATTGTCAGCATACTACTAAAGATGACAAATAGCAAAGTAATTAAGACTATGGGCTCCAGAATAATAGATCCCAATTTAAAGCTGTGAAACTTTTAAACTATCATCTACCTTCTCAAACCATCAATTTGCTTTTTTTTTATTTAAAGAAATACATGGCCTTGCTTGGTGGCACATATCTTTAAGCCCAGTGCTCAGGAGGCAGAAGGTAGGCAGATCTCTGTGAATTTGAGGCCAGCCTGGTATACAGAGTGAGTTCTAGGACAGTCAGGATTACACAGAGAAACCCTGTTTCAAACAACAACAAAATAAATAAAAGAAACACATACATATGCACTAAAAATATGGAATTGAAACATTTAGATTGTTTTGTCCGCTAAATAAGTTCCTGTGTTCAGGCAAATACATGCTGTATCTTAGCCTTCTTTTGAGTTTGAGTGGTCACTGGACTAAATAGTACTGGGAATCTATGGTGAACATGACAAATGGTACTTCTGATCTTAGGAGAGCACATGTCTTAGCAGGAACAGGCCTTAAATAAACAAAACATCCAATGAGAAAGATTTTTGCAGTTGTTTGTGAAACCAATAAAGTAAGAGAGACTCCTATAGGTGGAAGGAGAAGATCATTTAGTAACAGTAAGGTCTCTCTGAGTAGGTAATACCCAAACCTAAATTATTGGACAGCCCATCATACCAAGTTTAAGGGAGTGTCCCAGGCAAAGAAAATAGAGACTCCTTTGGTTGGCACTTATCTGCACCAGGTGGGGTGTATGGTCCGAAGTTATTTGGGTCCAACTCAAGTAACACATTCCTCAGCTACACTTGACTAGGGCTGATTAAAATACAGTCTCAGAGACCTGAACATCCAAATACCCATCACTTGCTCTGTTTCATATGTCTTGTGTTCCCTGTTATTTTCCCAGCTGTTAGTCTCTGGTGCTCATTGGTCCTTTCTGGAAACCTTCCAAATTTACTCTACCTGAGTCCATGCAGAAGCAATGAAGCAGCCAAGGAGAGTGCTGTTCTCCCACCTTAGCGTCACTAGACTTTTCCAATTCTCTTTAAAAACCACATCCCCCTCTAAATACTAACATGATATTGTTGCTGCAAACCGATATCTAATTCTCTGTCTGCTATTACCTCTGGGTTTTTCTCTGTCATTACTGAGTGCAGAGCTTCTCAGTCATGAAATAGCTGCATTTTGAATTCTGCTTTTCTGGATCAAGCAGCGCTTTCAATTTTTCCAAGCTTCCTTGTGCTCTGTAAGCTCATGATCTTCCAAGTCTCTAATCTCACCCAGTCCTTGTGAAATTTCCCCCCAGTGGCTGATACCAGGCACTCCCATTGGAGCTGGCATGCTCACCCAGTCTGTCCTCTATATCACTGGCTGTTTTTCTGTTTTGCACTAAACATATCCAAAAGAGCAGTAGAGGAAAAAGATGGTGATTTTTACAGTCGTATATTGCAGAGAGGGACACAGTGAAAAAAATATTACAGCAAATAAAGCCCAGGCATGCGAGAGGCTTCAAGCACATATGCAGTGCTTTAGACACAGTTCCTAGACAGGTCAGTAATGTCTTCAATCCCTCTCTTAAGCAATCAATAAGCTTCCAGCCTCCACTTGCTGTTGTAAACAGAAGTCAAATGTGAGTGTTGGCAGAATCTACATTTCATAGTGAGGTTTGTTCAGCCCGTGTTGTAATCTCTGATTGGTATTATATGAAAAAGTAGCCCAGGAAGGGTTATGGAACAATGCTGAATAAATTGTCTATGATACACGAATCCTGTCACATGGAAACATATGTACAACATGTGGGAGAAATTTTCAGGGGTTGAAATCCCCACATTCACTGATGCTTCCCCCCCCCGCCACTTTGCTTTCAGCCTTTTAAATAGTATGTTCTCCTACAGGGACTTTCACCAAGTTCACTTCTTAACCTAATGTTGTCGTCGGACATTGCCCTCCTGCCTAGCATCTGGTCTGTTTTCAAGGGACATGATGACAAGTGAATCTAGAAATTATTATTTTCTTGGAATCAATAATCAAGTTTGGAACTCATGAACATTTAACTCCAAATAAAGGAAGGCCGCCCAATATGACATTTCGTTAATGACCTGATCTCTGTATAATTCAACCACCCCTCCCTGCCCAATATTTTTTGTTCAGCTATGGCATGATCCATACTTTTAGGATGCATGAACTTGCTTTTCTCCTTCTACTCAGTTCTCACCTGGACCATCTCACACAAAACAAAAAAAGCTGTTGCCATCAATCATCATCAGTGGCTGTGTCAGTGGCAATTGCAGATAGAGCTGGGCTCCAAAATGTTGGCATTTTGATGCTGTTGGCTTGGACTTAGCTCTGTTTTCCCTAAGGCTGAATCTCAGAGCATCATCCCCAATCTGCATCTATTTGCCTTCCTTCTTTCTCTTCCACACTCCATTTTCCCTTTTTCTAATACTAATAACTCTACAACAAACACTTGAGGCCATTTGACCAGGCCAAAGGGATGAAATATCTTCAACTAATTCATTTTCCACTGGGAGTGTTTCCTGCTGTGTCTGCAGAGACACTTGATTGGTACCATTTGAGCACACTAAAGAAAAAGTGGCATTCTTGATTGCATTAAGACATTTCTGTTTTGAAAGTTGGCTCACTTACATTTTGCAGTCTGCTTTTTGTGTGTGTAGTGGTGGCTGGGAATTGAATGCAGGTTTTACACATTCTAACCAAGTGCTCTAACCCTGAACAGTATCCAAAGGCCTCGTTGCTAATTCTTGGGCATGTTTGTGTATGTGCATGTGTGTGCAGATGCATAATCTGTGAATGTGCGTGTGTGTGTGTGTGTGTGTGTGTGTGTGTGTGTGTGTATGTAAGCCAGAGGTTGAAATCTAGTCCCTTCTTCATTTTATTTCCATCTTATTTTTGGAGACAAGGTCTGCACTGAACCTGGGGACTACCGACTTGGCTATGCTGGCTGGCTACCAAGGTCTCTGGGTTCTTCTATCTCTGTATTTCTAGTGCTCGGATCAAAGGTGTATTGTGCTGTGCAGTCTGTTTTTCTAATGTGGGTCCTGGAATATCAATCTAAGAGCCTCGTGCTTGCATGGCCTGGACTTTATTAGTGGAGCCATTTCCCCAGCTCCATTTTTACTGGTATTTTCTCTCTTTGCTTTTATGAGCTACCTGTACTATGAGTGCAGAGAGAGGTACCATGTAGGACAACACCACAAGTCAGGGCATATGGAGGATGTTCAGATGCTCAGCACCTAGCTATTATGCCTTCTTGATCTGAGAACTTTCTGTATCTTGTAAGACTTTTATTCTGGAGTCTCACCCTGGATTTTTTTTTTTTTTTTTTGAGATAGGGTTTCTCTGTGTAG
This sequence comes from Meriones unguiculatus, assembly GCF_030254825.1. NCBI lineage: Eukaryota > Metazoa > Chordata > Mammalia > Rodentia > Muridae > Meriones > Meriones unguiculatus. The sequence goes on from NC_083361.1 coordinate 64,593,993, forward strand.
CACTAGCTGTCCTGGACTCATTTTATAGACCAGGCTGGCCTTGAACCCACAGAAATCCATCTGCTTCTGCCTCCCTGAGTCCCTGGATTACAAGCATGTACCCCTGCATCCTGCTGCTGGACATATTTCTATACCAAGTTCAGCATAGGACACATTTTCCAAGCTACTGGTGTGTTTTGGACACAGAGTTACCAGGCTACATCCACCTCTGTCTCAATTTGGTAAACTTGTCCGTTTACCTTTTTCACAGTGCCTGTAAAGAAAGGTGTTGTCATGTTCCATCACCGTCAAAACATTACATTTGAAAATTCGCGTTTTCTTTGCTTTGGGTAGGTACCAAGCGAGATCTGCACAGTGGGGCTTTGAGACAAGCAAGTTGTTGAATTTAGGCACGTGGAGTTTGCTTGGGTTTTCCTTATGATTTCATAGTTTATCCTTCACATTTTTCTGTTCAGATAACAACCCAAAGAGAAAAGCAAGACTTTCATCAAGTCAGCCTGCTCCTTCCCCAACTTAGGCCATGATTCACAGTGATTCACGGGTGTCTGAAGGAATGTGTCAGTACTCCTTCCTCAGGCGTCCCAGATAAGGACTTGCCTCCAGTAGAGCCTCCAATGCCACCCGCGCAGCAAAACAGAAATAAAAATACCGATTCTGACTAGACCACATTCTCCTTTAGAACACTCAAACTACTAAACACCATACAGCACTGTTTACCGTCCGCCTGGGTTTGTGCATTTCATTATCTGAAATAATGTCCCAGCATGGCATCCGCACACATGTCTGTTATAATATTCTCTCCGCTCAGACCTGCCTGGAGAACAAGAGCGTGGAACCTGTGATCTCTGCTGTGATTCAGATCCTCAGGCAGTGCTACCCCGAGAGCCCACTCCCCCTGGTCACTGCCAGGAGTGCCTACACCTTCCCAGCTCCCGGAAGCAGCAGCTCGGGGCCTCCACAAGGTCTAGCCGAAGGTAAAGTCGCAGGCAGCGCTAAGCTTTGAGATGAGAGTTCACATTTTACAGCATGTCAGAGGGATGGGGATCAAAGCAGAAGCAGTTGTATGGGTCAGCTGTGATTGTCTAATAAGCTAATTAGAGACAGACACGTATGAAAGAATAGAGTTTTCATAAGAAGGGAGAAGAAGCTTCAAGCTCACTCACATTGCCCCTAATTATTAGCTGTTGCCGCGTTGCCTGGTGGCTAATGAATGCTTGTACAGTCATCTCATCTAATTAAAACAAAACAAAACAAAACAACAAAAAAAAATCTTTCCATAGTTGTTTTACCCCAACCTCTTTGCTGTACTGTCTATTGGTGTAATTAGTTCGTCCTTTGGACAAAACTGAAGTAAAGCTTTCATCACTGAAAACTCCATAATACATGTTTTAGAATATCCAAAAGCATCATGATTCAACCTCCAGGAAGACCTTAAGGTCAAAGATTCTAGTGTTTTTTTAATCTCCTCTTCCTTCCTGCAGACTTCCCACACTTGAAATTTTGGCACATGGCATCTGATGCTTTCTAAAGCTCGTGGAGAGTTCTTAAATTCCCTCATTTTAAAATCAGGGACTTGATCAAGGCATTGTGTGAATTACAATGAATTTAGAGTACACGTGGTCTGTAAATTTTGACAGTGTCAGTTGCATCAATACTCCAAATCAAGAAGTAGGAAAACTGTAGTGCCATTTGTGTGCTATTTCTCTTCAAATTCATTTTGCTCGAGATGATGGTTTAGGCATCATGGCCTCCTCCTCGCATATGCTCATGTGCACAGTATGCACACAAATGTGTGAACATCCATAATGTGTCCTTGCTTGGTAATGGATCCCTTATTTGCAAAAAAAATCCAGGCCACTGTGCATAGGCGAGTATATACCAGAAATCAAGTATCCTCATTCTTTCACCTCATTTCTCCCACCCAGAAGATTTTGAAGATGATGGTGATGAGGAGATGGACAAAGACTCAGATGCGGAGGCTGTGAAAGAAGTAGGTAACCCTGCCCTTGCTTGCGATAATATTTATGCCGACACCTCACAGAAGAAAGCACCACTTCCTATGTCTGCTGAACTTACTCCAGCATTGTCACTCCAATAGTAGTGATGTCTGGAAAGCACAGATCCTCTTGTGGCTTTTTCAGATGTCATTTTCATCTTGCTACATCTCGTACCTAGTCTCCTTGTAATGCAAATCTATTGACTATGATCCAAGTATTCTACCAGTATGATCCTGACAGACTTGTGGTTCCAGGCTTAGGGTTGGTTTATTTAATAAGGGCATAGAAAGATGATTTAGGGAACGTTCTGCTAGACTTCACCCATCTTCGTAAGTCCTATTTCTTACCCCCTTTCCATTTTGCACAGGGATGTGGCCCTGTGCATCCCATTCACACCTCTATGGATTAGTCTTCCGTGCTTTCCAATGCGCAGCTCCGCTCCCAAAGACATGATGTTGCTTGTTCCCTATCTTACAGTGATCCCTGAAAGGGAGGGCTGCAAGCTTTTTAATCAAAGTTCACACCGTAATTATTTTACGCTCTGTGAACCACTTCTTCTTTTCTTCAATGACTCAATTTGCCATTATAACACAAGAACTGGCATCCATAATACAAGTATGAATGAATATAGCTGTTTTCCAGTCTGAAGGACATAGTTTGCTGGCTGCCTTTTTTTGGTGATAGGTGTTTTAAACTTTAGCATTATTTTAATATTGACCGAATATTTCTTATTTGAAGGAGGTTGTGCTTGACAATATCCCTGATTTCTACTCACTATTCACCCACTGCATTCATCACTTTGCCCTTCATTTATGAACAAAAGGCATCTCCACAAACTTCCAAACCATTCTTAATTGTCAACCATTCTCCTAGAAGAACGATAGTTGGTTTATGAGTTATAATTCTGTCTCCATTTTTATTTGCTGTATATAAATTTGGATAAGTCTGTCCATTCATAGTTCCTTACTTTTGTCATCTGTAGCATAAGATCTGAAACATAGTCCTGGAAGTGAAATTCAAACTTAAAAATAATTCTGCATCAGCAAGATGGCTCAGCAGATAAAGACAATTGCTGCAAAGCTTAATGATCTGAGTTCAATCTCCGGAGCTCATATGATAGAAGGAGAGAACCATCTTCCCCAAGTTGTCCTTTTACCTCTGAGTATGTGTATGTGTGTGCACACATGTGCTTGCTTGCACATGCACACATATATACTACACACATAATAAACACACAGTGACACACACATGTACACACACAAACACACACCACACATAACAAACACACACGCTCACACCCCCACCCCCCATACTCACACACACATATGCATACACACCACATACATAGCAAACACACACACACAGACACACACACATATACCTCACACACATAACAAACACACACCCCACCACAACACACACCACACATAACAAACATACACACACACCACATACTCATACATATACATGTAACAAACACATATGCACTCCATACAAAGCAAAAACACACACTCTCACACACACATAAACCCCCCACATCACACCATACTTACACACAGTTTAAAATGTTATACGAAACTAAAAGAAACAAGTCTCTACCTCTCTTCTTCTCTCCTCCCCTTTTCCCTTCCTTCCTCTTTTATTCCTTCCCCTTTCCTTTTCTTTCCTTTCCTACAGAGAAAGAGGTTTTGGAATTCTCAATCCAAGCAATCTCTCACCCTTTTGCTGGCCATGGCAGACATCTAGGAACTCTCTCTCAGGCCCGTCTCTGGGCTTAGACTGCTATTGACAGTCTGATGTTCCCAAGGTTTTGTTGATAAATAGAATCATTTCTGAAGTCATCAGTAGCAAATTGGTTCTTTGCTGTGGCTTGGCCACGCAGGCCTATAGAGTACGTGCAGAATCATTTGAATAATACCGGGCTGCTGAAGTCATTCATCAATGCCACCGTCTACTCCCCTCTTGCTTGAACTTTGATAACTGGATGTCTGATGCGTTGTCAGCCGCCTCAGGTGTCTGATGCAGGGGGACACAGTGTTTGATGGAGCTTGACTCCACGCAGCTAGCTAGAGTCTTAGGGAGTCCTGATGCTTTCTCTGACTCCGTACTAGAGAGAATGGTAGGGTAGGAAGGTGTGGAGATTAAATGAATATAAAAATCTAGCTGGGAAAGAAACAAAGATAAATTAGTGAGGGCCTATAAACTGTTCATTAAAACCTACGGCTGAGGAGATGGTGGGTGTAGAGCAATGGGGTAAAACAGGCTTGACTCTCAGAATAGGAGAGCTGGCCTCCCAGCAACCAGCTTTTTCTTGGTGATTGCTGTAGCATTTGCTGCCCCTAATATGGATAAGGAACACATCTTGTTTCTTTTCTAATCACAAGTTTGACCCAGGCTGTTAGCCTGAAACATTCTCATTTGAAAATTGCAGATAAATGAATCCTATATCTGGGTAAATCCATTAAAAAAAAAATCTCATAAGTAGAAGGTCTGAGGAGTTGAATGATCTGATTTGATTAGAAAATGTCGGGGCCAACATAGGAAAAGAGGAACAACACATGAAGATAAGATGGTGGCTACGTTGTTTTCTTCATGTGTGAATTAGATTTGGGAAAACTGTGGAGAGAGGAGAATACAGAGTGTGCTTGGGCTCCTCTCCCTCCCACTCCCCCACACATTAATTTCTTTTCTTTTTGAATTTCTTTTCTTTCTTTCAGGTGCTTTCTTTGGTATGGTCCACACAGATCAGGCTAAGTTCTGGAAGTTCTGGGGGAATGGTTGTATGATACAACAGCAAACAAGACATTGGTTTTTATTGTCAGTGTTCACACCACTGTGAGCTTGGAGTTGTCCTTCCTAAAGGTCAACTAAGCACTTTATGATTTGAACAAGCAAGTGTGAATCAGGGAAGTGACAGTGCTCATGAGGTCCAATTTAAGGAAGACAGATCAGAATGCATTGTTGAGATTAAGGGGCTACCGGAATCCTAGAAAATATGAGGACACAACAGCGGGCCCATTCCTAGATGAGCATAAATAGTCTTATATGATGTGGTGAAGGTCTCATGTGTTTGTGTGGTTGATTCATATGTATACATAAGCATGCAAGTATGTGGTCGCATGTGCATTTAGAGGTCAGAGGAGAACATCTGGGTGCCCTGCTCTATTACTCTCTGCCATATTCTATTAAGATATGGTTTCTTAGTCTCTGAAGCTGAACTGGTAGCCAGCAAACCCCAGTGATTCTCCTGTCTCTGCCCCTACAGCGCTGGGCTTAGATGCACATGTGACCTTGTCCAGCTTTTTATATGGTCACTAGCATCCAAAACCAGGTCCTCATACTTATGTAGCAAGTACTATTAACCATCAAGCCATGTCTTCAGTCTCAGCTTCATGTCTTTGTAGAACAGAAATAGTCTTTCCACATCATATCCATCTTTGTTGCTATACAAAGAAGTCAGTCATTCATGGCATGGAGAGGGATGAGTGCAACCATGTCCTAAGAAAGCCTTATTTACAAAGAAAAGCAATGGGTCACAGTTTGCTAACCCCTGCTGTAGGACTGCATGGGTCAATGATCAAATGTGGAATGAACTACACTGCCACCTATGGCTTAAACAACAAGCCTCACTCTAAAAAATAATCCTATTCGTTGGTAGAGACAGTCTTCCCAATGGCTAGCCATGTTGTGTTCTTGATGGGGCCACCTGGGCCATGACTGAGGGTCAGGAACAGAACTGACAGACAAAGCTTGTAGAGATGAGAGCAGTGGGTGCGGAAGCCTGCCTGAACCATGCTTGAATGTATCATTAAGTCAAACTCAGGGGATTTACTTTTCTTTTGAGCTGAGTTTGTAGGACTATTATATGAGATGGATAGAACATTGCACTTTCTTCCTTTCCACTGGCTTAGAAATATAAGCATTTATTTTCCACATTTCTTTGATATAGGCCTTCAGGACTGGCAGGTTTTCCTTATCTTTCCAAATGTGTTTCTAAAGCTTGTGGTAGGTATATTTTCCATATTTTGGGAAGGAGATTTGAGTATGGAAAGGCAGAGGGTTTGGACAGTATCATCCTGGGTACAGTTTATCTGTAAGACACCATGACCCTTGGGAAGCACAAATGTATTCAGAGTGGAGACAGCGTATGCTATTACAGGATGCTAATCTAGAAGAAAAGCATAATTACTCGTGTGATTTGTTCCATGAAGAGAAACCTATGACTGCTGGTGAACTTTTAACTCTACAGAGAGACATGAGCACAACAGGATAGGTTGTTCCCAGAAACTGCACATATCAGCCATGGCCCTCTGCTACCTCCTCTCACATCTCATCTGCTATGATCTTCTGCTTCTGCTCCATGTTCTTGGCATCTTCTTTCCATAAGCAAATTCAAGCAGCTCCTTTCACAAGAATGGTTTTCTTTATTTATCGAGCATTGTGTCTTCTACAGTCATTACATCACAGGGACTTCCTTTGTGTGCCTTCTCAAGTCACTCAGTTCCATCAGCTGCACACTCTCCGATCTTAATGCCAAACTTGTCTCCATCCTCCAGCATTCTAGCATTTACCACTGCTGGAAATAACTGTGCTCCATTTTCTTTACATGTGTCTCATTTCTTTTATTAGAAGGCAAATCCTACTGGACCTTGGACCTTGGTTTCATTGTCACTGAGTCTTTAGTATCTAGAAAGGCTCTCGCCCCTGAAAAGTGCTCATCGGATGTTTGTGCAGGTGAAACACCAAAACAGCAAAGGTAGCCAGGCAAAAAGGGATTATAACATCAGTGATGCTATTTATGAACAAGAAAAAGAATGTCTCTTATAGCATGTTTTATTGTTTACATAGTTTATTGTACATTTATTTCTGATGTGGGCTAGGGAATACTGACATCCATGCTAAAAAATGCTTTACATACTCATCCCTCTAAGTTGAAAATTATAAGCAAGTATATTTCTTTAAGTTCTTTCCTGAGTGGGCTAACATTATTATCTGGAGATAAGGAACTCATGGCCTCCTCTGCTAAGAAGCAGATATGTATCTTGACACCTGCAAGGTGAATTTCTTGACTGTGTCCCATTCTTTGTTCTGCTATAGGATGATGACTTGGAAACTGACATGAGTAAACTGAGTCCTAATCCTGGTTTTGACCTACCGGAGGAGGAACTGGCACGGTATGCTGTGATGTGTCCGGAGCTCTCCTATAACTTTGAGGTAAGCAGGGTGTAGTCCCTTGGTGATACATGCTGTGATCTTTGCAGAACATGGGAAGCCAGAGGTGTCCAGATGAACCATGTTGTTCATCATTACCATTGTTCCTAGATCCTTCTAAGAGAAAAGCAGAAGGAAAGGGATAGGGAGACCAGAACGTTTTCAAGAGTCATAAGGTCTGAAACTCTAAACCTAGGATAGAATTAGGACAAAGTTACACATTATTAACAATGGCCTGCTGAGTGGGCATGGAGCCCTGGTTCCCCACTAAGAAGCAAATGGAAATTCTGCATGATTTTGGTGTTCTTTTGCCAAATTAGGAAGGTCATCACCATAGATGGATTGTTAAAGGTTACCATCCAGATGCTAGGCTTTCTGTATTAGTAAAGGCAAAATGAACACCTTAGACCCGGTGACGCTAACCTAGGGTGCAGTTGCTACTGTTGCTATTGCTAGTATTGAGACCCAGACCTGCCTTTTAGTCTCTGTTATTTTCTTGTTGCTTTTAAACAAATTATGAATCCAGCCACATCAAAGGGCATAGAGAGACACATGTAGTGAAGGGCTGATATATCCTTTTTCACTCTGGAAAGCAAAAGAAGCTCAGTGCTCGAAGTTTCAGGGTAGAAAATAATCAGTTCAGACTTCTAAAAAAATCAGAATTGTCTTCAAATCAAAGTCACTGCCTGGGGCACAGTGAAAGGCTTTCCTGTGTGTATCATTGAGACCCTTATAAATGAAGTTGTTCAGTCAGACTGTAATTGAATGGGGAGGAGGAGGTTGCAAAAAAATTTATACACTATATGGAATTATATGAGACCCATCCAAAACCCTTTCTGAGCATGGCTTTTGTGCAGTTCTGGCTTTTGTTTACTCATAAGGTTTAGATCCCCACCCCCCCACCCCTTGGTTGACTCTTTGAAAAAGCCCCTGCATCATAAGGATCAGACTTAGCTTTATATCCATACAGGTAGCATTGGGATCAAATTGTATTCTTTATCTGGAAACAAATATTAATACACGTTTTTCTACTTTGAATTTAAAGGAACTGGAATCCAAATATGGAGATGATTTGAACATCAAAGCCACCCCGTTTGCCAATCACCACCACATTCCAAGTGTTGCCTCTCTAAGACAACAGTGCTTCAACAAAGAGCACAGCTCCTGGGGACAAGAAAGTGAAGACACAGACCATATTTCCATTCTGCACTTGGTGAAGGGAGGGAAGTCCAGCATACGGCCATCCTCAAAACAAAGACCTTTAATGAATGAGAACCAAAGTATACAACAAAATGGCTTTGGGATAGATTCTTCTGGACATGATGCCTCTGATGACAGTCAGGCTTCCCTAGAACAGGCTGCTTGGGACATAGAAGCCATTTCTTGCCCAACGATAACTGCCTCGTTTTCCAACTTTACTATGTCAGAAGAAGGCAATGAAGCAGCAGAGAAGCTTCTGCACACACATCCCAGGAACACACCATTCCATGATCCTCATCTTTACATGGCCAATGCTATGAGAACAAGATCTGCTGTGGGATTCAAGATGATGGCGTTACCTGATCTCTGGGGGCATTGTCCACCTACCACTGCTCAACCCATGCTGGATCGCAAATTGGGAGTACAGAGGTGAGGATTTTACAGAGTAGGTCCCAAGAAGGGTTCCTACTAGAATTCTTGCCTGATCTCATCTCAACATGACTGCTATGCTTAGGATCCTCATGTTTAATACCTCATGGGTGGTCTGTCCCCATCTTACTTCTCTAGACAACCTCTTTGCTTTTGTTCCACCTCAGCTTCACCATTCTCTTACCCAATGTCAGCAAAACTAATCGAAAATGAGAAGAGGGATTAGAAACCCCTTTTAAACTTTTTCCCTCTCTCTTATTTAAATCTCATAGACACTTTTTTTCGCCTTAATCAGACAAAAGGCTAACCTCAGCCTTCTAGAACAGACAGAGTCCAAGGAGTACAAATTTATAGAATAAATATGAAGCAGAAGGCCTTGCTGGAGCCTTCCAAGCTTCAAGGATGCAAAAAGTCAATAGTGGTAATTTCTTCCCCAATGCTCTCTCAGTGCAGAGAAATTTCTTATTTATATAGCCAGAAAAAGCTATAGTACTCTATCCCAGATTCTCTTAATGACTTTCTTCAAGCTACGAATACCTTAAATAAAACCTACCATCTTCCCTTCTGTTCCTACTACTCGTGTATTTTTATGCTTTAATAAAAAGGAAAAAGAAGATGGGCAGTGCTGTCTCTACCCCTTGCACCTCAGTCTGAGGCACTGTTCAGCACCCGTTTTCTGTGTTTCTCTAATGACTTCTGAGACTGAGATAAAGAGTGGATGCCAATACTTGCATTGTTTCCAATTTTCTTTTCAAGGATCAAGATACTTGAGGATGTCCGGAGGCTCCTCCAGCCAAGTGATGTTATAAATAAAGTTGTCTTCAGTTTAGATGAGCCTTGGTAGGTGGTCTTGAACATCTCCAGAAAGGGAGGCATGGGGAATTCTGTGAGTGACGTGTTAATAAAAGTGTTCCATATTGGTAGTCCATTTCTGCTTCTAAAACAGTATGGTGACTATTCTGATACAAATACTGAGAGACATCTTTCCTTTAAGGAATGCAAACAGCGATATTACATATTCACACATTCTCTCTCTCTCTCTCTCTCTCTCTCTCTCTCTTTCTCTCTCTCTCCTTTCTTTTATAGGCTTTTGCAAGGCCCTGCTTCCAGTTGCTTAAGGTTTCAGTCCAAGTTTGAATCAGGAAATCTTCGTAAAGCCATCCAAGTGCGTGAGTAAGTAAGAAGAGCAACAGGTGTGGCTCCTGGCAATACAGACATGCAGGTGCTGGCATGAGGCCAGGGTTACTGCCACCTTTTCCTAGGTGGTCTAAGGGTGGCCTAGCTTACTTCATGCCTTTATTTTCTCATCTACAGAATGAGGATATCAGTAACACCTAAGTTTGTAGTTGTTTTGTCAGAGTTAATTATATGCCCAAAACTCTTTAAGTAGTGCCTGGCACATGGCAAGAGCTCAGTGAACATACTCTTATCTTTAGACACATGCTTACCATGACTTGAGCTTAAAAGTTAGTGTAGCTAAGATTTAACATGTCACTTTCGGAATGAAGTTTTGGGGGAAGAGTTACAGATGACCTTTTTTGTTTTATTTTTGTACACAAACTACTTCAACAAAGACTGACACAGAGGACATCAATGAGTTAATCTACTTGGGCCAAAGAAAGAAAGGGACAAGTATGTCAAAGTTTCTTTCCAGCGTGCTTCTACTATCTGCTAAGCCTCCACTCCATCTTATGGCTTCTGCTTGTTTTTTTTTTTTTCTTTTCTTTTCTCATAGCAACATTAAAGTTCATTAAGAAAAAAAATTAATATAGCTTTAAACATAGAAGAAAGAAGAGAGAGAGAGAGAGATCTAAATGAGGGCATAGGTTTCTAAAGAAAGGTAACAACACTCTGTTTGCCTCGTTTCATATTTCTAAAGTCAAATCCAAACCAGGAGGTAGCAATTACTTAAGAGTTTCCTAGGAGCATAGTTTTCAGTCCAGAATCTTCCCAACTTGCTGCCACCACGAGGTTTCTTTCTCTCTACATCTACCTTTGACTAGAGAACAGTCATAAATAAACCAGTTGTAGTCAGAGCCGAGTAAACTAGAAGAAAATGGATGTCTTAGTAAAGACTTTTCATGACCACTATTTTGAGTGAGCACTGTGGAAATAGGAAACAATAAGGGTCATAGAATTGCTTATAGGCCTGATTTACACACAAGCAATGGAGTATGCCTCAGTCATTGCATGGTGAGCTCATTGGTGAGGTCCTGACAGCCACAGGAGGAGAGATGGGACTCTGTCAGTTAACTCTGCTCTACTCTAATACCTTGTACCAAGTTCTGTCCTTTCATAATCATCCCTAAATAATGTTGTGCTATCTGGGTCTTTTTGTTGACTTGATACAAGCTGGAGTTATCTGAAAGGAAGAAACCTCAGTTGAGAGATTGCTTTCATAATGTCTGGCTATAGGACATTTTCTTAATTAGTGATTGTTGGAGAGGGCACAGCCCATTGTGGGTGGTGCCATCCCTGGTCAAGTGGTCCTGTGTTCCATAAAAGGTCAGGCTGAGAAAATCATGGTGAGCAAGCCAGTAAGCCACACCCCTCTGTGGTCTCTGCATCAGATCTTGCCTCTAGGTTCCTGTCCTGTTCGAGTTTCTGTCCTGACTTCCTTCAATGATGGACTATAATGTGGAAATGCAAACTAAATAAACCCCTTCTTCCCTAACCTGCATTGGTCATAGCATTTTATCACAGCAGTAGAAACCCTAACTAAGACAAATGTCATTTTCCTGGGATCAGGAATGGAAGAGTATACATGAATTAGGCCAAAAATATCAATTTTGTTTTGGAAGAGCAAACTCTATCTTCTATCTTGTTTCTGACTTTACAGGTTTGAGTATGACTTGTTGGTCAATGCTGATGTGAATAGCTCTCAGCACCAACAGTGGTTCTACTTTAAGGTGAGCGGCATGAGGAGCGCTGTCCTTTACCGCTTCAACATCATCAACTGTGAGAAACCCAACAGCCAGTTCAACTATGGTATGAGCCCTTGGGGATCAGGGGATTTCTGCATATATCATGAATGGGCCACTTCTTGACTGTATTATTATCCTTCGAGTGAGTCCCGGAATGCTGAGGGTGGCCTGGAGTGCTTTGCTTACCAGTCTGGCAAGACAGTGGCCAATTGAGGGCATAGTGCAATTGTGGAAGGGCCGTGAGGGCTTCTCGCTCTGCCACAGAAGGTGAGCAGTGCATCTGATATAGCAGGACCTTCAGAGGTGTCGAACACTTTGGACCTCGAAGTCTGGAAGGTTCTCTCATTTATTTCTTTAAACATTGCATCCTTTAAACATTGCAAGAGTAAATAAATATATGGGCCTGCTTGCCACAGGACAGAGCTGGAAAATCTACTCGAACATTGCTCTACATATTTAAAAAACTCTGGAGAATGCTTAAATCCTTATGACCTACTTGGGAGAGAGAGCTCACTAATATATTTGGTGGCTTTGGGAGAAGAATAACTGTGGGTGCTACCTTTACCTCATCCTACTTCAGGCCCCGCCTCTATATCATACTGCCTAGAAAAAGACACTAGTTCCTGCAGAATGAAAATGTGAGCCCAATCTCTTGCATTCATTTCACAAAAATGGGGCTTTAAGTGTATGCAAGGCTGTGTTCTCTCTGGAGGTTTTATGGGACGAAGCATGTGCTTTTCTAATCCAAGAGCTGTTTTCCTTACACCCTTTGGCATGCGGCACTTTTTATAAAGCTGGCAGCATAGCACCTTTAGTGTCTCTGGTCACATTGCTTCTGTCCTTTAGTCAAACCTCCCTTTGCCACCTCCTCGCAAAGACATCTGTAGAGCCACAAGGATAATCAGTCTGGCTCAATAGCTAAATTTAATTACATTTTGTAAAGTGTCTTTGACCATATATGGTGAACATTCTTCACAACTCAGCCTTGGGGAATCAAGAACCGGGTATCTTTAGAGGCCACCATCCAGCCTACTGCTGTACTCTTCGTTTGGTTGTTTTTATTTTCTTGTGGTTTAAACCTTGCTTTTATTTCACAGGGATGCAGCCGACCCTGTATTCTGTGAAAGAGGCTCTCCTAGGTCGACCTGCCTGGATACGGACAGGCTCTGAAATTTGTTACTACAGGTATGTTAGAATGCAGTTGGCTTCATTTGATCATTCTCTCTCTCTCTCTCTCTTGATTTTTTCTGCTGTTCTTATAAATATGCACAAGCTGTTTGTCTGCCCTACTTGTTACCAGTGCCTTGTCTTGAGACACGTTAGGTTAAATGGTTCTCAGATTAGACCTCCAAATATCTTTCGAATTACTGAAAAATGTTTGGTTTCTCTTTACACATGATTGTGAAAACTTTTGAAAAAAACTTTTCTTGGGCCAGGTCTTAGAAGTTGTACAGGCTGAAGCTGTGGTTAGTGTTCCAAACCTTAATTCTTCACCTGTTTTCACTGGGCCCAGTGAACAGGAAATCTGAGGTTCTGTGTCCTGTCCCTATGCACATATGCTTCACTTTTCAAGGGTACAGGGACATGTTTACATGGCAAATGTATACATGCAAGCCTCCTTCCATACCAACATAGTTTTGTATGCAAAACAGAAGAGGGAGAGCTTGCATTATTCATTTTTATTCTTCAATTAATATCCAGTTTCATCAATTTACTCTGTAAAATTGTGATGAAAACTTAAAATATTTCTATTCTCAATGAAACAAATAGATTTGTTATTAACATGTACGTTTTTCTTATATGGAAAATAAAATTGAAATACATAAATAAAGGGTAAGGAATATTACACAATGCCTTGCTAGTTCATTGCTAAATCTCATAGAAATCAATAGGCCAGTACCTATTTGTTTTTCAGCTAAAGTAAGGTTCATTTTTTTCTAAGATTATAAGAGGCCCCTAACAAACTACCAGCAGATAATCTAGAGTTTAGGGTGGTTTTCACCATCCAGAAGAAGGAAGGTATATACACCTATTGTCTCTCTGCTTTAAGGCTCTGGGGATGGTATTGGCAGGAAAGATCTAGGCACTTGATGTTCTGTTTGATAAAAGCAGAAATCACCATAGAGGTAGCAGCTGCACAGAAAGCACAGAGCAGAGTTGACTAACAGTTTGCAATAGAGGGAATGGCAGCCTCAGGCCTTGATGTATTAAGATATGAATCCAAGCAGCATTTTCATATATTCTTTAGAAGAATAGCAAAATATTTCAACTTTGTTGGTTTTTCTTTCACCTAAATGGCAATTACTTCCTGGCCCACTTATCTTAGGACCCCTAGGGCTCTTTTTATGATACAGTGAGATTTAGGTTAAAAATTACCTCAGGATTGTAGAGTTCACAATTGCAGGGAAAAATATGAAATCTAATTTTTATTGTGTCAGGAATATCTTTGAATGTCCTTTGAAAAGTGTCAATAGCTGTAAAAGATTTAATGTGAATCTTGCTTGGGTCTGGAATGTGAGGATTGCTCAAACGTAAGGTCTTGCATTATTAAATCAATGAAATAGAGCTTACCAGTGGGTTGTTCTTCTAGGAACTAGGAAGTTAGTGTTCAAGGGAGGCAGGTGTCTCCTCAGAGGAGAAAGATGAAGACACTCATGCAAAAATACTGCCCTGGCCTAAGGGAAACTAATGTTAATAGCTTTTAGATTAATTAACAAGACAATTGTTATTTGATTAAGGAATAACAGAGGGGTAGGATGAAAACCATGCATGTATAATGTAATTCATTTTTCATATTCCAGTCATGAATATAACAGAGATGAGTGGATAAGGCTGCTACATTGTGATGCAGTTTGTTTTACAATTATTCACCACATTATGTTAACACATTTCCAATAATGTGATTGTAACAACAGGATAGATATGTGTAACTCTATTCACCCACAGATTACAACACCTCTATCTATCATGGAATAGTTTTACTGTACAACATCCTCTACCCCGTTTCCCATCACAATCTGCGATTGGATCTTCTGTAGAAAATTTCTTTGTTTCATTCCTGCATTTATTATCTTTGGAGTATTAGACAGTGGTAACCTTAACTCCTTTTTTTCTCAGGCTTCTCTATCCTAGTCCAAACTCGGATGTTCTGTTATTGTGGTGTGAAATACACAGAGTTAGTGTCATGTTTTAGGGGATACCAGGATACCCAATGTAAGGAGCAATGTGAAAGTGGCATCTGGGTACATAATGCAGGTGTGAAAGAAAAAGGACACCTGGAGGGAATGGTGCCTCCATTTTCTTTAAAAGCTGACAGCAACACCGAGAATTTCAAAGGTGTATTGACTGACTCTTTTCATCAATGGTTATCAATTACAAGTAGATCCCAACTTATTTTGGTAGTGTACCACTAGCAGTAAGACATAGTTAAACATGCACTAGCTAACAAATATTTGCTCATAAGTTACTTTAAAATAAATGATATCGTATAACTACTGTTACATACATTGAAACACAGAGATGCTAAAATGAGAAAGAGATTAAACAAATAAATTTTTGCTCCACCTTTTTTTTTCTGTTGATAGCTCAGGACACAGTATTCCTTTTTAATGGAATTCAGTATTGAAATTATAGCTATAGCTGAATGGTAGCTCATGTCTGAAATCTTAGACTTTGAGGCTGCCACAGAAGGATTCTCATCAATTCCAGGCCAACCTAGATTGCATAGTGGGACCATGTCTGGAAAACAAATGAACAAAACTTTTTTCTCTTTCTCTTTCTTTCTCTTTCTGTCTCTGTCTGTCTGTTTCTCCTTCTCTCCTGTGTATGTGTGTGAAACCACACTTTTAAACGATTTTGTAAAAATTGCAGTAGCTTTCACATCTAATTAGATTAGTTTTACACACAAAGCTCTCTTGAGAAAGAGCCAAGATTGAAGGTCTTGGGCTCCTCCATGTGCATTTTGCCCTCCTCCTTTTATGTGTGTGTGTCATCAATCTGTTATTTCTAAACAGATCACTGCAAAGACAATTACCTGTACTGCAAAGTTTAGTTTAGATAAGTTAATCTACAGATCCATCAAAAAACATACTCCTGGCTACTTAAATATTTTGCCACAAACTAAAAGCAAAAGACAGAGGGAGGGGCAAGTCATTCCTGTTCCTCCCTCAGCAAGCCCCTGCTGAAGCCAGAGTGATGATCTCCATGCCATAAAAATGGCTGATGTAGAATTTAACGTGTTTTTTTTTTTTTTTAAATAATCTCTCCCTGAAATAAAACAATGAAGTCGTGATTTCACTGGCTCCAGGTCAAGCTTGTTTTGTAATTCATCATATATGATTGACAGGACTGTAGAGACCAGTCAGGTCAATCCCCACATTAAACATTAGGTATTTTAATTTCTTTTCTATTACCTAGATAAATGCTATGTTCAAGAAGAAAATTTTAATACTGTCTCTGTGTGCATAATTTAGTCCTTTCCCCCTGGTTACGTATGATTCTGCTTCCATAGCCTACCTACTTTTCAAGACTACTCTACTTGGAGAGGGCAGTACATGTCTCTGGAGAGTGAAGAAAAAAAAATGGGTGGACTCATTTTATTGTGCCTCTCATAAAGTAGGGAAGGACACGTTAGTTTGTTTTATTTACTTCTCTGTGGCCTGATTTTCCTTTGCACAGCTTCGCACCTTTCCCAATCATCTCCCAGCTATGGTCTAACGCAATCTCAATGTTGAAGGGCAGAGGGAGGGAAGCTGCAGGCGTCGAGTGGCCATGTAATACACTGCAGTCGATCTCTTCTGACATTTATCTCTGCTCATGAGAGGAGATGGAACAGCTCATTCATGAAGATGAATGCCATACAAGAGCGCTGCCATCATCCATCCTTTTGAGGGATCTCAGGAGAGAGATTTGGTGCTATATAGAGTTTTAGGGATGCTGCAGTCACAGGGAAGCCTGGCGAATCAGTTGCTGTGTCTTATTAGATTCCATTAAGTAAAATGATGTTCCCTGTTAAAGAGATATTGTCATTGTGAGATTATCTAATTCACACATGGCTTTAGAACAACAGTAACAACACACAACTCTCTGGAATATTTCTGAGCACAAGTGGAGATGGATGAATTTATAACTGCCTTGTGTACTCTGCCTCTTTCTTTGTTGAAGGCTTTATGGTTACAAAAGTGCGAATCCTTCCAAAGATGAATGGTTCAGGGAAGGGAAAGCTTTTAACTGTGGAACAGCTGGATTGGTGTAGCCCAGGTCATCTTTGTCCCAAAATGACATGTCTAGGGTCCAACTGATCTGAAAGCATGCTGATGGCCAGGCTTCTTGTTATTCTTCTTGTTCTTCTTCACCCAGAAGATATACTTCAAAGAGAAAATTGTTCTTGTGAGTAAGTTTCTGTCATTCCTTCACCACAATGACCTTTGATAAATTACTTCAACACTTTCTCAGTCTTAGATTCTTTGTCTATAAATGAGGATAAAAATGGTATCTACATCCACAGAACAATTCTGAAGATTGAAAGACATGGGATAAAACAGTGAGCCAAAGACAGAGACTACTGTAGGTATTCAATTCATGTTAGTAACTTTTAGTGATGATTATTAGAACCATCTTAAATGAATCAACTACTGATGATAGAGTCATAGTATATAGCTCACATTCACTAGCCCTCTCCTGGATTGTTGAATATTTCTTCTTTGTTTTAGACTCAAAAGTTTGTAGCAACCCTGGCATATACAGATCAGAGATGTTTACTTGGTAGCCTGAATGAAATTTTTCTTGTCTCTACATCCATTTCTAAGAGGGAAGTGATAAAATGAAAACAACTTTAGTGTCAGGGATAAGTCCACACTGAATACTGCTTGTGTGGAATTGTTCAAGAAACTTCATGGCAGTGAGCTCCAATGTCTCTATCTATAGAATATATAAAATGTATTTACCCTGAAAGGGTGATGTTAAGGTTGACACAAAATAGGTGAGTCATATTAATTATTATTCAGGGAATCTTCACTCCAGAAGACTGTAAACTTCAACTGAACTGTTGCCATGTCCAGGCATGACACACAAATGCCAAGCACAACACACAAAGAAATAAACCTAGGCCTTGTGATAGATATTAGCAGCGAGAAAGATACAAGTGTCAAAGGGGCTATGTGTGATATTGTAGGGGAATTATTTGAGCTGAGAGAAGAAACGGGTTAAGTGAAGATGAGGACAAAGGTCTTCTATGCCTTTGTAACATAGGAAGCAGCTAATGTAGGAAGGATGAATATTGCTGCCTTGAAGACACCCTTCAGCGTGTGTTCATACTGTAACAGAGAAAACAAAAACAACTAACTGTACATTTTGTTCTGCCATGAACAAACTGAATCATGACAGCCATATTTCACTTTAGAGACTTACTAGACATTTCGTCAAAGGTCTCCTAGCAACATTGTCTGGGGGGCATATTCCCCTACTCTCCAGTGTGATTTCCAGAAAAGTATCCAGTGGTCAAGTCTGACATTTGTTTTAGGTTCATCCAGAATTTTGGCACACCATAGAGGTTGCAACAAAACTTTCTATAGCTGAATTTCATTCTGTACAAGCTAGAAATTAGTTTCTAATTTCTTCAAATCCTAGCAGGGTACAACTATCTTGGGAAAATCTGGCTTGCCAGGGAGGAAGTTAATACCCTCAGGCTACAGGGGGTAATATGAGATCTCTCTCTCTCTCTCTCTCTCTCTCTCTCTCTCTCTCTCTCTCTCTCTCTCGTATGTGTGCGTGTTTACATGCACACAGGTGTGAAAAGATTTAATATAGTCAAAACTACCATCTGTTATTTTTTACTCTGTCACTGGGATCGTGGATTCTTAAAATCATGGATTCAGCCCATGCTATTTCTCTTTCCATTCCACAGGAACTGGTCTTTCCTTGGAGACCAGGGTGATTTTAATCAGGAAGAACATACAGACAGATACAGAGATTTCATTACCCTCGTCTTTCTTGCTTTCTGTAGCAATGAAAGGAGGGCTAAGTTTGTGCTGGGTAAATATCCTTGTAACATGACTTCAAAGTGGGAAGTACAGGGGGAAACCCACAAAGCATCAATATTTAATGTTGCATGCAACTACTGTTCTTCACGTTTCATGGGTAGACCTGTAAAAAGAGCAAGGCCATTGCCAAATCAGACCACTACAACTGGTTCTTATGGAAGTCTATTATTTTCAAGTCAAAATGCTCACCCAGTTTCTACTGTTCTTAGGTGAAAAACCTGGTGACAGCGGGCATTTGAAGATGATTCTACTTGTCTTCCTATTCATGATTGTGTGTGTGTGCATGCATACTCACACGTGTATATTTTATAGATTGAACAGTTTTTCATGTTTTAATGCAGTGTTCCTGCCCTGGTAGAAAGCTGTAACTGACCAATTCCTGTTTGTTATTCAGCTAGGTATAAAGAAAATGTGCCTTTTCATTGGAGCCTTTGCAAGTGCCATCGGAAAGCAAATAAAGACAGAACACATGTGCCTCCCATGCCTTCTGGGTGGCCATCTGCTTCTTTGCATACTTTCTAATAACCAGAGTCTTAGCTTTTGGAGGAACTTCAAAACTTTGGGGAAATCTGGAAAAAATAGAGCCAGTTAGATATCAAGATCTAGATGACACCATGGGGGAAGGTACTCTTTTGAAGCTAATTCTGTGAGCACATAAAAAATAGGCTCTATTAGTGTGATTCAAAAGCCATTTGGGAGAGTCGCTTAGGCCTGGTGTTGCTGGGGGAGGTATCCTCTTTTTCTCCGGAATGAAAGGCTTTGGGTTGCTATATTAAAGGAAGTTGAAGCAAGCAAACTGTATTGGGCTGTATTTGGAAGGACTGACCGCCTATCACACACCTACCCCTAGTTTTATAAAAATTGAAACATAACAAAAAGCACAGGAAATACAACAGTGTGCTATTAGTACCTTTGTTACACAACTGCCATTTTGGTTTAGTGGTGGTAAGGAGAACATGAGGGCAGCTAAAAGAAGAAAAGAATAACTGCTTTCTATGTTTGCAAGAACACACAAATAACAACCTACTTCTTCCCTCTCTTTTTCTTCTCCCTCACCCCAAATCCCAAAACCTCACAATGAGCCAGCAAGCTAATATCATGCCAAAGGTGGAATTGGTGTTATGTGTATTTTGCGTTACCATGCAGCCTGGATGATAACATTTCTCAGGAAAAGCCCATACAGCTGTCTCAACATCAGCAGGCAAAACGGGAGTGTAACTGGCAGCATATACTGAAAATATTGCTCGCAATGTTCTTCTGGGTACAATTTACTTTTATACTGTTATCTGAAGTATTAAATTCGTTCTTCAACTTTGACAAAGTAAAATGTGCACTCTTGAGCTTTAAGAAGCTTTGAGATGACAAAGACATTCCTTTGGAAAGAAAATATTTTACAGTGGAAAGAACAGTCTTTTCAGCTAGAGAAATCTGGGTTCAAATCCTGTATCCAGCACTTTCTTGCTTTAAGGTCAACTGGTTTTTTTTATTTTGTTTTGTTTTTTCCTAAGCTTTCATTTCTTCATTAGCACAATGAGTTATTACAGCAGTGACAAAGAAGACATATGTGAATCTTGAGATGGAATTCAATGTTTAGTAGCAATAGCTAATACAACTATTTGTCAGATGCAAAGGGTGTAAGCTGCATGTTGGTATCCATAGATTAGTGCTGTATTATACCTTCATCAGAGAAGCTTCTGATTATAGCAGGAGGCAGCTAATTCAGAGATTCATAACTAGTCAAAGCGCCAAGACTGAATGGTAGGGTGTTCAGCCCTGAATGAGATATTTATATCACCCGCTCCAAAAACTTAGTACACAACAAAGAGGAGGGGTCAGGTAAAACATCAGAATTAGAGGATTCTAATCTAGGTGATATGCAGCAAAATAGTTTCTGGACATGACATAGCAAAATCCAACAAAATGAAATAGATCAGCTGTACTTTATAAGGTTATGCAGAGTGACAAGGATTGGGGAACCAAATACAATAGAACAGTACGAAACAGAGGATGCTTACATAATCCTCTTTTTCCTAGAACAGTGGCCTGATACTGCTCATCTGTATAAAGGGAAGCCACAGTATGTATACCACAAGTGGGAGATATTGGGTCAAGCTTATGTTTGGCTAAACTGATATATGAGTTGGCCGTGAATTCACTGGCCTGTATCTTCATTTTCTAAGTTTATCCACAAATGTGTTTTTGATCATGAGTTATGGTTCTCTTGCCAATATGTGTACCTGACATTTAGAGCTTTGGAGCCTTCCCACCCCATCTGCATCCTCACCCCACGTGTATCCTCACCCCATCCTTACCTTCATTCATCTTCATCCTGTCCTTTTCTTTCCTTAGAAATCGCTATCGACGGAATGCAGCTGCCATGGATGGAGCATCAGGGAAGCACTATTACACGCTCACTTTTGCTGTCACCTTCCCACACAATGATGATGCCTGCTACCTGGCCTATCACTATCCCTATACCTACTCCACCCTCATGGTAATGTCCTATCACATGTTATCCTGGTAAGAGAGGTTTTTTTGAGAACACTCCAGAGGCCCTGGCAACAGGGACAAACAGGGGGAGGAGAACTATTGCCTTCCTAAGACAGTGAGGTTTGTTGTCACTGACTTGGCTGGTGTTCCGTGTCCTTCCCTGGTTGGAGCACATGGTTGGGTCCTGATCAGTGCTGTTCTAAAGGCCTAAGTAGTTTACTGGTTCAGAGCAGAAGTTGAGGTCATGTCTTGGGGGTTCTGTCTTTAGGAAGTCCACAAGTAAAGGATGAAGTTGTTAGATGGGCAGTGAATTAGGGTTAAGCCATGCAAGCAGAGGATCCCTCACTAGAAGAGAGTGGTAGAAGCAGGAGAGAGATTCTGCGTCTGTGAGTCTGAGTGAGTCTGTAAGTGAGCATCCGGGTCAGCTTCTCCAGTGGATCCCAGGTCTGTGTTTGAGAAAAAGGTGGAAAGAGAAAACAATTAGTCCAGTGGTCATGTTATTTATGTAGGAGGTGCTGTGTAAGTCGGCCAGACTTAGAGTTATCCCTTGTTTTGCAGCCCCTACAAAATTATTTAGGGGAGAAATTGAGTAAACTTACGTCTAGACCATGCAGTTTCCTATCATTTCCAAAAGTTAGCAAACCATCACTTTCCCCTAGCTATTTCATGCCTAGCCCGTGGAATAATAAGTTACAGAATCGCCTTCAAAATGCTTTCATCCTCTGTGTTAATACAAGATGTTACCGCCGTATTTATAATATGTATATGCCTGTATATAGCATTTAGCCAGAAGGCTGAACATTTTCATTTTAAGACTGCGATAAAGAATAGGACAAAATAACAACCATTCAAAAGGAATAGTTTGGTATAAATAAAAAAACTTCTCCTGGAGCAGGCATACTTAAACCACTTGGCCAAGACCTTCATGGAAGTGTAGCTGTCCTTTTGTGTTTTCCATATGTTGCCATGCCTACAGAGATATTTTTTTTATTGTTCTCCAGACTGCAGAAGAAGCACAACTAGCATTATTTGTGTATGATCCTTAGGAACTCAAGAAGTTAATTTAAAGAATGTGCATCTGACAATATGCTGAACCAAGCCATGCCTGTTGTAAAACATGCTTGCTGCCTTTGGGAACACACAACAGGCACAATTCACATGTGTCTCCCTGTGTTCTAATGGTCTTGAGTGTGAATTACCGCATGTGAAATGTCTAAAGGGAAAGGAGATTAACTTTTGAATACATGTTTGCTTTTTTCATTGGAGGAAGAAACAGGGGTATAGGACAGCTACACATACACACTTGTTAGACTGCCTTGGACCCTGAGGAGATTCTTCGTGAAGGTGAATATAAAACATTCAAAGGAGCCTGGGAGCTTGTTTGATTTGCCTGTAACATTTATAGACGCGTAAACCAAGGCTGAGCTGTCCCACATCTGGCTAGTGACAAAGTGGGGAACAGTATTGGGCTTTCATGTTCATCCCTGTGGCCTTTCCACTTCACCCGGAAAGATATGGAATGAGTCCAGTAGACTTTTCTGCCCGGGGTCGGCACTATGTCCCTGCTTGCTATTACATATCGTAGCTACTAAAAATTCAGCTTGATAAATTTTATAAGTATGGACAGTCACTGGGATCTGTGAGGATAGAGATATACAGATGGCAGAGTTTAAATCACCAACTCAAGGATTTTATCTGAATTCCTGAGTGCTATGGATGTGGTTCAGCTGAATGCTAACAGTTTTTATCAAACATGGTCCAGCTCTTATCTCAGGATGCTCTAATCTCAGGATGCTCTTGGCAAGTGTCTACAAGCTGGTTCAAAGACAGGAATCAGGCTTTTGTCTTGCTCTGAGCCTCTGGGCCATTTTCTTCCTAGAGGCTTGTGTGACCAGAGCACAGAGTTTAATGCTTACAACTTACATATACCTGAGGAGTGACTGGGGTCTAGAGAAAAAGAATTTTATTTTCAAGGGAAACAGAGACACCAGCATTGGAGAACCTTCTTAGAGGGACAAGATGGAGCTAGCTAGCTAGCTAGCTAGCTGAGATTGTTAACTCATATTATTTTTCTACTGACTATAGACAGTTGTGAAGAGTTAATAAGAAAAGACACAGGAGAGGCATGTGTGTGTGTGTGGGGGCTTCTTCCTTTTAAATGAGCAGAATAGTGTATAAAAATAATGTATTATCTAGAAAGTGAAAAAGATACTCTCAATTTAGACTTTATATTTCTAGTGACTGATGGCCTTCATCCTTTCCAGGTTAGGAGTGTAATTGACTCTGGCTTCATTTGTGAAGCCCTTTCTCTCACAGCAACAGAATGAGTTGGTTCTGAGACACACACTGGTCATTTTTATTTTTGGATGTATCCTAAAACAGTTTTTTTTCCAACTGATCAATGACAACCCAATGTGAGTGGTCTCTCAACTGTAGAATTAATTGTATGTGACTTGTGGCTTATGTTAAGGGGTAGGAAATATATTTTCATGTGGAATTCACAATTTGTAAATCTCTTATAAAAAAGATTATGTTTAAGGAGTGCAAACCTTTTTATAGCAGAGTACTGTATGCTAGACATTTTTCCTGTGACTATAATTTTGAAACTTTAAAAGCATTATTATTTTCTTGTAATAAGAGAATTAGTATTTGGTTCTTTCAAACTGATATCTTCTAGATGCTTGCCAGCAATTTTGTTGGATAATTGTCCAAATCACAGCATTAAAATAAAACTAAGAGAAAGAAATAAGATATTATAATTCTGAAGCAAATAAAGAGAGTTAGGTTTCAACCAGCCATATCATGATAAAAGTAACTGAAAAGACTGCTCAGCTGTTAAAGTACTGAAATGATGCTATGAATGGCTTATATATGGAACAGTGGTCCTGGCTGAAAATGCAGTCCCAAGACAATTTTTGATGGATTAGGAGGTGAGGCAATGGAATCTCACTGAAAACTTCTAACTGCATAAGTTGGCAGAGATAAGGAAGGGGGTCGTAAGTGGGATTCTTATATTGGGAGAACTTAATAAAGCCTGTAAGTAGTAGATCAGTGGGGCAAAGTTTAATGCTTTTGTTTTTCTTTCCACTGATATCTATCTATCTATCTATCTATCTATCTATCTATCTATCTATCTATCTATCTATCTATCTATCTACCTATCTATCTATCTGTCTATCTATCTATCTCAGTAGAGAAAATGTTTCTCTCATATTCAGAGATGAGAAAAAGGAGCAGGGCAACTTTTTTGAGGTGGGGGAACACAAGAGAGAGAAAAGAATTCACTATGTACAGTATCTTCCATTTTATAAAGGGTTCAGAATAAATGGAGAGTTTCAGAGACATCAAATGGGAAATGTTGGCTTCCATGTGGTAGATCAAAGATGCAACCAGCAAGCTATAAATCAGTGTTGTCACATAATCAATAGACAGAGACCTAGCCTTGCATGGGCCAAAACAAAAGGCCGATGCTGATGTAGGGTCTCGAAATGAAGGAGGTGAACATGAAGGAGCTAAGATATGTTTGAAGGACAGGTTTTTTGCCAAAAGAGCAAGAAAACACCAGCTGTCTGGAGCTCCTGTGGTGGAGCTGTGCCCTCCAGGTGAGGCATAAACTTAGGTGGTCTTGAAGCATGGCTGCTGTGGACAGGAGTTGAGGCAAGAAAGTAAGCAGAACATGGGACACCTGGGTCTATGACACACTTTTAAGGAGGCTGTTAATTCCCTCATAATAGAGGAAGAGCCACCATACCCTTTCCTGGGACTTGTCTTCACCCCAGCACCCACTTGCTGCATGTGATCTTGAGGGTGCCATGTATAAGAAGTAGAAGGCTAAGACGGGGAACTCTTCAGTGCTATCAGTACCTCGAGACATCGATATACCTGTATGTAACCTCAACAAACTCATTGTTTTACCAAGTTGGTTCTTTGTTCTGACAGTGTCCTGCGTTCCTCCAGGGAGTAGATGTGTCTTATGACATCTTCCTAGGAAAGCTCACACCACGGAAGTCACAAAGTAAGGACAAGATGGACACTGATGAGTCTAGGCCTGTGTTGCCTTGCTTTGTAGCTATGTGCAAACCTTTACATTCTTCCTAAGTTTCTTTTCACACCTGTAAAATAGAAGCAAAATGACATTGCTATAAATACAGTTATGACTATAAGATAATTGGTAGATAGACATTTAAAAGTGCCTGCCTCAATAATCAGTTCTCATTGGTAGCCATTAGAGCACAGACGTGGTATCTATGATAATCATTTTCTCTTTTAGAGGCATTGGCTGCCCATTCCATAATCTATACTATAATGGAAAGTATCTAAAGATCAAATGAGAGAGTAAAAGGAAATAAATACAAGGCTACTGATGTTCTTATCACAACAGTCACTTATTATTTTACTTTTTAATGTGTAAAGGGTATTAAAGCCTTCTCTTCATAAATGGAAAATGTCCCTCTTTGTTTTTTTTATTTTTAAAAATTTCACTAAATTTAGTTATTCATTTTACATCCCGATCACAGCCCCTTCCTCCCTTGCCTTTCCCTCTTCCTCCTTTCCCCACTCCTCTTCTCCTCAGAAGAGGGGAACCCCACTTACAAACTTACCCCAGCACATCAAGTCACAGCAGGACTAAGTGCATCCTCTTCCACAGAATCCAGACAAGGGAGCCCAGCTAGGGCAAAGTGATCTAAAGGCAGGCAACAGAGTCAGCTAACCTGGGCCCATAGGAGCTTGCAGAGACTGAAGCATCAATCAAAGGGCATGCATCCATTGACTGGATCTAAGCTCCCCGTACCCATAGGTAGGCAGCTGGTGTTCATGTGGGTCGCTCTTGTTTTTAAAGTAAGCTCCTGGAGCATAAGGGTGTCTCTCAGTGGTACGGTGCCTCCCAGGTGTTCACAAGGCACTTGCACCCATCGACAGCAACATAGGAACAAAACAAGGAAGTTTCTTTACGTTAGGAAGGTTGGTATTATTATTATGAGTCTTGCATAAAGCTTGCCTGGAACTTCCAGTGTGGTTCCTATCTTCTGTTTCCACTTAAAGATGTTTGTTCTTGTGATGAGACTTTCCTGAAAATCTGCTGAGTGTATTGAAGTGTCAAGTGAAATAAACAGTACAAAATAAAATAGGCCATGTCCTTAGGGGCTGGGCTTCCCTCCACCCATAAATTAGGGCATTGGAAAGTGCAGTTTTTAGGGGATCACAAGAAAATAAATGATTTTTTTTCCCCAGAGCGTGTTCCTTCCTTATTTGCAAGTGGCCATCAGCAGAGTAACCTGCTGAAGTCAGGGAATGGCTTTTGTGGGAGCTTTAAGAAAGTCCGAGGATTCTGTGAGAAGCTCTAGATGTGGCTCCAGGCTGGAGTTTTCAGTTTGATCTCCCTGTAGATGGGCCTTTCTCTTTAAAAAGTCAACCTCTCTGGGTGTTGCAGCAATTTCTTTGAACTCAGTGGAACTTTCACAAAGAAACCCACCCCTGTGGCTTCCAAGGGGCTGTAATTAGCATCACTTGGCACTTGCATTCACAGGCTCTGCTTCTCCCATCAAGGATCCCAAGAATATCCAATTAAGAGGGACTTTCTGGACCTGAGGTGGGAGCATTCAGCTGGAGATCAAGACAAAGCCATTTGAGCAAAAGAAAATCTAGCAGAAGCTTTTTATTAGTTCACTGCTAGTCACCCCCTGCATGACTAGAGGTAAAATAATCCCCTTAGAGTTGCTGGTGTTACATATTTGGCGCACATTTGGCTATCAGTCCAAGTAGACAAATATTTCATTGAGAGGTGAGGAGGATGGCTATGGAAAAAAAATCACAGGTTATGGGAATGAGCTTAAGTTAACGTGTACTAGGCATCTGGAGGGTTGTAATGACAGTGACAACTACACATGTATACAAATTAACAGAATTCAAGCCTGTTGCTCCTGCTCTTGCTGGTGGGGAGCAGGTTGAGGCACACAGGGAAGGGCAAGCGCTTTGGATATGGTGATGTCTTTGTTGCCCTTGACTCTCTCACTCTACTTAATGACTTCCATAGACCAATGGAAAGCTGAACTTGCCTCCTGTATTTGAGTTCTAAAAACCTAGATTTTATTAGTACTGTTTTTATTATTATGATGATAACCAGTAGTGCTGGCTATTAAAGCCAGGATCTCATGCAAGCTTGACAAGTTGGTGTTCTACCACTGAGCTGCACTGCAGCCCTATCCTTTCATTTATTTTTTATTGTTTGGTATCATGGACTAAACTTCTGTGAGTTATTTGTAACATAAAACAATAATCACGGCTTTTCTTTGACAGGCTGTCAATCATCCCAGTCCATCTCAGTGAGAACCCTTGTGGCCATAATGAAATGAGAGACAAATGAAAGAGAGAGTCTGACTCACAGAACAATTTGGCACAATATTGTTTCCCAAAGTGTGTTCTGTAACACTCCAATTTCCTAAGTATTTACATTTTAAATTACATTTATCTATCTGTCTGTCTGTCTATCTATCCATCCATCTATCAACTATCTATCTATCTATCTATCTATCTATCTATCTATTCATCCATCCATCTAGTATGTGTGTGTGTGTGTGTGTGTGTGTGTGTGTACATGTACTCACAAGAACCACTGTGAACATGGGGAGGACAACTTGGAGGAATTGTTTTCTCCCTTCTATCATGTGGGTCTTGGGGACTGAACTCAGGTCATCAGGCTTGGCTACAACACCTTCACCCACTGAGCCATTTCGCTAGCCCTCCTGTAATCTTTATAGAAGAAAAGAATCTAGTGGCCATTTAGATTCATGAAGCACTGAGGGTCTTCCTTCTCAGCACTTTACAGTGTGTGTGTCCATGGTAAAGAAGAGAAGTCCCAGCTCCATCTTTAAGGCATAGCATCTGGGTTGGCTACCCAGAGGCTATTTAAGCTGTGGGCTGGCTTTCCCCAGGGTCCGAGGATTGTTCAAGGTTCCTGAATAAACTGCATTGAAAAAAAAAAAAAAAAGAAGAGAAGTCCCATGTCATGAAGCCATTTTCATGTTATTTAAGTCGTCATTTCCATGAATGGCTCATCTCCTCCAGCTCCTTGGGTATTCCGTCATTTGTTAACATCCTACTGAATGCACTTTGGGAAAGGCTTCAGTGCAAGGGCTTTGCTTTTGCAAGTGCTAAATAAACAGCAGAATATTAATCTGCACCTCCACATATCTAACTCTTGCAACAGGAACCTAGGATTGTTTTTCTTTTTGGCATATAAATTTCTTCAGTAAGCTTCTTTTAGGAAAATGTTTTTCTATTTCTCAAACAGTTGTTTTTTTTTTTTTTTTGTTTTTTTTAGGCCATTTTAAAATCATTTTTTAATTTAGCTCCAATTTTTCTTAATAATGATCAGAAAATGTGGTTTATATATTTTTCCTTTTTCTTGAAACATAGTGAATTTTAACAGCCTCATATATGACTAATGATTATTCCACTTTCATAGATGTTTGAGAATAATTAAATAAAACATCTTAAGACAGCTATGTAAATGGCAACACTGTTTAGCTGTTCAGTATTACTGCTTTTACTGCTTCTGCTTGCCCACATTTGTGATGCCATTTTACAATTTCCTACTCCTCGTGTCATTTTTCTCTTTCTGCTGCTTTGTGTTATATATTTCAAAGCCATGTTATTTGATTCTTAAGATTTATGAGTTTTATATGTTCATCGCGAATTGTGCCCTTTATCAAAATAAGATTTTAAAATCCCATTTAATGCGCATGATCTGGAATATGACTTTGTCATATATTACTGTTGCCTTGCCTGCTTTAATTTATGTTTACATTTCTTTTTAGATTCAACATTTCTTCCTTCAAATGTTAGAGTATGGGAAAACAAAATAAAGGGATAATTTAGGAGTGTTTCTCATATACACTGGGTTGCTTTCAAAAGTACCTCTTATATAGAACAAGCATTAGAATGTTAAAAACAGTAATCTGAATGTTTCTGTCATTTTATAAGACTGATTAACCTGTTTATACTTACAACATATTTGGTTATAGCTGTCATTTGAGTAGATGTTTTCTTCTGTGCTTCGCTGAAGTCTTTATTTTGTTTTCATAGGCAACATGGATCACATTTCCTTTGAGTAGTTTTCCCCACTCCTGAGTGTGCCCATACTACAGGTGTTTCATTTTTAATTCTTTTAAGTTTCTTTTAAATATAACACAGTTGAAATTAATATTTCTCCACCAACAATGACAGATAACACTGAGTGTTCCAACATGACACTTTTAAAAATGGTACATATTCATGTGTGTCTGTATAGGGAGGGGTACATGAAGTTACCCATGGAGGTGAGAATAGGGTGTCAGACCTGTGAACCACTGGGATGTTAGAATGCAACTTGGGTGTTCTGCAAGAACAGCACACCCTCTCAACCATAAAACCGTCTCACCAGGCCTTGATTTTTATTTTCTGTTTAATTTTAGCTAATTACTTTTTATAGACAGCAGTAGGGATTGGGAGCAGGGCATTGCACATGCTCAACAGTGCTCTATCTCTGAGCTATCTCCTTAGGCGAAAATGAAAAAAAAAATTAAGAAATAAAAACGAGCAGAAAACAAAACAACAACAACAACAACAACAAACGTCATCTCGTCCAGCCTCTGCACCCAGCCAGACACCATCCTTTTCCAGGGTCTATCCCAATAACTGTAATCCTAAGACCACATCAAGGAGACTTCTCTTTCAACAAAGACCATTGAAGAAAACCACAACCAACAGAAAATGCAGAGTTGTGGAGCTGAGTCCCAGACGGTACATCTAAGATACAACTCCCACACCTAAGGCTCAGAGATCGTTGTGGGAAAAGGGGGTGCAAAGATTGTCAAAGCCAGAGAGGGCCAGGGAGTTTTCTGTGAGGCTGTGTCTCCTAACGATCTCAGAAGACACACCTTTAAAGTCTTACCAACTCCTCTGCCTAAACATGACGTGAACAAGAACAACAGACGTGCTAATGCGGCCAGGGAAAGCCCAGAAGGGACCAACATAGATAAAGGACTGTAGGCAACAGAGGAACGTTGAAAGACGGGGAAATAGTCTTCCCCAGGGAAGAGAACGCCAATTGGCTATCAGATATCAAATGATTAGCCATTAAAACATACTTACAAGTAGCATTGTACAGACTGGACAGATTATATATAGTAATATATTTTCAGACAATTTAAAAAAGGTCATGAATTTGAAAAAGTGCAAACAGTGGTATATGAGAGGGTTTGGAGGGAGAAAACAGAAATGGGAGAAATGATGTAATTGTTTTAGAATCTCAAAAAATAAAATAAATACTTTTAAAACTTTTTTTTTTTTATTTTGAGACAAAGTCTTGTTAAGTTGCCCCGGCTGGCCTTGAACTCTCGCTCTGTATACCAGGCAGGTCTTGAAATTGTCAGACTCCTACCTAGCCTCCCAAGTTTCTGGGATTATAGGCCTGTTACACTAAGCAATAGATGCTTTTCTTATAGTTTTTATTCCTGCATTCACTGCATGAAGTAGGGAATATAATTTTAATGTACACTTTAAAGATGAAAAACTGAGTCACAAGGAGGTTAAGTATCTAACTTTGATCCAAAAGCAGGCAAAAGAGTCCATGTCAGAGACAGCTCCAATTGCTAGGGAATCCTTATGAAGACTAAGCTGCCGATTAGCTACATATGTGTAGGGGGCCTAGGTCCAGATGATGCATGCTCTTTGGTTGGTGGTTTAGTGTCTATGAGCCCCCTTGGTCCTCAGTTGACTCTGTTGGTCTTCTTGCAGAGTTCTTGTCCCCATCTAGGTTCTCCTGTTCTTCCCCTAACTCTTACAAGGGCACCCCAAGCTCTGCTTAGTGGTTGGCTGTGTTTCAGAATCTGTTTCGATCCCCTGCTGGGTAGAGTCTCTCAGAAGATAGTTTATACTAGCCTCCTGTCTGCAAGCATAGCAAAGTATCATTAATAGTGACAGGGATTGGCGCTCTCCCATGGAGTGGGTCCCAAGTTGGGACAGTCATTGCTTGGCCTTCCCTCAATCTCTGCTCCATCTTTATAGCTGCACATTTGTAGGCAGAGTAAATTTTGGTTTGAAGGTTTTGTTGGTGGGTTGGTCTCTCCCTCCTCCCTCCATTGAAAGTCCTGCCTGGCCATTTCAGTCTCTATATCCCCTAATGCCAGAGTCACACCCATGTCCTCCCAGAAGCCAACCCTTTCGCAGATCTCCAGCTTGTCTCAGAGATGTTCTCCCACCCCTTTCACTTCCCACCCTCTCTCTCCCGGCACCTGATCCTCACCCTTGTTCCCCTTTTCACCCCCTCTCTCACCCAGTTCTCTCTCTTCATCCATTTCCACAGTCTATTTTATTTCCCCTTCTGAGTTAGATTCAAGCATCCTCCCTTAGGCACTCCTTGTTACTTACCTTCTTTGGGTCTGTGGATTGTAGTATGGTTATTCTGTAGTATGTGGCTAATATCCACTTATAAGTGGGTGATGCCATCTGTATCTTTAACTCAGGATGATATTTTTCTAGTTCCATCCATTTGCTTGCAAACTGCATGATTTCCTTGTTTTTAATAGCCAAGCAGCATTCCTTTGTGTAAATGTACCACATTTTCTCTACCCATTCTTCAGTTGAGGGACATCTGGGTTGTTTCCTGTTTCTGACTATTACAAATAAAGCTGCTATGAACATATTTGAGCAAATGTCCTGTGGCATGGTGGAATATATTTTGGGTATATGCCCAGGAGTGGTATAGCTGGGTACTGCATGTCTTCTGGACCTCTGCCCATAAGTACTATTTAGAAACTAGTTTTTCAATAGTTGTTTTCATTTAAAACTGTTTAACTGCTTATGATCATAAAGTTGACAGATTAAAATCCTTTCTACTATGAATCTCTAAGCAGTGGTTCATTTTTTTCTGGCATCTAGTTCTGCAGAAAGAAGTATAAGCAAAGAAGAGAGAGAGAGAGAAAGAGAGAGAGAGAGAGAGAGAGAGAGAGTGTATGTGTGTTACATGTATGACAAGGTTATTTATACATACTCACAGTGCCCATAAGGAAACACACACACACTTAATTTACAGGTCCAAATCCAATTCTGTTCAAGGAAGGGCAGTAGTGTCAGGTTTAGAATAATAACACCATGAAACATGGGGCCAGGCTTTACCATGAATAAACTTCATCTATTAGGAAGAATGAAGGCAAGGAACTGGACAGAATGTGTGCAGAGGGCTTGGATGAGGTCTCTGGGCTCCCAGAATGGCTTCGTTTGATCCTCTCCCTATTCATGATAGAGCAGCATGGTCTGAGAAATGATGCTGAGTGTATAGGTACCAAGGCAGCTTGGGGAAGTCAGGAGCCCTGGTATTTGAACTTCTTAACCTCTGTCCTATGTATGTTTGACCAGGGTGAAAGAATATGACAAAATCTTGACATTTTCTCAAAGGGAGAAGGACAAAAAACTTGGGGGTACTTATTAAAACTTAGAAGTTTGGCATTAAGGCAGGTCATTTAATGTGGGAGTGGGAGTAGGATTAAGTAAGGATTATGGCTGTTTCAGACTCATGGACAATATGAGGCAATGATATTGAGGAGAGAGATTCAGATAGTTTTGGGTGGACGCTTGATTGATGTTCTATGTTATTTTCTTGGACAAGAGGTTTGTGAAATAGTAAAAGTTATGTTATTGTGGATAGTAAATCCTAAGGGTTGGGTGATTTTGTTTATAAGTTTCAAAAATCATGTGACTGCAGGTCAAATTTTTTTTTTCTCTTCATCTTTATTTCCTTCTCATCTTCTGTCTCCTTTCCCTTTTTCTTTTCATTATTTAGTAGCTTTTCTCTCTTTCCTACCTTTCCTTTCTTACTCCTCTTTTCTCTTCCTCTTCATCCCCGCCACTCCCAGTTTTGTTTTGTTTGTTTCTTACAGTGCAGGCTGGCCTTGAGGTCACTAGGCATCCAAGGCTGGCCTCAAGCTCAGCTCTCTTCCTGTCTGCCTTTGGAGTGTTGAGCATGTAGGTGTGAGCCAATAGGCTCAAGTCCAGGTTGAATTTCTGTGCGTGGAAGAAAACCCACAAAATCGTGTGGTTCTCTTTGTTCCTTGACACATTTTTCCCCCCACAGGTTTCAAATATTTCAGTACTTAAATATTTATAGTTAGGCTGTTTCCATAAACTTCTTTTAGAATATTTTTGTTTGTTTTCTCACTTATTCATTTTCTGTTTCTACTGTAGCAAATCAGCACAAACTTTTTGGTTTAAACAAGATTAAAAAACAAAAACAAAAACAAAAAAAACCTCAAACTAGAAGTTGGGCAAAGACCAGAGTATTAGAATGTGCTCCTTTTGAAACCCAAGGGGGTCATTTACGTGCCTTTTTTTTAGTTTCTGGATGCCTTTTGTACTCCTCTGTTGATTGTTCCGTCCTCTATCCTCCATGCCAGGCTAGAAGGCTGGGTTTTCTTTGGTTCTCAGCACCTAGGCAAGAGTCTTTGCTTTTAATCACTTATAGTTATATTGACTCTAACAGGATAAGGCAGTATAGTCTCCTTGCCTCATGAAAATCACCACCTTAAAGTCTCCGTGCCCAGTTAAAGTTAAGTACTTATGTGTTCTATAGATGAGCACATGCATGTTTGGAGGACATAATTCTGCCTATGTATAAGCATTTTCTCTACACTACACCTTGTCATAACATAGTCACAAATGTCTTAAATATTCTCATAAGACTAGTCTCTCTCTCTCTCTCTCTCTCTCTCTGTGTGTGTGTGTGTGTGTGTGTGTGTGTTTCGTCAAGGGAAGAGGGAACTTGTTTCTCTTTTGCTCTGTTAATATCTACCTGATTACAGGGAAAACTTGAGATCTTAAGCTGGTGATCTTTGTTCACTAGTGCTCCTGTGCTGCAGTGGGGCTGGCTAGCCCTCTTCAGTTGTTCAAGTCACTGAAACCAGACTGGAGTCACAGGGCATTTCCAGAATGTGTGCAAGTAGTCCCCTTGTTGTGGTTAATAAACCAAGGACCATGTATGGATATAACCTAGAACCTCCACTCAGATGTAGCCTGTGGTAGCTCAGTAACCAATTGGTTTCTCAAAGTGAGGGGAACAGGGACTATTTCTAACAGGAACTCAATGACTGGCTCTTTGGTCTCCCCACCCCCGAAGGGAGGAGCAGTCCTGTTAGGCCACAGAGGAGGGCTTTGCAGCCAGTCCTGAAGATACCTGATAAAACAGGATCAGATGAATGGGGAGGAGGTCCCCCCCATCAGTGGACTTGGAAAGGGGCACGGTGGAGATGAGGGAGGGAGGGAGGGAGGGACTGGGAGGGAATGAGGGATGGGGACATGGCTGGGATACAGAGTTAATAAAATGTAACTGATAAAAAAAAATAAAAAATAAAAAAAAAAGAAAAAAAAATATCACTAGAGGTCTTAAAGGTGTCCTTGTTTCAATGGCTTTCTCATCTTTTGTGTAATGCTGTGTTTTCAACTAGTATTTAAATATTTAAATCTGGAGGTATAGTAGGAAAAGACAATTGTTTTTTTTGTATAAGTTTTTTGTTAACTTAGCATCCTGTGGGTAAACTGTCTTTTGTTATTCTTCAAGAGGACCAGCTGTATTCTGTGTTGCTGGGACTCATGGTCTCCAGTGTTCTGGGTAGCTTCTGTCCTCATGGTAATCACACTTCATGGTGATAAGAAGAACAATTTATGTCCTTGCTTTTTTACTTACAGTGCAACTTGCAAACAAATATGTAGTGCAGATATGTGCAGAAACAACGCTGTCCTTTCAGCCCCACTAAACCTCTCCTAAGAACAGCCTGTCATCACTCGGTGCTCCATACACATCAGACAGATTGGGTTGGCAAAAACACTTCCAATAATTACGAGATTTAGTGAATGAAAGGTATTTTCCTGTTTGAACTATTAAATAACCATTAATATATGCATGCTTGTTTTGTTTCTGTTCTAGACTCATCTTGAAATTCTGGAAAGAAACATCGATCCTAGGCAAGTCTACTTCCGGCAGGATGTTCTCTGCCAGACATTGGGAGGGAATCCTTGTCCGCTGGTGACTATCACTGCCTTCCCTGAATCTAACAGCGCTGAACATCTGGAGCAGTTCCGTGAGTTAAACGATGACCTTTTTCTTGCAAATTTGGCTTGGAGGCCCCTCTGCCTTCTTGGGAACACTTCTTCCATTTTAGAACAGTGGTTCTATAACTGATTGGGGATTTGTCTATCTTGATAAAAATATATCACTGAATCTTTTTGATATGACACAAAGAGTAAATGTTAATGTCATTCTGTTGTTAAAGAATGGGGAAAATGAATTGCTGTCAGGGATAGGAAATGACCTGCTAGAATACAGAGCAGATCATCAGAGATGCTGACTTCCTTGTTGAAAACAGAAGCAGGCCTCTGAATCACATTTTCCTATCCTACTCCAGGCTCTTCATTCTCCATGCATGGTGTACTGTGACTCTTAGTCAGTATGGGAAGGAAGGAAGCAGTCTTTGAGCCCTGGCTGATGAATTCTCTTGGTAACCTGAGTACATGTATCTGAAAGTCTAAGGATAGAAAAGGATGTAGCCAATAACTCAGAGCAAAGTCAAATCAAGAGCACATATAAGCACATTGACATTGAGACACATGTGGATACATATGCAGTCATATAGACATACAGGCACAGACACAGACACCCCAATATACAGATCCATCATGCCCTTTTAATACTAGAGTCCTGAGTATAAGTGTGGCCAACTTATTACCTTCAGACCTCCGTGAAGCAAGAGAAACAAAAGTGAATGAGGAATGATTTGCAATAAAAAGAAATTTGGACAATGAAAGAAAAGACCAGAGAATAAGAGCTGAGCTAATTTATCCCCAGAAAATAACATTGTACCTTATGAAGGGCTAATGGTATTCAGGTGACTCTTGGGTGGATAGGAAATGTAATTTCTCACACCTCATCAGCATCTGACAATGGATGCTTAACAACCTGGCTAATCAACAACTGATTATCCCATCTGAATTAACGAGGCTCTAAAATACCTTAATGAATAGTAAGGGATTTTTAAAAAGTTCTCTTATGTGTTTTATGCATTTAAGAACAATTTCCCAGCAGCCACAGAGCACTCTACTTGGCAGATAAGCAGAGTTTGGGAGTTGAAGGTAGTAACCCAGGGCAGTCTTCACTGAGTTTATTTACGTAAGTAATTGTTTATTTATGTAAGGAGATAAGGCTGTGCTTTCCAACTTCCTTTCCTAAGGAGGAGAACATAAAAGGCACATGAAAATATACATTTATTTTAACTAATCTTATAAATAGCAAGCATAAATTAGCCCCTATTGAGTCATAATTGGAATTTTCTTCCCATTTCTTTCTCTTTTAATTGAACTGTTTCTTGCAGTTTGGGTTTTAGGGCACTTCCAATCCTCTGATAAAATATTATTTCTGCTTGCTATTTATGTGGTTAGTTTAAAATGTATATTTTTACATTTATTTTCCTGATTAGAAGAACCATGGCTTTGTTTGATTCCTATCTTCCACTGTCACCAGCATGGATTTTTTTTTTTTTTTTTTTTTTTGAGATAGGGTTTCTCTGGGTAACAGAGCGCTGGCTTTCCTCGTCTTGCTTTGTAGACTCACAGAGATCCGCCTGCCTCTGCCTCCCAAGTGCTGGGATTAGAGGCATGTGACACCATGCTTGGCTTGGAATTCTTGAATGACTAGTTTCTACCAGGTACTTGTGACAACACGGAAGGAAATTAAAGGCCTTTGACTAAGTAAGCCATGTCAGGCACAGAAAGACAAATACCATATAATATTATTTATATGTAGAAGCTAAAAATGTTCATAGAATTATATATTCTATTGGTAACTTCTTTTAGTCAACCTGACCCAAACTGTAGTCACATGACAAGAGGAAACTTCAACTACCTGCATTAAATTGATCTGTGGATAATGGGGGCATTTCTTAATTAATGATTGATGCAGCAGGCCCACCGCACTGTGGGTGATGCCCAGATCGTCCTGGGTTGTAGAAGAGAGTAAGCTGAGAAAGTCAAGGAGAGCAAGCTAGTAAGAAGTGTTCTTCTGTGGTCTCTACTTCAGTTCCTGCCTCTGGTTCCTGCTCTGTTTGCATTCCTACCCTACTTCCCTCAGTGATTAGACAGTAAACCAAAAACAAACCCTTTTTCTTTTCAAAATTGGATTTGGTCAGTGTTTTATAAAAGTAATAGAGAATCAAGCTAACACAGGCTCAAGAAGTATTTTCAAGAGTCAGGGAAGAGTACTGGGGCAAGAAAGGAGGGAGGGGATGGCTTGTGGGTATGGCAATACTATTGGATAGGCAGAGAAACTTTTAATCCTCCATGCTGCAGAAAGATAACCTCAGCTGGTAGTAATTCAGTGTAATAGTTGAAAGTAGGCAGTACAGAAAGTTTTGAAAATGCTAAATATTTGAGGTGTTTTATACATCAAAAACTTTAGTCAGATCATGACTCAGTGTAAACATACTGAAATCTTACACTACCTCATAAATATCCATATGTTGCATGTCTATTAAAAATGTAGAAAAATTAAAAATTAAGGGCCTCAGTACACAATAAATAAATAAGTTTTGACAAGGGGCCCTGCATTTACATTTTGCAGTGGGCCTTGCAAATTTGTGTATCTGATTCTGAGTGATCCAAGGTTAACTAAAACATAGAGTTCACTGGTGCTTTTCTATATTATCATCTTATTTCTTCAGATTATGCAAGAAGAGGTCTAGCCCGTTTTGCTCATTCACTCACTGAGAAAACAAAGCATAACAAAAAGCAAAACCCACCTCAGTTGAGTGGGTTATGTGGCTCTTAGTTAGGGTTTCTATTTTTGTGATCAAACACCATGGGGGAAAAAAAAGCAATTTGGGAGAGGAAAGGGTTATTTCAGCTTACAGTTCCACATCATAGTCCATTGCTGATAGAAGCCAGAGCAGGAACTCAGGGCAGGAATCTCAAAGTGATGTAGAAACTGGAGATGTGCTGCTTAGTGGCTTGTTCCTGATGGCTTGCTCAATCTACTTTCTTATCGGCTCAGGACCACCGGCCCAGAGGTTGAATAACCCCCATGTGAGCTGGGCCATCCCACATTCATCATTAATCAAAACAATACCTCACAGACTGGCCTATGAGCCAATCCTACAGGGGCATTTCCTTAGCTGTGGTTCTCTCTTCCCAGCTATAACTTGTGTCAAGCTGACGTAAAATGAGCCAAGGCGGTGTCTGATTATTATCTTTCACTGAGGGGATTAATTTCCACAAACCCCATTTTACAGGTGTGACAAATGGGACCTGAGGAGGCGCAATATTGTGACCGATGGTAGTGCCAGATTTCCAACCTTGTTATTTTGACTCCAGAGTCTACAAAGAAAATGTGTTGACTCTATCATCATTCCATGCTTTAGTATTCTGGTTTCAAGTTCTGAGCAGGACCTCCCTCTGTTCCCTCTTATACCCTGTAATTTAATAGGAAGTAGGGTAGTAGTTGGGGCAAGTCCTACTCCCTTGCTGCTTACAATGAGTTTTATTTACATTTCTCTTCCTGGTGGTAAATGTAGGTGTTTCAGGTACAGGTGCAGATAGGCACAGAGAATATTCTTTTGACTTGAAGATCTTTCCTTAGGTTCTTCACACCCCAATAAAGATCTCAGATTGCAATATCTGGGTTTAAATGTGAGGAGACAGACTAGCACAGCCATATAATTGATTTTTTTGGTTATATTTTTATTTTAAAAATTTATGCACATATACAATCTATCCTGATCTTATCCATCTTCTACCTCCCTACCAAATTCTTCTGGGACCTTCCCAGCACATCTCTTTCCCAACTTTATCATTGTTTTTAGCATCATCATTATATTTAACCACTGAATTCAATTCATATTGCCCATATTCACAAGGCTGTAAGCCCATTGCAGTGCATAAATGCCATCCCTAGGTCTGTAAAGTAAGAACAACCCAACACAATATAAACACTGTCTACTCCAAAGTGCAATTAGCCATGCCTGTAATTCAGAAGTAAAACCACTTAAGCTCCTTTGAACCAGAGAATGTGATAGATTGATTTAGAACACAGTGAATGAGCCAGAGTCTCAAGGTTCTTCGCCTCGAGGCCTCCCTCCAGGTGAGCTTAAATTGTCTCACTTGCTTCTTCCTCCAGGAGAGACTGGGTCAGCTTCAGTCAGGTGTGGGCTGTTTAGCTGTGATGCAGCCTGCTTCAGGTTCAATGGCTGCCACTCACCTTTTCTAAGGAGGGATTTGTGCACTGAAGGGTTTTCTTTCCACAGTGTAGGATTATCGCTTGAGTTTTGTTTCAGAAAACCAAATAATAGGAGCATGGCTGTGGGGCCCAAGGAAAGTCTCCTTCCTGAAGACCATTTCCCTTGGCCATTGGTTGTAAATGCCCAGACCTGGTAATTTTTGAAGACAATTTATTGATTACTTTTACTTCTTTCTTGGGTGTAGAATCCAGAGAGTCTCCCAGAAGCATTTTTTTTTGTTGTTGTTGTTTATTT
The DNA here is from genome assembly GCF_030254825.1 of Meriones unguiculatus. Lineage (NCBI taxonomy): Eukaryota > Metazoa > Chordata > Mammalia > Rodentia > Muridae > Meriones > Meriones unguiculatus. The sequence continues at coordinate 64,633,832 of NC_083361.1, forward strand.
TTCAAAAGTATTTTTCTTTTTTTTTTTAAGTTATTTTCTTGGAATGATTTTGCTCTGCTTTCTTTTTTTTATTTTATTTTATATAGTTTATTTTATTTTTTTAAATTTTTTTATTTTTCTTAAGTTTTCTTATTAGTTACATTTTGTTAACTCTGTATCCCAGCTGTACCCCGCTCCCTCATTCCCTCCTAATCTCACCCTCCCTCCCTCATCTCCTCTCTGCCCCTTTCCAAGTCCACTGATAGGAGCTTTGCTTTCTTAATAAATATACTTTTGGTGCAGTTCTCACCAGATATACTGGCTCTATATTTCATCTCTGCTTGGATTCTTGAGCTTGGTGCTTTTCTAAAATGTTCCTAAGAGAAGATCAAGGCTTTGTACCCGAGATTTAAACCTTCAGAAGCAAGATCCTGGCAGATCTTCAGAAGTTTCACTCATATCTATCCTTTTCAGTGGGACAGTGGTTAAGAAGTCTGAGAAAGTGCCAATGAAGTCATTATGGAAATAAGCTTCAGGAAAAATTGATGATGAAAGGGGCCCTTTACAAGACAAAGAGCAGCTCAGCTTAGCATCCTGGCTCAGGACTGTGAGGCATTGGGAAGTCCTCCACATTCTTTCCTCAGCTTCATATTCAGTTTCTTAAAAAAAGAGACCTTCAGTTAGTGCTACTCATATGCATAACTCATATGCGTATGGATGTAGGGCCATCTACTGCTGCAAACACATCTGAAGAAGATAGACTCTTCCCCCAGATACCGTCAATACTAGTGATATTCCCTGAAGTGTGTGCGCGTGTGCATGTGTGTGTGTGTGTGTGTGTGTGTGATAGTGTCCCATTTATAGCTGAAAACTCCGAAGGCACTCTATGCATTTTGACCAGTTTTAAGTCTCTGTATGAACCACTATCCACAGCAAAAATATTTTCTGAGGAGGACTAAAAGCATCACTAACCTATTGGTAAATAAAGTATTTAAAAGGTAGCTTGGTGCTATGTCCATTTAGCAAAATAATCCTTGTAGGTTCTTTCCTTGGACCCATGGGTTCCCCAGCCACATGTTCTTGGTCAGGCTTACAGAACCAGGTAAGTGTTCTATCCTGTGTAATGGGCCTTAAATACAATCAGAAAGCGTTTGGTTACTCCTGTGACACTGGAACACCTATTTCCTCCACAGGTGTGTTTGGTGAAGTCAATCATAATTTCAGCTCACAGGGTTCATGGCTTAGTGAGCATGTTGGTGCTTTTTCTCCCACAGCAAGCTGCAAAGCATATTCCGACACCATGAAAGCTAGCAGGAGGGGTGCTTCCAGCTCAGTGCAACTTGATTTCTCCATGTCCTGTGATCAAAGTATCTGGTATCTTCAGCAATAAAGTTTTACTCTAGAATTCCAGTGGCAACCAAGAGCAGTGGGAATAGCCTGTCTTGTTTTAGGGGTTTCTGGAGCTCCCCTTACTAATAGTGTATCATGCCTGGCAGTGGGCTTTCTACTTAGCAAACTATGACTACTGGGAAGAACAACCTCTCTACCCCACACCCCACAGCGTAGCTCCATTTAAACACGCACACACTCACACACACACACATGCATGTGCACATACCCACATAATATTTCTCTCATGTGAGATTATAAAATATTTATAAAATAGTAGGTTTCCATATGGCTTCTTCGAACATCCTTAATGTTAGTCATCCTTTCTTTCACCTTCTCCTCTAACCTATCATTCTATCCTCCTCCCTGCTTAAACTTTCCCCAGCATTATTCCCCATTCTCCCTTCAAACATCACTCCCCTCTCTGAAGATCTTTCTTGCTTTTGCAATGGCCCTTTCTAGTTTTCTGGCTTCTATAGCTACTGCAAATTAAGCATATGATTCAATCGTTTTGAAGCTATGTTCCACATTTGTGAGATAAATGAGGCATCGGTCTTTCTGTGTTTGGGCTCTTTCACCCAGTATCATTTTTTTTCAGTTTCATTCATTTTCCTTCAAATTTTACTTTTTAATGTTTATTTCATGTGTATGGGTGTTGTATTAGTCAGAGTTCTCTACAGATATAGGACTGACAGAATTTATGAATATACATGGGAAATATAAGAGTGGCTTACAGGCTGTGGTTTGACTATTTCAACAAGGGCTGTCTCCCAATGGAAAGCCCAAGCATCCAGGAGTTGTTCTGTCCATGAAACCGAATGTACCATCTAGTCTTCAGTATACACTGGAATCCTAAAGAAGTAGGCTCCAAGATAAGTGAAGAAAAAGAAATGAACTTGCCAGCCGGAGTGAAGCAAGCATCAAAGAACAAGCACTTTCTCCTTCCACGCCCTTTATGTAGGCTGTCATCAGAAGGTGTAGTTCAGATATACAGTGGATTTTTTTTTCTACCTCAAAAGAGCTGAAGTTATGGTAGGACTTTCCAACTGAAATGGTTCAATTATGAACAGTCTTTCACAGGGAATCCAGTGCTTGGGTTTGGTTAATTCCAGATGTAGCCAACTTGACAACTAAGAAGAGCTATCACTTATGCTTTGCCTATATGTACGTCTGTATACCATGTACATTACTGGTATCTGCAGAGCCCAGAAGATGACATCGGATCACCTGGAAATAGAGCTATAGGTGGTTGTGAGCCACCATGTGAAGGCTAGGAATAGAACTCATGTCTGTCTGGAAGAATAAATCATGTTCTTAATTACTGAGCCATCGTTCCAGCTCCAATTTTATTTTTCTTTATAGTGAAATAAAATTCTATTGTGTTATAAGAAATCATCATTAGCCAGTCATTAGTTGGTGGAAATGAAGGCTGATTCCATTTACTAGATATTATGAATAGAGCAGCGATGTACATGATGAGCAAACAATTATGTAGTAGAATAAAAAGACTTTGAAGATGCGACCAGGAGTCAAATGTTCATTTCTAGCTTTCTGAAGAAATTGTACACTGAGTTCCACAATAGCTGTATGAGCTAGCACTTTCACCATCAGTGAATACTTTTTTTTCCTCTCCCCACATCCTTGCCAGCATTTGGTGTCATATGCTTTTTTAATCTTAGCCATTCCGTCTGGAGTAGCATAAAAGAACTCAGTGGCTGGCTCTCTGATCACCTCCCCCTGGGGTGTGCAGCCTTGCCAGGCTACAGAGGAAGTCAATGCAAATAGTCCTGAGGAAACCTGACAGGCTAGGGTCAAATAGAAGGGGAGGAGGACCTCCTCCATCATTGGACTAGGGGAGGGGCACGGGGGAGAAGAGGGAGGGAGGGTAGGATTGGGAGGAGATGAGGAAGGGGTACAGCCGGGATACAAATTGATTAAATTGTAATAAATGATAATAATAAAAAAAGAAAAAATAATGTACCATAACATAAAAAAGTCTCAAAGTAGTTTAAATTTGCCTTTGCCTGTGGGCTAAGGATGTTGAACACTTCAAAATGTATTTCTTAGTCTTTTGTATTTCATCTTTTCAGAACTGCCTGTTACTTTCCTAACCCACTTTTATTTTTTAAATTTATTTATTTATTTACTTTACATATTTATCACAGCCCCCTCCCTCTTCTCTCAGTCCCACCCTCCCATCTTCTTCTTCCTATACTCCCTTTTCCTTCCTCTCAGAAAAGTGGAGCCCCCGCCAACCTGCCCCAGCACATCAAGTTGCCTCAGGATCAAGGCCATCCTCTTCCACTGAGGCCCAACAAGGAAGCCCAGCTAGGGAAAAGTGATCCAAACACAGGCAGGAGAGTCCATGTCAGAGAAAAACCCCACTCCAATTGTGGACCCACGTGAAAACTAAGCTATCCATCAGCTACGTTTGTGTAGGGTGCCTAGGCCCAGTCCTTGCATGCCCATTGGTAGTCTCTGTGAGCCCACATGGTCCAAGGTTAGCTGACTCTGTTGCTCTTCCTGTGGAGTTCCTGCCTGCTTAGGGTTCTTCATCCCTTCCCCAACTCTTCTGCAAGATTTCGCCTTTGTTTGGTTGTGGGCCTCTGCATCTGTTTCAATCCCCTGCTGGGTGTAGCCTCTCAGAGGACAGTTATGCTAGGCTTCTGTCTGCCAGCATAGCAGAGTATCAGGGGTTGGCTTTCCTCCATGGGGTGGGTATCAAGTTGGGCCAGTCATTGTTTGATGTCAATCTCTGCTCCATTTTTATCCCTATACACCTTGTAGATAGACAGGGTAAATTTGGGGTCAAAGGTGGTACCCCCTCCCTCCACTGGAAGTCCTGCCTAGCTATAGGAGATGGCCACTTCAGTCTCCATATCCTCTGCTGTTAGGACTCTCAGCTGGAGTCACCTGCACATCCTCCCAGAAGCTTTACCTGTTTCCAGGTTGTTGCAGAGATGCCCTCCCCCATGGGTTTCCTTCCTCTCTCCCACCTCTCACCCCCCCACTCTCCTACAACCTTATCCCCACCATCATGCCTTCCCACCTTCTCTCCCACCCATTTTTCTCATTTCATCCACTTCTGAGGTCTATTTGATTTCCCCTTCTGAGTGAGATTCAAGCATCCTCCCTCGGGCCCTTCTTGTTACTTAGCTTCTTTGAGTCTGTAGATTGTAGAATAGTTATCCTGTACTCTATGGCTAATATACTCTTATAAGTGAGTACATACCATGTGTGTCCTTCTGTGTCTGGATTACTGCACTCAGGATAATATTTTCTAGTTGCATTCATTTGCCTGCAAATTTCCTGATGTCCTTGTTTTTAATACCTGAGTAGTATTCAATTGTGTAAATGTGGATTTTCTTTATCCATTCTTCTGCTGTTTTCTTCGTGTTTAGATTTTTGAATTCTTTGTGTATTCTAGACATAAATCCCCCGTCACATATGTAGATGGCAAATATTCTTCACCAGTGTGTAGGTTGCCTCTTCCCACGATCAACAGTTTCTTTCTCTATTTTTCATTCATGAGGTCCCATTTGAGTTGGTCTTATTTCCTGAAAGACTGAAGGACTGGCTAGATTTTTATTCAGAAAGTCCTTGGCTGATACAGAACCTGAAGCACTCTCCAATGCTTTCCATTAGAAACTGCAGAGTGTCAGGTCTAACATTGAAGTTTTTTATTCATTTGTAATTGATTTTTTTTGTGCAGACTGAGAAATGAAGGTCAATATTGATTCTTCCACATGTAGATATCCAGTTTTTCTAGCATCATTTGTTGAAAATCTGTCTTCCTCCAAGGATTCTCTGTTAAATATCCATCAAGTGTTAGTATGTGAACTTGTATCTGGGTTCAAATTCTACTTAATCACTCCAAGTATCTGTTTTTGTTTTTGGTTGTTGTTTGGTTGGTTTTTGTTCCGGTATCTTGCTGTTTTTATGATGTAACTCTATAGTATGACTTGAAATCATGAATGGCATTACCTTCAGCAATATTTTCATTTGTTTAGGAGAGTTTTGGCTGTCCTTGGTCTTGTGTTTACATATGAGTCTTAAAGAAAAATTAAAAAACTGCATTGGAATTTGGATGGAAGATTCTATTGAATTTGTAGATTGCTTTTGGTAGGACGGCATCTTCTGGTTTTCTAAAGTTTTATATAGATCTTTCAGTTCCTTGGCTGCATTTATTTAATGGTATTTTTGAGGCTATTTTTTTTTCAATGCAGTTTATTCAGGAACCTTGAACAATCCTCGGACCCTGGGGAAAGCCAGCCCACAGCTTCAATAGTCTCTGGGTAGCCAACCCAGGCGTGCCACGTGGGCAATGCAGATAGGTCCACATACATGGAAGCAAGCCAGATCCTCAGCCTTAGCCAAATGTGGAATTGTTCGTGACAGAGAGCACTCACCATCGGGAAGGTGGAAGGCAGAAACCAGCTCCATCTTTAAGGCATAGCATTCCGCAGCTCTCTACAGTTCCCCCTTTTTGTTTTAGACGCATCAGGCAAGAGTAGAGGTCTGATCTCTGATATTAGAAATAAATTGGGATTTTGTACCGATGTTCATTTAGGTGTCATCCACCCAAAGAGCATCAGACCCGTCCGATACCTTTTTCTCAGAGGCGGGACCGGGGGCATCAACCTGCATGCAACCAGACATGCTCTTCTCTGGGTCGAAAGCGGCTGACCCTGAGTGCAGTGCTTAGTTTGAGGCTATTTTTTAAACCTTTTTATTATTATTATTAATTACACTTTATTCATTTTGTATTAGATTATGACTAAGTTTCCTTCTTCATCTTTTGAAATGTATGTGAATCCTGCCCTTAAGTCTATTTATATAGTGAATTGTATTTATTTATTGTATTATTGTATTTACATATGTTTAATCATCTCTGTATTGGTGCCATCTTGATCACGACTGACGATCTTTTGGATGTGTTATCAAATTTGGCTTGCAAGTATTTTGTTGAGAATTTTTGTATATTTGGAGATTTGCCTATAGTTTTTGTTGTTGTGTCTTTATCTGATTTTAGTATTAGGGTAACACTGGGACTGGAAAGAAAGATTGGAAGTGATTTTTCTTTTTCTATCTTATGGAATATTTTGAGATGCTGTGGTGTTAGCTCTCCTTGAAGGTCTGGTAGAATTCTGCATGGAATCCATCTTGCATTGGGTTTTTTTTTTTTTGTATTTTTTTTGGGGGGAGGGGAGTAATTTCTGCCTTTATCTTAGTGCTTGCTGTAGGTCTGTTTAAATTATTTACTTCATCTTGCTTTAACTTTGATATATCCTATGCATCAAAAATTTGAGAAGTTTCTTATGGATTTTCCAATTCAGTGGAATGTAGTTTTAATGTCCTCATGTTTTTCTGAATTTCCCCAGTGTCTGTTGTAATGTATCTTTTTCATCTCTAATTTTATTAATTCATGTCTTTTTTTTCTTTTTTTCATTTTTCGTTAATTTGAGTAAGAGCTTGTCAACTTGTTTATCTTTTAAAAGAACCAGTCTGTTTTCACGAATTCTTTGTATTGTTTTGTTCATTTTTGCTAAATTAATTTACACCACAATATTTGTTATTTCTATCTGCTGCCTTTAGACTTGGTATGGTCTTGTTTTTGACAGTCTCACTATTTGTTTGAGTTATCTTTGATTTTTCAGTATTGGGACTTAAAGCTTAAAACTACTTTCATCATGTCTCATAGATTTGAATATATTGTGTTTAATTTTTATTTAATTCTTGGAATCTTAAAGTTTTTTTTGGGGGGGAAGAGAACTTTTGTCTATTCTTTTTTTTTTTTTTTTCAATGCAGTTTATTCAGAAACCTTGAACAATCCTCGGACCCTGGGGAAAGCCAGCCCACAGCTTAAATAGCCTCTGGGTAGCCAACCCAGGTGTGCCACGTGGGCAATGCAGATAGGTCCACATACATGGAAGCAAGCCAGATCCTCAGCCTTAGCCAAATGTGGAATTGTTCGTGACAGAGAGCACTCACCATCGGGAAGGTGGAAGGCGGAATCTTAAAGTTTTATTCTTGATTTCATCAATGAAATTGACTCTGTCATTCGAGAGTGTATTGTTCAGTATTTCTATACTAAATATACTGTATGAATATTCTATAGTTTCTATTGTTATTCATCTTTATCTCATTGCTATTAAGTAAGATATAGGCCTTTAATAATTTTCCTAAATTTGTTCATATTTGCTTTGTGTCCTAATATGTGCTCTAGTTCAAAGAAGGTTCCATGGGTTTCTCTGAAGGATATGTACTCTTTGATGTTTAGATGCAATGTTGTCTAGATGTCTGTTAGGTCCATTTGATCTATGATGTCAACTCAAATATTTATTTATTCATTTTTTGTCCAATTTTTTTGTCCAACTCATTGTTTTGTCCAATTGTCCAATTGTTCATTTTTTGTCCAATTTTTTCTAATCATGAGAATATGGTATTAAATTTGCCCACTCTGACTGTGTTGGAATAATGTGTGGATTTAAATCTAGTAATATTTACTTTATGAAATTGAATGAGCCTGTGTTTGGTATATATAAATTACAATTATAATATATTAGTATCTCTCTGTGCTGTATAATTTCTTCTTGAAAGATGGCTCCATTGATTAAAATGAAATGCTCCTCTTTATCTCTTCTGATTAGATTTGGCTTGAAGCCTATTTTATCATTTGAGTAGTAATGCCTACGTTTTCTCCTGGTTCCATTTGCTTAGATTGCCTTTTCAACCCTTTACTCTAAGGTTATGTTTATCTTTGATGGTGAGATGTATTTCTTGGAGGCACCAAAAAGGAATCTGTTTTTTAGCTCTATCTGCTAGTTTGTGTCTTTTAATTAAGGTTGTCTTTTGATTAAGGTTAGTTTTCAGAGTTATTTTTGAAAGGTATGCGTTATCTGTTGTTTTTGTCAACCTGACACAAGTTAAAGTCATTGTGAAAAAAGGAACCTCAATTGAGACAATACCTCCACTAGACACTGGAAACTCCATTTGTCATTTTCTGGATTGATGATTGATGTGGGAGGGCCCAGCCAACTGTTGGTGGCACCACTCTTGTGCAGGTGGTCCTGAGTTATATAAGAAAGTTAGCTGGAGCAAATCAGTAAGTATTGTTACTCTATGACCTCTGCTTCAATTACTGCCTCCATGTTCCCTCAGATACGGAGTGTACAGGCTTGTAAGATGAAATAAACACCTTGTTCTTGGAAGGCAGCTATGCTTACCCCTGTACCACCAATGCCACACCAAATGCCTTGTTCTTTAAGTTAATTTTGGTCATGATGTTTCATCCCAGCTAAGACAATGTCTATTGCTTTCTGTTATTTTATTTTTATTGTTTGGAAATTTTTAAGTTGCATTTTGTTTAACCAGTGTCTTAAGCATCATTCCTCTCCACCCCAGTCTCTTGAATGTGTTTATATTTCTTTTAAATCTAAAGTATTCTGCCCAGTATCATCTTTAGGAATGACTTGATGGTCTTAAGTTCTTTTATATTTCATAGAAACTGTTTATTTCACCTTTAGTCATGACAGTTTTATTGGGTATGTCAGACTGGGTTTGGCAATTGTGATCTTTCCAAATTTAAAATACATAATTTTAAGCCCTTGCTTTTAAAATTTTGGTTGAAAATCAACAGTTATTTTGATGGGATTGCCTTTGCATATGATTTGGCCTATCTCTCTTGCAGCTTTTAATATACCTTTTATCGGGGGGGGGGGTCTGTACAGTCTATATTTTAAGTATAATAATTTGCTGGAGTTTCTTGCTGGTTCTTTTGGTTCAGCATTTTATGTGCCTTGATGAACTTTTTTCCCCTTAAGTTTGGAAATATTTTATTAAAATATTTTCTATACTTGTTGAATGAAACAATTTTTTGTGTGTCTATAATCGTAGGTTTTGACATTTCATGATGTTCCAAACTATTTTATATTAAATATAGTGCATTCTACTGGTGATCTCTCCCATAAAATTTTTATCTGATTTGTCATTTGTTTTTCATCAATTTGGTTTGCTTTTTCTTCGTTATTTCTCTCTTTTTTTGGATTTATTTTATATAACGAATTGACTTTCTTTTATTCATTCAGCAGTTTGCGTCTCTTAGAAAATATTCATGGGCTCTTCAAGTTATTTATATTTATAATCACCTATTTGAATTCTGCATCTGGAATTTCACGTAAGACATTTTCATCAGGAGCTCTAACTTTCTTTTCTGTGTGTGTTTCCTGGGTTTTACTCACCTGAGTTAGATTATTAGTTAAGATTTTTGTTGTTTTAGGGTTTACTTGGTTTACTTATTTATTTATTTATTGAGACTGGGTCTCACTATGTAGCTTCAGCTCTCCTGGGACTTGAGTAAGAGCAGGTACTATCCAGCAGTCAACCCTCTCTTTTAACAAGGTAGCAGTTAACTACAAAATAGACATAGGTTGGGAGCTTATTGGTTTAGGGCGTAAAAAGACCCAAGTACTATGCATGCCAATACATTAGTTATTGTGGGCATGTGTGGGAGTAAAAGACGTAAGTGACCATTAGGTGATCAGTTATAGATATTAGATTGTTGGACGGGAAGTTGAGGAAAGGAGCGCACATTGGAGTGGGAATAATAGAAACAAAGGAAAAATACAGGGTGGAGATTGTGGATCTTTTGATTAACAGTGTAACATAAGGTGGGGTTAACGCCATGCACTCATATGTAGTGACAATTTTACAATTTTGGTTTCTTTAAAAAAAAACAGATAAAAATTATAAGAATGTGCTTTAATTATAATCCCAAGTGTGGGCATAAGGGGCTGCTTCAGACTGTCTACAGCAGCTGATCATGGTTTCTTCCTGTTTTCTAGAAGGGTGGTTTTGCCAGCTGCAGATAATTTTGGCAACTGTGTGATGTTTGTAATTCCGGGAAGTGCTAGAGTCAAGATAGGTGTGGTTGGTAGTTGGTGCTCTTCCAGGGGGGTTGTTCGCAGTTTGTTAGCAGTCGTGCTCAAAGAAGAAATATAAGAAGGAAACTAGTTTCAGGAATCTCTCTCTCTCCCCTCTGTCCTTCTTTCTCTCCTACCTAGCGTTAGGGGAGTAAAACAAGGGAAAAAGAGAAACCCACAAAGTAGCCAAGACTGGCTACGCTCACTCATACATTATAAATCTAGCTAGCCTCTGGACTTTGGGAGGTATCAAAAGAAGAGGCATGCCTATGGGAAAAATAGAAAGGAAGAAAAGAAAAACAGAAAATGGAGGAAAAAAGAAAGGGGACGGAAAGACACATAGAAAAACAAAATGGTAAAAGATGGTAACATTAGGGGATCAAGTTATCATTGGCCTGGGGTGTTATGTGGGTTGGGAATCCCTGGAGTTGTCAGGACAGCTGTGTAGATATACGATAGTGAAATCACGTGCATGGGTGCTGATTTCGTTTCCTTGGTGCATTTGTTGCATTTTCCCATCTCTGGCCTGGGCTGTACTGGATACTGATGTTTGTCTGTTCTCTTATGAACTCTCGCTCCAGTTTTATGTGGAGGTTTTTGTTGGGTCGGGGGATGTATGTGGGGTGGTGAGTTGTTTCGCTCTGTTCTGTGAACTGAGGGCATGCTAGGCAAGTTTCTTCCCCCCCCCCCCGTGGTTGTGGGAATACAGTAGGGTTGCCAGCAAAGGGGCTGTATGGTACCCACAGTTTGTTCAGGGGTTTTGTTTAGTTCCTATAGTTTTGAAGGTCCCTGTTGGGTGCTATAAATCCCCACCAGTGTAGCTTTTGTCAATTTCCTGCTAGAGTTTCTTTTACCAGCTTGCAATTACTTCTGAGTCTACTGGATTTTGCAGCAGCTGCCTTGATTGTAGTTTCCACAAGAAATCCAGTGTGATAATAGAGAAAGTTTGTGGGTCTGATGGTAGAGGAAGTCTGATGGTAGGAGCCATTGACATAAATTCTGGAAACTAACAAAGCAGCTGATTTGTCTCCCTAACTATGATCATTCTCTCATGCTGACATGGCTGTAGGTCATCATCTTGCTCTGAAGTCCAGCTTGCTGCTTTTTTAATTGAAATGAATTTTTTTCCTATAATATATTCTGATAACAGTATCCCCTCTCCCAACTTCTCCGAGTGCCTCCCCACCTACCTGCCTACCCAACTCCATGCCTTCTTTCTCTTTGGAAAACAAACAAGTAAACCAAAAGACCAAGCAAAGCAGAGTGAAAAAAAATAAGAAAGAGAAAGCACAAGAAACACACACACACACACATACACAGAGTTGGTGGGCTGTCACTTTTTAAACAAACCACCAAATATCTCTTGTAACTGCTCATGCTAAGTTGTCTAGGAGGCCTTAAACATCTAGCCTGCCTAACTCAGACTGCTGAAGAGTAGAGTTGACAAGCCCATGCTCCTCGGTGGTAATGACTTTTAAGTTGGGACCTCCCTCTACTTCTTATCTTCATTTCCTTTTCACAGATGACTTCTCAATAAAGCTCATAACCAGCCTTCTCCCAGGAGAGCAGAGAGAGGCCACTTAGCGAGGAGACTTCAGCCCACCAATCCATGCTCTCCATCATCCTATACTTTTTTCCCCCTCTGTTTCCAGAGAAATTTCTTTAGAAATGTTCATGATCAAAACATACCACTTATTGAAGACTGCCAGCATTTTGTTTAACTCTTCCACTTTTTCTGCATTCCCTCCATAATATCGCATTCTGAAGAATCCATTTCTGTGCAGAGAAATCTGAGACCCATTTTACCCTGTAGATTTACGTTTTGGCAATGGATGCATCTTTCCTCATAAACATTTTGACCAAATTCAACATATATACATACACAAACATGTATACATTTATATGTACACACATGTACCTGCAAGCAGTCCTTAGAACATTCTCTTGACTGTGAGAGTATTGTGAGAGGGAATAATTACTTTATAAACCTTCTTTTTGGGGAGGGGGGTAGGACATGTTTTCTTCTCGTTAGCAAGTCCCATTCTGCTCTTGCAAAGTCACTGTTGGCTCACCGGATGGTGAGAAACCAAGCAACAACAAAGGTGCTTGAGGGGGTGGGTATGCTATTTTTACAGCTGAGGCACCTCCACCCTGCACTTATTATAGCTAAAAGAGCAGTGCATAACCTTTACATGTCTCTGGAGGTGAGATAATCCCACTCTGTTGCCTGGGTCTCCCACAGTTAGCATGCTGCTCTTTCCAGGGAGCCTAGGTGGAGGGATCTGAGGAGGCTGCACTTGTAGTTGTTAAAGAATACCTTTCCCTTTTCGTTTTTCTTAAAATTGTTCTTACAAAAGCAATGTTCTATTCAGCCTGCCATTATGCTAAAAGCTTTTCCCTGGAAGACAATAGCTGTTCTCAGAAGAAAAAAAAAGGTTTATATGAGGTCCCAAGGGTGTAATGAGCTACCACAAGGCACCTGCCTCGGGTTGGGAGTTGTCACTTGTAAGTGGTTTTAAATTAGAACCGAGTGGAAAAATACATGGTTACAGACTTTCCCTTTTGGCTTCTTTGCAAATCATTTTCCATCGTCTCTGGCCTTTGTCTGTTTTTGAGATGCATGATCTGGTATGGAGGACAGAGCTTTCTGTTAAAGAGAGCTACGAGTGACAACAGTTGTGATGTATAATAGAAACTCCAGTCAAGTGAAAAAGCCTCTCAGTCTTGGAAATTTCTACAAGATTTTATTTTGAAACCTCCCAAAGACATGTGCAATCAAGTACTGCTATGGACCCACTGGATTTTAGAGCGGAAGTGGTCCACTTTGGCTACCTTAGCTGGAGAAAAGAAGAGGCAGTGCTAGATCTCAGATGCCTGGCCTTCTTAAGCCTTCTTTTACCCTCTGTAGGGTGTGCTGTTATCATTATCATCTGGGTGGGGAGCATACAGCATGCAAGCAGGTGCTGGAGCAATGGCTAAGAGGTACATCCTCATCCATAGGCAGAGAGGGAGAGGAACTCAGCCTGGCATGGGCTTTTTGAAACCTCAAGCCCCATCCCCAGTGACACATTTCCTCCAACAAGGCCATGTCTATTCTAACAAGGTCACATCTCCTAGTCCTGATCCTTCTCAAATAGTGCCACCCTCTTATGACTACACATTCAAATACATGAATTTATGAGAATCATTCTTATTATACCCACCACAACCAGGTACACTGTAATGGGATGGGGAGGAGACATATAAAGTAAGTCCAGTGGAGGCAGAGAGAAGAGAAGACTTATCACAGACAGATTTATATACACAAGGAACCCTGTTTAAACACCACGAGCGCAATACTGTCATATTGACAGAACTTCAAAGAAACTGCAGTTGGAAATCCAAAGGTATTAAAGCACCTTTGAGACTCTTCCTTGAGACTATACAAAAGAGAGTCTGCAAACACACCAAAACCGATCTGCACATATAAAAATCGAGACTCAACAAAATATTGCTCTTGTACCACAAACTTGTACCATGATATTTAGACCAGTTGAGTAGTTTTTTGTTACATCCAACTTTGGCCATGTTACGTCAATTAAAGGAAGGTGTGGTGGTTTGAATAGGTATGGCCCCCATAGGCTCGTGTATTTGAATGCTTGGCCATAGAGAGAGGCACTATTAGGAGGTGTGGTCTTGTTGGAGGAGAAGGTGTGGCCTTGTTGGAGGCAGCATGTCACTGTGGAGGTGGGCTTTGAGGTCTTACATGCTCAAGCTATGCCAAGTGTGGCACACTGTCTCTTTCTGCTGTCTAGGGATCAAGATGTAGAACTCTCATCTTCTTCTCCAGCACCAAATCTGCCTGTGTGCTGCCATGCTTCTGGCCATGATGATAATGGACTCAACCTCAAAAACTGTAAGACAGCCCCAATTAAATGTTTTCCTTATAAGTATTGCTTTGGTCATAGTGTCTTTTCACAGCAATAAACTAAGACAGAAGGCCAAGATACCTTACTTTTTCAAGCTAGATGGAGAAGTTGAGAAAGATTATAAAACCTAATAGGTAAGTGAATTGGTACATATCGTAGTATATAAATATTTTATTCTTAGAAGTCTTTTGTGCTCAGGCCTGAGATATAGCCACAGGCCTCCTTCTGAATATTATTTGGGGCAGCATCTCGTTGAGTTGCTCAGGTTACCCTTAAGTATATAATCTCTGCCTCACACTCCTGAATAGCCGAGGTTACAAGCCTACTCACTAAGACTAGCCTATTCCTAGAAGTGTTATACAAAATATAATTTGGCAATCATAGTTGCCTTGTAAATTAAGAAATCACTATTATGTCATTATTAGGGATAATAAAAGAAAGATTCAATGAAATTGCCACTTGGTCTGCACCTTGAATGGATTTCTACATTCAAGAGGGTCCTATGCCTGTGTGTATGTTTATGATTTTATGAGGTAGAAAGTCATCATCCACAGAAACAGGAAGCCTTGGTATGATTCTGTAAAAGTTATTAGGGCATCAGGCCAATTGCATGGTGGAAGATTGAACAACAAAGATAAAGTGAAAAAGTAGTTTGGGTTAAACGGTGAATGATCTTCATTTTCATATTGGGGAGATTCTCTTTAAGTCAGTGATGACTTACTGGGATATTAGAGGTAGGACAGTAAGATCAGATTCATCTCAGAGGGAAGTCTTGGGACAGTAAAGTGGGAAAAATTTGAACTGATTAAGATAAAGTTGAGATGGGACCCATAAAAGTGGTACTCATGCATTTTGATCCATGATTCAGACTCACTGGGGCACAACGTTGGCCTTGCAATTTATTAGCATTATTGTGTTACGGAACTCTATTCTCCAACAACAACAAAGCTGGTATTATCTACATTAAAGAAACTTCATAAGATCAGGGCCATTGATTGTCACATATAAAAGAAAGACATGGAGAAGGTTACTTGATTTGCATGTGGAAGTCTATTCACTCTGTTCTCCTCCAATTCCCAGTTATATGTCATTCTTCCCCAGGTGCTTGTGGTCTCCAGGGATCCATGACTGTATAGAATGTGAAAAAATTAACTGAAGTTGGAAAGAAATACTGCTTTTGTGTAGCTTTTATGGTTGTCACCTACACTGTGGTAGACTCTTTGGTGACACAATTTATGGAGCAACCCATTCTTCTACAAATAACTTGAATATATGCATTGGTTAACCAAGCTAGACTGAAGTAGAACCCTTACTTTGGCCTGTCATTCATGCCTGTCTGGGGTGAGTAAATGTTTGCTCATAGCTCCCTAGGAAAAGTAAATATAATGTCTTGAAAAGATGCTCAAATACTTTACTTTGTTTTCTCTTCTGTAAAATAAACAGTGAATACTAATAATACCCCCTTCAATCTGTAAATAGTAGGAGCCTTTGAACTATGCCCAGCACATAGTGAATGCTCAAGAAATATTTCAGTTGTTGGTCCTCCATATAGGGGATGGGATTCTAAACAAAGGTAGGTATAGGGAAAGGGAATAAAGTTTCTAAGTTTAGGATACCTGTCTAAGAACTGAAAG
Source organism: Meriones unguiculatus (assembly GCF_030254825.1). Lineage (NCBI taxonomy): Eukaryota > Metazoa > Chordata > Mammalia > Rodentia > Muridae > Meriones > Meriones unguiculatus. The sequence goes on from NC_083361.1 coordinate 64,649,664, forward strand.
GTTTTGTCAAGGATTGAAAACAGGCATGGGGATCAAGGAGTGAGTGAGGCTGGATAGGTTAATGCCAACAAAACTACTACATAGTTTTACTAGATATGTAATTTGTATATGTATATACAATATCTCATCTATATCTCTATCTATCTATCTATCTATCTATCTATCTATCTATCTATCTATCTATCTATCTATCTATCTATCTATCTATGAGAGGGGAAGAAGAAGAGAGGGAAGACTGTACAAGCCAGAGAATCAGGAAGTTTTCTGTGAGACCATGTTGCCTAATCATCTTAGACTGTATATCCATAAAGCCACACAAACATAACTGCCTAAGCATGATCTGAATAAGGATGAAAATAGACATACCAAAGCAGTCAGGGGAAAGCCCATAAGGCCTCAGCCCTATACAGCTGCAGGCTACTAAAAAGATACTGAGTGTGGGAGAGATAGTCTTCCCCAGGGAAGAACATAAGAATTGGTTATTCAACACTGTGGTAGTCAGCCCTGAAAACACACATAGAAGCAGCCATTATGCAGAACGAGCAGCTTGTATTTAGCAATGTAATAGTTAATGAGAAAAAGGGGCCACGAATTTGAAAGAAAGCAAGGAGGTGTATATGGCAGCATTTGAATGGAGGAGAAAAAAGGAGGAGATGATACAGTTATAATATAATCTTGAAAATAAGAGAAAGAAAAAGAAAGAAAGAAAAGATGTTTGTAGGGAAGGATGAGTTGAGTATTGGAAATACTCATTTTCAGAGAACTGAAAATTACCTGAGAACTCAGTAGAAGTGTAATTATAAAGCCAATATGTGAAGAAATATAATCCAATTCAGAGGGAAATAAAGCAAATTTTGCATTACTTTAATAATTTGCCCAATTAACATGGAGAGCAATGTTGTCCAGATGTGGTTATCATACCAGAAACATAAAAGATATTTTATCAGAATCAAATTCCAGAATATTCTATTCTATATGCTGGCTCACTTGATGTAACGATTCACACATTTTAAGGTAATGAACTGTTTACAAAACATTGGCGTATGACTAATTTTTCCCACCCGACAGCTCTTTGAGGTAAAGATACAAAAAACAACTATGTTATCTCCAATTTCAGATGACAAAATTGACGTTCTGAAAAAGTGACAAGCTACTGTAGGTAGCACGTAGATTTCTGTGAAAACTTTGCGAATTCTAAACGCATGAACCTGGACCTTTTCCTCTTTCCCATGTTTCAGCTGTGCAGTCATGGAGGCCCTTAACATCAAGACGCATGGCTGGATGTGGTGGCACATGCTTGCGGTTCAGCAGTTGGGAGGGAGAGGCAGTGAGAGTTCTGTGAGTTTTATGCAGCATGCTCTACACTGAGTACGAAGCCAGTCAGAACTGCATAGCAAGGACAGTCTCCAAAGGAAGAAAATATGAGATATATTTCTCTGTGTGTGAGAATAATATCCCACCAGCTAAATGTTCTGAGATTCTTTGATGTGTTCAGGTCTCATGTTAAAAGTAATAACCATTCTAATTCTAGTAAAAACTAAATTTTACTTCCCCTGTAAGATATCTTTTCTTACCTCTATTGGATCTCTTTGCCGATGCTCTAAGGCCCCTGGGGCTTTTTTTTTTCTTTAATATCTCAAACACAGCAGCATCATTATCTTTCTCGGCCTCTGAATTTGCTGTTCCCTCTGAGCCCAAGCTCTACATGGTTGCTTTCTCTTTGTCATCTATTAGCTTATCTTTGTTTCACAAAGTCTTCCTGGGTCACCACATGTAATGTTGTTTCATCCCTCGTAATGTCCTTATCTCATGACCTTGTCACAGTTTCTTCATCACCCCTATGACTGAGCTCCATGAAAGCACAGACTGTATGCTGTTGCTGTCACCATAATAGATTTGGGAGCTAGCTCTGGCCCTGCACAGATTCGTTGAACAAATCCATACATTTCTCATATCTGTTCTTGGGCCTACTCACCAACAATGACTTTAGCCTCTCTTCGGCTTTTGAAGAGTTACCTCTTTCCTTAAACTTTTTAGGGTCCCCAGAGATAGCTTCAGATGATCTCAGAGAGCAGTCATGGGCTGAAGTCACACCCATGAGCTACTCCATTCTTCCCTTAGGTATCTCCTTGGAGTTATCTGCTTTTATTTTCAGCTGTGCTGCTGTGTGCAGCTGTGAAGACGACTTTGCTACCATGGTTACTGAGTCTTCAGACAGTCACTGGGTTCCAGGTGGAGGTGAGGAAGAGTGTATCACACAGCAGCAGCAGCAGCAGCAGCAGCAGCAGCAGCAGCAGCAGCAGCAGCAGCAGCAGCAGCAGCAGGTATCTGAGGTTATCCAAGTTTCTGGAGCTCCTTTAACACAGGCTGGATGGGAACCAGTGGGAACTTTGAGCCTCCATAATCTAGATGCTTATATCTCTCAGGGTTTCTGTAACAAAGACACAAAACCTAACCCAGATTTCCTATGAATTCTCCATATCTATCAGCAGGTACCAGCCTCCCAATTTCCATACTAAACTCAAAATACTAGTCTAAACTCATCAGATGGCATCCAACAAATATATATTTCATGGAAGACTCATGTTTTGGCCATGTGATAGCCATTACAATTATCATCAAAGCATATTGTTTCTACGGATTATGATATGGCTACTGATTATGACTATTGATTATGGGTGTTCTATAGAAAAATTTAGTCATGATATAAAAAAAAATATCTAGCCATAGAGTGAATGTGGTAAGTACATCTGAGTCAGGAAGAAGAACAAAAAAAAAAAAAAAGTCTTAATTTTTAACAGGTAGTTGATTTTCCTGAACAAAGAGTTCTTAAAAATACATGATGACAATAGCTTTTATGTCTGGATAATAGGCAAATGGCATCTGTCCTTTTGTTTTTGAAGTATCTGTGTATTATATTTGATATGTAAAATTAAAAGATAATTACAGTTATTAATTTTATGTCTGTGGCCCCCTCCCTCATTCCCTTCTAATCCCACACTCCCTCCCTGATCTCCTCCCATGCCCCTCTCCAAGTCCACTGATAGGGGAGGTCCTCCTTCCCTTCCATCTGACCGTAGCCTATCAGGTCTCATCAGGGCTGGCTGCTTTGTCTTCCTCTGTGACCTGGTAAGGCTGCTCCCCGCTCAGGGGGAGATGATCAACAAGCCAGCCACTGAGTTCATGTAAGAGACAGTCCCTGTTCCCATTACTAGGGAACCCACTTGGAGAATGAGCTGCCATGGGCTACATCTGTGCAGGGGTTCTAGGTTATCTCCATGCATGGTCCTTGGTTGGCGTATCAGTCTCAGAAAAGACCCCTGTGCCCAGATTTTTGGTTCTGTTGCTTTCCTTGTGGAGCTCCTGTCCCTTCCAGGTCTATCTATCTCCCCCTTCTTTCATAAGATTCCCTTTACTCTGCCCAAACTCCTTGTTTGAGAAGATGACTAAAAAGAGAGAGAGAGAGAGAAAGAGAGAGAGAGAGAGAGAGAGAAAAGTTTTTATTTATTTTATTATACTTCAGGCAATTTTTAGTGATGGTTTCATGTTTATGTTTTAGTACACATTCTCACCCAATCACATATTTGAAACTTCAAAGGGACTTAAGATAGCTTTGCTGATAATTCTTTCCTATAAAACTCCAAATTTCTGAGACTTGACATCAATAAGTTCTAGGATGCCAGTTTGTACTCTATAGGGTATTTCCTCCATGGCCTGATCTACAAAACATTCAACAGTATTCTACATTTTTATTTCTACCAGAGTTTTAAAAATCTTAGCCCATCCCCCCAAACAAGAAAAAAAAAACAAAAAAAAAATCTTTCAGTGTTATTTTTAATTACAATTCCTTTGTGCATGATGTAGAAAGACCATAATTTAATATGTTTATTCTAGTTTTTCCCTTAAATTGCTTATTTAAAAATTGTTTGTCGTGGGCTAGTCAAATGGCTCAGCAGGTAAAGGGAATTTCTTTTAAGAGGGACACTCAGAGTTGCTACTTCTGGAACTCACATGGTAGATGGAGAGAGCTGATTGCTCCAAGTTTTCCTCTAACCTCTATATTTTCCCTGTGGCATGTGCACATGCAACACATATAAAAATTAATAATTATAAAGTAATTAAAAACCACTTGTCTGATTTGTCTACTAATTGACTAGATGACATTATTTTCAGACTTGTTTATTAGGAGATTTTAGTTGATTAGAGTGTTCTCCATACTGTGCATGACACAGGACTCTTTTCCTCAAGCTCATGTTATAGATGTCAGATACAGTGTCAGTATTTGAGGTGGTTCTGGAAACATCTGGAGGTAGCTCCAAGTTGGAGAAATTATGTCGCTGGATTTGGGTTGTTGGGAGCATGACGTTCTGGATTTCTTTCTGTTCATCCTCTCTGCCTCCTGGCCCCTGGGTTTTGAAGCACTATGGTGCTGCTTCTGTGTTCTCCCCACCAACAGGGACTAAGACATCTGAAAACTGAACCAAACCAACCCTTCCCCTTTGTCATTCTCAGATACTTGGCCACAGAGACACAAAAGCAACTAATCTAATTTTTAAAGTTCTCCTTCATTTTGCAAATATTTATTGAGTGTCAGTCATTATACTGAGCATGGGACATATTTTTTTGTCTGTCATTTCTATTTAAATTTGTCATCCTTCTTGCTCAGTTTCAACGGAGTCTGACACAGCAGTGAAAGTATTTTCCTTTACATTGTGAAAGCAGTGTGCTGAAGGACAAGTTCCTACTTTAAAGATGATGGACATGAGGGCTAATGAGTTGTGCATGGTTGCTTAGCTGTTAAATGTAGAACCAGAAATTAGAATTAACCCTTTTGCAGTGAGATAGAGGTTGTTGTTTGTAATATAATGCTTGTGAAATAATTCATATAACATATAGATATAGACTAAGGGACAAGAATAAAATGTTCATTCATGCATATACCACCCATTTTAAGAATTTTGCCATACATATTTTAGCCCCATATGAGAGGTTCCCCCACCCCATCTTTTCCAATATTACTGCCTTGGAGAAACTATATTTTAAGTGCAAGTCAAATGGACATATGCCTTTCTTTATATACTTAAAGATTTGTTTTTAGCTATGTGTATGTAATTTTAAAATATTTACTGACCCAAGTTATGTCTGAGTTGATTCATCACTCTGTAATCCTTCTGCAAATTTATGTTAGTTTACCATTCTGTAATTTATGAGATGAAGCCTTAATCCGCAATGTGATGTCTTTAGAGGATGGAAGTGTTATAGTTAAGGTTAAGTGAATCTAAAAGAACAGAGCTTGATATGATTACTATCCTTGCATGAAGACATAGCAGAGAACTCATTTGCCTTCCATGGATGACTTGAGGATACAGACAGAAGGTGTCTACTTAGAACCAAGAAAGAACATGGCCATGCTAGCAGCCTACCCTCAGGTAGCTAGTCCCTACAATTATGGAAGTAAGTTTCTGCTTAAGCCACCCCTTTTGTGGTATTCCTTCTCTGTTCTAAGCTTTTAGAATTTATGTTTCAATCTTTCATCAGTTTGTGAGGTGAAGGCCTCACAACTTCATGAAATATCCACCTTTTTTTCAAAAGCATTTATTGATGACACATATTACCATCAGCGTATGTTCTTTCCAAAGTTGTCAAAGATCACCTGACCCTAATACACGGAGTTAATTCTCTCCTTGGCTTTACCATCACATTGTTTTAAAATCTGTGATTTTTCCCCCCTTGTGACATGTTTGATGGCTATAGCTTTGTAGCATTTGGGGAGATTAGGTATTTCCAGAGATGTACTTTAAGATCTGCTTGACTATTCCAGGCACCTTGTTGCCTGATATGTATGTTTGGATTGCCTTTTGCTCTTCAATTTAAATTCAATTTATAATTTGATAAGGACTGTATTCAATTTATAGATTTTTTTTAGATAGTATGAACACTTTATATGATTATTTTTTAATTGATAAACATGGTACCTCTCCAGTTATTACTGTCTTCTTACATTTCTTTTATTTGTCAGAGTTTTCATAGTTTATTTTCTTAAGTAAGCTCATTCAAAATTAATTTATTTATACTTGGATGATATTATGATATCACTTTTCTGATACTGTGATTAAATATCCTAACACAGGCACTTTGAGGAGAAAAGGCTGGTTTTGGTCCACACTGCATGAGTACACGCAAGCATAAAACAGAGTTCTTCATGTCAGGATTTTTGAGGAATATAGATATGATCATGTGAATCTCCTCTCTCATTCTAGTCACATTATCTATTAATGTGGAACTCTACATTTATTGTTGGACATCACATATTATTTATATCAAATTCTACTTGGTCATGACACATAATCCCTTGTTTAAAATTTATTTTTATTTTCTTTTTAAATTATTTTACATACCAAAGGTGTCCCCTCTCTTCTCTTCTCCCAGTCCCCCTTCTCCCTTCTTCTCTCCCTTTCCCCCAGAAAAGGAGAGCCCCTCTCCCTGTATCAACCTTCCCCAGCACATCAAGTCACATCAGGACTGAGCATATCTTCATCCCCTGAGGCTAGGCAAGGCAGCCCTACCAGGAAGAAGTTATCTATAAGCAGGCAATAGAGTCCATGTTAGAAACACTCCCCTCCCCCCATGCCAGGAAACCCATATGAAGACAAAGCAGCCTATCAGCTGCATGTGTGCAGGGAGTGGGGGGTCTACGTTCAGACAAGGCATGCTCCTTAGTTGATGTCTCAGTCTCTGAAAGCCCCTATGGAACTGGATTAGTTGTCTCTGTTGGTCTCTGAGACACGGTAGGCTTCTGGGAGGCCATGGGTCTGACTGTCGCTGAGACATCTAATTGGGGGATGGAGGGCATGAAGACTGAAGGGACCATCTCTTAGCCTGGTAGGACTAGTGAAAGAGGGGGAAACAACCCACTGACAAAACCTGTGATTCAAAAATTACTCTTCCTATAAGAAGTGCAGGGATAACAAGAGGACTAAGATTAAGGGAAAGTCCAACCAATAATTAGCCCAACCTGAGACCCACCCCATGGCAGAGAGCCAGCCCCTAACACTAATACTGTGCTATGCTTGCAGAAAGGAGCCTAAGTTGATTGTAGTCTGGGAGGCTCCAGCTCAGCAGATGCCTGGACTTGCAGCCGAGCATGAGGCGGAGCTCCAGAGGTCCTGTGAAAGTGTTGGGGGAAAAGATGGAAGGACCTGGAGGGGACATTTTATCCCTTTAATGTGACATTAAAGTAGGTTTGCTAGGATTTTCTTTAACATTTTTGTGGCTGTGATCATCAGGAAAATCGATCTGAAAATTCATTTCCTTGTAGTATCATTATCTGGCTTTGATATGATGCTAATTCTGCCCATGTAAGCAAGTGTGGGGTGCTTTCTGCATCTTAATTCTCTGGGAGAGTTTGAGAAGGATTAGTTGGTTCTGTAAATGTTTAGCAGAACTCACTTGTGAAGTCATCAGAGGCTGGGAATCTTTTTCTTCAGTCATGCCGGGTTGTATATTCTTAGGAATTTATCTATTTAATCAATTAAATTATTTTATGGCCTACAGATGTGCACAGTAAGCTCATGACCCTGTATATGCTGTTATGTAATTTGTAATGCTTCTTGTTTCATTTATAGTTTTAGTTGAGCTTCTTCTACTTAGTCCAGATAAAAGTCCCTAAATTTTCTTCTTGAAAACCATCTTAACTTTGCTCATGTAGTAGTGTGTGTGTGTGTGTGTGTGCGTGTGTGTGTGTGTACAAGTACACACACACAAACTGATCGATAGACAGGCTTTCAGATGGAGTCTTGATACCTGGGTCAGCAAATCTGAGGCGATGGAGCATGAGTCGTCTGGGGACAAGCCTGAAGGTAGTCTTGTAGGGTAGGTCTAGACCATGGGTATATTGGACTGTGGGGCTGTGAGGTTGCTCTGGAGTCTGAGCCACAATATCATCAATATTTACTTCTCCTAGTAATCCAACAGTGTTTTGAGTCAACTATACCTTTGACTTTTGAAAACCATATATAGATAGTGTATTCAATTGTATGCGAGGACTTGCTTGTTTTTCATGAATTCCTAGGGTAGAGTTGACATAAAAGGTCACCGTACTCTCCTTTTGTTCTGTGAATTTGAGGCACGAGGATCTATGGAGTTTTGCTGTCATGCCATGGCTTCCTACTTGTAGCCCCATGCTCTTCTCCTGGCTTCTTGTGTCTCTTGAAGTTCTCAAAGCAGAGAAACTCAAGGTTTTCAAGGTTTGTTGAAACCCTTATGACAAAAGCATGCTTTGATGCCTCTCTACCAATGTTGCTTTGTTGCTTTTTTGTTTGTTAGGTTGTTGTTGTTGTTTTTACTGTCTTTAGAATATTCTTTCAGGCAAAAGAAGCAGCACCTGAAAAGAAATTCTGAAGAAATAGTTTATTAGCAATGTCTTGTTTTATTTGAAGGATTGCTCAGACTACTTCGTACTACAACTCATACAAAAATACAATGATACCTTTTCTTATATTTCTTTGATCTTTCTACTGTATATGCTACTTCTATCTATTAGAACAAAAAATAAGGCTATATCTTAAAATTTTACTATGATGGGGTTGAGGAGATGTCTTAGTCATAAAGTTTATACCATGAAAGCAAGAGGACCTGAATTTGATTCCCAACACCCGGGTAAAAAAATTAGGTGTGGTGTCACCCTAGCTGTGGAAGGTTTTCCAAAAAATTATAGTCCCAGTTGGTCTGTTCTCCACACATACACATGCATACATGTGAATTTTCACCTACACATACAATCACATATACATAATCATGCACAGTGTACCACATACTTCTGTACTCATGCACCACACACATGGAAATTCCATGACCACACATAAATTTTACTATGATAGTTAATATAATTTTCAAATGTTGTTATTTGAAACATTATGAGTTTTATATCTGGAAAGAATATTATTCCTACTGATAATATATTCTTTATCTTATAATTCTTACATACTTTTCCCAAAGACGGTAAGAATTTTATGGTAAGAAATATACCGGTACTTTTGAATTAAGAATTACTCAGTTTTCTACAGACCTCTTTATTTCCTTCGCCGTAAGAAATATGAAATAGGAGAAACTGACTGCTCTCTGATCATTCGCCTCTGATGATGCAGTCTTGCCAGGCCATGGAGGAAGAGGATCCAGGCAGTCCAGATGAGACTTAACAGGCTATGGGCAGATGGCAATAATGGAGAACTTCCCCTTTCAGTGGACCAGGGAAAGGGGATGAGGGGAAGAGGGAGGGTGGGACTCAGGGATTTGAGGGAGGGGGCTTCAGTTGGGATATATATATTGAATAAATTGGGAAGAAAAATTAAAAAAAATAAAAGAAAAGATGACTTACCTGGAAACATCTTGATTGTCTGAGCTGGTCACCTGTATCTAACACCAACAGCAGAAACCACCAGTTGGATGAGTTCGTTAATCCACCCCAGTTGTTCTGCTTGTGTGGGATCCAGTGGGATCTGCTTGAGATACCTTCAGTGTGAAAGAGCTTGCCTACTTGAATCTGGTGGAGATTCGCTCAGTTCGAAGGTGAGCTTTCTAAAGCCTAACTTGCAGGCTAGGAATGCAGAGTCATCGGAAAAATGAATGATTCTTAGAATGTTCCCCATGTTCATCTATGTTCTCCATGCTTTTCAGAAGCCAAGATAGAGTGATGCAACAGAACCTAGAGATTCTATAATGAATGCTCATGACTGACAGAACTCATTTTCGTCCATAAGAAGTGAGGGACGGGTGGTTAAGACAGAAGGGACTTCTTCTCCTCCCAAATCAAAGGACATGCATACAGTCTCATCAGAGCCTGACTTATAGAATGCTGTCTATCTCTCTCTACATATATGTGTATATGTATATATATATATGTGCATATACATATACACATATAAATGCATATATATTTATATTTATATGTCTCTCTTCTTGTGTGCATGTACTTCTCTTCTTGAAAAGTAGGGTTTGATGGAGTGGATGCAGAAAAATAGATATGGATGACACAGCAAATTCAGTTTATTTGGAGTGATTTTCCACAGATTTTTCTTTCCAAATAAAGCTGAAGAAAGAATGTGATTTGACTAGACAGTCTTTTGTAAACAGGAGCCTCCAGAGACCATAGCTGAGATCTCACCTCACTGATTGTCGTTGTCAAAGAGATTTAAAAGGACCACAGGTTATGAGCCGAGTCACTAGGTGCGTTACTGCCCAGAATATGATAATTAAAATGTATGTTCATAGCCACCTTGGTAATGATTGAGTGATTGCCTTCTTGCCTCAAGCTGGTTTGCACACGTGTTCTTTTCCCCCCACACCAGATGATCACTTCCAGAGTCCACATGCAACAGCTCAGAGGGAGGAAAAGCTGGCCCCGTCTCTGGGAGCTCTTTCCCTGCAGCTGGTTGTGTGTGGCTCATTGAGCATCCAGGTGGCAGCTGCGGAACGCTGACATCCCAGAGTTTTATAGGGCAAGGGCGACGTCGGCGTGTAGTGATGCACATCCCATTTAGAAGAGGCTATTCGGGAAGCCGGCAGGGTAAAGCCCTAATTAGGAAGACCAGCAGGTCCCCCTTTACCCCAGGATGCGTCGACAGAGCTGTCACTGTCTTCCCCCAGGCAGGATCATCAGGCTGGAACATTGAGCAAAAAAATATTTTGTTCAATGTTCAACATAAATAACTCTTATCATTAGCACCGTGACAAGTGAAAGGGCCGGCCTGCACGAGGAGAGGGATTTATGCATCCCTGAAAATGATGAGCGATGCCGAGGTTTTAGCAGTTAGAGAATCAGCCATAGCCTCTGAGGATGCTGCTGGAAACTGAAAATAAAATTAGTATGAATCTTCTGTTTCCAGTGACTGATGCTTAAATGCATCCTCTTGGAATATCTTAACAGGAAAAGAAATAGGGGTAGGTGGCACCCAGTTCAAATCTTTGGCTATGTCAATGTTTTTGTTTGTTTGTTTGTTTGTTTTGTTTTTGAGACTAATTCACTTCTTTGAGAGTTGCAAATGACTATCTACTTTGTTTAATGATATAATGTAGCCTTCCTTATTGAGGTTTTGAACTCTTTGGAGAAAACAAAGAAATCTTTTATAGCAAACAGAACTCTATATGTGAGTATACACATAGCACATATTCCTCCTGATGATTGAAAAGAAATGTCACCAGATGGCATAGCAGTTTTTTCAGTTGTTATGAAAGGCAAGAATCTTTATCTTATTTTTTTTATCAATCAATAATAATTCTGTATTCAGAAGGAAGGGAGAAACAGAATGTAAACGGTCCTTCTTTGAAGGAAGCTGTGATGTAGGGATTTGGTGGGCAACTTACATAGTTTAATTAAGCACCGTGATCAAATCAATGTGTATCCAACAGTTCAGGCTGGCAATCAGCTTAATCTCATTAAATGTCGTTCTGGCCTCAATAATTGATTAATAATACATTATCATTTATGAATTATTGACTTCCAGTTTTTTTAATTGTGCCTGCTTTCCTCATTACACCTGCTGGCACGTGTTGATTATGAAAACCTTAAGTATTTTTCTTGGGGTAACTTTAAAGATACAGCTGATTTTTGATGAAGCGAGATTATCTTCAGTTCAGAGCTGGTTGGAATGAACAAGGCTTTCTCAACCTGGCACTGTTCACAGAATGGATGCTGACATTTCAAAGGGAGGGCTCAAAGAATGAAAAGACAGACTTGGAGTTAGATAGTGAGTTCTACCAATGAGGTGACTGATACCAGATTCTTAGGCTCCCAGCCCTTGATGGCCAAAGAATTCTTCTTTTTCAAAGTTATTGCGTAAGTCCATGCTGTAACCTGAGGTCCTACCTGAAAGAGATGAGTGATTTTTCTGTCTTGTCTGGGTGAAGAAATGGTTTTTCAGAGAAGAAAACAGAGCTTATATCTTGGGGAAGAACAGCTTCTAGGAATGCTTGTCCTCAAGGAAATGTATTAGTTGGTATAAGACCTGACTGAATAGGTACTGAGTCTCAAGTCACCTTTCCTGAGTTGGTGCTGATGTAGTTCTGTCTGTAAATTCCCATGGGTATCTCTAGCAGAACCCTGAACTGCTTCAGGAAAGAGATGAGTTGGTGATATTCAGAGACATTACTTTCAGGGGTGTCTTTGGTCAAAAAAGATGAGATATTTCATCTAAGCTAGTTTAGATATTTTGTATTCTACAACTTCCTTCAGTTTGGTGGTTATTATTGTTATTTTTTATGGTTAGTAAAATCTGGCTCAAAAGCCCCAATCTGGGCTCAGGTCTTACAAAAAAGTTAAAGCAAGATCTGGGAGAGAGTCCATATTGAGAAGCTATTGGCAACTGAAAGCTGCTGAGAGAGGGACAGTTAATTTTGTCCAAGGGTTTAACCTCTGGCGAGTCAACCGTGCTCCAGGGTGAGACCATGCATCAAGAATATATAAGCAACATAAATTAGACTTGCTGAGTAAATGTTGCTAGACTTTTGGCATATCGGTTAGAATTCATAAGCAGGGAGCTGTTGGAATGAATAGGCCATGGTCTTTTCTTCTTGTTCTTGTTCTTCTTCTTTATTACATTTTTTTTCTTTATTTTATTGTTTAATTATTACAGTTTATTCACTTTGTATCCTGGCTGTTGCCCCCTCCCTCATCTCCTCCCAATCCCACCCACTTTCCCTCTTCTCCCTTTATGCCCCTTTCCTATTCCCCTAATAGGAGAGGTTCTCCTCTCCAAATCTGTCTGTGTAGAGATTCTGCTATACCAGTGTACCTCTTGTCTTGGAAGATGTCAGTCTGGATAAAGTGGCATTGAGAAACCTTGGTCTTAGATGCATGTTGTCTCAGTTGGGTATATCTTCTTGTAGTCATGGTGCTTATTGCAAATTTTTGAGTGATGACATCTTTCTTTACATCCTATCTGACAGCATGGGTATTAAAGCAAATAACCAAACACAAGCAACAAGCTTCACCAATATTTATTATTTATTTATTTTTGTTTCTATAATTATATTCTATTGTATGAATATATTCACATTTCATTTTTGTCTTCCTATTAGTCATAATTAGATATTTGCTGTTAAAAGTGATGACCTACTATGTGACTAAATACTTGCCATAGACCAGGTATGTATGTAAAAGGGAAGTCCAGTGTCTAGGGCTATAGAGAGATTTGACTTTACTTGGAAATTAAAGTAATATGGGTGAGAGATGCTTCCTGTTATGTCTTAACTTTTTTCTTTTCTTTTTTAAATTTTTTTTAATTTATTACAATTTATTCACTTTGTATTCCAGCTGTAGCCCCCTCCCTAATTCCCTTTCAATCCTGCCTTCCCTCCCTCTTCTCCTCCCATGCCTCTCCCCAATCCACTGATAGGGGAGGTCCTCTACCCCTTCCATCTGACCCTAGACTATCAGGTCTCATCAGGACTGGCTGCACTGTCTTCTTCTGGGGCCACAAGTCTGCTTCCTCTTCAGGGGGAGGTTATCAAAGTGCCAGCCACTGATTTTATGTCAGAGACAGTCCCTGTTCCCATTACTAGGGAACCCACTTGGATTCTGAGCTTCCATGGGCTACCCCAAAGCAGGGGTTATCTCCATGAATGGTCCTTGGTTGGAGTATCAGTCTCAGAAAAGACCCCTGTGCCCAGATTTTTTGGTTCTGTTGTTCTCCTTATGGAGCTCCTGTCTCCTCCAGGTCTTTTTCTATCTCCCCTTTCTTTCATAAGATTCCCTGAACTCTGCCCAAAGTTTGGCTATGAGTCTCAGCATCTGCTTCAATACCCTGCTGAGTAGAAGTTTTCACAGGCCTTTTGTGGTAGGCTCCTGTCCTGTTCCCTGTTTTTTCCCCTCTCCTGATGTCTATTCTGCTTGCTTTTCTTAATGAGGACTGGGCATCTTATTCAGGGTCCTCCTTCTAGCTTAGCTTCTTTAGGTGTACAGATTTTAGTACAATTATCCTATACTATATGTCTAATATCCACTTATTAGTGAGTATAATTTTAATTCATTAAACTTTGTCCTTTTTTTTTCTGATCTGGTGAGTTGATGATGGTATCTTCTCAGAGTCTGAGTTGACATTTTGTTGGTTGCAACAAGGTGGAGCATCATTTCAACTCTTCCTTTGGCCCACTGGATTTGTTCTTTAAATGTCTTTACTCTGATTTGTCCTTTCCACACAATATCTACAAAGCACGTCCCCTCACTGTGTAATGCCAGCTGTGACAGAGTTTATAATTTTAGAGACACATGGGCCATGTTTTGGTATCATAAGTCAATATTTTGTGTGCCATTTCTCCACCTGTATCATGCAAGTTTCTTCTTCTATCACAGTGAGTATCTGCTGAAAATAGATTGCGAAGTCTTGGGCTTTGATTTGCTTTAGGAACTTTTCATGATTCGTGAACATTTTTTAACATCTAAAAATTTTAATATCAGCTTGTCTTGTTGCAGAACATAAATACAAAACTCCTACTGAGGGTTTCATTTGAACTTCATTAAAATTATATATCTGCTTAGAAAAAAATCCAGTTTTTTTGTTATTGAATGTTCCTATCTAAGAAGGTTTCATAAATATACATTTTCCAGTTAGCTAAAACTCCCCAATAGTTTCTATAAAATTTCACAGTTTTGGAATAAATAGCTTGCTTACACATTATGATTTTGTTCTGGAAAATTTATATACTTGTGGGCTATTGTAAATGATCTATGCTTTAAAACTCCTTGTAAAATGATTCTTTTTGGCAGAGAAATATTTCTAGGAGTTTTGTTCTTAGAAAGTCAAGTGCACTATCATTAACAATTTAAGTAATGCTTTCCTGTTCATTATTTAGTGCTTCCTATATGGAACTCTATATGTCATTCACCAGTGACAGCTTTCTCCCCCTCATTTATGTGTTATATCCTTCATTTTCTCTAATTTTTAATGCACTCAGAACAGTTTTAATATTAGGAAGAATGAATCGTTATCTTTTTATTAGCCATGATCTTAAAAACATTTTCAACCTTCCATCATTAACTATGAAATTCACTCAAGTGTGATATACACACTTGCAGACATCTGCACACACAGATACACATGAACACAAGTGTGAATGTATTTATTTATGAGATAAATAAGGTACCTTTCTAGCATTCCTATTCACCATTTGCTAAAATTCCTTTTGAAACATGAATATTGAATTTTACTCACTGTTTGTTCCCACATCTAGCATGCTTACCAGATAGTTTTCTACTCTAATCTGATACTGAGATAAATCATGTTAATTGATTCTTTTTGATATTAAACTAAACTCACATGCCTGGAACAAACCCATCTGTCATTATATATTAGCTTCTGAATACACTGCTTGGTCAAAGTTGTGAGGTGGAGGATTTGCATATGTGCATTGATGGTTAAAAGAAGCTGGTAATTTTTCTTTTGTTTGCTCTGGGTATCAGCGTTGAGCTTGCCCATTAAAATCAGGCCAAGCAGTTCTTTGTCTTCCCACTGTGCAGAAATGTCTGTAGCTTGAGAGAAGGTATACCATTAGGGTTCTCTGGGTCAGGTGTTTTTGTGTGAGAAATTTGGACCTGTTGATTGAATTGTTGACAAGATTAATAGGTGGTCTTGTATGTGTGAAAGGCTGCACATTTGCATTAAAGTGCACAAGCATGTGTGCAGATATATGGGGCAGAGGTAAAATCAGATGTTCTTTTGCAAGTGCTATGGATCCATCTTGTATAATCTCACCCTCTCCTTTGTCTATTTTCTTCCTTCTTTTCTCCCTCCCTCCCTCTGTCCCTTTATCCCTCCCTCCCTCCCTCCCTCCCTTCCTCCCTCCCTCCCTCCCTCCCTCCTTCCCTCCCTCCCTCCCTCCCTCCCTTCCTTCCTTCCTTCCTTCCTTCCTTCCTTCCTTCCTTCCTTCCTTCCTTCCTTCCTTCTTTTGTGTGTATGTGGAGATAGAGCTCCTTACTGGACTGGATCTTGACAAGTAGACTAGGCTGATTGTCCTAGGAGCCCCAGGGATCAGTCTGTCTTTCTCTCCACATTTGGGATTACAACCATGTAGCACCACATCTGGATTTTCTAATGTGAGTTCTGAGGTTCTCACATTTTTTTCAGCTCACAGATGGTAGGTGTGAATTTGGATTAAAAACCATGTCCTCATTCTTAAATTGGAAACACTTTACTGAGCTCTCTCCCCAGACATATTTTTTTTCTTTAATCATTGTTCACTTTTTTCTGATACAAGTATTAAAGGCAATTTATTGCCTTCATTTTATAACATTTTAATTATTATTTTGTGTGTATGGGTGTTTTGCATGTATGTATGTACAGCACTTTTGTGCCTAGTTCTCTTGGGATTACAAAGAGTTGTGAGTGGCCATGTTGGTGCTAGGTTTGAACCCAGGTCCTCTAGATGGGCAGACTGTGCTCTTAACCACTGAGCCATCTATCCAGCCCCTCATTTTCCTTTACATACTTCTTCAGGTCAATATTCTTGGCATTTCTATGCTGCATTTTATTTTTGTCAAATCTGTTTTTATCTAATATCCATTACTGTTCATTTAAACCTATGAATTTATATAAACTTGAGAGTTTTTTCAGATTAAAAACATTTAAATCATCTATTCAATTATAAATTACTTTTATTATGAAAAATTTTAGCTACCTTTTACTCAGACTTTGGTAAATATTGAAGCTATTTTTATAGCCTGATATATGACTAGTTTCCTATATATCTAAAGTATTCATGAAGGAATTTATATCTTTTGTCCATTCATTACATTTTTTTAATATGTCTGCTGTAGATCAAACATGTCAATCTTTGTTGCTTAGCTCTTCTATCTATATCTTCATCTATTTCTCTTCTTTTGATTGCCAAATCTAACAGCTGAGAAAAATTGTGTTTAGCGATTCATTACAATGATGAGGTTTTTTTTTTCCTATGTAGATAATAAATAGTTTTATCTATTTTGAGACACTGTTGCTCATTAAATATAAATGTGGAAGGAATACATCAAATTAATTAATTGAGATATTGGTAATTATATAGTGATCTTCAAATGCTGAAACATCATTTTTTTATTATTATTTTTATTTTTTTTATCAGTTACATTTTATTAACTCTGTATCCCAGCCATGTCCCCATCCCTCATTCCCTCCCAGTCCCTCCCTGCCTCCCTCATCTCCACCGTGCCCCTTTCCAAGTCCACTGATAGGGGGGACCTCCTCCCCATTCATCTGATCCTGTTTTATCAGGTATCTTCAGGACTGGCTGCAAAGCCCTCCTCTGTGGCCTAACAGGACTGCTCCTCCCTTCGGGGGTAGGGAGACCAAAGAGCCAGTCATTGAGTTCCTGTTAGAAATAGTCCCTGTTCCCCTCACTTTGGGAAACCAATTGGTTACTGAGCTACCACAGGCTACATCTGAGTGGAGGTTCTAGGTTATATCCATACATGGTCCTTGGTTGAATGTCAGTCTCAGAAAAGACCCTGTGCCCAGATATATTTGGTCTTTGTGGAGCTCCTATCCTTTCCCCATCAGACTAACTCCCCTTCTTTCTTATGATTCCCTGTACTCTGCCAAAGGTTTGGTCATGAGTCTTTGCTTTGACAACACTGCTAGTTAGAGTCTTTCAGATGCGCTCAGTAGACTCCTGTCATACATTCAATGCACATCCCATCTGTCTTTCTAAATGAGGATTGATCATCTTACCCCATGTCCGCTCAATTGATTATCTTTTTTAGGTGTATAGATTTCATTATGTTTATCATATCTTATAGGTCTATATAAGTGAGTATATCCCATGTTTGTCTTTCTCCTTCTGGGATATTTCACTCAGAATGATCTTTTCTAGATCCCACCATTTGCCTGCAAATTTCATGATTTCCTCCTTTTTGATTGCTGAGTAGTATTCCATTGTATAAAAATACCACAATTTCTGTACCCATTCCACCGTTGATGGACATCTGGGTTGCTGAAACATCATTTTGACATTAATATTTGTAGTTTAACAATTTGGGGGATAAACATTTACATGGCATAACTATCTAATAATGTATGCCTTTGGGCATCTATTATCACTTTATTTGATATTGTTTCTAGTATGTGTTATAAATATCGATTGCTCAGGTGCCCATTTCCTGGTGCGCCTAGAGGAACACCCTGTAATTTTATAGAAGGTTCTTCCTGACAGAGTTTCTTCTACTATTCTCCTGGCAGCATGCTTAACATGAGCCAACTTTAGATTAAATTATTAGTTTAGTGATTTTGAAGTTACATTGATAGTATAACTTTCAGTTAAACATTAACTGGAGCATGTGAATGTATGGAGGGCTTTTCCAAAGCAGCAACAGAATTAAGTCAAGGTAATTTTCTTGCTGTTCCCTTTGTGAAACAGTTTTGGTTTTGGTTCACTTTGTAGAATATGTGTAGCTTGTTTAGAACATCAATATTTCCAATAGTCTCCTTTTAAAGTCTCCACTTTGGCCTGACTTTATGTGTTCTCTTATATCTCCTGTGACCTTTTCTATTGTCAAAATAAAATGAGTTGTCTGGGGATTTGCAGGGGACTCTCAAGGCTAAAGGTGGCTTCTTTCCTCCATTATTCCTGGTCTTCTGCTGTCACTTTGTTTTAGAGTACAACACAGTTCTTTTCTAAGGTCTATATGTTGACACTTTGCATTTTATTTATCATGTCTGGTACTTGCTTCTTTATTATTATTTTTTTCTTTTGTGGTTAAGTTTATTTCCTTTACTTCATTTCCAGGAAGAGGAATCTTTTTGAAGAGTATTTTTCATGACTTATTTTAAAATCAGTCAGAAAAATGATATGAAAAAATATGAGAAATAAAAAAATCTAGAAATCAGAAAAGTGACATAGAAAAAAAAAGGGAAACAAAAGTGGCTTGCTTTTATGTGATTATGCAAGCAACTGAATAACATTAGAAGTGGATATGAAATCTGCCAGGAGCATGCCATGCCTAGAAAATATTAGTCATCACACATGGTTCTAACGCAGCTTTGTGAGGCTCCATATAGTTACATGAAATAACTCTATTCAAATTCCAACACCATCAATAGAGATAATCATTTGGCCAACAGAAGATGCTAAGGACAATCTGAGTTTGCAAATGCAAAGGAATTTTTGAAAGTCAGTGCCCACTGCAAAAGTCCTACTTGGACACTTGTTCCCAATGTGTGCAAGTCTTTGGGTTCATCTGTGACCCATTCCATATCCAAGCACAGAGTTACTCTCTTAAAGCCCAATTCCTATGAGTCTCCTCTGCTTGGAAGTCTTTGTACTCAGCACTAGAACTGTGACATCTAAAGCTATTTCTTTTACTGTATTAAGGTCGTGGACTGTTGGTGTTTAGTCCTTCACAGTCTTCCAAAATCTTTATGGTCTTAACACTCATCTCTCTTCATTATATTTCCTATTTTCCATGTGTAGACTGACATGCCTTGCATTTTGGGAGTAGCGTAAGTTTTGGTAAATGTTAAACTCTGTGATGTCCTATTGTGTTTTCTGGCTAGCTATGGTGATGTGCATGGGAAAGATTGTCAGTTGATTTCTACAGCATGGTGTTTCTTAGGGTATAAGAAAAAAAGATAGACTCATATACATGTCTCATTTGGTTCGTTTTAGTAAGTCAAACATAACTTAATTTGGTATTATGCATTTGGATTAGGTACTAAGAATATGGTGGCTAATGTTTTTCTGAAGAGGAAGACCACATGCATTTATATATGGTGACTGGATTATGAAAGTTTATACAAATTCAAGATATAGTATAAAGAAGGGACTTGAAAACAATACTTGGGAGTAAAACAATTCAAATAAGACTTTCTGGAAAGAGCTATTAGCAATAAGGTATAGGAACCTTGCAGATGCTTCTTAAAATGGTAGGTGCACGCAGTGCCTTTCTTAGGTTGAAAAGTTGCAGTGATCAAATTTCCTCTACTTAATTCACATATATTACTTGCTTCATTATTTTAATTCACATTGTATCTATTAGGAACCGCCAAATTCATCAGGGATACATGTATATATGTTTTCTGGTATTTATTTTAAACAGTTTTGAGTGTTTTCATACTAAGGATAACCATTCAATAAACCAGAAAAGCTGCCATATGAAATGTGATTGTATCCATAAAGAAACCAAATTGGTTGTGGTGATAAGAAATAAGAAGGAAGGAATTTAGATAAAACATGTAGATAAGGATGTCCTCTTTAGATAGACAAACTTGAAGCCAGTGTCTTAAAATAAAGAATTTAGCATTTGAGAAAAGTGATTGAAGTAGGGTATGGAGGCAAGGATGAGAGGACTCAGGGTAGGGGGAGTAGCATGAGAGTCACAAGGCATGAACAGGTTCGGGTGTTCTGGGAATGAAAAAGGAAGCCATAGTGACTGCGGGAAATAACATGGGCAAGCCCGGCAGGAGATACAGTTTGGAGGCACCATAGCCAGAATAAATATTAGCTTCAATTGTAAATTGTAAAGAGCGGGCAATCTCTAATTTTACTTTTTTTTTTATCTTTACATTCTATGTGTATGAGTGTCTGCATGTATGAACATACATTTACCACCTGTTTGACTGTGTGCCAGGTGAGTAGAGGACATCAGATCCCCTGGAACTGGAGTCACAGACGATGTGAGTAGAGATGTGTATGCTGGGAGCTGGATCTGGGCCCTCTGTGAGAGTGGCAGGTGTTCTTAACGACTGAGCTGTCCTCCAGCTCCCAAATACTGTTTTTTTTTTTTTTTTTTAATGTTACTAACAGTTAGGAGTTTAGAAAGGGAGAGGTGCTTGAAGAGCTGGCCCAGTTGGTAAGAACACTTGGTATGTAAGCATGAGGGTCTGAGTTTGAGCACCCAGTGCCCTGTGTTGCATCTGTTTGTTTTTAAACCATAGCACACTTGTACAAGGAGAAAGGAGGGTCTCTGGGGACTTCTGACTTCCAGCCAAGATCTTTGTTCAGGTAGAGACACTGTCTCAAGAGAATGAGGCAGAATGTGATAGAGGAACATACCTGGTGTCCTCCGCTGGCACGTATGAACATGTACACCACACTCACAAAGACACACACACGTGAAGGGGGAGGGAAGGGGGAGAGAAGGAGGGAGAGAGAGAGAGCAAGAGAGGGAATCATAGAGAGAGAGAGAGAGAAAGACAGTGAGAGACAGAGGCTGACAAAGTCACAGCGACAGACAGAATGAATTAGGGGTTGGAAATGTTACAGTTCTGTTGGTGAGTAGGGAGGATTAGAGGATGGGGAGAAAGAGAAAGAGACACACAGAGAATATTTGAGAAGTATTTGTATAAGAAACAAGGAGAAAAACAAGGAACAGCTATGAATGACAGGTAGACTGTGGACTATTTTTCTAAACCTCAAAATTCAGCAAGAGGGGAGAGTTTTTCAAAGGATGGATAAGTTAGTGCTCAACATATAATCCAACATATAACTTTAAGTTTTGGAGAGTATGAGACACAAGGACAGCATTTAGGTGAACATTCAGACCTATCTGAACCGGTAGAGCACTAGGGACTTGAATAAGAGATGAACACATTTTTTTTTTTTTTTTTTTTTTTTAAAATAGGATTTCTGCAATTTGCTAACCTACATGGTGGGAAATCAGGTTTCACACCTGGGAGTCCTCGCCTATGCTGCCAGTCTGGCATTGCTGTGTCTCTGTGTTGGCCAGTGGCACAACCCACAAAACATAAACACAGCCATCTCCCAACCACTCAACTAGATGAGCATGGAATAGCTAATGTTCCTTTCCTTGGTGCCTCTTGGTTAATGCTCATCAGGCCAAGCAATGTCCAAAATAAGGCTGTAATAGAAATATTGGCTGTTATTTGCTAACAGGTTACATAGATCTCAGAGCAGTAGTGTTTGTGTTTGTGTTTGTGTGTATGTGTGCGAACTTAGGGTGGGAGGGCAGCTGATATACTGTTATATCTAGTTTGGTAGCTTTCTTATACCTTTATGGGGAGCATCTTAAATATTTTCTCTATCAGCAAGTCTTAGGCTTACTCACAGGGGCTGAGGAAGAGAACACAGGTGAGAAAGTACATTTAAATCTGTTGAGGACAACATGGTTCAGTTTCATGTGAGCAATCAAAAATCTCTTGATAAGATGTATTTGCTCAGGGGTCTTTTCTGAGACTGATACTCCAACCAAGGACCATGCATGATAATAACTTAGAACCTCTGCACAGATGTAGCCCATGGCAGTTCACTGTCCAAGAGGGTTCCATAGTAATAGGAACAGGGACTGCCTCTGACATGAACTGATTGGCCTGCTCTTTGATCACCTCCACCTGAGGGGGGAGCAGCCTTACCAGGCTACAGAGGAAGACAATGCAGCCAGTCCTGATGAAACCTGATAGACTAGGATCAGAAGGAAGGAAAGGAAGACCTTCCCAGTCAGTGGACTTGGGGAGGGGCATGTGTGGAGAGGGAGGAGAAAAGGAGGGATTGGGAGGGGAGGAGGGCAGAAGCTACAGGGGGGATACAAAGTAAATAAAGTATAATTAATAAAATAAAATAAAATAAAAAATAGACATATTTGCTCTTTTTCCCTAATGACAGCGACTGTGACTGGGGTGAGATGGAATCTCAAGGCAAGTTTAATTTGCATTTTTCTTTTTGGCCAGGGATGCTGGAATTTCTTTCTCAAACATTTATTAATCATTTGTATTTCTTTTGAGAACTGCCTTTGGGAAGAGTGCTTATACAGTGCTGTTGGGAATGCAAACTGGTCCAGCCACTGTGGAAATCAGTTTCCACAGTGGTTTCTCCAAAAACAAAAAGTAGAACTCTACCTACTCCTGGGTGTGTAAAAGAAGGAATCTAAGCCAGTGCACCACATAGATATTTGCTGCTCTTTTTACAATAGCTGGGAAATACATATACATATGCCTCATATTCATACACACACATATAATAAACATATAGTGAAAATTTATTCAGCCATAATTTTTGGGAAAATTATATACATACATATGTGTATATGTATACATATGTATAAACATTGTATATGCTTGCATTTGTATATGTGTATAAGATTCTATAATTATGTCTGGGTCAGAAGCTCATTTTAAATTGGAAAATATCACAAAACAGCCAAGACTTATCACAACTAATGAGAAAGTATCCCAGAGAAGTTAGAATAGAATCAGAGTAGATTAATCACAGACAACTGGAAATAATCCTATGGTCCTGGGGAGATAGCTCAGTGAATAAATCATTTTCTGTTTAAACATGAGAAACTGAATTTGAATCCCCACATAAAAAGCCAAGTTTATTTGCACATGCCTGTAACCTGTAACCTCAGTGTTATGAGGCAGAGAAAATTGCATCTCAGGGAGGCCAGCCAGTGTTGTCGAGACCGTAAATTCCAAGGGAGAAAGGCCACGCTGCATGTCCTGGATATTTCGTGAGTGGTGCTATTGGAGTATCAGCAAGTGAGGAAGAGAGCAGGAGAAGGATTTGATGGGAATGGTCAAAGAACGTTCTTAATAGGAAATGTGAGAAGCTGTTCAGGGACAGAAGGTGACACAGAGAGAGCAAAGGGCCTGCTCAGCACCTCCGGGAGAGCCGAGATCACAATGGTCAATGTTGACGGTGTGTAGTTCAGGGAAACTGAAAGAATGGGGGAATAAAAAGGAAGTTTAGTTCCACAAACTTTAGACATGGAGCCAACTAAGCTCTGACCTGATAAACTTCAGAGATTCCAAGCACAAGAGAGCAATTTTCCTGCTATGATGGGAGATTTATCAATTTGTCCTTCAAGTAGGACACTGAAGGTTAGGACACTTCCGACCCATTGTCCCACAGTAATGCTCAATCTTTGGATGTAAAGACTCTGGTCTGAATGCAAATGCCACCAGAACATGGTTTGATTTTGTTCATTCGTTTTAGGAGGTGATGGAAACTGCCTGCAAGAGAATCAATCTTAAGCATATGTCCCCACAAGTGTTTGTTTATGTAGCTTTTGCTTATGTTTTCCTTGCAGTGTCAGCTGCTTTTCTATACAGAAGCCGTTGTGAGCATATGGCACTTTGAGGTGTGTCGCAGAAAATTCAGCTGAGTTTGTTAATTGCCAAAAGAGACAGGTATAAAACTCACAGAGAAGCCAGAATGTATCTACAAATGAACCTGAGGCAGGTGTGACTTGCCTAATTACTTAGTGATGAGAAAAGAACAGCCACTCTAATTTATTTACACTCTGCTCTTAGAAGGCGAGGAGCCAGAGAGACTATCAAGTAGGATGTGATGCCCTGAGGGCTCGTGGCTGTGCGTTTTGTTTATTTCACAGTATTAAAGTGTTTTTCGTTCCTGGAGAATTGAATATGTTGCATTTCGACCATATTCATCCTCTTCCCCATCTCCTCCCAGATCCAATGTCCCATTCCAGGTCTGTCTCAATTTGTGGCATCATTCCTTTGTTTTTGTTTGTTTGTTTATTTTTTTTTAACTCATCGCATTTAGTTGTTGCTTATACACTCTTGGAAGTGTGGCTGTCCACTAAAACTTGTTAGATCTACCAGAGGCCATATCCTTAAACACAAAACAAACAAACAAACAAACAAACAAATAAAACCTAACTCTTTTTCTCACTGGAGCTATCAGTTACAAATAGCTCCTCAGCTAGGGGTGGGACTCCCTGACTACCTACACCTTCCATGCTGGGCTTTTCTCTGGCTTAAGCTTACGGGGGTCTCCTGCCACAGCTTCTGTGAGGTCATATGTGTGAGTGCCCTATTGTTTCTGAAGGACACCATTTCATTGCAGCCATCTACCACTGACTTTTCCTCCACAAGGATCCCCAAACCTTTGGAGGAGGGGGTGTGGTATGGATGTTCCATTCAGGGTGGAACACTCTATAGTTACTTATTCTACTTATTCTGTGTACCTTGACCAATTGTAGATCTCTGTGCATATTACCACCTATTGCAAAAAGAAGCTTCTCTCATGAGGTTTGGAACATGTACTAATCTATGTGTATAACAAGAAGTTATTAGGAGTCTGTTTAATACTGTGTCCCACTAGCAAAGTAATAGTAGTTAGGTTCCTTTCTAGGGCCTATGATCTGTTTAGCTACAGGTTCCTGGCTGCAATAACGGTAACATTATGGAATCCATCCTGTGGAGTGAACCTTAAATTAGGAAAGAGTTGGTTATTCTCATGATGTTCATACCAGTAGATATCTCTCTTTGTAGCATGTAGGGAAAAGATTGATACCTTTTCTTCTATGGTTGCATGCAGATCACCTCCCATAGCTATGAAACCTAAACACTATGGTGAAGGTTTCAGGCCAATACCAGCTTGATCTTTCTATATTTTTGGATTCAAGTATGTGATTGGGTCTTACAAGTTTTGGAGAGTAACCAAGAGCAATTACAATAGCCTGAAACATTTTAAAATCTATGAGATTTACAAGCCCACAACACCAATAAATGTTCTGCATTTTGACTCACAGCTTTTTATTTGTTATTCTGTGGTATATATTGGGGCATTGTTGCCCTATTATAGGGAAACTCAGTTTAAGCTCTTTTTATAAATGCCTAAGTTTGTATTTTAGGAAACCTCTGCAGTAGTATGATTCCTTCAAAAATTATTTCTCCCCATTTTTTTCTTTTAGTCTGTTCTACACCCACTCCATTTAACTCTTTTAGTTCTCTGTGATCTAGCTTCTGTCTATTGAGGACCTCCTCATTGTGGATCCTTACTAATTTATTGTACTCTATGGGTACTCAGATAAAACACACATATCTAAAGATTCAAAACCAATATCAATAAATGAGAGCACATGTAATGCTTGTCATTCTGAGTCTGGGTTACTTACTCTAAATGATTGTTTCTAGCTCTATCCATCTACCTATGAATTTCATAATTTCATTTTTCTTAACAGCTTCAATTTTTTCAATTTCATAATTTCATTATTCTTAACAGCAGCTGTTAAGAAATAGAATATTATTTATGGTTGTGAGCCTGGCATGACAGCTGAGCCTGAAAGGCAAGTGGGATAGATATCAGAAGAGTGAGAAAACAGGGAACAGAAACCTACCACAGAAGGACTCTGAAATACTCTACCCAGTGGGGTATTAAAACAGATGCTGAGACTCATAGACAAACTTTGGGGAGAGTGTAGGGAATCTTATGAAAGAAGGGGAAGATGAAAGAGGACACAGGAGCTCCACAAGAAGAACAACAGAACCAAAAAATCTGGGCAAAGGGGTCATTTCTGAGACTGATACTCCAACCATGCATGGAGATAACCTAGAACTCCTGCATAGATGTAGTCCATGGCAGCTCAGTCTTCAAGTGGATTCCTTAGTAAGGGGAACAGGGGCTGTCTCTGACATGAACTCAGTGGCTGGCTCTTTGATCACCTTCCCCTGGGCGGGGGGCAGCCTTACCAGGCCACAGAGGAAGGCAATACAGCCACTCCTGATGAGACCTGATAGGCTAGGGTCAGAAGGAAGGGGAGGAGGGACATGGGAGGAGAAGAGGGAGGGAGAGCAGGATTGGGAGGGGAGAAGGGAAGGGGCTATAGCTGGGATACAAAGTGAATAAATTATAATAAATAAATAAATACAGTATTAATAAAATGAAAATTAAAAATAAAGTATTTATATTCTATAACTAGAATGTTAAATAGAACATTATTTATTATATTATATAAATGTATAAAACCTTATATCTTCTCATGGGCATCTAGCCTGTTTTCTTTTTTTGGTTCTCGGGAGTAGAGCAGCAATGGACAAAGATGAGCAAATGTCTCTGTAGTGGGATGTAGAATCTTTTCGGTCTATTTCAAAGACTGTTATGGTTGGACCATGTAGTAGATAAATCTTGCTTAACTGGCATATTTCTAATTTTTTAGGAAACTCCACACTGATTTTTCATAGTAGCCAGACCAGTTTGTACTCCCACCAGCAGTGAATAAATTTTCCCTTTCCCTAACATCCACATTAGCATTTGTCACCATTCTTTTAAAATCTTGGTCATTCTTAATGGTGTAAAATGAAATTGTAAATTAGCTTTATTTGCATTTTCCTAATGGCTAAGGACAGATAACTTTAAAAAGATATTTCTAGTCATTTTTATTTCATCTTCTCAAAACTCTAGTTTTATGTCCCATCTTACAAATTGGGTTGTTTGTTTTCTTGATATATTTTTTTAATTGTTTGTTATTCTAGATTCTAACCCTCTATGAGATAATACAGCTGGTAAATATTATTTTCCCATTTTTAGGCTGTTTCTTCACTTGGATGATGGTGTTGTTTGCTGTACGGAATCCTTTTAGTTTCATGTGTTCTCATTTGACAGTTGTGGATCTTTATATTTATGCTGTCAAGATTCTGTTCAGAAGGTTCTCCCCTGTACCCATAAGTTCATGTGTCCTCTATCTGTTCTTCTTTATTAGGTTTAAGGTATTAGATGTTATGTTAATGGTCTTGATCCATGTGGAGTTGAGTTTTGTGCAAGGTGAGAGCTAAAGGTCCAGTTTCATTCTTCTACATACAGCTACTCAGTCATTCGTTATTGATATTGTCTTTTTAACAATGTTTCCTGTTAGGCTCTTTGTCAAAAGTCAGGTGGCTGTAGAAGTGTGAGCTTCTTGCAGGCCCTGAGTTCTCCTTCATTGATTGATCAGAAGTCCTATGCTGTTTTTATTACCATGACTCTGTAGTATAACTTAAATCTGGTATAGTGTTCATAAAAACTAAGTTTTATTTTTAATTGTTCAGGTTTTACAGGGTATCCTAAACCTTTCTGTTTCTAGACAAAATTCAAGATTATATTTTCAATTTCTGAAGAAGTATATTGAAATTTGGTTTGAAATTATGTTGTCTCTGTAGACTGATTTTGGTATTTTCATAATATTAATCCTATCAATCCATGAACATCTTATGGTATCTTCTTAAAGTTCTTTTTTCAGGGCCTTAAAGTTTTCATTGTATAAGTCACTTTTTAAAATTAGATTTATTGTAAGAATGTAATCTTCTGAGATATTCTAATATTGTGAAGGGTATTTTTCCCTTGTCATTTTTATATAGGAAATTTATTGACTTTTGTGTGTTAACTTTGTATCCTGAACTATTCTGAATGCAGTTATCAACTGCAGGAGTTTTATGATGGACTCAATAGGAGTTTTGTGTATTAAATAGCAGCAAATACAAATAAAGATAACTCTGACTTCTTTCAGTACTATTTGTACCCACTTTATCACCTTAACTTGTTTTATTTCTTCAGCGAATACTTGAAGCTCTTCATTTAATGAGGGAGTGTGGACATCCTTTTCTTGTTCCTGACTATAACAGAAATACTTTGAGATTGTCGCTTGTTAATATGATATTGGCCATGGACTTGCTGCACTTTGTCTTTATTATACTGAGGTATGTGCTCTGTTTTCCTAGACTCTCCAGGACTCTTATTCAGAAGGTATATTAGATGTTGTCAAGAGCCATTTCTGCATCTAATGAGCTGAAAGTGATTTGTTTCTTTTACTCTCTTTATGTGGTAAATTATGATTATTGATTTGTGTATTGGAATCATCCTTGAAATTCTGAAATAATGGTGGATAATCTTTTTTGATGTGTTTTTGAATTGAGTTTGCTAGCATTTTATTGAGATTTTTTTGCACTCATGTTCATTAGAGAGATTGAGCAATAATTTTGTATATTATTTCTTATAATTCGGTTATTTTGTGGTCTATACTTGGCATTTTATGTTAAATGCTTTGGAATAGTTTATTCCATGTGCTATCCTGGGTATGTTTAACTTTCTTTTCAGACTTAAGTATTTTTTTTCCAGTGTTCTTAGTAGAGATGACTTGGTGGTCATGAATGCTTTAAATCTTTTTATTATGGACAGGTTTGGGAGGCAGCTGTGTGTGTATGATAGACTTACCCAGAAAGGACAGGAGCTCCACAAGGAGACCAACAAAGCCAAAAATCTGGGCCCAGGGGGGCCTGCAGAGACTGATGCACCAAGCAAGGACCATGCATGAAGAGGACCTAGACCTACTGCTCAAATGTAGTTGATAGGCAGGCAGTGTAAATCCCTGAGTAAGAGGAGCAGGGGCTGCCTGTGCCATGAAATTGGTTGCCTCCTCTTTGATTACTTCCTCCTGGTGATGTGGTCTTGCAGGACACAGAGGAAGAGGATCCAGGCAGTCCTAAAGAGACTTGATAAGTTAGGGTCAGATGGCAGGAAGAAAGACACTCCCTTTCAGTGGACTAGGGGAAGGGGATAGAGGGGAAGAAGGTAGGATCAAAAGGAGATGAGGGAGGGGGCTACAGTTGAGGTATAGAATGATTAAATTGTAAAAAATTTAAAAAGTTAAAACAAAATGAAAAAGAAAAAAAGAAAGAGTGGGAAGCACACATCTACTACCTGCCTGGATGTAGAGGGGTGGTTGCTAGACTTGGGTTGAGTGCGGAGTTGGCGATAATTGTCCAAGAGTTCTACCTGAAGAAGAGTTGAGAGGGCAGGCCTGGGACATACGGTCTTCAGACAGGTCTTGGAGTCGCTGCAGTTGGTGATGTTGGTATAGGCTTCCTACCTTAAGGGGTTGGTGTCAAAACACTGAAGAATGGGTTCTGAACAGCCCTCAAGCAAGCCATGGTGTATGTGTGTGGAGGTGGTAGGTGATGTTGTACTAGGCTGTATGTTTTAAAGACCAGTAATGTCATTTAGTGTCTTAGATTCCATAGATGTGTGGATCCCAGAACAGCATGAGCTTGAGAAGGTCTTTGTTTTATATCTTAGCTTATCTCTTCAACATTGTTCTAATACACTTAAGACCAAATATATAAAAAAAAATTTCAAGCACTGAACATAGATCTTACCTCTCATTTCCCTCTCCAATTATAAAGCGTCTGGCTTCTGAACATGGGAAACAAAGTTAATGTTTATTGTGGCTTTTCTATAGGAAAAGAAATAAAACATAGAATGATATATGACAACTTAATGATGAGAGAGGTGGGGAAAGAAGGAGAGGGAGGTGGGAGGATAAGGAGACCAATACACAAAGAGGCCAATACACAAAAAGATAAAGACAGACAGACAGGCAGACAGATAAATGATAGAAAAATGTTGAGATTTAGAGATTCTGGGTAAAAATGCATAGCAATTATCTGAACCAGTTTTGCGGCTTTTCTGTTAAGACTGACTTTATTTTAAAATACAGTTTTTTGAAAAGTCATTCAAAAAGAAAACTGTTCTTGTTAAAAGTAAGATGCTTTGTGCCAGAATAGAAAACAACACAAAAACAAATCAAATTCCAGTATGAATGGTAAACTTGAGAGAAATATATGACATGCAGACAGCCCAGGTTACAGGTGAAAATCTGTGGAGATGAACTGCAGGCTCATGTGCAGCAGAGGCTGGCAGAAAACACAGTGGGAGGCTGGCAAGAACGTTTCCATTACTGAAAGCCAAAGGAGGAAGACCTTGAACTAGCTCAGAGGAGAAAAAGATTCTTAAGTCTAGGACACAAATTAGCAAGAGAACACAAATTAGAGGGAAGCTAATTCTGTGACCCAAAGAAGTCACCGCCCACCTACTCTTTAGCAGCCCACTCAAGCAAGGAGCACTGGGACTCTACTGCTGAAGAAAAACTGACAGTAAAATTCTATTCTGAACCCAAAGGAATGATGCACAATGAGGGAAAACCACTAGGCACAACAATCAAGTGCTCTAACACAACATGACAAATCAATCTGAGAGATTTTTTTTAAAAAAAAAATCTATGCATATTTAGAATGGCCAGGGAAGGAATAAATGAAATAAAGAGTATAAATATATAATAAAGCTCTGTAAAGTCCAAAAACTACATTAGAAAACAAAGCCAAGACATCATTTATGAATGAAAACAGAAAAGCTACAGGAAATAAAATCACAGTAGACAAATTGGTCAGCTGTTTAGAAACAGTTGAATCATTTAGAAAAGAGGGACACACATGAAGACATTATTTAGGATTTAGCACCAAAATTAAGGCAGGCAAGAAGGAAATTAGAAGTTCTCAGCTACAGAAAGACTGTGGAATATGAAGTAGGGGTGATGTCCGAAAAACCCAGGCCGAGATTTTCCCGTAAGGCTGAGGACATGAATCCCTTAATTGAAGTTAAGAAAGCTTCTCTCTTGAACACACTGGGATGCAACTGTGGAATAGAAAAAAAATCAAGGGAAAGTCTTAGGCTCTGTCAAGAGGGAAAGCCGTAAAATGGCACAGTGCTTAGTGGCTGTTTCCTAAAATGCAACAATTAAGTGTTAAGTTGGGGAAAAGATCTCAACGGAAAAGCATGAAAACAGAATTAAGCATCCTTCCAAAGAGGCTCTAAGTGTTGAGTGGGAGCTCAGAGCTCTTAGATTAAGTAAGCCCTGTTCTCCTCTCCTGTCTGTTATTACCCATGGGACTGTATTGAGTCATCTAATTTTACATCGTCTAACATCCAGCACATGAAATGTTTTCAAGTGGGAAAGAATCCTCCTATATGATAGACATGTGCTCTATCACTAACTTACAAGTCTAGTTCCTTGGGTTTGTTTTGGCAAGCTCACATCGTTGGCCATTATCTCAACTCCCACAAGGATTACTATCATCTACCTCCACAGCCCCTCATGCTTTGGTTAGAGGGTGTTGACACAGAGAGGAGAGGGAACATTAGATCCACTTGTCTGGTAAGGAGGCCTAAACCCAGGGTGCCATGAACAGGTGTTCCACCCTTTGCGCTGTACTGCCCTGGGTGTTTGGTAGAAGCCTTGTCTCTAAGAAAGTAGGCGCTCATTCAAGGCAGGGGTGCCCATCTCTTCTCTCCTGCTCAGGCTCTTGCTGCAGCTTTCCCTAGAGTTGCATTCTGCTCTTCCAGGTTGGATTCTGTTTCTGAAAGTCTTGTGCATACTTCCGTTTTGAGTTGCT
Source organism: Meriones unguiculatus (assembly GCF_030254825.1). Classification (NCBI taxonomy): domain Eukaryota; kingdom Metazoa; phylum Chordata; class Mammalia; order Rodentia; family Muridae; genus Meriones; species Meriones unguiculatus. The sequence continues at coordinate 64,681,607 of NC_083361.1, forward strand.
AATCAGCGCTCCCTGTAACTTGCAAGAAAAGCCCCTGAGGTTTTGCTGATCCAAGTAGAACAGAATATAAACTTATTATGGGGCATAAAGCATGAGACAATCCAACTGAAACAAGTTCAGAAATAAATTTCATTTAGCGCTAAATGAATAATCTTCCCCACTTCTTGGGCAGACGGGAACAAGGCACTTGTCTGGCATAAGAACAGTGGCATCTGAGTTGGCAAGTGATTGAGCCTTTATTATACAGCGGTCTTGCTTCAGAATGGAGAGGAGAAGGGTTTTAGTTGGTGCAGGACTTCTGGGTTGGCTGGATAGTCTCCAGGTCTGATTCATAATTTACAACACGATGGAAGAGTGGATAATGCTCAGATCATTATTGGGACCCTTGATGTTGGCTGAAAACCTACTCTCCTAACCCTTTTGGGGAAGAGTTCAGGGTGTTTCTTGGCTCTGGGAGTCAGTATTGTACTGACCAATGCCCTAAGGCAGAGACAGATGAAAAGGGTCAGACTTATGCTCCTATTTGGACAAGTGATCATTGGAAACCCGTAACTAAGAATAAATTACCCTTCCATAGGCTTTTCCATTTATGGATAGTCTGTGAACACCAGAGGACTTGTTTAAATGAATACATGGCCACTGGACTGTTTTCTTAGGGCCCAGGCCCAGGGAATGAAGACAAAAATTAACAACACTTTTAAAGTGTGACATATTAGAATACACAAAATGGCTGATTTAGAAATCCTGGGAACTTTTGATTCCCAGTGCTTCTCTGATCCCATACTGAGTAATCTTGATTGTTAGTGTATTTGATTGAGAATTGTCTAGAAGACCAGTAAAGTCTTCTGTGTGTGTCCCACTGTGAATACGGGCAGCACCACGTTGTGGGCTTGGGGCTCTGGTTGGGAAGAGAAAGGGCCAGCTAGGTTAGGCAGTGTTCCTTCCTCCTTGCTTTTGTGCTGCTTTGTTTATCCCTGCCATGATAGATAGACACCTCTGACGGTCTGAGAAAAAACAAATAATTATTTCCTTATTTATTTAAAAAAAATGAGCAACAGAACCAGAAAATTTGAACACAGGGGTCTTTCCAGAGACTCATACTCCAACTAAGTACCAGGCATGGAGATAACCTAGAACCCCTGCACAGATGTAGTCCATAGCAGTTCAGTGTCCAAGTGGGTTCCATAGTAATGGGAAGAGGGACTGCCTCTGACATAAACTGATTGGCCTGCTCTTTGATCACCTCCCCCTAGGGGGGAGCAGCCTTACCAGGTCACAGAAGATAACAATGCAGCCACTCCTGATGAGATCTGATAGACTAAGAGAATGAAGGAGAGGGGGATCTCCCCTATCAGTGGACTTGGGGAGGGGTATGTGTGAAAAAGGGGGAGGGAAGGTGGGATTAGGAGGGGAGGAGGGAAGGGTTTATGGGGGATACAAAGTAAATAAAGTGTAACTAATAAAAGTTGAAAAAAGTCAGGCATTGTGTCTCAGTGGTTCAAAGCAAATCAATGCAGTTCCTTTTTGTGTGTTCACTTTATAATTTATACTAGACATTTTGCAAACCAAGTTATGGTCCAGCTCTTGTGTTTTATTTTGTCCACATGCCTGGGCTACTGAGTCATGCATTTCAGAATCTATGGCTTCCTTGTGTCCGTAGTAGGTGGGGCATAACTGTTTAAGGAAAAGAAAAATGCACGGAAGAAAGGAAGAGGGAATGGAAGTAGAAAGACTTACATATAGTCCTATCTTAATTCATTCCTTTACTCAATAAACGATTCTCAAGTGTCTAGTATTGGCCAGTATTTTTCTGGGAAGTGGAACTAAAGCAGTGATGTGTTCTACCCTCTTAGGGTTTGCACCTGCTGAAAGGGTGTAAACAGAAAACACATACGTGGATTAATTGTCATAAAGTTTTAAGGGGAACAGTCTGGAGGAAGGAATGTCCTGAATAACATGAGGTAAGAGAGGTCTCTGTGGGGGTCACCCCCTAAAAGAGGCGTGCAGGAAACTGTAAAGAGTTATCTGAAAAAAAATACTGAGACAGAAGCAGGCTTGCTAAGTTCTAATCATAAAGAACTAAAAGAGACAGGCAAGGTTTGGGGAAGGGTAGAAACTAGTCCCTGTAGGAAGTTGTAGCCTCTGTGAGTATGATGGTCTTCCTTCAGGGGACTAGGAACAAGTGATGGGTTGAGACAGGGGTATGTTTGATTGATACATTGAAAGGAACTCCCTGGTCTCTGAGGGGACTGTGAATGGATACAGGTGAAGTAGCAGAGTTCAGACACTCTTTTTTTTTTTTTTTTCAATGCAGTTTATTCAGAAACCTTGAACAATCCTCGGACCCTGGGGAAAGCCAGCCCACAGCTTAAATAGCCTCTGGGTAGCCAACCCAGGCGTGCCACGTGGGCAATGCAGATAGGTCCACATACATGGAAGCAAGCCAGATCCTCGGCCTTAGCCAAATGTGGAATTGTTCGTGACAGAGAGTACTCACCATCGGGAAGGTGGAAGGCGGAAACCAGCTCCATCTTTAAGGCATAGCATTCTGCAGCTCTCTACAGTTTCCCCTTTTTGTTTTAGACGCATCAGGCAAGAGTAGAGGTCTGATCTCTGATATTAGAAATAAATTGGGACTTTGTACCGATGTTCATTTGGGTGTCATCCACCCAAAGAGCATCAGACCCGTCCGACACCTTTTTCTCAGAGGCGGGACCTGGGGCATCAACCCGCATGCAACCAGACATGCGAGTTCAGACACTCTTGTCTGACCCAGACATGAAATGACAGTGACATTGAATGCAGCAGTGTAGGAGAGAGGAGATGGGATGAGATCTACTTTGAGTTCAATAGGAAGATATTCTCATTGAACAGTATAAAGGTGCACAATAAGGAATTTCACTGAGACTTGTTCTTGGTATAAACAATATTGGTATGTTATTCTGTCTGGTGTCGGGAGACCAGAATGCATACTTTTCTTGCCCAATCAAGCAAGAACATACTGTTCCAGCCTCAATTTGGATAGTCTTAAGAAGAGCAGATGCCTGTGTCCCAATCCTAATCTTAGGAGGAAAGTGTTTATTTTTTTTCTTAGTGTTCTTTTTTTTCTTACCTCTTTTTGTGTTCCCTTTACAATCTGAGTAATTCCAATTAGACAGTATTAAGAGATGGAGATGGATTTGGACATGGTATCACATATGCCTTTGATCTCAGCACTTGGGAGGCAGAGACAGGCAGATCTCAGTAAAGCTGGAAGACAGCCTCTTCCGAAAAGTTAGTTCCAGGCTAGCCAGGGCTACACAATGAGACCCTGTTGAAATAGCAACAACAAAAATGAGATGGAGTTTGTCTATATGGTATAATTATAGAGTTCCTTCCTGAAAGATATTCTGTGTCCTTGCCAATAATTTTCCAGTGAATTTTTTTCTCTCTTCTTACCCACTGCTTACTGCCATGTGAGGATAAAGTGCTTCTCACTGCAGACACAAGTCCATAAGAGAGAAGCCCTAGCTAGACATCAGAAATTGCCTGAGCCTTGATATTAGATACTCCAATCTCCAGAATTGTGATATTTCTGTCCGTTGCACATTTACCACATTTACTTTCCAATCTATGGTATCTGGTATAGTAATATACCAAGATAGTTAGGCATGATCTTAGCTATCAGTCTGTAGGTGAATATTATTGAGTCGAGAATATAGTCCTTTATTTTTCTTTGCCTAAGAGTTATTTTCATGACTGGTACTGGATTCCATTGAATGCCCTTTCTTCTTTGGCTGATACAGTCATGTGATTTTCTTCTTGAGCCTATTGATATGGCAGATTACACTGCTTGACTCTTTGCTCTTTTTAGAAGACTCTTGGGTTGATGATTGTTTTCTTTCAGCACTTGAAAATACTGTGCCACCTGGCCTCTGTAGCTTTTGATGAGAAATCTACTTTCATTTAAGTGATATTCCTATAGGTGAGGTGTTGTTTATATCTTGTTGCTTTCAGAATTACTTCTGTTTTTGAAAGTTGAAAAATGATGCGTCTTGCTGTGTATTTCTTGGATTTATCCCACTTGGAGTTTGCTAAGTTGCTTTATTTTTATTTTTGTTAGTTTTATGAGTTCTCTGAAGGGGTTGAGAATATCAGCTCCAGATGATCTACTTTAGAAGCCTGTTCTCATGTCTGGGTTTGTGAAGACAGAGGCAGAATCAGGAACTATTAATTTTTATTTGCTTTAAAGTGTGTCTTGCCCAGGGTAGTTCCAAGGATGGACCTTGCTGAAATAGTGAAGGAATGAAGAAAACACCAACACACAGACACAAGAAAAACTAGGATCATGTGGACTGGGATTTTTGACAAAGAAAGCAGCTTTGGTGTTTATTGGATACAATTGAACAGAAGGCGTGAATATTGCACAAAGATGAACAAGGAGGAGAGATTATCACAGACAGATAAGTAAGAAAGTCGGGCAATTATATACAATGGAACAAGGAGGCAAGTTTAGTTAATCTCATAAGAACAGTCTCTGGAGGGGAACATAAATATCTTCAGATCATAAATATCGAGGGGGAGAAAGCTATGGTAGATACTTTCTGTATACACTATAAATATTTTGCCCATAGACCAATTAATTTTGCCTCGCCCTGTAGGAGGGGATACTTTGCTAGTTTCCCAAAGATCTGAGGCTGTGGTCCTTGACATTGCCAGGCCATGTCACACAATACATGTCATTCAGGACTTCACTCACCTGAGACTTTCTGTCTTCCTTACAGAAGTCTATTCATAACTGCCTACTAAAACATTTTAAAGTTTTTAGTAGGTGAATCTAGCATCTATCTGTCTTCTTAGTATTAGCTTTTATTGAGCTCCTCTTTACTGGATTATCTTCCTCTTTGTGTGTGTATAAAAACAGATACTTTACTGAAATTTAGATGTATGTATGTGTGTGTATAATGGTTGTTATTTTACTGAAATCGAGGCATTTCCAGCTCTGCTACGTGACTGCACATTTTATTTAAGCCTTCAGTTTTAGCTGGTATAAATGAGTTTGATAGGGGTCTTGGAAACTCATGTCCACTTGGGACCTTGCAATATAATTAATAAAATGAATCTTGGTAGCTGTAATTAAAAGGAGTTTAAGATAAAACCATCTTGGATTTGGGATGCACTTTACATCCAATGGCTGATATCCTTTCACATAGAAGAGTTGTTGCAAAGATACACACAGAGAAAAGTCAAGTGAAAGCCAAGGCAATGTGAGGAGCAGTGCAAGAAAGGAGCTGGGTTATCATCGGCCAAATAAAACATAGAGGCACAAAACACTGAAAGAAGCAGAAAGGATGTCTATCCAGTGGACTTCAGAATGAACAAGATTTTGAATCAGATTTCTGGCCCCATCGAATAAATAGCTGATGATTTAAGTAACCACAAAAGTAGCATTGTGCTATGGGTGTCCTAGGAAGGAAAAATAGCTTCTTTTAACACTCTCATGGCAAAAACAGGTAGGGATAGGAGTCCTGTTTACTTTTTATCTTGACCCCATAATGGGGCAAGAGCAGTGCATTTTGATTAGAGTAGGATCTTCCTGCACGTGGGGCCTACATTAAGTCTATTGACTAAGAGGAGGCCTCCTGTGGCATCATGGTGAGGGATAGCCTCATTACTATTAAGAAGTAGTATAAGTTCTGACCCAAGAAAACAGTGTTGATACTCCAGCAATGGCCCCATTACTGTTCAGGTGCATTCATTGATACTATGGCTTCTCTACCTGACCTACTCTGGATGACACACTTGGTTTAGATGGAGGCCTATTCTAGAGGAAGTTTACACGATTTAATGGTTATCATTGTTTTTGGTGATTGACTCAGTGTTACTTTTTTAACTTCTCTGTCTTACTAAGCTGCTCTTTTCATGGTCCTTTGAGTAGAAAGAGCTAGGCAGTTTTTGTTGAAACTTTTTTTTTGTCTTTGATTTTCAACTGTGATCATTGATATTTCTACATGGCTGGCTTTTTAGCTTCAGATTTGAAAAATATGGTTTAAAAGAAAAGCCAGAGAACTGTGCCTGTGTCATGATATAAGCACCGAGATGCAGTTGGCTCTTCTCCATCTATTTCATAGGGACTTCTTTTTTGATTATATTTGAAAAACAGATTTAAGTTGCGCTTAATGGGCACATAAACCTATTTATTTCTATAAGTAGAAGTGCTTAGATAGCTTTAAAAGAGTTCCCATTTCTTTATTCTTGGAATGTTGTTGAGCTTATTAGTCTATAACTTTTTCTTATGTCATTCCCTGGTCTTACAGACATGGAAGCAATCCTGTTAGGCTCAAGTTCTCATTAGGAATCAGAGATAAATCAAGTCCTTTAACAAGGAGAACCAGAGGCCTTAATGCAATGATAGTAAGAAATGTCCTTTGTCCTTCCCCTTTATTTACGAGTCATTGTTTTAAAGAAGAAGGGATCTCATTAATAGTATTTTAAAAAGAGTTTCCACTTTAGAATTTTCTTCAGCATAGAATTTCTCAGGCCAGTCTTTCCAAGATGAATAAGTTATTGTTTAACTTACATGAGTATTTTTCATGAACAGAAGTGTTGAAATGAGTAATTACATATTGGAATACTGATTTGAAAAGGGCAGTGGGTGACTCTCATCCTCCTCCATGCTTTCTCAGGGTAATGAAGCCTTTTGACTTCAAATCATCTCCTTTTATTTTCCCTATCTCTACCCTTGTCCTTTAACATCCTTTCTGTATTACTACTCCTCTGCCTGACCAGTTCTCCCCTGCTGTGCTCCTGAACACTGTCTCAGCTTTTCAAGAGACAGACATCTAGGAACTGGCTGGCTTTTGGGAGGTGATTCCTCTACACACCATGTGTAGTTGTCTATGAACTCAGTTGTATTTCTGGACTTGTGTTTGTGTCAGTGCAGCTTTTCTTAAAAAAAAAAATGCAGGTCCCTACTTATCACCCTGCACAAAACTAAAGTACAAGTGGATCAAAGACCTCAACATAAAACCAGACACACTAAATGGATTAGAAAAAAAAGTGGGGGAAGAGCCTTGAACTCATTGGCACAGGAGACAACTTCCTGAACAGAACACCAACTGCATTGGCTCTAAAGCAACAATCAATAAATGGGGCCTCATGAAACTGAAAACCTTCTGTAAAGCAAAGGACACTGTCTTCAGAACAAAACGACTGCCTGCAGACTGGGAAAGGATCTTCACCTTTATCTGACAGAGGTCTAATATCCAGAATATATAAAGAACTAAAGAAGTTAAAAAGCAACAAATCAAGTAATCTAATTAAAAAATGGGGTACAGAGCTAAACAGAGAATTTTCTGTAGAGGAATATGGAATGGCATAGAAACACTTAAAAAGAAATGCTCAATATCCTTAGTCATCAGGGAAATGCAAATCAAAATGACCCTGAGATTTCACCTTACACCCATAAGAATGGCTAAGATCAACAACTCAAGTGACAATACCTGCTGGAGAGGTTGTGGAGAAAGGGGAACCCTCCTCCACTGCTGGGGGGAATGTAAACTTGTACAACCACTCTGGAAATCAATCTGGTGCTTTCTCAGACAATTAGGAATAGTGCTTCCTCAAGATCTACCTAGACTACTCTAGGCATATATCCAAAATATGTTTAAGTACACAACAAGGACATTTGCTCAACCATGTTTATAGCAGATTTATTCTTAAAAGCCAGAACCTGGAAACAACCCAAATGTCCATAAACAGAGCAATGGATACAGAAACTGTGTTACTTTTACACAATGGAATACTACTCAGCAATTAAAAACAAGGAAGTCATGAAATTTGCAGGCAAATGGTGGGACCTAGAAAACATCATCCCGAGTGAGGTATCCCAGAAGCAGAAAGACACACAAGGTATATGCTCACTTATAAGTGGGTACTAGACCTATAAGATAAGATAAACATACTAAAATCTGTACACCTAAAGAAGCTAAACAAGAAGGAGGACCCAGGGTAAGATGATCAATCCTTACTTAGAAAGACAAATGGATGGACATTGGAAGTAGGAGAACACGAGAAGCAGGATAAGGGCCTACCATAGAGGATTCTGAAAGACTCTACCTGGCAGTGTATCAAAGCAGATGCTTTGATTCATGGCCAAACTTTGGGCAGAGTGCAGGGAATCATATGAAAGAAGAGAGAGTTAGTAAGACCTGGAGAGAACAGGAGCTCCACAAGGACCAAATATATCTGGGCACAGGGGCTTGTCTGAGACTGATTCTCCAATTAGGGACCATGCATGGATATAACCTAGAAACCCTGCTCAGATGTAGCCCATGGCAGCTCAGTATCCAAGTGGGTTCCCTGGTGAGGGGAACACTGACATGAACTCAGTGGCAGGCTCTTTGATCACCTCTCCCTGTTGGGGGAGCAGCCTTACCAGGCCACAGAGGAAAACAATGCAGCCAGTCCTGATGAGACCTGATAAGTTAGTGTTAGATGGAAGGGGAGGAAGACCTCCCCTATCAGTGGACTTGGAGTGGGGCATGGGAGGAGATAAGGGAAGGAGGATGGGATTGGGAGGGAATGAGGGAGGAGGCTGCAGCTGGAATACAAAGTGAATAAACTGTAGTTAATATACAAATAAAAATTTATAATAAAATATGATTAAAATGCAGGTTAAATAATTGTGAAATGAATTCACAGGAACTAAAGAGAAAGTAATAGAGTTGGAGAGTTATGCATTCATTCTTTTAGGCTACGTCTGCCCATATGTCGATCCATTCATCTAAGAAATACAGATAGGATGTCTGGTAATCAGGTATGTTTGATAAAGATTGTGGAAGTTTCAGAGATGGATAAAAGATGGAATGGCAGAATAGTTAGCATTTGCACTTCAGAAAGGTCTGATATTTGGCCTTTGTGCCAAATTTGTTGACTTCTCAGAGCTTTGATGTCCTCATCTTCATGTTTGTTATGATACTCAAGTAACAAATATATAAATTATATGGTATAAGTAAGTGCACATTACGGGCAATCATTAACAAATCATGTTTCTCTGGTTTAAAGACATGTATAGAATGGGAATTTACAGAAGCTACTTCCCGAACATCAGAACACTTTTGGAATCTACTCTTGAGTAGAACATTTGTGAATTTAAAGGCAAGAGCTCCTTTCAAGTTGATAAAAAGTACAAACTTAAATTTTATCATTTTGCTGGATATTCATCAGGTTCTTGGAACATAGAAGAGAGGTCTTCACTGAATTAAAATAGGATGGGAGGTCAGGGACTAAAGAGTGCCTTTACTGTTTTTTATACTGGATATTTTTATATTATCTACTTCATACTCTACATCTACTTCATAGCTCTGGATGGGTAGTTTATAAATTGGGAGAACTGATCTTTATGGTCTATGTCAATAGTATCCTTTGCTGGAATGGTTGGATATGAACAATGGAAGACAATAGAAAGACTTGATAAGAGAAAGAGAGTGAGGTTGTGTTAGTTGTCTCCCAGCTCTGTGCTTGGCAGCTTCATTCTTCTGAAGGTCATAACTTTTGGTGAGCTGTGTCTTCATACCCAGTGCCTGCTGGAGTCATGGCTTCCCATGATTTTTGCTAAGAATGATTGCAGTTTGTCCCAAGATGCTGTATTATAACTTCCTTATTCCCCTCATATTTTTTTTTTGGTAGTGGTGGGAGGTTTCCTGCCAACACTCTGAGCCCTGCTATTCTTAGACAGTAGATGAATCCCCATGGAATAGGCCAACAAATATCTCTTAGATAATGCTTGTGCTTAGAAAAGCATAGATTACAGAATACTTGGATTTTCCAGGAAGAATAGACAATGAGAAGAGGGGGAAGGCTGGAAAATTATCTCAAATGAACTCACAAGGGAAATCCTCATTCCTGCAGTTTCTTAAGTTTGCATATATATATATATATATAATTTTTTTTTTGTCTCAGAGAAATCCATCTCTTTCTCTAGAATGTGACCAGCAGGCCCTGCAGTTGCTGCTGGTTTCAGGGCTTTTAATCACCTCTGTGAGCAGGTGATAGGGCTTTGAAATATGGCCCCCGAAGGCCTCTGAACTGCCTTTTCCCTTCCTCAAATGGTGAATAATCATTGAGCTGCTGCACAGTTTCTGATATGAAGTTCAAATCAAGCCATGAAAAAACCCATATTTCACAGGTAGCATATTTTTGGTTCCTGGCAGTAAATTTTCTTCACTCTCACTGTGCTGTGGGACACATTTGGAAAGGTCAGTTTGGTACTGTGTAAATTAACCAGAGGGCCATCGGTGTTGAATGTAATCTATTGGAAATGTGTATTGATGGGCATCACATGGGGCAGGGACATGGCCATTGGGCCACTGGAGACAAAGGCAGAATTATATCATGGCCCTTTGAGTAAGTGTTATTATTGCACTGGGTGATAATTGGAGTGGTTATGATGAGACAATGGTGACAACTCTCATTTCCAGAGATTCCTGTTGCAGTTGGGTACTGAAGTTGGCTTCCAAGGAGACAGCTGAGATTTTTGCATCCCTGTGTGTGTAAACAGTATACTGGCACGGTGCTCACGCCCACGCACAACATTTGCCTCGTCAGCTATCTCAGTGGGTCCCCCTGGAGTTGTGCACTGTGCGGGCTACATAGCCATGGAAAGTGCTTCTGGATTCATGACTGCATTTCTGGTAGGAGATAGCATATTTCTGGGATTAGCATGAGGACTCTGAGAGCAGATGAAGCTGAGTTGACCCACAGGCTTTTCATTGGCTAATTCAATGACAAAGGACATACATTTTTATTGCTTGGGGTTACTTGGTATCCTTCTCTTAAAAATAGTGTTACTATAGGAAATAATCGAACCAAATGAGAAATATGAATTGGGAATGACCACAAATGGCCATGCTTAAGTTCGTTATAGACAGCCCACTAGAAGAAGCTTTTCAAACAAACCTCTATTCTTTTCAAACCTCTCTTGGAAACTTCAAAGTTCAACACTGAAGATGTGTTATACAACAATGCTCTGCCTGTGGGTTCTAGTGCCAGCTTCTTTGAGCTGATCTATCATAGGTCAAATTGCAAGGCAGTGAAAAATGACCTAATTTGGTGCCTCGTTTACACAATATAGATTCTGGTGGAGCTTTGAGGGCTTTATTAATAATAGCATCTGATGGCTTATTGGACGTGTGGTACCCAATTACTGGATTTGACAGTACAAGGTATATGTTAATGACTTATTAGGACTGACCATCCTGGTAATTGATCACTAATGAGGCAGACTTGCTTGCATCTGGGCAAAGTAAGAGTCTGAAACTCTTTCAGCAAGCTCTGCATAGATGCATTAAAAAAGTGCTCCTACCAAATGAGTTATAAATATTTCATGAAGACTGCTTTCCAGCCCTCATTTTGCTATTTTTTAAAATGATATCTGGATGGTTACTGAAAAATTCCATATTGGTGGTTGCCTTTACCATTCAATATTCTTGATTGCAGGCTTTGACATCACATAATTGCAATTGTTCTGAGTGTTTTCTTACTCCTGTGACAACAGAAGCACGTCTTAGAGACTGAAGGTGTTTTTCTAAGATGGATTAATCCCTGTCAAGATGCTTTAGGTTGACAGATACAAAGTATAGTTTATGCCTGGTTTTTAAACACCCCGTAAAATGAACAAATATTAAGTATATTATAATTTCTCATTGATGCAAATCTAAAATATTTTCCTCCCTTTTGACCCAGCTATAAGTAAACATGTGTTTTCCTAAAGGTCTTGTATGTATGGTACCAATAAAAAGCCTGTTGGAAAAAATGTAGTTTTCCATCTGACCTTTCTCCTCTTTGTATTAATGAATTTCACCTAGATGATTCGAATGCCACAACTGACAAGTGTTCATTCTGAACATGGGCGTCATATTCCCAAGAAGGCATTTTCTCAGTAACACTTAGCAAAATGATATCTATCTAACCACTGGTGCAGTTAGAATTTAATTTGCTCCATCAGCTGCCATTGTCATGCTACTTAACCTTAAAAAAAGTAATTTTTCTCAAGAGTTCATAATTCCTATTACATTTCTTTTTTCCCCCTCACTGAATGAATTTAATAAACTCTTAAGAAATAAAGGACTGGGTAAGAGCCATTCTTCACAAGATGACAAGGAAAAGGACAGTCTGTTTCACCTCCATCTTTCCCAGCTTACCCTCACTGTCTTTCACCCATCAGTTGGAAGCTGATGTTGTCATGGAAATCTTCCTGCTTGTGCAATGATGAGGATGTGGTGCTTCTCTGCTGCTATGGAATCCTCTAAAGGAAGAATAGGGGAGACACTGGCAGATAAGGGAGAAACCAAAAGAAAATGGAGAAAAAGGAAATTTGGATGGCAACCTAATAAAAGGAAAAAAAATGGGAAAGAGGTATTGAGAGAATGGCTCCATCAGTCAATTGCTTGCCCCTGCAAACACGAGGACCTAAATTGGATACTCAGAGTCCATGTGTATATCTAGGGCATAGTGGCACACACTAGTAATCCTGGCACTGAGGAGTCAGAGGAAGGAACTTCTTTGGGCTTACTGGCCAGTCATTTGCAGGCTCCTGAGAAAATTTTCCTCAAAAGAGGTGAATGGTGTTCTTGAGGCCTGAGGTTGTCCCTTAACCTTCTCATATATGTGTATACATGTATATATGTATATGTGCATGTATAAGTGATAAGTGTAATAAGACAGGAAAAGGATGAAAAGAGGAACTGTTAAAAGCAGGCAAAATGACCATATTTTCTTTTACCTTGAACCTTCTCTATTGGCATCTTTGCTGGACATGTAGTCATGTTAACAATATCAATTTTTTTGATCTCTGTAGAATAATGATTATCAATAATAAGTGTTATTTTAATCTTTGAAATGACATCTAAAGGCAGTTTTGATCATCATCATTGGCGGTGGAATGATATAGTTGGCAGAAGTCAGTTGCATTGATCAGTGCCCACCAAATTTTATGTGAGTGAATCCCCTAACTCACATAACATTGAGTTATTTATACTGGTGGAGTTTGGTTTTGCTTGATTCAGGTGTGACTGTGCCCTGATTCTTCCCCCGTGAAGAATACATTTACTTTAATTTTGATTTTTACAGAATCCCACAGCTGAAAGACTTTGAACTTTTAAAAGAGATTTTGGGTTTTTCAGGAGATTGGATATTTTAAAGAGACTAAAACTTTAATGTGTTTGTATTTGTAAAGACTGTGGAACCTCTGAAGTTGTTTATGTTTTTAATGTGAGATTTGGGGGATAAATAAGAAAGGAAAGGTATGACTTAATAGTGATGTGTCTGTGTGTCAAGTTGGCAAGGGTTAGTTGTGCTGGCCAATCTTATGTCAACTTGACACACAAACTAGAACTATCTAAAAAGAGGGGACCTTAATTGAGAAAATGCTTCTCTAAGATCTTCTGCAAGGCATTTTCTTAATTAGTTATTGATTAGGGAGGGCCTAGCTCATTGTGAGTTTTTCCATCCATGCGCTGGTGGTCCTGGGTTATATAAGAAAGCAGCCTGAGCAAGCCACGGCAAGGAATCCAGTAAGCAGCACCCTTCCATGGCCTCTGCATCAGTTTCTGCTTCCGGCCCTGTTTGAGTCCCTGTCCTGGATTTTTTTCTGTGATGAACAGTGATATGGAAGTATAAACTGAATCAACCCTTTCCTTCCAACTTTGTTGTTGTTATAAGGTTTTGTTGGAGAAACTCTAACTAAGACACTGTTCAAACCTGTGACTGTGGTTCTATTTTGGAAACAGTCTTTGTAGAAATAATCAAATTAAAATGAGGGTGGGCCCCAATCCACTGACTGATATTAAAAGAAGAGAAAAACTGGGCACAAGCACATAGATGGAGGAAAAATTGGTGGGATAGGATTTGAAGTTTTGTTGCTGTAGGCCAAGGAAAGCTAACATACGAAGACGAAGATCTGAAAGGTTCTTCAGAGGGAAAAAAGCCTGCTGACACCTTGATTTTGTAGTTACAATCTCAAAACCTGTAAGAAAACATATTTCTGTTATCTTAAGCTACTCAACTTGTGTAGAAATATTTGCTGAAGAAATTTACATCAAGGATGCTGCTTAGCATCTTATAAGGCATATAATAGCTACTACCAATAAAGGACTCTGCAGTCTAATGTTGACCAATGTAATAGTAAGGTTCCAGCCTTGCTGATTAGCTCTTGTTAAAGACTCTTATATGTATTTTGAAGTGGTTTCTGTGCTTGTAAAACACTTGCCTGATTCCTATATATCCTTTAACTTCCAAGGCCTTTTTTTATTGATACATTAGTTAAGTTCTGGACTTCCAGCAGTCACTTCTTGGCTCAACCTCTTTAAAATTGAACAACACAATAAACTGGGAACTTGATATACAGTTTGAAATAAGTGAAAAACAGCTATTGTTATATGATTCAGTTACAGTGTCCTGAGCTCCTTCAGGTAGGTACTACATGGTATAAGGTCTTGAGGTACTGTTTTTCAAATTGCAAGTGTGTCCTAAAATTTGAGAAGTCTTTGTGAAAGTCAAGCCAAGACACTTTGAAGTGATTTAGATTTGGAGAAAGCATGGACTACTGAGAGATCTCTGGGCTAGAAGACTGTTTCTATCTCTTTGAGCAACTTCTGTCTTCCCAAATTAGCTGGCTAGTTTTATATCAACCTGACACAAGCTAGAGCTATCAGAGAGGAGAGAACCTTGATTGAGGAATGCATCCTTAAGATCAGGCTGTTGGAAAGCCTGTAGAGCATTTTCTTCAGTAGTAATTGGTGGGTGAAGTTCTAGCCCATTGGGGCTCCCTGGGCTGGTGATTTTGGGTTCTATAAGAAAGCAGGCTGAGCAAGCCATAAGGAGCAATCTAGTAAGCAGAGTACTGCTCCATGGTCTCTTCATCAATTCCTGACTCTAGGTTCTTGTCCTATTTGAGTTTCTGTTCCAGCTTCTTTTGGTGATAAATGGTGATACAGAAACATAATCAAAAAAATAAAACAAAACAAAACAAAAAACCACCTTTCCTTCCTAACTTTTGGTTGTGGTGTTTCATCACATCAATAGAAACCCTAGGGGCTGGAGAGATGGCTCAGAGGTTAAGAGCACTGGCTGCTCTTCCAGAGGTCCTGAGTTCAATTCTCAGCAACTACATGGTGGCTCACAACCATCTATAATGAGATCTGGTGCCCTCTTCTGGTGTGCAGGTGTACATGAAGATAAAGTACTTATATCCATATAAACAAAATAACAAATATATTTTTTTAAAGAAATCCTAACTTAGACACTACTGAAGTTCAGTGTTGCCTTCTGTAGAATGGAAATGTGTATTAGGGTTCTCTAGAGGAATAAAACTGATAGAATGAGCACACACACACACACATGCATGCACATACATGACTTATGAAAGGATGTGATCCAGCTAGTCAAACAATGGCTGTCTGTCAACAGAATATCTCAGAATCCAGTAGTTACACAGTTCATGAGACTGGATGTCTCATATTGTCAATAAATGCTGTAATTGCAAAGAAGTGCACTTTAATGCCAGGGAAGGGACAAACTTGCCAGCAAGAGTGAGGGCAATAAGGCAGAGAGCAAGAGCTGTCTTCTTCCAAGTCCTTTATATAGGATGCATGACAAGGTGTTTCCCAGATTAATGGTGGATCTTCCCACCTAAAAGGAGCTCGATGAAAGGTGATGTAATTGGGAAAAATTCCTCACAGGTGTACTCAGTCTCTTGGGTGCTTTGGTTTTAGTTAATTCAGATGTAGTCGAGTTGACAAGCAAGAATAGCAGTCACAGCATGTGATGCCTCCTGCATAGAGTTGTTATGAAGATCAAGCAGGAGGAAAAGAACCTGGCAAAGGTACCAATGTAGAAGGTTGATAGTTTATTCCTATTAAACCTGGCAGACGCATTTTGTCCTGTTTTATGTAGGTCGTATACTCGCCGTGCCACACATTTTGGAGGATTGTCACTGTTAGCCTTAAGAATTTATGCTTGTTTTTTTAATTTTTATTTTTTTAATATTAATCACAGGTTATTTACTTTGTATCCCAGCTGTAGCCTCCTCCCTCATTCCCTCCCATCCCCACTCTCCCTCCCTCATCTCCTCCATATCCCTTTCCAAGTCCACTGCTAGGGGAGTTCCTCCTCCCCTTCCATCTGTCCCTAGCTTATCAGGTATCTTCCGGACTGGCTGCAATGTCCTCCTCTGTGGCCTAGCAAGGCTGTTCCTCCCTTGGAGAGGGGAAGCTAAAGGAGCCAGTCATTGAGTTCATATCATAAATAGTTCCTGTTCCCCTTACTAGGAAACCCACTTGGATACTGAGCTACCATGGGAGAAAGTGCAAAAAAGGTGTCTATGGCAATAGAGGAGCAATGGTTATAGGTAAAGTCTTGGGAGCCCCATGTGGTACTATTCTTAGTCATTCTCAGAAGCATGACTGCCAGAGAGAGAAGACGATGTTAAACATTTGGGAAAAGATATTTGGATAATGTATGGCTGTTCCAAATAAGATCCTCATCCCTCTTGTTCTGTGTCTGTTAAGAATTTGCCCTTTGTCAAGTTCTCTGTGAGACTGAGAATACCCTGGTGAGCTAGAAATATATACTAATTCACAGAGGAATTCCCAGAACTTCTGGAAGGCAAAGCAAATTAAACAGAAAGTGCATTTAAGTGATGTCTTAGTGAGTAATCTTTGGTCTAGAATTGGGCAAGGAAAGACCAGCTTTGTATTTCTGTTGTACAAGTTAAGTGTATCCTCTAAACGCTACTCCTGACCCTCTGTGGAAGAACTTTATGTTAAGGATACTGTACTGTTGGTGCCCCTGTACTATTGGTGCCGTGGAAAGGTGACTCCTAGTGCACACAATCCTGTAAGACATGTTTGTAGAGGTGTGGGTTTTATCTATCAGGTGAGGTAAATCTGTAAATCTTCTAAGACGCCATTGGAGTACCTTTAGCACACTCTATGAAGAGTTGGTGAAAGGTGGACTTGTCTTGCTCGTGATCACCACTAAGTGTTTTTTTTTTGTCAATGTAGTCAGTATTTTATTTCATAGTTTTTTTATTTTTAATTATACTTTATTTACTTTGTATCCTCCCTCTAGTTCCCTCCCTTCCCCCCTCCCAATCCCTCCCTTCCTCCCCCTTCTCCACACACTCCCCTCCCCAAGTCCCACTAAGTGGTTTTTGAAGTGCTTTTCTTTTGCAAAAATAGAATGAAAGCCAACATTGGAGGTTAGCTCACTTCTAACCTATCAAATTAATAGTGTTTATCTAGATACTGATTTCTCCCTCAAAATGTTTTACAGTTTTGGGATTTTGTTAAGTTCATATACAAATATATATAGATATTTGACATGAAATTCAGTGAAATTCTATTTACAAGTGACGTTGGGATTTTTTTTCTATATTTTCTTCCCTTTTCTGTCTTGTTTCTGAGCTGAAGCTATTTATTTATATATGGATGGTGACATCAGAAATATTTCTCTTCCTTTTGCCCAGACTCCTTCCATCTTTCCTTTGCTCTATCCCTCTTTCCCCCATCTCTCTCTCTCTTTCCCTGTCCATCTTCCCTTTCCTTTGCCTGCTATTCTAGTATAAACACACACACACACACACACACACACACACACACACGGAATACTGTATGACTTTGTACATAGGAAGTGAATCCCATTAGACACACTGCTAACAGACATCTTCAAGTACGTCAGCTCTTCTATGTGGAGAGGCTGCCCCCTCTAGACCAGTGGTTCTTAACCCTAGCAATACTGTAGCCCTTCAACACAGTTCCTCATGTTGAGATGACCCACAACTATAAAATTATTTTTGTTGCTACTTCATAACTGTAATTCTGCTACTGTCATAAACAGTAATATAAATACCTCTGTTTTCTGATGGCCTTAGGCAACCCCACGTGAAAAGATCATCTGACTCCCAAAATGTCATGACCCACAAATTGAGAAATGCTGTCCAAGACAATATTCTAGCCACTTGGAGCTGGACAGTAACTTGTCCTGAGAAGACCCAATCTTCTCACTTAGGCTATTTCTAATCAGTTTTGCTAACTAGCAGAAGGGACAGGGTTTCTGGTTCTTAAAGCCATTCTGAACTTGGATTTTCCAACAAGGAAAATGCCAAAGTCACTAAGGAATTGAGGAGGGCTTAATGGCATAAGGAATGAACCCTGCCCAATTAAAATAGCATAAAAGAGTAAAATACTTCAAAAATATTCCTTATCCCTCCTTTATGATGGGTATGTGTAGAGATGGTTGACATTTGTACCTTGTAAGTAGAGAACCCATGTTGTCCATTTTTAAGTCAATGTGAAAATGTAATATTGCCTGAGCTCTTTTCTTGTTTCTTCTTGTTTTTCTTTCTTTCTTTCTTTCTTTTTTATTTTTTTTCAATGCAGTTTATTCAGGAACCTTGAACAATCATCTGACCCTGGGGAAAGCCAGCCCACAGCTTAAATAGCCTCTGGGTAGCCAACCCCAGCGTGCCACATGGGCAATGCAGATAGGTCCACATACATGGAAGCAAGCCAGATCCTCAGCCTTAGCCAAATGTGGAATTGTTCGTGACAGAGAGCACTCACCATCGGGAAGGTGGAAGGCGGAAACCAGCTCCATCTTTGAGGCATAGCATTCCGCAGCTCTCTACAGTTCCCCCTTTTTGTTTTAGACGCATCAGGCAAGATTAGAGGTCTGATCTCTGATATTAGAAATAAATTGGGACTTTGTACTGATGTTCATTTAGGTGTCATCCACCCAAAGAGCATCAGACCCGTCAGATACCTTTTTCTCAGAGGCGGGACCTGGGGCATCAACCTGCATGCAATCAGACATGCATATAACATGAGAATTTTTCCTGTGCTGCAAATCTGTCTAAACAATTGTCGAGCTATATTTTAGGTAATTGGACTGGAGAATTCGATACTACGATGGAGCAGCTGAGAGTGGCCATTGTCACAGTAAATTCTACCAGAGTGGACGCAGGACTAGCCACAGGATTATCATCATGGGTTGCTCCAGCCATGAATCATCTGAAGGAATGGGCGGGCATGGGAGCATTAGCAGGCCTTCTGGTGTTGGTCTCCTTGGTTTGCCTGTGGTATATATGCAAGATTAGAGTCTCACAACAGCGTAATGCAGCCATGATCATTCAGGCCTTTACAGCCATTGAAGCATGGTTGGATACCATAAAAAGCTAAAATGTTACGCTCAGGATGTGAGGCTAAGCACTGTACTCAGGGTCAGCCACTTTGGACCCAGAGAAGAGCATGTCTTTCTTTCTTTTTAGGTCTATGTTTTGTGCCTTTCAGAGTATTAGCACATTAATGCCTCTACATTGTTCTGTTTTCTAGAGTCCTAAGCTGATGACTTTTTTCCTTCCAAATTCCCTTTTAAATATTTTTGTTAATTACTTGAGAGTTTTATATTCACCCCAAATCCTTGCAGATCTACTGCTATGTTACTATTCCCTACAAATCCATCTCTCCCCCATCCAAGTTTAATAACCCTTAGAGTCCAGTTTGTCCTCTCATATACTTCTGGATGTGGGTTCATTTATTGGAGTGTGCTCAACCAGGAGCCATACCATTAAAGAAAAATTTCCCTTCTCCCTCCTGAGCCATCAATTCCCTAAAGATTCTTGATTATAATGGAGGCTCTCTTAGATTGCTCCCAGTTCCATCCTAGAATTTTGACAGGCTTGATCTTGCGTAGGTCTTGTGTGGGCAACTATACCCTCTGTGTATTCTATGGGTGTGTTGGCCCTATCCAGTCCAGAAGACACTGTTCCACAGGCAAATATCTCTGGCTATCACAGTCTCTCCTCTTCATCTTCCATGATGAACCCTGAGCCTTGGAACAGAGGTCTAATATAGATGTCCAAATGTTATGGGGGTAAGCAATTACTTTCCAGTTGGATTTCAGGCCCATTCCACAGGAGGAAATACATGACTAGGAAGGCTTAATACCATGTGGGATGAACCCTGACCAACTGAAATAAGAGACAAGAATACAATACTTAAAAATATTTTCCAGCCCTCTTTTGGTAAATATATGGAGAGATGGTTGACATTTGTACCTTGTAAATGGACAATTCATGTACAGAGACATGTGTACAGAAGCCTTGTAGAAGGCTTTCTAATCTCTCACCATTAAGGTGCTCATGGGCCTCAGGGGAGAACCTATTATAGTAAATGCATAGCATTTTCCCCTGTATTTTTCTGTATAGCAAACAATAGCAAACCGTTAGCATGCTAAATGAACACAATATCAAACAGCTCTCTAAATCTGCATATCTCTACCCAGAGGTTAGTGTAATTCTCAACTTCAGTGCAGACCCCATCAGAGTAGTTTGTTTGTGCAATGGGTGATGGCTAATGCAAAAACTCATAACTGGTGAAACTGTAGAAAATACATAGCTATGAAGTGTTAGTATCAACTCTTACATTGGAAAGTGGTCCAATAGTCATAAGAGGATCATTCTTGGGTCCTCATTCCATTATTATTTAAGAAAAATAGTTTGTTTTAATATAAAAAATTAGAAATGGGAGGGTCAACAGCTGTTTCCAAGGTGCTTCTTCACATATACAGGGCTCTGGGATTGATCTTCAGTCATCAAGAAAACAAAAAGATCTAGAACAGAGGCACTGAAGACTCATCTGTTGGGGCAATATGTTATTCTCTAATGAAGAAAATACTGCAGAGGGCCTCTGAAAGATTCTACCCTGCAGGGTATCAAAGCAGATGCTGAGACACACAGCCAAACTGTGGGCAGAGTACAGGGAATCTTATGAAAGAAGGGGGAGATAATAAGACCTGGAGGGGACAGGAGCTCCACAAGGAAAGAAAAAATCTGGGCACAGGGATTTTTTTTCTGAGACTGATACTCCAGCCAAGGGCCATTCATGGAGATAACCTAGAACTCCTGCACAGATGTAGCCCAAGGCAGCTCAGTATCCAAGTGGGTTCCTTAGTAATGGGAACAGGGACTGTCTCTGACGTGAACTCAGTGTCTGGCTCTTTGATCACCTCCCCCTGAGTCAGGAGCAGCCTTAACAGGCCACAGAGGAAAATAATGCAACCAGTCCTGCCTGATGAGACCTGGCAGAGTGGGATCAGATGGAAGGGGAAGAGGGCCTCCCCTATCATTGGACTGGGGGAGGGGCATAGAGAAGAAGAGGGAAGGAGGGTGGGATTGGGGGGTGATGGGGGATGAGGCTACAGCTGGATTACAAAGTGAATAAACTGTAATTAATAGAAAAATAAATTAACTAAAAAAAAACTCAGTGAGAAAAATGCATGATTAAAAATTCAGATGTCGGGGCTGGAGAGATGTCTTAGTGGTTAAGAGCACTGTCTGTTCTTCCAAAGGATCCGGGTTCAATTCCCTGCACCCACATGGCAGTTCACAACTGTCTGTAATGCCAATCTCAAGGGATCTGATAACCTCCACACTAAAACACCTAAAACAAAAATCAAAAAAAAAAAAAAAAATTCATACGCTCAGGATGCGAGGCTAAGCACTGCACTCAGGGTCAGCCGCTTTCGACCCAGAGAAGAGCATGTCTGATTGCATGCAGGTTGATGCCCCAGGTCCCGCCTCTGAGAAAAAGGTATCTGACGGGTCTGATGCTCTTTGGGTGGATGACACCTAAATGAACATCAGTACAAAGTCCCAATTTATTTCTAATATCAGAGATCAGACCTCTACTCTTGCCTGATGCGTCTAAAACAAAAAGGGGGAACTGTAGAGAGCTGCGGAATGCTATGCCTTAAAGATGGAGCTGGTTTCCGCCTTCCACCTTCCCGATGATGAGTGCTCTCTGTCACGAACAATTCCACATTTGGCTAAGGCTGAGGATCTGGCTTGCTTCCATGTATGTGGACCTATCTGCATTGCCCATGTGGCACGCCTGGGTTGGCTACCCAGAGGCTATTTAAGCTGTGGGCTGGCTTTCCCCAGGGTCAGATGATTGTTCAAGGTTCCTGAATAAACTGCATTGAAAAAAAAAATTCAGATGTGATTTTCTATTTTTTTTGTGAGCATAAAAATGTGTGCTTTATTATTTTATTATTTTATTTTTTTATTAGTTACATTTTATTAACTCTGTATCCCAGCTGTATCCTGTTGCGTCATTCCCTCACAATCCCACCCTCCCTCCCTCCTCTCCGCCCTTCCCCTTTCCAAGTCCACTGATGGGGGGGACCTCCTCCCCATTCATCTGACTCTGTTTTATCGGGTCTGAAAAGTCCTCCTCTGTGGCCTAACAAGACTGTTCTTTCTTTGGGGGGTGGGGAGGTCAAAGAGCCAGCCACTGAGTTCCTGTTAAAAATAGTCCTTGTTCCCCTTACTATGGGAAACCAATTGGTTACTGAGCTACCACGGGCTACATCCAAGCAGAGGTTCTAGGTTATATCCATACATGGTCCTTGGTTGAATGTCCATCTCAGAAAAGACCCTGTGCCCAGATATATTTGGTCCTTGTGGAGCTTCTATCCTTTCCCCTTCATACTAACTCCCCTTCTTTCATATGATTCCCTGTACTCTGCCGAAGGTTTGGTTATGAGTCTTAATGTCTGCTTTGAAACACTGCTTAGTAGAGTCTTTCAGATGCCTTCTGTGATAGACTCCTGTCATATGTTCAATGCACATCCCATCTGTCTTTCTAAATGAGGATTGATTATCTTACCCCGTGTCTGCTCTCTTGATTATCATTTTTAGGTGTATAGATTTCATTATGTTTATCATATCTTATAGGTCTATATAAGCGAATATATACCGTGTTTGTCTTTCTCCTTCTGGGATATTCCACTCAGAATGATCTTTTCTAGATCCCACCATTTGCCTGCAAATTTCATGATTTCCTCCTTTTTGATTGCTGAGTAGTATTCCATTGTGTAAAAATACCACAATTTCTGTATCCATTCCTCCATTGATGGACATCTGGGCTGTTTCCAGGTTCTGGCTATTACAAATAAAGCTGCTATAAATATGGTTGAGCAAATATCTCTGTTGTATACTTAGCAGTGGAATAGCTGGGTCTTGAGAGGAAGCACTATTCCTAATTGTCTGAGAAAGCGCCAGATAGACTTCAAAAGTGGTTGTACCCACCAGCAGTGGAGGAGGGTTCCCCTTTCTCCACAACCTCTCCAGCATGTGTTGTCACTTGAGATTTTCATCTTGGCCATTCTGATGGGTGTAAGGTGAAATCTCAGGGTCATTTTGATTTGTATTTCCCTAATGGCTAATGAGGTTGAGCATTTCTTTAAGCGTTTCTCTGCCATTCGATATTCCTCTGTTGAGAATTCTCTGTTTAGCTCTGTTCCCCATTTTTTAATTGGATTACTTGGTTTGCTGCTTTTCAGCTTCTTTAGTTCTTTGTATATACTGGATATTAGCCCTCTGTCAGATAAAGGGTTGGTGAAGATTCTTTCCCAATCTGTAGGCAGTCGTTTTGTTTTTAATACGGTGTCCTTTGCTTCAGATGTGATTTTCAATTGTGTTCTTTTTTTTTTTTTGCCCAACAGTGTGTTATCTACTGTGGCTTTCCTATCATGCTCTGCAGAAAAGCTGGATAGTAGAATTTGGTGGATTTGGCAATAGCCTACCTGGAAATACTCAGGATCTGCCAGAAAACAGAGTAAGACAGGGTTTCATAAGACTATTTGTGAAATTAAATTGGCCAGCGCTAGGACAGTCTTGCAGCTTCAATCTGATTTTATGTCCATAAACAAGGACCATCAATACAAAGCAGTGTTCTGGACTGTGAGGACATCATTTATTGGCAGCCACTAAGGTCACTGCTAGGTCAACCTTCATTTACTAATGAAAGCGAGAGATGGGACTACAGAGAACATTGATGAAACCCATCAAGATTCCAAAGCGAAAGGGCCTTCCTTGCTAGAAAAAATGAAATAAATGCCATCCTTATTTCCTCACATTTAGAAAGCTTTACCAAAATCATTTTGCAGAGTATGTGGTTTTTATGATAAAATCATTTGATGTATAAAATGAATAATGTGTGTGGCAGAAAAATGCAGATATTAAAGATGCTTATCTTGGAAACTATTAAAGTAATCATCTGGATGAAAGTCATTGGAATCAAATTTTAAACAAGAGGGTGAAATGTATAAATAGCCACAGAGAAAAGATTTGATAAGAGGAAATATCCAAAGACCACATTGAATCTAGACTTTTAAGGCAATGTAGAATTAAAATTAGAAGCAAGGGTCCAGATGACCCAACTAGCATTTGCAACAGTAGAGTCATATGAGAACCAGAACATTAAGCTGTGTTGGATGATGAGAAACAGTGGTTGCTATGATGAACTTGGCACAATCTGGCCAACATCACTGTCTTTTTTTCATTTTAGCCATGCCTCAAGACAGAATATACAGATATAGTACAAAACAATACTTGAGTTACAGGAAGTGTAACACAGGAACACAGGACAATATTTTTATTCCAAGGAGTGTAGCACACTAGAGGACACATGGTTTTCATATAACTTTTCCATAAGTTATACACTCAGATGAAGGCACTAAACAGCATGATTCCTGTTCTCATCTGCTTAAACAAAGGCTATGCACAGACCTGGCATGTGGAGAAACGGGTTCTGTTTCTTTGTTTTGTTTTTTGTTTTTCAGTCATTGCTCTGTGAGGAATAGCAATGTGGATTTTAGAATTAAGTTGATCCCAGCTGTGGCTCAAATTGTCATTTGAGTAAGAAGAGAATTTCTTATGCATAATAGAAAGATGCAAGAAAAGCTAGGTGGTGAGCCAACACAGTGATTGATGATTTGATGGTATGATGATCCTAGGAATTAGATGGCTCATCAGTGGATGGTAGGTATTAGATAAGATATAAAGAGAATTTTTTTTAACTTGGATAAGAGTAGACGAACATGACCCACATGACCCACAAATGTTGGGTAGATTCAGTATAGGTTGCTGCCTTCATTGTCATCAAAACTGGTTTAGGGGTTAAATGAGGTTGAGATTGAAGACTTTAATGGAAATCCTAAGCAATGATTAAATTAGGGCAAGTGCATTAACAGACATGCAAACAATGATTAAAAAATAAAGTGTTCTGTACTTGCTTCTGTATGTCAGTGTATATACTCCAATTAAAGTTTAGGATGTAAGGGTTTCAGGGAAAATTTTATTGTTGATGTCAGATCCTCAAGGATGTTCTTGCTCTAATTCCTTGGTCTTATGAATGAGTTAATTTTTTATTAAATTTTTATTTTTTATATTAATTGCAGTTTATTCATTTTGTATCCTAGCTGCAGACCCCTTCCTTATTACCTCCCAATTCCACCTTCCCTTCCTCATCTCCTCCCATGCCCCTCTCCAAGTTCACTGATAGGGGAGGGCCTCCTCCCCTTCCATCTGACCCTAGCTTATCAGGTCTCATCAGGACTGGCTGCATTATCCTCCTCTGTGGCCTGGGAAGGCTGGTCGCCCCACCCCCTCAGGGGAAGGCGATCAAAGTGACAGCCACTGAGTCCATGTCCCCTGTTCCCCTTACTAGGGAAACCACTTGTATACTTATTTTATGCATTGGAGGAAATAATGAACTTTAAAGTACTGAAGTTAGCCTGGATTACCAGAGTGAGCCCAATTTAATTACATAAACTCTTTTTTCTTCATTAATTAATTTATTTAACCACTTTACAGCCTGTTTGAAGCCCCTTCCCTCCTTTCCTCCCAGTTTCACCCTGACACCACCTCCCTATCCCTCTTCCCTTCTCCTCAGAGGAGGGGGCTGCCCAAGGGTAACAACCTGCCCCGAGACATCAAATCACAGCAGGACTAAACACATTCTCTTTCAATGAGGTCAGGCAAGGCAGTCCAGCTAGGGGAAAGGGATTCAGTGATAGGCAACAGAGTTAGAGACAGCCGCTACTCCAATTGTTAAGGGGTGCACATAAAGACCAAGCTGTACATCAATTACATATGTGTAGGGGGCCTAGGCCCAGCTCATGCATGTTCTTTGGTTGGTGGTTCAGTCTCTCTTAAAAACAATTTTTCTGAGTCAAAATCACCTGTGGTGGACAAGGACACAGAAGTAGAGCATCAAACAGAAAGAGTGAAAGTAAGAAAGGACGTTGATCTGCAGTTGCTGCCTTGAGGATGGGGGAGGAACTTGAGACAGGCTCTGAGCAAGGGAGCCATTAGTCCTGAGCTAGGGAGGGTCTCAATTCTGCGCACAATCTGAATACAATTGAAAGGAGGTTCCCTACCAGAGCCTACAAAGGAAATCCTTAAATAGTGACACTGAAAGAAATGGTTTTCTACCTAATGGCATTGTTTGGCTTCTAAGCCACATATTATGAAATAAATGGATGTTGATTTCAGTTTCTAAGCTTGTACTAATCTAATTGTCTGTGACAGCAATAGAAAAATGAATAGACTGATGTATCTATGTTTACATAGATGCATGTGTCTATATATTTAAAAGTAGGTACACACACAAAAACATTTCAGGGAAGGCATAATCTCCTATATTTTATATAAAAAATAGAAACATCATGGTCCAATAGATGTGACCTATTGGTCAGCTGCTCTGACACTTAGCACCAAATGCTGGTCTAGCAACATGATGTAGTTTGGCCATAATTTTACCATCTTCAGTGGTAAATTGGAGGGAGATGGCACATGTGATGTTTCCACAGTATGTGTTTTTGAAAGTTGCTTGGCTCATGAAAGCTGTCAGAAATTCACTCACCTTCCATTTTTACACACATTTTGTCAAACCTTGCAAGCCTTATTGTCTATATGTATATATATGTTTATGCATAGTATGTCTACATGTAGATATATAATTTTCATTTTGAAACACTTTCTATTGTGTTAATACAAATAGAAGCCAGGTGCAGTGCTGCATGCCTGTAATCCCAGCAACTGGGGAGTCAGAGGCAGACAGATCTCTGTGAGTTTGAGGTAAGACTGGCCTACAAAGCAAGTTCAAGGACAGTCAAGGCTACACTGAGAAACCCTGTCTTGGAAAAAAAAAAAAGAAACTTTTTTTTTAAAGAATACAAATAGGACTTGCTCTGCTGAGGTACTGACACCAACAGTTGAAGGCCGTGAGGACTGGTTTCTCATCAATACTGAACCTGTGCTTGCCTTGCCCCACAGTGACATCTCTGGCAGGTTTTGCTTATTGGTACTCTACTATTTTGAAAGCTCACTCCCGAGTTCATCCAGAATAACGGCTTCTGTCTCTTTCAACCCTCAAACATTCTGAGATCATAGAGGTTAATGAATCACGTGTAGGAGCAGCCACTGGCTGCCCATTTCTTTTTCAGCACTAGCTCAGAGTGAACAGCGCCTTTGGCAGCCAGGCTGCATGTGGACATAGCACATGAAGTCAACAGAACCGTATTCTGTATTTTAAATCAAAGTGTAGATACTAAAAATGCTAATTTATGGTAAACAAGAGCTAGATTGACGGGAAGCCCAGCAGCACAGGGATAGACTGTTGGTGAAGCTGGGAAGGAGGATGGAATGGAAATGAGAAATACAGAAGCTGATGAGAATAAAATCAACAAAATAGGACTTTTAGGAGTTCAACCAGAAAGGGGATTGGTAGAATAAAATGTAAAAAGCTATGTGGATTCATATCTAGATGAACTGGGTATATTTTTCTTTGTTAGAGATTGGGAAGAAACAGTAAGTGAATGAAAAGATTTCTTGGCAGGTCAATTAATATCCAAACTTTGAGTTTACATCTTGAGAAACAAAATGATATCTCTGTATTCTATTTTTGAAAGGCTAGCTTTTTTTTTTTTTCTCCTTGGGCTGGAATCCAAGTGACTGTCTCAAAGTCGGTCAGAAGGATTCAAGTCCTGTGTCCCATGAATCTGATGATCCACAGGGATTTTACCCTGGTAATCAGACCAGAACATGCAAGAAGCAGATAATTCTCACGAGCAAGATTTTAAGTCATAACAGGAGTTAAGACCAACTTTCCCTAGGGCAAAGACACAGGAGTTTCTTTTGGGGGCATTTATTTCCTTGGCATTTGTGTCTATTGAGCTTCTGTGGAACACGATGGGGCTGTGCATTGGGCAGATTCCCATTCTGCACTTGACTCAGGAGAATCCCACAAGGGGCCCGTGCTTGTCCAACACTGCATAATCCGGGACTCCTATACCGATTGCTCTTTATACTCTTCATTTTAATCTTGAAGATTAATTTTTTGCCTATCTGTTTACATGTTTGTATGTGTGCACGTGAGTGTTGATGCTAGAGGTCAACACTGCTGTTCTAGCTTGACTCTGTTTGTTATGATGAACAACCATGACCAGAAGCAAACTGAGGAGAGATGGGTTTATTTGGCTTGCTCTTCGAAGTGATGAGTTAGGAAAGTCAGCGTAGGAACTCTAGCAGGGCAGGAACTTGAAACAGAAACTAAGGAGGAATTCTGCCTAATAGCTTCCTCCCAAGCTCACATTTCTGCTACCCTTCTTACATAGCCCAGGCTGATCTGCCCAGTAAGGGTACTGCCTGCAGTGAGCTGAACACTCACACCAATTAGCAATCAAGAAAGTGCTCCCCCACCTTAGCCATACACGCAGACAAATCTACTGGAGGTAATTACTCAACTGAAGCTCCCTCTTTTTGTTTGTTTGTTTTTTATTTGTTTTGATTTTTTGAAACAGTGTTTTTTTTGTGTAGCCTTGGCTGTCCTGGACTTGATTTGTAGAACAGGCTGACCTCAAACTCGCAGAGATCAGCCTCCCTCTGCTTCTTTGAGTGCTGCTCTTAGCTAATGTGTTAAGTTGACAACCAAGATAAACCACCCAAATCCATTATTTTCTTCAGTTGCTTTCCACTTTAGGTTTTGGAGTGGGGTCTTGAACTGACCCTGGATTTTACGGATTTGACTAGTTAGATTAGATAACTTGTGGGTTCCATTGCCTCTCCAGCACTGAAGTTATAGGCATAGGTTTTTAATGGGTTTGTGAGGTTAGAACTCAGGCTCTTAAACTTGCTCAGCAAGCATTTTATTCACTGAGCCATTTCCCCAGCCCCTAAGAAGCCTAGTCTATCAATGCAATTTTTTATTAGTTTTTTGAGATTATAGTACAATCATATCATTCTCTCTTCCCTTTCCTCCCCCTAAGTCTTCCTATTAACTCCTCCTTATTATTTTTCAAACTCACAGTCCTTTTTTTATTAATTGTTACACACATAAACGGATATGGGAATTTTTTGTATGTATGTGTATATACATATATATTTATAAATACAAAACCACAAGCAGCTCAGTCTGCATAATGCTACATGTATGTTTGTTTTTAAGGATGACTCTTTGATATTGGATAACCAACTGAGGGGGTCTTCCTTGAGGAAGTCTCTCCCTCCTCTGGCATTTTTTAGTTACCTGCAATTCTTTTGTTGTTGTAGTTATTGGGGTGGGTGGAGAGAGAGGTTTGGGAAGAGCATGTCAAATATCATTCTAAGGGTTAAGGTGAGAGGGTATTTAAGGACACGGGAAATATTTTGTTAGAACCAAGGAACAAGTTAGGATATCATTTATCTTCAGGTATGTGCTGATTTAAAGAAGAATTTGCCTAAATCCCTTTGGTCCGGAAGGTAGTTGTGGGATTAAGGTGTAGTGCTTACAGAAAACTTACTTTCGATTTGAACAGTCCAAAAGTAGAATTAGCTAATTTATGTGATAATGAGTTCTATGTCTTCTGAGATAATTAAGTCAAGGCTGAACGATCGTTTGCCGTGGATGCTGTACAGAGAATAATAGAATTGGCAGGAGAGTGGAATGGGCTTGGGTTCATATTCCACATCTTACAATTTATTATTCCCCTCAAAACTTAAAAACTATTCCATCTGAATTTCTTTATGTGAATTCTCAAGTTATTATTTATTTCTGTACTTTCTCCAAGTTCTGTCCCTCTCAGTCCCAGGGTAAAAGTAGACCTTTGCTTAATAAAGTCTAACTCATCCAAAGGTATACTCAGCTCTCTTTCTATTTCCTCTTATGAACTTACCTACTTATCTCCTTATAATTACTTTTCTAGTGTCTTCTCTAGGTGTTGTTTCTTTGCCCTGAAACACCATATGCTTCTGTACAGTCAAATGACATTCTGTTCACTGAGCCGTCACATGTATTCCTGTTTGGAATCTATCCATTAAGTCATAATTTTTTACCCCTAGTATTTCTCCTTATCCAATCCATTTCACTCCTTAACACATATATCTGACATACATCTACCACCAACTGCTTTAAACTACACTTAAATCAAAATTGTATGCAATATATTTAAGATGCAAACCATGATATTTTAATATATGGCTCCATTGTGAAACATGATTACTATAGTCAATCTAGTTAACATGTATACCACCTCAAATAGTAGTTTCTGTTATAAGAATATTTAAAATGACCTCTTTTCTTTAAATTTCAAGTAAATAGTATAGAATTACTAGCTAGTCTTCATTCTGTGACTTTGATCTCCAGAATTTAATCATTTATTTCAACCATTTTTGCATCCTCTGACCATTTTCCTCACTCTCACTGACAACTGTCATCATTCATATTATGTGATTTAAAATTTAAATGTTAAAGATTTTACATATAATTAAGCTCACACAGTGTTGTCTTGTGTTTTATTTCATTTATATCTTCCTTTTCTAGCTATAGTATCATGCATGACATGATTCTGCTGTTTAAGGTTAAATAATACTCTGTACATCTATATGTATCTCATTTTTCTTTTTGATTTTTTTAATTAACTTTATTCCTTTAATATCCCAGTTACAGCCCCTGTCTCCTCTCCCCTTAGCCCATCCTCTCACCCCCTTTCTTCTTTTCCCCCTCCCTTTCTCCTTAGAAAAGGGGAGCCCCAGCCTGGGACATCAAATTGCATCAGGACTAAGTACATTCCTTCCCACTAAGGCCAGACAAGGCAGCTCAGGTAGGAAAAAAAGATCAAAAAACAGGCAACAGAGTCCATGTCAGATGCGACCCCATGCAGATACAACCTCGTTCCACTTGCTAGGGAACTCACATGAAGGCCAAGCTGCTCGTTATTTTTCCTGGGCTTAGATCCAATCCATACCTGCTCTTTGGTTGGTGCTTCAGTCTCTGTGGGCATCTATGGGTCCAGGTTAGTTGACACTATTGGTCTACTGTTTCAATATCTTTGCTTTTATAAATTATCTTCTATAACACAGGGGGAATAGAGGTGATACAGATTTCACTTCATATTCTCAGAGATGGAGTCAATAAAGAGTTTTCTTTTCAATGTCTTGAGGAAAAACTCTTCCATTTCCACAATGATAATACCACTTTGCATTCCTACTTTGTAGAGAAATTTCCCTTTTCTTTTTATCCTTGACAACATTTACCATCTTTGTCATTGGGAATAGCCATTTTAACAGTTATGAAGCCATATCTCACTGTGGTTTTAATGTTCATTTCCCAGATAATTAACAAAACTGACTTCTGTTCATAGGCATGATTGCCATTTATATACATTGTTAATACCTGTTCAGGTCCTTAGCTCATTTTTTACTCAGGCTTTAAAATTTTCTATCTATCTGTCTATCTATCTATCTATCTATCTATCTATCTATCTATCTATCTATCTATTTGTGTGTGTATTTTGAATACTAGCCACTTATATAATATATGGTCTATAAGTATTTTTTTCCTGTTCCATAGTTGAAACTTTTCATTTTGTTCATTGTTTCTTTTTTACACAGAAAATTTTAGTTTGAAGTAATCAATTTGTCTTTTAGACTTAAAGCCATTTAAAAACACACTTCTGTCATGATGCAGTGTCAAGAAGATTTTTTTTTTTAGTAATTTTAAATCTTTAGTTGGTATGCATGGTTTCTCCCATACACTGTAGGAAAGGATCTGACATACCCAGTGTTATGCATTTAAGCAACTTTTCTTCTCCCTCTGAGTTACTGGTACCATTTTCATATTATTCTATGGTGATTGCATAGATTTGATAACAGCATCTCTTTCCATTCCATCACTCATTCTATGGTTTTGCTTTTTGAAATACACGTGAATGTCACAACTAATATGGATTCTCTTTGGGCTGCTGTATTTTTATAACAGACTGTGAATTCTTGGTGTGATGCCTCTCGCATTGTGCTTTATGAGACTACCTTGCTTGTTTGGGGCCTTTTGTGGTTCCACGTGAATTTGGGAGCTTCTTTTCTCTGTTTATGCAACAAAATATTTTGGCGATTTTGATGAGTTTCATTGAATTTGAAGATCACTTGGAGTGCACATATTTTTCAACAAGATTAATTCTACCAGTCCATGAACATGGGATACTTTACCATAAATCTTTGCTCTATTTAATTTGTCAGTATACATATTCAGTATAAGTAATTTGCCTCTTTGATTAAATGTATTACTAAATATCTTATTTCTTGTTGATGTGTGTGTGTGTATGTGTATTGTGTGTAACTAGAGTATATATACTCTAATCCTGTTGTTGGGTCATCAACAAATAAACATTTTCATTTCTTGTGAGTTTTGGCTTTTCACAATATGCTAAATAGTCATGATGAGTTCTTTTTTCTTTATTGTGTCAGATATTAAGGGAAAATTTCCCCCATTGATTATGGAAGTATCTGTGGGATTTTACACATGTAGCTTTTATTGTTATGTTAAAATTTCTCTCTATCTATTTTTTGGAATTGTTGATCATTAAAAGATGTTAAGTGTGTTACATATTTTCAGCCTTTACTGATGTGATTATAATTTTTGCTGTCATTTAGTTAACATTAATTAATTAATTAGCATCACATTAATTAGTTTGTATTTGCTGAAACGTATTTACATAACGTACATAACTCTCATTTGCTCATGATTATTTTAATGTACAGTTGTTTGTTTTGATAGTATTTTATTGAGGTTTTTTGTTTTGTTTTGTTTTAACATCAACAATCATTAGAGACATTGGCCTAAAGTGTTTTTGATCTGTTATCTTGTTTTTGGCTTCAGGATGATGCTAGTCTCATAAGTTAGGTTTGAATGTATATCTACTTCTAATTTGTAGAAGAATTTAATACATTTGGTCTTAATTCTTTTTAAATACATTGGCAAAATTGAGTCTTAAGTCTGTCTTCTTCTGGTCTTTTCTTTGGGGAAGAGTTTTAGCTCATTGATTTGATTTTCTGGTTTTATTTGGACTGTTCTGTAATTTTTTAAAATTCTTCCTCTTCTTCTTGCTTCTCCTTGCTTTTCTTTGCTCTGTTATTGAGATAATCTCTTACTACTCAATCCATGGTAGCTTCTGACATGTTCTCTCTCATCTTCATCTCCTGTGTCCTAGGATTACAGGTGTTGGCATCATGGCCAGCCTTCTGTTTCCTCCTGATTTTATTTCTCTAGGTTGCATGTTTCTAACTGTTCATCCTTTTCTTCTACATTACCCAACTTGTTAGCAACTGCTTTCAAGAGTCTAAGAAATTTTCAATATCATTATTTTATTTTATTTTGATATGTAGTTATTCTGTGTAGCCCTGGCTGACCTAAAACTCACTGTGTAGTCCAGGATGGCCTCCCACTCATAAAGATCCGTCTGCCTCTGCCTCTAAAGTGCTGGGATTAGAGGCCTGTGCTACCACTGCCTGGCTCAAGATTTATTACAGTCTACTCTTATTTGTTATTTCATTTATTTGAGTCTTTGATTTTCCTAATACAGCAGTTAATGGTTTGTCAATTTTGTTTATGTTTTAGAATAATCCAGCTTTTATCTTTATTGATTTTTCAGTTTTTTGTTTTATTTCTGATCTAAACTTTGTTATAACTTCATCTGATAACACCGAGCTTGTTCTCTTCTGTGTAGCTCCTTGAGTTGTATATTGCTTATATGGGATATAGCTCCTTTTATATTCTGATGCTGCTTTCTGTGTTCCACTAAGTGTTGCTATGTTATGTTTTCAACTTGATTTGTCACAAGGTATTTTAAAATTCTGATTCTTAGTTTGCTTTGGTCTAATGTTTTTTTCAGAGTTATGTTTCAACATGCAACCCGTCTCTGGGCCACATGAGACTGCATTGTATGAGTCAGCTTAGACATAGATTTCTTTTTATTTCTGACAATGTGAAAAACCTCAAATGAACCAGATAGCCCGGAAATATTGAAAATGAGAGCAAAGTGTCATGATGTCATAAATGCTTACAATATATGTAGGTTGTGGTTTACTTTACAATTTACCGCATTCAAGTTATTGCTAAAGATGCCTATCAACACCATACTATTGATCTGGTTCACTTTTGATACTCAAAGAGAGAGAAAGAGAGAGACAAAAATGTGGGTACTCCATAAGGAACAATACCACTGGTTGTTCTCTATATACGTGAAATGCATACATATGTAGAAGCACACCACACACACACACACACACACACACACACACACACACACACATTGATATATAAGGGCTAGTTTTATAGTCCTCTTGTCCCAAGTACTCAAGAATCCAAGGCAGAAGAAACGGATGCACTTTGAAATTCAGGCCTCTTTATATTCTATGACCAAAGTCTCTTTATATCATGACATCTGTGAATCATAATAATTTACATATATGAATGCTTATTTTCTGATAGGCATTATGCTTATGACTTCAATAATGCTTTGAAATAAGCACTATAATTATAATTTAATAATTGTACTCCTGATTATTAAAGACATGGAGCTTATAAATATTCAAGCCCATATAGATTGGCCCCAGAAGTTGCAGGCATTTTGATGTTCTGTTTTTCACTGCCTCCTTGCACACAAATTGCTTTAATTTAGACCTGCAATGCTGCCCTCTCTGCCTCTTCTTGGAACCTTTTCCTTCAGATTTTGTAGCTTGAAAATATCTTCTCTACTTATCTTTGCTCCTCATCTGAAACTCTCACTACTTACACTGTACTTTTATATAAAGCTTTCTTTGAAAGCTACTCTATTGTAGGCTAGTTAGATGACCAAGTGGGTAAAATTACATGCCTATAAACTTGATAATCCCCAGAGACTATATGGAACAAGGAGAGAACTGATTCCTACAGGCTATCCTATGATATCTACAGCATGTGGAGTAGTGCATGTATGTAGTTTGAATAGGAACGGCCCCCACATGCTTATGTGTTTGAATGGTTGGCTGATAGGGAGTAGCCCATTAGGAGGTGCGTCCTTGTTGGAGAAGGTGTGTCACTGTGGGGATGGGCTTTGAGGTCTCCTATGCTCAAGGTACAGCCAGGGCAGCACACAGTCTCCTTTTGCTGCCTGTGGATCTAGATGTTGAACACCCGGCTCTTTCTCCAGCATCATGTCTGCTTGCAAGCTGCTGTGTATCCTGCTGTGACAATAATGGACTAAACCTCTGAAACTGTAAGCCAGCCCCAATTCGATGTTTTCCTTTATAAGAGTTGCTGTGTCCTGTTGTCTCTTCACAACAATAAAATCCTAACTAAGACAAGTACTATTACACACCCATGTATACACATATGTATAAATAAATGTGAAGTATTTTATAGTTATATGTATTCCTAGTTATGCACATCTATCTATCTATCATATCTATCTATCTATCTATCTATCTATCTATCTACCTACCTATCTACCTATTTATCTAGATTTTTCAAGACATGTTTTTTCTGTGTAGCCCTGGCTACCCTAGAACTCACTCTGTAGGCGAGGCTGACCTCTAATTTAGCGATCTGTCTTCCCCTGTCTTCAGAGTGAGTGCTGGGATTAAAGGCTTGTACTACTGCCATGGCCTAGCCCACATGGAATGTGTTATCTCTTTAGAGACGGGGCCTATTTGTCACTACTTTTATTATTCTTCAAGTTCCTTAGAGGTGTGCCTTGTTAATAACACACTGATCTTTATTTATATTGAATAGTTTGTTAGTACATTAACTAGAGATCAGATCTTGTCTTAATCCAGCACACTGCACCTTTCATGCTTTTGTGTTTGTTTATTTGTCAGTATTTAGACAACCTAAAGGAACCTTTTCACTTATGTCACTGATACACGTGTCATTGAGTTATTTACATTTTCAGAGCCAACCTTTTAAGTTAGGTTGGGAAAGTGTCATTTCTGCAAGAGAGAACGGATAACTGAAACAAGGGGAGCCACTGGTTTTCAGAGAATTGAGAAAATTTTTGATTCATTATTATTCCTAGCAGAATTTTGATATCTTATCTTAGGCAGCTTCAACTCAGCTACTCAAGACAGCTTATGATCATCTGAATGTTTTCAATAAATATGTTGGTTTCGTATATATTTGAAAAATGTTTTCCTGGTCCTAAAACATGGGGTGAGGAAAGCTGACAAGGAAGAGGTGATGAGCGTTTTGTTATTCACTGCAGCTCTCTATGTTTGGTGCCCAAGATGGAGGCATGTGGTTGTCCTAGCAACTGCCTGCAACAGCGATTGGATACTGACTAGGGACCCTTGTTTCAGAGTGTATGTGATAGGATCTTCACCTCATGCTCACACTTTCTCTCTACACCCAGTTTTGTCTTTGCAAATTCATACTTCTGTTCTTTTTTTAAATCCCCTTTTCTTACTCTGCCCTTTGATTTTTTCAATCATATCCACTATTTGTCATTTCTCTTTTCTAAGAGCCTGTAAGTTTGTTTGGTGTGTGATGAATACATTTTTTTTAATGTTTTGCGACAGAACATTTCTGGAGTAAAGGAGTGATAAATATCAAATCAAGTGGAGGCTAGAAATTTAATTTCGCCTATCAGGGCCAATCTGTGCTTCATTTTATCCTGACAAAAATTGATATTTTATCCTGTGATAATGGAGGACTCTGATTGCAGTGCCTTTTCATAATTCCTCAAAAAAATATAGTTTTCTTCCTCCCAAGAACTTGAATGAAAGCGGAGTAGATTCTATACACATTGTAAAGAGAGACACCTAATATTCCTTCAGTGCTTTGTGTCTCCAGGCCTGGCAGAATTTCCATAAAGTCACTCAGGTTCTTGATTTAATATGCTACATTCAGGATTTATCTCTAGCTGTCTTCAAGAAATTTATGTAGCAAAGGCAGTGACACAGTCCTCTCTCACTTTCTTCATTCAGCCACATATCTTAAATTAAGGAGGACTTGAATCTGAGATGATGTCTGAAAATTGGCCTTTTAAGCAAACTGACTAAAACTTGATTAAGGCTATAGAAAAAAAAAACTTTATAGACCCAACAAATATATAGGGTGTGTTGTGAGTCAGGCAGTTTCAAAGGATCTTTAATATTAATTCATTTATGAAGTATAAGAGTCTTATGGTGTCAATTCTATTATGTAATCCTTGCTGTATAACTCAGGCAACTGAGGCATAGAGAGGTCTGCTAACCTTACTTAAGTTACTCTTCGGAAATGACTTTAGATTCCAAAGGTAGGGCAGGTGCCTAGGGTCTGAATTACAGGAACATCTCCACAGTGTGTATCTACTTGCCCTCATCCATCTGTAGCAGAGTAGAAAACATATGTGCTCCTGTAAATCAGAATTCAAAGAAAGGGAATCTTTGGGTGCTTTTACTGAAGGGTTGGAAGGAATGAAACTGTCCTGCAGCAGTTGGAAGCCCCGAGTCAGGATCAGTGCTTGGTGTCAGAGGCTAGAATCAGATTCTTTCTACATCTCACCAAGAAACTACACCGAAAATAAAAAGATCCGTGCTGGTTTGGTGCTTAGAGATTTCTTTTTTAAGAAGTCTCTGGGATTAGATTTCCTTTAGCCAAAAATATGAAGATGCAACTAGGACCATCACAATGATGGGATAGCTCTAATATCGCAGTGGGTGCAGAGTCTTTGAATATTTTTTTGACTTGGGCACCTGGTAGTGAAGGAAAAGAAACACTAGTTACATAGGCCAATTTCAGAGAGAGAGAGAGCAGACCTCTCTATGCCTCAGTTTCCTGAGTTATACAGCAAGGATTACATAATAGAATTAACACCATAAGACTCCTATACTTCATAAATGAATTAATATTAAAGATCCTTTGAAACTGAAAGAGCTACCAGAAGAAGCCCAAAATTATTCTGTAAATAAAAATACCAGAGTATGTGAAAAGAAAAAAAGCAAACAGAGTCAATAATAAATGACAAATTTACTTAGGGTGAGTATGAAAATTTCATAAGAAGACTATGAAAGTTTCAGAAATATGACATGTCATATGAGGATTTTAAAATTGATACACTGAGGATACTCAAAGTCATAAATGAAGAAATAAACGTATAAAACAAAACAAACAAAACAAAACAAGAAAAGGAGCATGGCTGGGTGACCATGAGAAATAATTAAAATTACCTCCTCATAAGGGGGGAGCAGCCTTACCAGGTCACAGAAGATGACAATGCAGCCATTCCTGATAAGACCTAATAGACTAGGATCAGAAGGAAGGAAAGGAAGACCTCCCCTATCAGTGGACTTGGGGAGGGACATGTGTGCAGAGCGGGGAGAAAGGGAGGGATTGGGACAGGAGGAGGAAGGGAACCACAGGGGGGATACAAAGTGAATAAAGTGTAGTTAATAAAGAATTAAAGAAAATAGATTCCAAAATAATAAAAAAAAAACCTTTTAAGTGAAAACATATATAGTAAATTTCTCTAAAGAATAGTAAGAAAAAAATAACTCCTCCTGTCAGAAGAATAGAATCTCTGGCCTGGCTGAGACCTAACCTTTCCACTTGGATCAGGCTTACCGCTTAGGCAAGGGACCATCTTTAGGAAGGTTGGCTCACCTCAAACTATGTTAAAGAGATAGTTGGAAGGATTAGTTCTTTGATGAAATATTATACTGTTTCTTTCGCTAATTCCTGCCTGTGGGTGCAGTCTTTTCATATACACACATACAAACACGTGTGTGTTTATTTATATAGATTATATTGTTATTGTATAGATATGTAGATGTTTTCAGGGCTGACCTTTTTTTTTAACACTTTGTTTGGGCTTTTCAACATTTTGGGATTTATTTCTTTTCCTCTAAAGGTCTCTTCCCACAGCATAGTTGGTTGTCTACCATATGTCTGAGCTCCATACTGGCTTGAATGGCATGTTTTTTTCTTGTTCTCTCCTCCATTGTCCCTCGCCATACAGCTTGCCTGCTCTGTGGTTCTTTTAAACTCTAATACAATCGTCCTCAATCTTAAAAAAATAAACACGATCATTTCAGTCCTAAATTCCATCGAAAGGAGAATCAGTAGATTTAAGGAAACCCACATGGAGAAAAACCAAGGGGTGGGTTTGGTGAGACAGATGTGTTCTTTGAAAGAATAGAGAAATGAGAAAATTCTTTGAGTTCTCCAACATTTTCTTTTTTATTTTACATTAATTACATTTTATTCACTTTGCATCCCAGCTACAGCCTCCTCCCTCATTCCCTCCCAATCCCATCCTCCCTCTCTCCTCAACTCCCATGCCCCTATCCAAGTCTACCGATAGGGAAGGTCCACCTCCCTTTCCATCAGACCCTGGCTTATCAGGTCTTATCAGGACTGGCTGCATTGTCCTCCTCTGTGACCTGGCAAGGCTGCTCCTCCCTCAGTGGGAGGGGGGATGTCAAAGAGCCAGCCACTGAGTTCATGGCAGAGACAGTCACTGTTCCTTTTACTAGGGTACCCACTTGGATACTGAGCTGCCATGGGCTACATCTGAGCAGGGGTTCTAGGTTATATCCATGAATGGTCCTTGGTTAGAGTACCAGTCTCAGAAAATACCCCTGAGCCCAGATATTTTGGTTCTGTTGATGGAGAGCTAATATCCAGAATATATAAAGAACTATAGAAGTTAAAAAACAACAAATCAAGTTATCCAATTAAAAAATGTGGTATGGAGCTAAACAGAAAATAGAGGAATATAGAATGGCAGAGAAACACTTAGAGAAATGCTCAACATCCTTAGCCATCAGGGTGATGCAAATCAAAACAACCTTTAGAGTTCACCTTACACCTGTCAGAGTGGATAAGATCAAAAACTCAAGTGACAACACATTTTCTCAACAAGATTTTCACTGGTGACTGAGTGATTGGTGGACTAATAGTAGGAAATACAGTAGCTGAGAATTTTGCAAAACATAAAGAAGACTAAA
Organism: Meriones unguiculatus; assembly: GCF_030254825.1. Lineage (NCBI taxonomy): Eukaryota > Metazoa > Chordata > Mammalia > Rodentia > Muridae > Meriones > Meriones unguiculatus. The sequence continues at coordinate 64,721,709 of NC_083361.1, forward strand.
ATTTTCAAGGTGGACTTCGGCTACCAAAGAAGGCAAAGATTCATTTCTAAACACTGAGTTAAAATGGCAGAATAGAAAATAAAGGAAAACAGAGAATCTGTTTATGGAAAAAGATGATTCGACTGAAAGAAAGTGGTCAGCAATAAGGTGTGATGTCTGTATGAGAATAATCTAAAATGTGAACCAAATCTTCCACATGTTTGTTGTTGTACTTCAGGGAGTCAATAACCATCAAAAGATGACACTTAGTAATAATGGCAATATGGGGAAACTATACTAAGGTTTGGCTATTAAATAAATGAAAACTTTTATGTGATAAAATAAATTCCAGTTAGCATCCAGAAGACCAAACTGTGCTTAACAATTCCTTCAGGTGCGCTAAGATTTTTGTCACATTTGGGGAAGAGGAAGCCCTGTAAGAGATTTTAAATTTTGCTTGGAGGAGTTATTATGCTTATCATAATTATGATAATGACTAAAACACAGACACAAAAATCTATAATTTTGAAATTAATAAGGGAAGAAAAGGGGACAGAATATATCAACCTCTGTCAGTTTAAACATAGGCCAGAAAGGAGCAAAGAAAATAAAAGTTAATAAGCACAAAATAAATTGGCTGAAACAAACATACATTAAAAACTAATAATGTTAGTAAGTATCATTGGATGAAAGTCAACTATTTTGAGTGAAGTTATCAGATTGATGGTGAACTCTCCCTTTCTACCCTGCTAATGGGACGTAACAATGATCCTAAGACAAAGTTTCTAAATATAAAGCAAGCTTGTGAAGCAACAACAGCCTCACATGAAAGAGAATTAAGGGATACATACCTGCTGGGGTAAAGCAATCTACAATATGGCAACAAGTAAAACCACATGTGTTTACTATACCTCTGAAGATAGAACAAGTCAGACATAATTACTAGGCACAGACAGATCTACCGAGTGGGCGATTTAAATAAATGTATCTTGCTGGAACATAGAGAATTCTACAATCATGAAAGATACTTGCACAGTCTAAGCATAGTTTAGGTCACAAAGGAAGACGCCTCAGGCAATTTCAAGGAATCAATAACAGGTTTTATGAGCA